>NC_090445.1:673023761-673648761 GCF_031143425.1 Pleurodeles waltl
AGAAATAAAGGGATATTGATTACATGGATCTCCGGTACAGTTAGCGGACATGACAGACACAGATGCCCCCTGCACTAAGTTGCGCACTTGGGGTCCGCTACGCATTCCGTGGAACATGCCCTACACGCCTAGAGTTGACAACTGCAGCCATGGATGACACGGCCCAGGGATGGCTGTACTGACAAACTACTGAGGGTGGTGGCTGGGGACACAGGGGCTTACGGGGGTGCCCAGCCTACAGATATCGCCCTGGCCTAGGGGGACCCCCAGCCCTCCTCCCCCACCCAGACACCTCCACTGCGCGACAACAGAGTAGATAATGCTTGTACTCACCCCCTTGTGTCTGCTGTGCTGCCCTCACGCGCCCATCCAATTCAGGGTAGGCCACCGCCAGGATCCGGAACATCAGGGGGCTCAGTTGACGGCAGGCACCCCGCCTACGTTGGGAGGCCATCCCCAGCAGAGACTCGGCGGTCTTCTTGGTCCCGCGGCGGATGTCCTCCCACCTCTTGCGGCAGTGGGTGCCCCGTCGATGGTGGACCCCCAGGGCCCGGACTTCCTTGGCGATGGCACGCCAAATCCCGATCTTCTCATGGGCGCGGACCTATGTGACACGTACAGGGAGGGAGAAATACCACGTTCAAGTTACTCAGCATTTTCCTTTCCAGTGGCCCAACGCCCCCCATCCCCGCCAGGCCCCCCGCCAGGCCCCCCGCCATGCCCAACATGCCCCCCATCCCCGCCAGGCCCCCCGCCAGGCCCAACATGCCCCCCATCCCCGCCAGGCCCCCCGCCAGGCCCAACATGCCCCCCATCCCCGCCAGGCCCCCCGCCAGGCCCCCCGCCATGCCCAACATGCCCCCCATCCCCGCCAGGCCCCCCGCCAGGCCCAACATGCCCCCCATCCCCGCCAGGCCCCCCGCCAGGCCCCCCGCCATGCCCAACATGCCCCCCATCCCCGCCAGGCCCCCCGCCATGCCCCCCATCCCCGCCAGGCCCCCCGCCATGCCCAACATGCCCCCCATCCCCGCCAGGCCCCCAAGCCAGCCAGTGGCCCCAAATCCAGATTGAATTAAACTCACTTGTTGGTCTGGAGGACCGTAGAGTAGCGCATACTGGGGGAGGACCCCATCCACAAGTTTCTCCAACTCCTCTCCAGTGAAGGCAGGGGCCCTTTCCCCAGTCGCAGCAGCCATTGTCCCTTCCAGACCGAGGTCACAGCAACACTTGCAGTATAGGTCCTCTCCTGTGAAAGTTCAAGTCGCAAGTGGATAAGTAGATAGAAAATGGCGGTCACGTCCGCGGCGGTGCGTACCGCGGCGGTGCGTCCCGCCACCGCCGGCGCCCTTCGCCATTGGCTCCTGAAACCCATAGGCTTCAATGTTAACCAATGCGGCTTCGCGCCGCGGTCTTCACCCGCCGCCCGCCGCGGTGTGCCACGCCAGCGCATTGACCTCACATCCCATTGTCACACTTCACAGGTCAGGCAGCCGCCATTTCCAGGGCCCACATGGCTCAATTTCAACTGCGTCACACAGGCCTAGGCCTTGCATAGCCACTCAGACACGCCATTCACTGCATAGAGAATCGTATACTGTGCTAGCTGTGAGTACGTACCTGTGGGTTGCCTGACTGTGTGCTCCATGTTGTCCTTCCTAGGCACCGTCCGCTGGGTTTGGCGAGGAGACGGATGAATCCTCCCGTGTACCGACCGCTGGTGGACCTGTCGACAATGGAAGAACGCCACATTATCCTGACCTACCGTCTTAACCGTGCCACTATCCATGAACTGTGTGCCCAGCTGGAGCCCGACCTGATGTCCCCCATCCGCCAACCCACAGGGATTCCCCCTCTGGTGCAGGTCATGTCAGTACTACATTTCTTGGCAAGTGGGTCATTTCAGACAACCGTGGGAATTGCTTCCGGGATGTCTCAGCCCATGTTTTCAAAGGTGTTATCCAGAGTGTTGTCTGCCCTGATGAAATCCGTGAGGAACTACATCATTTTCCCTGAGGTGGGCGAATTGGCTACAGTGAAGGGTGATTTCTACGCCCTTGGACATATTCCCAACGTAATTGGTGCCATTGATGGGACCCATGTGGCTTTGGTTCCCCCAAGAGACAGGGAGCAGGTGTACAGGAACAGAAAAAGTTACCATTCAATGAACATCCAGGTGGTGTGTTTGGCTGACCAGTACATCTCGCATGTAAATGCCAAATTCCCAGGGTCAGTGCATGACGCCTACATCCTCAGGAATAGCAGCATCCCTTACGTGATGGAACAGCTACAGAGACACCGTGTATGGCTAGTGGGGGACTCTGGGTACCCCAACCTGTCGTGGCTACTGACCCCAGTAAGGAATCCCCGGACCAGGGCAGAGGAACGGTACAATGAGGCCCATGGGCGTACTAGGAGGGTGATCGAACGCACCTTTGGCCTCCTAAAGGCCAGGTTTCGCTGCCTGCATATGACAGGTGGATCCCTAATGTACTCACCTAAGAAGGTGTGTCATATCATCGTGGCCTGCTGCATGCTTCACAAACTGGCTTTGCGCCGCCAGGTGCCTTTCCTGCAGGAGGATGGTCGAGACGGTGGTGTTGTGGCAGCGGTGGAACCTGAGGAGAGTGACGAGGAGGAAGACGACGGGGCTGAAACAGACAACAGGGACAGAATCATTGAACAGTACTTCCAATAGGACACAGGTAACATTTCAAAGATAATTTAGTAAATGTTAACTACTCTGCAGCATCTCTGCTGCCTGTCTATTTGCCCCAGTGTATGATGACTGAGTTTTGGCTTTTCCCTCCCTATTTCAGATCTGGGGTCCCCACTACGAGTCCTGTGCTTCGTTTCCCCATGGACTACAGCTTTGTGGCAGCTGTTTGTTGACTTCACCATGTACAAGGACATATTTGCACTGTCATGTCAATTACAATCTATTGAAATCACAGCCAGACTCCTGATATTTTGGTGCAAAATAGGTGTTTATTGAAGTGCTCAAAATGGGATGGGTGGTTTCAAGTGGGTGGGGGCTATGGTGAAGGAATGTCCATGGCAGAGTCCAGAGTAACAGTCACACAGGTGCATTGTCCAGAGGCCTGTGGAGAGATGGAGCATGGGCAGTTCGAGGATGGACAGGGTGACAATGTGGGACAGTGGGATGACATCAGGTGGTATCCATTGCTGGCGGGGGTCTTGACATCCTACTCTGTCTTGCGAGATCTCAGGGCCCTCTTGCGGGGTGGTTCTTCTCCTGCAGGAGGTGGGGGTCTGGTGGGCTGCTGCTGTGCGGGGGCCTCCTGTCCACTAGCGCCGGCGGAGGTGGATGGCTGTTCTTGGTCCAGGCTAGTGGCAGGGGCCCTTGGGTGTTGTTCAGTGTCCGCCCTGCTGTTTACGAGGTCCTGCAGCAGCCCTACCATGGTAACCAGGGTGGTGTTGATGGCTCTGATGTCCTCCCTGTACCCCCGATAGTGTTTCTCCTGCAGCACCTGGATCTCCTGGAACCGGGCCAGTACCGTCGCCATCGTCTCCTGGGAGCGGTTGTATGCTCCCATGATGGTGGTGAGGACCTCGTGGAGAGTGGGTTCCCTGGGCCTCTCCTCCCCCCCCTGTCGCACAGCTGCCCGCCGAGTTGCCCTGTTTCCCTGGGCCTCTGCCCCCTGGCCGGTGTGCCCACTACCACTGCCCCCAGGTCCCTGTTGTTGTTGGGGTGGTGGGTTATCCTGGGTGCCCTGTAGTGGTAGACACACCGCAGATTGACGCGCCCTGGAGACAGAGGCATGGGCCCGCTGGGTGGGAGCTGTGCTGGTGTTCCCAGAGGGGTTAGGGTCTATAGTGGCCTGTGCCTGTGTGAGGGGAACCGACTGTCCAGAGGTCCCCGATGGTCCGGGCTGGTCATCGGTGTCCAGATCGACAGAGCTGCTGTCATCGCTGACGGCCTCTTGGGAGGGGGGTGTGGATAATTCTGGCCCCTCCGCCGCGGTGTGTTGACGGTCGGGTCCTGCAGGGGTATAGAGGTATGGTTATAGTTTCAATGTGTGGCATATGGGTGTATCTGTGGGTTCCCGTGTCCCCAAGTGCTGGCATTCGTGTGTGGGGGCTTTGGTGAGGGTGGCTTGTGGGGGGGATGTGTATATGCATTGGGCATGCTTTGGTGATGGGTGTCCATGCTTAGTGGACGCATGCAGGCCTAGGTTTTGGGATGTGTGGGTTGTGATGGTGAGACATTGGCGGGGAATAGGTGTGCTGGGGGTGGGGGTGAGGATGGTGGTGGGGGTGAGGATGGTGGTGGGGGTGAGGGTGGGGGTGAGGATGGGGGTGGGGGTGAGGGTGGGGTTCGAGGATGGGGGTGAGGGTTGGGGTCTGATTTGGCATGCAGGTGGGGGGGAAGCAGTATTGAAGCTTCAACTTACCAGTATCCATTCCTCCGCCGACTCCTGCGAGGCCGTCAGGATGCAGGATGTTCAAGACTTCCTCCTCCCATGATGTGAATTGTGGGGGTTGAGGTGGGGGTCCTCCGCCAGTCTTCTGCACGGCGATGTTGTGCCTGGATACCATGGAACGCACCTTCCCCCGTAGGTCGTTCCATCGCTTCCTGATGTCTTCCCGATTTCTGGGGTGCTGTCCCACTGCGTTCACCCTGTCGACAATCCTCTGCCATAGCTCCGTCCTCCGGGCAATGCTGGTGTATTGTATCTGTGTGCCGAACAGCTGGGGCTCTACACGAACGATTTCCTCCACCATAACCCTGAGTTCTTCGTCTGTGAAGCGGGGTTGTCTTTGGGGTGCCATGGGGTGGTGTGTATGATGTGTGGGGTGGAGTATGTGTATTTAAGTGAGTTGAGTGTGGTGGTGTGTGTTGTTTTGTGTGTGGATAGTGTGTGGGTGATGGTGTTGAGTGGCTGTGGCTGTTATGTTTTGGATGCTGGTGTCTCGCTCTTGTCTTCTTTACGAATTTTTAAGCGTAGGGGTTTGTGGGTGATGTGGGTGGGTGTTTTATATTGTATTGTGTGTGTGGGAGTGGTGTGTGTATGTGTATCAGGTGTGTGGGATTCAAATCGTCCAATGTGGGTGAGTTTTGTTCGTTTGTGTGTATTCTGACCGCGCCGGTGTGTCCCGCCAATGGAATACCGCGTTTGAATGACCGCCGCGTGGATTCGTGGGTCGTAATGGCATGGGCGTATTTCTGTTGGCGTGGCGGTGGAGGTTTGGTCACCTCCACCTTTCCGCCGACCGCTGGTCTGGCGGTCTGTTGTGGCGGTCGGATTTTCGGAGGTTTGCCTTCTGCGGGTCAGAATGACCGTGGCGGGTTTCCGCGACCGCGGCGGGATTATGGAGGATTTCTGACCGGCGGTAGGCGCCTTTTACCGCCGAGGTCAGAATGACCACCTATGCGTCATATGAATCATACGTATTCAGCATTCTGACGAACTAGCACTTGTAACTAAAGCAGGTAAACACGTAGAATATAAAAAAAAGTCATAAAATAGTTCCAGCTAAAGCAACTAAAGCTAAAGCTGCAGGCAACTGGCTGTAACAGTTATTTATAGGTTCTGACTATGGGTTGTTCTTGACTTGCAAAAGTGGTGCCTGACCTGGTCAGGTCGAATGTTGTGCCATACGAATATATCATATTATCTTTCATTGTTGTTGCTAAGTACACACTGGACAACATTGTAGGAATAGCTTGATTCTCATAAAAAAATTGAAGTGGGTCGCATGCCAACCTACCTCATTAGTATTCAAGGGGTAGGTCACAAATTGTGACTCTTTCTGACTGGAGGCCATCACAAAGATGGTGGCATGCTAGGGTCAGCAAACCATCATGTGTGTGATTGCCTCACCAAAAAAAGAAAACTATTATCTAAATGCAGCCCAAAGAAATTACTTTCTTTTTAAAAAGCTTGTTTAAGAATTATCAGTGGTCTCCTGGACAATTAACTACTCACAAATGATTCTTTCAAGTCTCACAATGGGGAAAAGTCCCCAAGAGGATCCCTTCTGTTTTGTGAATGCATTAACATCCCTCCTCGTGAATGGTAATTTTTCAATGTTTGGCAAACAGATTTCAGCACAAAACTTTGATACATCAAATACCATTTTGCAACTTGGAAGGGACATATACAAAATGCCTCTTCCGAATTAGTAATCTGTATACATTTGTAAATCAATTTTCAGATCCAGCAAATGCATACTGATGGCTTTAGTAAAAAAAGCATTATTACTGTTGCAAAGACTGCATTGGAAGATTTGCAATATATTGTGTTTGCTGTGCTTGGCATATAATAGGAATTCTGTCTTGGATGGTTTCAGCTTCAGGTACGCACTGGACAGCCAGGTCTGTTTTTAAGATGTTGGATGTCTGAAGCAGATGAGACTTTCAAGTAAAGTTATGGATCATCAGCATACTGGTGTAGCTTGATGATCTTCTCTTCTTGATTGTATCTGTCTGTAGAACACCAAGCATCTCAATTTAAAAGTTGAAGATGACCGAAGGAAGTATGGAAACCTGGTGGACTCCACAGGTGTTAGGGATCTTTTGCGACCTGGAAGTGCTCATGTGAACAAAGTGCAATCTTCACTGAAATCATTTTAGGCATTGTATCATAGCATATGTTTTAGTTTTTCCAAGGAATACTTTTAGATGATTTAAATGTAAATAGTTGTGATCTTGAGCATTCTAGTTTAAAGCCCCACTGCTGTAGAAGGGCTTCAAATCAAGTATATAGCTCTGATTGATAATCTGCCCCCCTGTCCATTGGGGTGAAGGAGGCAAAGCAGGGAAAATACTGCATATATATCTGCTCATTGAAAGCTATTCAGTAGAGGGTAACTACACTTTATTCAAACTTCTCTGGAGATGATGCTGGGCTAACCCTACAGAGAAGATTTGGGGTGGGCTATTCTCCCTTGAGCATTAGTCCAATTTCCAGATGGACCAAAGATGCTCTTCAGCTAAAGGCCCTTACAATTAAGCATGGGCTTAGGGCAGCCAATGGCTGGACATTGTCTGACAAATCTGGGGCCCATACATTCAACAAGCCACTTCATGCTAGCAGGATCAACTACATTCTTATCGATCTCAGGCTGCGGCCCTTCCTCAGTGATATGATTGTCCTCCAACAGAGTGAAAGCTACCACAATCCCCTTTCCTTGGGCCTAAAGGCAATTTTCATGCCTGTTTCATCAGTCCATGGGTCACTGTTTTGTACTAGGGATGTTACAGTCATGTCCAACATGCGTCGCCTGAAGTGGTGACAGATGCTCAATCGCCTGGACTTTCTAACTACTATTTCTGCCGACGTCATGGCTGCTTTTACATGTCTTTTAGATGGAGGACCTGTTCCTTTTGTGAAGGCAATTAGCCTCCATGAATACTTTTTCTAACACATTGCAGGGCACTTTGTAGTCCTGTTTTAAACCGTCAGGGCGTTCTCTCGCATAATTAATCCCTGGTTCAATAAAGAGTGCAGGAGAGCACAGCGTTCGGTTGCTGGCGCAATCCACACCAGAGATCTTACCAAATTCTCACTTGCCAGGCATGCTTATAAAGTGACAATTACTCTTGCCAAGAGGGACTGGGATTCCCAAAGGTGGAATGCCTTATACGATGCTTGCCTGGAGAAAGGCTCCTTATTGCTCTGGCAGCTTCCAGCATGCAATGGCGCTACGTCCCTTTAGAAGCTACAAGCAAAGTTGCTCCAGCTCACTAGGTCGAGCATTTTTCTGATTTCTATTCAGGAGTCTCAACACAAAAACCCAAATGCTTCCACACAGCTGTCATCCTGCTTGTGTTCTCCGACACCAGCATTTGTTTTTTCTGATATCATTGCAGCTCTTGTAGCTGTCCCTTGTGGCAGGGCTGCAAAGCCAGATGGAATAGCTGCTGACGTCTTTCTATCTGATATCAATCCATTGGCTCATTGCATTTTATTACTCGCTAAATCTATTGCTGCAGGGGCAGATATTGCCAATTCGTGGAAACGAGCAGTCATCCCTATAAACAAAAAAGGCAACAGGTGATTTGCTGGTAACTATAGTCCTATTAGTCTAATAGACTACGTTCAAAACTTTTTTCCAGATGCTAAGTTGCAGGACTGGAAGGCCGATGAGGACATCCTCAGCCCCTACCAAGCAGGTTTCCGCCCATGAATCTCTACCATTGACCAGGATTTCCTCTTTCTATTGCCTTACTGGCACACTGTCATTATTGGCAAGGGCTCCCTGTATGTCGCTTTTGTGGACCTAAAATCCGCTTTCGAACTGATCCCTCATTCCACTCTTTGGCAGTTCCTGCACATTATAAAAATGTTACAAAATCTATTGTCCTTGGTTAGACATCTCTGTAAGGATAACTTTGTCGATTAGATGGGGAAACAAGAGGATCTAACTGAGAAAATTCCTGTACTTCGAGGCGTCCACCAGGTCTGTGTTTTGGCACCCACCCTGTTTTCACTATTCATTAATGATATTGTTCCTTTTTTATCTTCAGTGAATGCTGATGCTCCATCTCTGGCTGGATCTAAAATTCCTATCCTCTTATTTGCGGATGACACCTTGCTGATCACTGTAGGAAAGTACCATCATGCCTGGCATATTACCCCCATATTTCACTGTATATATGTTGTTTTAGTTGTATGTGTCACTGGGACCCTGCCAGCCAGGGCCCCAGTGCTCATAAGTGTGCCCTGTATGTGTTACCTGTGTTATGACTAACTGTCTCACTGAGGCTCTTCCAACCAGAACCTCAGTGGTTATGCTCTCTCATTTCTTTCCAAATTGTCACTAACAGTCTAGTGACCAATTTCACCAATTTACATTGGCATACTGGAACACCCTTATAATTCCCTAGTATATGGTACTGAGGTACCCAGGGTATTGGGGTTCCAGGAGATCCCTATGGGCTGCAGCATTTCTTGTGCCACCCATAGGGAGCTCTGACAATTCTTGCACAGGCCTGCCACTGCAGCCTGAGTGAAATAACGTCCACGTTATTTCACAGCCATCTACCACTGCACTTAAGTAACTTATAAGTCACCTATATGTCTAACCTTTACCTGGTAAAGGGTGGGTGCTAAGTTACTTAGTGTGTGGGCACCCTGGCACTAGCCAAGGTGCCCCCACATTGTTCAGGGCAAATTCCCCGGACTTTGTGAGTGCGGGGACACCATTAAACGCGTGGGCTATACATATGTCACGACATATGTATAGCGTCACAATGATAACTCCGAACATGGCCATGTAACATGTCTAAGATCATGGAATTGTCACCCTAAATGGCTTTGGGGAGACAATTCCATGATTCCCCGAGTCTCTAGCCCAGACCCGGGTACTGCCAAACTACCTTTCCTGGGGTTTCACTGCAGCTGCCAACGCCTCAGACAGGTTTCTGCCCTCCTGGGGTCCAGCCAGGCTTGGCCCAGGAAGGCAGAACAAAGGACTTCCTCAGAGAGAGGGTGTAAAAAGGTGTCAGGGCTGGGGAGGAGTAGCCTCCCCTAGCCTCTGGAAATGCTTTCATGGGCACAGATGGTGCCCATCTCTGCATAAGACAGTCTACACCGGTTCAGGGATCCCCCAGCCCTGCTCTGGCGTGAAACTGGACAAAGGAAAGGGGAGTGACCACTCCCCTGACCTGCACCTCCCCTGGGAGGTGCCCAGAGCTCCTCCAGTGTGCTCCAGACCTCTGCCATCTTGGAAACAGAGGTGCTGCTGGCACACTGGACTGCTCTGAGTGGCCAGTGCCAGCAGGTGACGTCTGAAACTCCTTCTGATAGGCTCCTCCAGGTGTTGCTAGCCTATCCTCTCTCCTAAGTAGCCAAACCTCCTTTTCTGGCTATTTAGGGTCTTTGCTTTGGGGAATTCTTTAGATAACAAATGCAAGAGCTCATCAGAGTTCCTCTGCATCTCTCTCTTCACCTTCTGCCAAGGAATCGACTGCTGACCTCACTGGAAGCCTGCAAAACCGCAACAAAGTAGCAAAGATGACTACTGCAACCTTGTATCGCTGATCATGCCGCCTTCTCGACTGTTTTCCTGGTGGTGCATGCTGTGGGGGTAGTCTGCCTCCTCTCTGCACTAGAAGCTCCGAAGAAATCTCCCGTGGGTCGACGGAATCTTCCCCCTGCAACCGCAGGCACCAAAAGACTGCATCACTGGTCCTCTGGGTCTCCTCTCAGCACGACGAGCGAGGTCCCTTGAACTCAGCAACTCTGTCCAAGTGACTCACACAGTCCAGTGACTCTTCAGTCCAAGTTTGGTGGAGGTAAGTCCTTGCCTCCCCACGCTAGACTGCATTGCTGGGTACCGCGTGATTTGCAGCTGCTCCGGCTCCTGTGCACTCTTCCAGGATTTCCTTTGTGCACAGCCAAGCCTGGGTCCCCGAGACTCTAACCTGCAGTGCTCGACCTCCTGAGTTGTCCTCCGGCGTCGTGGGACCTTCCTTTGTGACTTCGGGTGAGCTCCAGTTCTCTCCACTTTGTAGTGCCTGTTCTGGCACTTCTGCGGGTGCTGCTTGCTTCTGAGTGGGCTCTTTGTCTTGCTGGATGCCCCCTCTGTCTCCTCACGCAAAGGGCGACATCCTGGTCCCTCCTGGGCCACAGCAGCATCCAAAAACCCTAACCGCAACCCTTGCAGCTAGCAAGGCTTGTTTGTGGTCTTTCTGCACGGAAACACCTCTGCAAGCTTCTTCACGACGTGGGACATCCATCTTCCAAAGGGGAAGCTTCTAGCCCTTGTCGTTCTTGCAGAATCCACAGCTTCTACCATCCAGTGGCAGCTTCTTTGCACCCACAGCTGGCATTTCCTGGGCATCTGCCCACTCCCGACTTGATCGTGACTCTTGGACTTGGTCCCCTTGTTCCACAGGTACTTTCGTCAGGAAATCCATCATTGTTGCATTGCTGGTGTTGGTCTTCCTTGCAGAATTCCCCTATCACGACTACTGTGCTCTTTGGGGAACTTAGGTGCAGTTTGCACCCACTTTTCAGGGTCTGGGATGGGCTATTTTTCTAACCCTCACTGTTTTCTTATAGTCCCAGCGACCCTCTACAAGGTCACATAGGTTTGGGGTCCATTTGTGGTTCGCATTCCACTTCTAGAGTATATGGTTTGTGTTGCCCCTATCCCTATGTGCCCTCATTGCAATCTATTGTGACTGTACATTGCTTGCATTGTTTCTATTGCTATTACTGCATAATTTTGGTATTGTGTACATATATCTTGTGTATATTTGCTATCCTCATACTGAGGGTACTCAATGAGATACTTTTGGCATATTGTCATAAAAATAAAGTACCTTTATTTTTAGTATATCTGAGTATTGTGTTTTCTTATGATATTGTGCATCTGACACCAGTGGTATAGTAGGAGCTTTACACGCCTCCTAGTTCAGCCTAAGCTGCTCTGCTAAGCTACCTTTTCTATCAGCCTAAGCTGCTAGACACCCCTCTACACTAATAAGGGATACCTGGACCTGGTGCAAGGTGTAAGTACCCCTTGGTACCCACCACAAACCAGTCCAGCCTCCTACAATCACCAAGACCCCGAGCAGGTTGAAGAAGCTTCTTCCCCAGTTTGGAGAGTTCGGCCTTGCTTGCGGTCTGGAGATCAACACAGACAAAACCAAGCTAATGCCTTTTACTCCACATAGACCATCCAAGAACCATTTTGTCAAGGGCAGGCATCTGTAAATGGTCGACTCTTTTCCCCGTTTGGGTACTACACTCCCCAAACAGGCATCCTGGAAACCTCACCTTGATATAGCTGTGCTGAACCTCAGGCAAATTATGGGCACCCTCTACAAAGAATATTGTTCTTCTCATTCAAGACAAATTCTTCCAGCCCTTTTTATTTACAAGGCCAAGGCCGTGGCCTTGACTGTCTATGGGTCAGAATTGTGGGCTTGCACATTAGAAAATCATTAGATGCTCTTGTGCTGATAGACCTTTGGAAACATCCTGCCTCCTTCCTCTTCCCACCCAAAAATTTACTGAAGTCACTCTTTTGGAAAACTGTAGCGATGACTGATACCAAGCAGTATACCTCTGCCAGGCTCTTTAACCCCTTCGCTGCCAGGCCTTTTCCCCCTCCTGTGCCAGGCCTTTTTTTGCCTATTTGGGGCAGTTCGCGCTTAGGCCCTCATAACTTTTTGTCCACATAAGCTAACCAAGCCAAATTTGCATCCTTTTTTTCCAACATCCTAGGGATTCTAGAGGTACCCAGACTTTGTGGGTTCCCCTGAAGGAGGCAAAGAAATTAGCCAAAATACAGTGAACATTTCGTTTTTTTCAAAAAAATTGGAAAAAGTGGCTGCAGAAGAAGGCTTGTGGTTTTTCCCCTGAAAATGGCATCAACAAAGGGTTTGCATTGCTAAACTCAGCAGCTTCCCAGCTTTCAGGAACAGGCAGACTTGAATCAGAAAACCCAATTTTTCAACACAATTTTGGCATTTTACTGGGACATACCCCATTTTTGCAATTTTTTGTGCTTTCAGCCTCCTTCCAGTCAGTGACAGAAATGGGCATGAAACCAATGCTGGATCTCAGAAACCTAAACATTTCTGAAAAGTAGACAAAATTCTGAATTCAGCAAGGGGTCATTTGTGTAGATCCTACAAGGGTTTCCTACAGAAAATAACAACTGAAAAAGAAAAATATTGAAATTGAGGTGAAAAAAACATACATTTTTCTCTACGTTTTACACTGTAACTTTTCCCTGCAATGTCAGATTATCGAAAGCAATATACCATTACGTCTGCTGGACTCCTCTGGTTGCGGGGATATATAGGGCTTGTAGGTTCATCAAGAACCCGAGGAACCCAGAGCCAATAAATGAGCTGCACCCTGCAGTGCGTTTTCATTCTATACCGGGTATACAGTACAGCAATTCATTTGCTGAAATATAAAGAGTAAAAAATTGCTATCAAGAAAACCTTTGTATTTCCAAAAAGGGCACAAGATAAGGTGTTGAGGAGCAGTGGTTATTTGCACATATCTGAATTCCGGGGTGACCTTACTAGCATGTGAATTACAGGGCATTTCTCAAATAGATGTCTTTTTTACACACTCTCCTATATTTGGAAGGAAAAAATGTAGAGAAAGACAAGGGGCAATAACACTTGTTTTGCTAATCTATGTTCCCCCAAGTCTCCCGATATAAATGATACCTCACTTGTGTGGGTAGGCCTAGCGCCCGCGACAGGAAGCGCCCCAAAACGCAACATGGACACATCCCAATTTTTTAAAGAAAACAGAGGTGTTTTTTGCAAAGTGCCTACCTGTAGATTTTGGCCTCTAGCTCAGCCGGAAACCTACCAAACCTGTGCATTTCTGAAAACTAGAGACCTAGGGGAATCCAAGATGGGGTGACTTGTGAGACTCGGACCAGGTTCTGTTACCCAGAATCCTTTGCAAACCTCAAAATTTGGCAAAAAAAACACATGTTCCTCAAATTTCTGTGGCAGAGAGTTCTGGAATCTGAGAGGAGCCACAAATTTCCTTCCACCCAGCGTTCCCCCAAGTCTCCTGATAAAAATGATACCTCACTTGTGTGGGTAGGCCTAGCGCCCGCGACAGGAAATGCCCCAAAGCGCAACGTGGACACATCCAAATCTTTGAACGAAAACAGAGGTGTTTTTTGTAAACTGCCTACCTGTAGATTTTGGCCTCTAGCTCAGCCGGCACCTAGGGAAACCTACCAAACCTGTGCATTTCTGAAAACTAGAGACCTAGGGGAATCCAAGATGGGGTGACTTGTGGGGCTCGGACCAGGTTCTGTTACCCAGAATCCTTTGCAAACCTCAAAATGTGGCTAAAAAAACACATGTTCCTCACATTTCTGTGGCAGAAAGTTCTGGAATCTGAGAGGAGCCACAAATTTCCTTCCACCCAGCGTTCCCCCAAGTCTCCCGATAAAAATTATACCTCACTTGTGTGGGTAGGCCTAGCGCCCGCGACAGGAAACGCCCCAAAGCGCAACGTGGACACATCCAAATTTTTTAAAGAAAACAGAGGTGTTTTTTGCAAAGTGCCTACCTGTAGATTTTGGCCTCTAGCTCAGCCGGCACCTAGGGAAATCTACCAAACCTGTGCATTTCTGAAAACTAGAGACCTAGGGGAATCCAAGATGGGGTGACTTGTGGGGCTCGAACCAGGTTCTGTTACCCAGAATCCTTTGCAAACCTCAAAATTTGGCTAAAAAAACACATGTTCCTCAAATTTCTGTGGCAGAAAGTTCTGGAATCTGAGAGGAGCCACAAATTTCCTTCCACCCAGCGTTCCCCCAAGTCTCCTGATAAAAATGATACCTCACTTGTGTGGGTAGGCCTAGCACCCGCGACAGGAAATGCCCCAAAGTGCAACGTGGACACATCCAAATTTTTGAACGAAAACAGAGGTGTTTTTTGCAAAGTGCCTACCTGTAGATTTTGGTCTCTAGCTCAGCCGGCACCTAGGGAAACCTACCAAACCTGTGCATTTCTGAAAACCAGAGACCTAGGGGAATCCAAGATGGGGTGACTTGTGGGGCTCGGACCAGGTTCTGTTACCCAGAATCTTTTGCAAACCTCAAAATTTGGCTAAAAAAACACATGTTCCTCACATTTCTGTGGCAGAAAGTTCTGGAATCTGAGAGGAGCCACAAATTTCCTTCCACCCAGCGTTCCCCCAAGTCTCCCGATAAAAATTATACCTCACTTGTGTGGGTAGGCCTAGCGCCCGCAACAGGAAACGCCCCAAAGCGCAACGTGGACACATCCAAATTTTTTAAAGAAAACAGAGGTGTTTTTTGCAAAGTGCCTACCTGTAGATTTTGGCCTCTAGCTCAGCTGGCACCTAGGGAAATCTACCAAACCTGTGCATTTCTGAAAACTAGAGACCTAGGGGAATCCAAGATGGGGTGACTTGTGGGTGACTTGTGGGGCTCTGACCAGGTTCTGTTACCCAGAATCCTTTGCAAACCTCAAAATTTGGCCAAAAAAACACTTTTTCCTCTCATTTCGGTGACAGAAAGTTCTGGAATCTGAGAGGAGCCTCAAATTGGAATGGAAATGGCCCAAAACATAACGTGGACACAACATATTTTTTCACAGAAAACAGAGGTGTTTTTTGCAAAGTGCCTACCTGTGGAGTTTGGCCTCTAGCTCAGCCGGCCCCAGGGGGGGGCAGAAATGCCCTAAATAAATGTGACCCCCCCCACCGCCCCCCAAACCCCCCTGCCCGGGAACGACCCTTGCCTATGGGGTCGCTCCCCCTGCTTGACATTGGTGCCAAAAAACAAATCCCCGGTGCCTAGTGGTTTCTGCCCCCTTGGGGGCAGATTGACCTAAATTTGGCCAATCTGCCCCCAGGGGGGCAGAAATGGTCTAAATACAATTTGCCCCCCAGGGGAGCGACCCTTGCCTGATGGGTCGCTCCCCATCTCTAAAAAAACAAACAAACAAAAAAAAAAAAATTCCCCTGATGCCTAGAGGGGGGCATTTTTTCGGGAAGGCCTTTTCTGCCCCCCCCTGGGGGCAGATCGGCCTAATAATAGACCGATCTGCCCCCAGGGGGGGCAGAAATGGCCTAAAATAAATTTGCCCCACCAGGGAGCGACCCTTGCCTAAGGGGTCGCTCCCCTTGCGTGAAATTCACGCAAAGAAAAAACTCCCTGGTGTCTAGTGGTGTCTGCCCCCCTTGGGGGCAGATTGGCCTCATCAAAATAGGCCAATCTGCCCCCAAGAGGGGCAGAAATGGCCTAAATATAATTTTCCCCCAAGGGGAGCGACCCTTGCCTAAGGGGTCGCTCCCCACCTAAAAAAATAAAATAAAACGTAAAATAAAAAAAATAAAAAATTATCCCTTGTGCCTAGAGGTTTCTGCCCCCCCTGGGGGCAGATCAGCCTAATATTAGGCAGATCTGCCCCCAGGGGGGGGCAGAAAAGGCCTTCCCGAAAAAATGCCCCCCCTGGGAGCGACCCTTGCCCAAGGGGTCACTCCCTTATGACAATTTCAGAAAGAACAAAAAAATCCCTGGTGTGTAGTGGGGTTTCAAAAGCCGGATTGCAAGCAATCCGGCTTTTGAAACCCTTGGAGAGACTTCAAAGGGAAGGAAATACATTTCCTTCCCTTTGAAGCCCCTCCGGGCCTCCCCCAGTGATTGAAAGAGAAATGCTTTTGCATTTCTCTTTCAATCGCGATGGGGAGGCCCCTGTGACAAATCAGCGCGCGCTCGCGCGCTGACGTCACGGGGGGCGGGGTGGATGGGGAAGGTCTTCCCCTTCCATCCCCGCCTTGAGGGGGAGGGGGGTGCACGTGGGGGGGTGCGCTAGCGCTCCCCCAAGTTCCCCTGTGCCTTGGACGAGGTGACCTCATCCAAGGCACAGGTTAATGACTTCTTTGACTTTAAGCCTGTCAGCAAGTATGAGTCGATTTGGGACTTGATGGCTGTCCCTCTTGATCAGAAGTTATATTTCCAATTTTGCATTGGTACCTTCCTGCTGAGGTCTTCCTCCGCAATGTGGTACTGTGGGACTTTGGTCAACTGCTCAGTTTGCACCTGCTCAGTGGAGAGCGTTGCACGCGTCTTCTTTGTCTGCCCGGTCTACACATGCCCACATAGTGTTTGGCTGGCTCCCGTCTCCAGACATCTGGGTGTGCGCAAGCATTGTTTGGCACTATGCATCTCTAGGTCGGATTCTAGTCCCAAACTTGTTGTCCCTGTGGCCAAATTTCTGGGAGCTTTGTAGAGAATTTGCAGAACAAAGTGTTAATTTACACAATGTGCTACCTTTTTAATTTTTCTAAGATAATAATTAATTTAGGTTTTTATTATCCTATGAGTTTGTATTTTATGCAACAGTTTTAATTATTTATTGTGACTTTTGATGTTTATGTGTGCTTTTATGGCCTACTTGGTACAAAATAAAGCTATTTTTGATTGAGTGATTGAAATAAAATGTACTCCACAACATTTATTTAACTTCTTTCCAACATTTTTTTTAGACTATTTTACATGTATGAAGTTATTGGATGCACTGCAGATGCGTTACCCATACTCTTTTCTAGGTGAGCATATTTCCAAGCAAAACTTAACTTATGGTATTGAATACTGTTTTTATAGTAACTTGTCCGGCTATAAAACCGAATTGATTGTATGGTATGGTATTATTTATTCACCTCCAATCTTAATGTATGTCATGAATCTGCCCATACATGATTGTGTTTTTCTGAATATTCATGTATCTCCCCTGAACTTGATTTCTTATGATTGCTGTACTTTACAAAAATAAGGTATCCAAAATGGCGCATGATGTTTGTCAAATACTGAGGGTGATACACACGTTCTAGTTGTTCTTTGAAAGAAACAGAGATGAGGGACTATACAGATGTATGCACTTTGTATGGGACTATCTATACAGCAGGATTCTATGGTCCAGTTGAAGGCATAATGCCGAAACGTGTTGACCGCCCATTTTTATTTCACACGGATGGTGTTTAAAATGCAATAAAAGAGTAGAGCGAACCTTGAAGCCTGTGAAGCCAATCTTTCTGACCACGGATCATTGGGAGGAATCCTCTACATATATAAATAAATATATACATATATATATATGTATATATATATATATATATATATATATATAATATTCACTTAACAAAACAAAGGTTACAGGGACGTTATTGTTAGGCTCACATTTTAAACTTACAAAACCATGGAAATTTGCCTGTTATAGTTGGGGTTATTTCACGTAACTATAGCTCGCGCCCCTGCCATGCATAGTTTTCTCATCAATAATTGTGCTGAAAATGTTACAGTGGTAATATCAATAAAGTTATAAAACATGTCATGACTGCTGTAATATGTGGGGTAATAAGCAGTGCATGGCCAGGGTGCAAGTTATAGTTACTTCAGGGCACGAGTTATAGTTTGGCCAAGCCCTGGAGTCAACCCCCTTTAAGCGCCAAACCCAGCAAAACACACAGCTGAAGGGGTTTGGAGCTTAATGAGGGCAATATCAAATAAATCTATATGGGGGGGCGCACAGGCCCCCCGGGGCTGGGGATCCACCACTTCCCCAGGGCTACATAATAAAAAAACTTAGGGGGCACATGGAACCCCCTAGGACCCAAGTAACACCACCTTCCCAGGACAACATTTAAAAAATATATGGGGGGGCCACATGGACCCCTCCTCCTGGGACCACCACCTCCCCGGGGCTATATTTTAAAACTATTTGGGGGTGCTCGGATCCTCACAGGCCCTGGGGACCACCACCTCCCTGGGGCTATCTTACAAATATTTATGATGGGCTACAAGGGCACCCCAAACCCCAGGGACCACCACCTCCCGGGACCAAATACTTTTAAAAAAATGGGCAGGGAACTATGTGGCCCTCCTTCCTAGCCCGATTTTGGCCCAAGGGACCTCATCCCCAAGGGCCCATTGCACCCATTAAAACTTAAGGCCCCCGCGGTTCCAGCCAGCTCCCGTCTCCTGTAGGGGCTGGCATTGCTCCTGCACGCAGGGAGCTGCTGCAAATAGCAGCTCCCTGCTTGGGGAGCAATATTTTAATCTCTTTCCCTGCCCGCATGATAGCAGTTGTAAAATATAGCCCCGGGTAGGTGGTGGCCCTGGGACTTCTATAAGTCCTAGGAGGAGGGCCTGTGTTTCAGGCAGCAATAAAAATGTCCAGTTAAATCTTGTGACTTTATTTCTGCTACAGTGCTAGAGAGAGAGAGATCGGAGTTTTGCCTAGTGCTAGTTTTCACATGCCATAAAGTAGCGCAGAGGGCTAATATGCCTCCTTTCAAGACAAGATCTGTATTTAGGTGTGTAGCTCAGTGGATTGGTGAAGCCAGCCTTTACTAGCATTTTTCAAAACAATTGAAGTGTATGTGATATAGGTTCTAAGTAGAGATGAGGGGCACTTTTGCTGGGGGTAGTGAGGAAATCCGAGGAGGAGGTCATGGGGGTTGCCAAAAATGATGTCACACTGGGCGCCACCTCCGCTAAGGGCTGTGATGATGGGTATGTGGCAAGATGAAGTAATACTGTATTTTTTGTCTTTTTTAGTGTCTTTGGAGGACCTGCAGATTTAGGAACAAAGGTAAGGTGACAAGCGTTATTTACTGTTGCACACATCACTCACTCAGACACACACCAACTGTTTTAGAACTACATTTCTGCCTTCTACATTAGATAGAGTTTTAGAAAGACGGTTTTACCCAGTATCAGAGATGGCATCTCAGTGGATGACTGCTGCTTTAGCCCTAACTTGGGTTATGGTGGACAGCTCTGAGGCAAGATCAGAGACTGATATAGCAGACACTGAGACAGGATCTGAGGGAGAGGAAAATGGAGCAGAATCTGGAAGTGATTTTTCAGTCAACGTAGTTCCATCCGATGACTCATCTTCCAGCAATTCTGAGAGACATGGTGATGACAGTCATGCTGTCCCTTTGCAAGCACAGTCTGTGCAGCTGGACGATAGTAGCTGGTTAGACCAACCTAGAGAGCAGGCATGTGCTCTCTTGGCAGCTCCCCAATTTAATTCAACCTCAAATTATGGTTTTCACTGATGACTATGGATGTAAATTTGATACGGCCAACTTTGTGCCAATTGACTATGTCTATCTCTATTTGGATGTTGACGTCCTTGAGTAAATTGTGCAGCTCACGTATTTGCATGCTGAACAATTTCTGAGGAAGCATGGAGGCACTCTTGGGCCTCGTTCTGTGGCATGCCTGTGGACTCCCACATCGCTTGAGGAGCTAAAGATATTTTTGGACCTTATGCTCAAAATGAGGTTAGTGCAGAAACTGACCTTGCAGTACTAATGGTCTACTTGCACGATTTGGCTAAGTCCTATCGTCACACTGTATATGAGCAGAGAACGTTTTTTGCTATTGCAGTGCATGCTGCATTTCAATGATTATTCTGCTGCATTGCCACAGGACCATCCAGACCATGAAAGGTTGTTCAACGTGAACATTTGTCTTCCAGGATTCCAGAGATTTATACTCCTGGAAAGAATATAGCCATCAATGAGTCTTTATTGCTGTACAAAGGGCGGCTGCTGTTCTGGCAGTACATTGCGAGAGCTCATTGCAAAAGAGCTTACTATGGCATCAAGCTGTACAAGCTGTGTGAGAGCTTTACTGGCTCTATGTACAGCTTGTTATTGTATAGAGGGAAGGACTCCACTCAGAACCCTGCTGCTTACCCTCACACACCAGGAGTCACAGGAAAGATTGTATTGGAGCTTGTCCACCCACTCCTTCACAAACGTTAGAACCTTTAAGTGGACAATTTCTATACAGGAGTAGAGCTGTTCAGTGAGCTGTACAAAGCTGGCAATGTGGCCTGCAGTACAGTTTGTTGTCGCCACAAAGGATTCCTGCAGGATCTTGGTTGTAAGATGCTCCAGAAATCCCAGAGCACTGCGTTGCATTCCAAGGAACTGCTCCCTGTCAAGTTCATGGATAGGCGTGATGTGCACATGCTCAATACTAACCATGATTAGAGCACTTCCCCGTTACTGATTGACTTCAGATGGCCGAATTTCACAAACCCACCTGTATACATGATTACAACAAGTACATAGGTAGAGTGGATAAGAATGACCAGGTTCTTCAGCCATGCAATGCAATTTGTAAAACTTGCACTTAGTACAAGAAACTGTTTACCCACCTGATGCAGACAGCAACATACAATTTGTATGTTTTTTATCATCAAAAACACCACATAGAAACTCATGCCTTTCCTTGACTTTCAGTTGTTTGTTATTGCAAGTCTTACTGCTACAGAAGCAACAGCCTCCACTTCATATGTTCTGGAGGAGGTGACAAGGCTGCAGGAGAGATACTTTGCTGGTCACATTCATTCACCTAAAATGGCTAGACGATGTCATTGGTGTAAAGTCTGCTCGAAGCAGAAAAAGAGGCAGGAGAATCGGTATTTACTGTCCCCAGTGCCCATCTCAGCCAGCCTTGTATTTTCCTACTTGGTTTAAGACTGGGTCATAAAAAAGTGAAGTACTGGGAAATTGACTGAGGTGGAGCTGCTGTTAGTAAACCTTTTAATGGCTGTGCATGGATACCTACCGCCCATGCGTCACAACGTCGTTAGGTAAGCAGCAACAGAATGTTAGTATCTCTACTTCAGGAAATCATGGACTTCCTTATGGCCTGCTCAACACCTTTATCCACTGTCAGAACGTGGTAGGTGTTCTGTTCGCTGATTGACAAATCCATTATAGTCCCCACACTGCACATCCCAGTGGACAGAACATATGCCATGTTGTCACAGAGTATCCTGTGTGGCAAAACATTATGGGCTTGACTAGATTTTGAAGTGCTTGTTAAGGAACTTATGATGGTTGTTTTCACATCTTTAGTAGAAGATGTAAAAACAACTGTCATACAATATATTGTGTCCTATACCTTTTTTCAATAACTATGGGTAAGATACAAGTTAGTAATTGAGTTTTTACACTGTTAAAGCAAAAGTAGAAGTGTCAGTGAATGAGTCCCACAGGACATTTGTTTGGCTTATTACCTTAGGCAGTATTCCCCGGCTTGTTTGCCTTAGTTTCAGTGGTACATATGCTTGCTCAGTTCGAGGAATAGGCCTCGGAAGGCATACTTGGACACCCCCAACTTGCATCCACAAAATGGAAGGAGTTGATTAGCACAGTAAATACGCTGATGGCGCATGAAAAACTATTTTTTTTTTAGAATCAAGTAGCTAGGGACGGAAGGCATTAAAATAGGTTCACTTGGCAGTTATACAGGATTAGTCAGGACTCTGATGAGGACAGAGATGTGAACAGGTAACAGAAGCATACAGTAGGTGTGCTTTCCCAGGGATATTGCATAGGTAGAAGGCAGATAGTAAGGGTAGTACAGCTACACATCCCATGACTTAGGCCCTCATTATGAACTTGGTGGTCGAGACCGCCATGCTGGTGGCAGTAGAAATTACCGCCACCGGTATGGCGGTCTCGACCGCAAATAATGAAGGTAGTGGGGACCGCCACAGGCGGCCTTCCACCACCGCCAGGCTACCGCTTACAGGCTGGCGGAAGGGTGCTCTGGGGGGCCCCTGCACTGCCCGTGCACTTGGCATAGGCAATGCAGGGGCCCCCGTGAAGTGCCCTGTCGTGCAGGTCACTGCCGGATTTATGGGTAGTGATCTGCGTGACGGGTGCTGACATCAGCATTGACGACGGCTCGATGTGGCGCCGTCGGTAATGTCCCAGCCCAGCATTCTGCTGGGCAGGCCGTCGGAAACACTGTTTTCATGGCGGGGTCTCAAGGGGGCTAGCAGTCTGTGAGAAGACCGACAGCATGAACACGGCAGGGATTCCCGCTGTGTTCATAATGACCCCATAATCATCTGCGGATTCAAACCCATTGGTGCAGCACTCGCCCCAGATACTGAATTAATATGGCACGTATACGTAAATGCTTAACATACTTGCCATGTTCATCTTCCATCAGAACTTCTGTTCTTCATAGTTTATGATGTTCTCTTTAGGGAACTTTGGAAAATTCCCCAGCATGTTTGCTTTAGTTTCAAAGGTAGATATCCTCATTCAGTTCAAGGAATGACGGCTCAGGGGAATAGCCAAACACCCCCAGTTTACATCCACAAACTGGAAGGAGTTGGATTTAGCACACTGAATGCACTTAAGACGCATGAAAGAAGTCTTCCTGAGCCTCATGTGGCTGTCATAGGAGCCATTAGTAAAGGCTCACAAGGCATCCATTCGGTAATGTTCAGAAACAAGGAGGGGGTAACTTGACAGGTGGTAAAATGTAGTCAGACTGATTTCATCCTGTGGTGTATTAATGTAATCGGCCCTTCCATGTCAGCAGTATGTTGATGTTAGTGCACTGATTGGTTGGATAGGGCCCATGAGAACATGAAACTCCTGTGTGTGATGGGTGAATGTCATGTGAATGGACCAGAAAGCCGTTAGTGCCTTGACAAGGCTTTATGGATCACCTTCAGAAGTCGTGGTTTCAATATTCAGGTACTTTGATAAGCATTTGTGCTTTGAAGCCTTCATTTCTGGAGTTTCTAAAACTAGTCAGTGTAAGTGGTGCATTATCTTTAAAAATTAGTAACAGATTTATATCTGCGGCTGTAAGATGGCTCTTACTAAGAATTCCTTTTTTTCTCGCTATGGGTAGCTGTGACTTTTGGGCCCTAGCTCAGCCGGCTCCTAGGCAACCCTGCACATTTTTTAAAACTAGATAACCAAGGGAGTCCAGAGGTTCATGACTTGCATAGCTCGCACTGGGTAACATTACCCAGAAGCCCTTGCAAATGTCAAACTTTGGTAACAAACATAAATTTTCATCACATTTCTGTGATGAAAAGACATGGAATCTGCATAGAGCCACAGGTTTCCTTCCACCCTGAGTTCCCATATGTCCCCCAATTAGAACAGTATTCCACTTGTGTAGATGGCCCAAGAGTAAAGGATATAAAAGGCTCCAAATCGCTATGTTGGGATTTAAGCAACAGAAGCAGGTGTGGTAGTTTGGGCCGTGCTGTGGGGCCACCTAAGCACACAACAGACATTTTTGAAAAGTAGACAACCAAAGGAATCTGGGGTGATGTGCCTTGTGTGGTCTCACAAGGTTTTATTACCCCCAATGCTCCACAAACCTCAAGCCTTTGATTGAAATCAAACATTTACCTCCCATTCCTGTAATGGAAAGTTCTGGAATCCGCAGGAATCCACAAAATTCCTACTATTCTGCATTACCCCACTTGTGCTGATAAAAATGCTGCCCCACTTGTGTGGCTGGGCCTAGGGCTGCTACAGAAATGTCACAAACAAAGGTCAACTGGAGCCCTAGCTAGAGGACTCCCTTTGACCTTGGTTTGATCAATTTCTGTCACAGGCATCAGGCCTACTCACACATCAGGTGACTTGGGAAAATGCCAGGTGAAGAAAGTTTATTGCTCGCCACAGATTTCTGAACTTTCTATCGCAGAAATGTGAGGAAAATGTGTTTTTTCAGTCAATGTTTACGTTTTGCAAGCAATTGTGAGTTACAAACCAGGTGAGACACGCACAAGTAGGCCGACCCTGGATACTCTTTGGTGACTAGTTTTAAAAAATGTACAGGGTAGCTAGGTTTCCTTAGATATCGGATGAGCTAGGGTCCAAAATCGAGAGCCACCCACTGTGGAAAAAAAACATTCAGTTTTCAGTGGAAAAATGCGATGCATCCATGTTAAGTTTTTGGTTGTTCCTTGTTGTGGCCGCTAGACCTACATACATCACTAAGGCACCATTTTTATCAGAAAACTTGTGGGAGTATAGAATAGTAAAAGGTTTGTTATTCACAATTGGCTTTCACTGCAATTGTAAGCCAGTGTATAAAAATATGACATTTAAAAGAAATACCCTGTAAATCTTACACTATTACAGTTACCCACAAATTCAGAGATATACAAATAACCACTGCTCCTAAACTCCATATCTTGTTTCCATTTCAGAAATTACATAGGTTTCCTAGATACCCATTTTTTACTCTACCTACTGTATTTCGCTATATCAGTCGGTCTATACTCAGTACTCAGCCTTTGTATGGTGTGGCTCAGGGTACCTTGGGTTCTTGGAGAGCCTACAAACCCTATAAATGCCTGCAATCAGAAGTGCCTAGCAGATGTAATGGTATATTGCTTTTGTAAATCTGCCATCGTTACAAAAGGGTACAGATGAAAATGTCACAAATGCCAGTTTTTGCCTACCCATTTTCAATATTTCTTCATTTCAACAGTTATTTTTCTTGGGAAAACGTTGAGGGATTTATACATATGACCCTTTGCTGAATTTGTAATTTTCATAAATCTATAGTTTTTCTGGACCACCCATGATCCAGACTTCACACTGATCCAGTCTTCACATTGGTTTCCACCACAAACTGGAAGTAGGTTGAGAGCACAAAAAATAGGGAAAATAGGCTACAGCTAAGAAAAATGCCTAAACTGTGGTACGAAATTAGGTTTCTTGATTCAGCTCTGCATGTTCCTGAAATCTGGGAAGATGGTGACTTTCGTATATATGTATGCCATTTTTAGGGAGAAAAAATAGGCACTTTTACCTGGAGCACCTTTTCCCTAATTTTCTCAAAGAACTCAAAATGTTGCTATATTTTGCCTATCTCCTCTATCCCCTCCAGGGTAATCCACAAACCATAGGTACCTTTAGAATGTCCAGGAGGTTGGAAAAAGGAGGCTCATTTGGCATGGAAACCTTTTCTGGAAAAAAAGTGATGGACCCCTCAGCGCAACCGATCTCAAATAGCCAAAAAAGGGCTCAGCAATGGGGGGAGGGAGGCCTAGCAGCTAAGGGGTTAAGTTAAACCTGACTGCTTTTTGTGGCAAACTATCCAGGGTTAAGCACAGGTTAATTTAGCAAACTCTTTGTCGTTCACACTGCAAGGGATTGTAGTTGTTTCTTGACCAGGGCCCCAACCCCAGTCAACCAACAACCCATTTTCTCACAGGAGCTTAATGTAAGGTAATATGGTTCAATTAAGTAGTCAAATATTGTAAGGGGCATTCTGGGGTCTGAGGAGTTGATCTGAGAAATATCTTACTCCTGATTTGTGTTTCATGTATTGTGAAAAGCTCTGGTAGCAAGTCGAGGAAGGTCAGAGTTTTTTAGTTGGAAAACATCTTTCAGTAAGCGCCTTTCTTTAGTTGGGACCTGCTTTGTTGATAGTGTGCTGGTGCTAGAAATGGGGTCTTTGGTTGGCAGTTAGGTTCAAGCGAGGACCCACACTCTAGTCAGGGCAAAGGAGAAACACACCTGGTTAACTCCCCACTCACCCTCTTGGCGGCTTGGCACGAGCAGAAAGGCTTAACCTAGAAGCAATGTGTAAAGTAGTTGTACCAACACGCACATTAATACAGTGAAACACTACAAAATGGACACCACACAAGTTTAGAAAAATAGTAAATATTTATCTAAGTAAACAAGACCAAACACGATAAAAAACCACAATTCACAATTAAAAATATGATTTTAGCAATGAAAAACACAAAAATAGTGCATAAAGCTCCAATGATGCAATTTGATGTCAAGCGGGGTCATGACAGAGTTGTTTCCCATAATGCGACACCACTGGTGTCATTTACGGAGTCACACGGAACCCCAGGTACAGTACCTTAGCAAAAGTGTGGAAAACAGCCAGTGCAAGGAGTTGGGGGTCGTGGTGTCGCTGAATCCGATGCGGCGCCGGTTGCAGTGGTGCAGAGCAGAGGAGCGGAGGCATCACAAAGAGGTGTCTTCTCCTTGCCGAGGTGAGGTAACATCGGAGCGAAGCGCTGGGTCAGCGCACTTCCAGCAGTGTCGATATCTGGCGGTCACGCGTGGTGCGGTGAAGTCAGGTGTCCTAGACGTCAGTGACACGGCACCTCAGGACTCACAGAGCTGCAGACTTCGGTGGGGCTGCTGCGGCATCGGACCTGCGGGGTTGTCGCACTCCAACGAGGACCGTGGCTTAAGATGCAGGTGGGGTCAGTCCAGAGTTGTCTGAAACCAGTACACTTTTTTTTTCTTGATTTTTTACCAGATCCTCCTTTCAAGGGTCCAGGGACTGGATTAGACACCACTTACAGGGCAGGAGTCTCAGCAGAGAGTCTTAGATGGCCATGGGACTTCAGAACAGGGGGCAACCTCATTCCAAGCCCTTGGAGATTCTTCTCAGGCAGGAATATACCACAAAGTCCAGTCTTTGTCCCCTTTCATGGGCAGAAGCAGCAAATGCAGGATGCCCAGAAAAGCACAGGCAGGGGTAGTACTTCTCCTCAGCTCTTCATGTCTTCTCCGTTGGCAGAGGTTCCTCTTGAATACAGAAGTGATCTAAAGTCTGGGGTTTTGGGTCCAATACTTATACCCCTTTCTGCCTTTGAAGTTGCCCAAATTCAAAGAAAAGTCTCTGCTGCCCAGGCCAGCACCCAGACACACACCAGGGGGTAGGAGACTGCATTGTGTGAGGACAGGCGCATCCCATTTAGGTGTAACATTTCCTTCCTTCACTCTAGCCCAGATGGCTCATCAGGATATGCAGGCAATACCCAGATCCCTTTGTGTCACTGTCTAGAGGAGATTCACAAACAGCAAACTGTCAGTTTGACCCAGGCAGGGAATCCACAAGCAGGCAGAGTCGCAGAATGGTTTAAGCAAGAAAGTGCCTACTTTCTAAAGTGGCATTTTCAAACTAACAATCTAAAAACGAACTACACTAACCAGTGTATTTTTAAATTGTGAATTCAGAGACCCCAAACTCCAAATTTAGATCTGCTCTCAAAGGGTAACTGCATTTAAGGATATTTAAAGGCAGTCCTCATGTTAACCTATGATAGAGATAGGCCTTGCAACAGTGAAAACCGCATTTGGCAGTATTTCACTGTTAGGACATGTAAAAACACACAAGACATATCCTCCCTTTAACATACACTGCACCTTGCCCATGGGGCTACCTAGGGCCTACCCTAGGGGTGCCTTATATGTACAAAAAGGGAAGGTTTCGGCCTGGCAAGTGGGTACAAGCCAGAATACTGTCAACCTTGGGTTGTAGGGTTGCCACCTGGCCTCTTCCTACCTGATGTCCCAAGTACACTACAGAGCCCTGCCCTATTGGGCACTTGCTAGCCTTAATAGTGAGGCCTACCTTCTGCAAGGCCTCCAACACTTTGCAGAGGTGCTGCAAGTGTTCCTCCCAAGTGGAGCTGAACAAACCAATGTCAGGTGGGCTGCTCTGAACTCATCCACTCCAGTCAACACCTGGTTATCCAGCCTCTGAAAGGTGGCAGGGGCATTTTTCATCCCAAAGGGCATCACCCTAAACTGGAAGTGCCCATCTGGGATAGAAAATGCAGACCTCTCATTAGGCCCCTCAGTCAGAGCAATCTGCTAATATCCAGACGTTAAGTCAAACGTGCTGAAATATTTGGCAGCCCCTAACCAATCAGTGAACTCATCAGCTGGGGGGATGAGGTGCGCGTCAGTCTTAGTGACCACATTGAGTCCTCGGTAATGCACACAGAACCTCAGTTCTGGAATGGCACCAGGAGCAGCAGCTTTTGGGACCAAGGCCACAGAACTGGCCCAAGTGCTAACAGAGAACTCAGTAACCCCAAGAGCTAACATTTTGGATACCTCGTCCTTTATGTTGGCCCTAATCTTGTCAGTTGTAAACTTTATGTTTCACAGGTGGACTGTCTCCAGTGTCCACATCAGGTGTACACAAATGAGTGACCCCTGATATCAAGGAGAACAAGGAGGCAAACTGTCCCAACACCTTGGCGACAGTCCCTCAGTTGCTCTGGGGTCAGTGAGGGGGAGAGGTTCACACCCTCCACAGACCCATCTCTCTTCTTAGCAGACAGGAGGTCAGGAAGAGGCTCACTCTCTCTCTTTCCCTCCACCCCATCATCTGTTGCTAGGAGCATTGGCACCTCTGTCCTCTCAAAGTGAGGCTTGAGGTGGTTCACATGTAGGACCCTCAAAGGGTTCCTAGGAGCCTGCAAATTCACCAGATAGGTGACATCACTCTTGAGCTCCACCACCTCAAAAGGCCCAGTCCGCTTGTTCTGGAGAGCCCAAGGCTCCACTGGGGCCATCATCCACACTTTCAGGCCAGGCTGAAACTCAACCAGAGTGGCATTTTGGTCATACCAGCGTTTCATGTCTTCCTGGCTTGCTTCTAGGTTCTCCTGAGCGAGCTTCCTGAAGCTTGCTGACTTGTTTCTAAAAGCCTGCATGTAGCTGAATACATCCTGGGGTGGGGGGGAGAGGGGAAGTTACTGGAGGCCTTCTCCAAGCCTTCCCTAACCAGACGCAAAGGTCCTCTGACAGGGTGAGAATGTCCGAATATCCTTAGATCACTCTGAGTGCCTAAAGAAGGAAACTCAGGTGTCTGAGAGGAGAGAATCTCAAAACCACTTCTTTTTTAAAAATGTTTTATTAAATAATGTGCATATTCATGAATCCAATTATATCCTAAAAACAACAAACAACAGATGAGTTATTCTAATAGAGACCCTGGAAGATTGTCAATGACCTAAAAACAGTGAACTCAATCATACTAATTCACTCATACCAAATCTAAAAATGTAACAAGGAACAAACATAATACAACCGAAACAGCAAAACATAGTATCAGAAACATATATGCTACCCAAGGCCGACCACCCGGTCTTGCCGATAATTCCATAACCAAGTTATATTGGGTCAGCTTTCTAATCCACAGATTATTACATCTCCAGGCAATCCTTCATATTTATTATATCATGTCTTTGATCCAAGTGTCCTGTGTTTAGTTTTCCTTCTTTTAAATAAGTCCTTCTTCACAAATTTGTGTTAAGGGAATTAGATAATTGTAGTGCAGTACACTGTCCTTGTACTGAGTATCAATACCAATGTTGATCCAAAGGAAGGTCCTTGTTCTACACAGTAGTGCCGACGTACGTTTCAGTGAAGCGTGGCCCAGCCGGGCCACTCACCTTCTTCAGGGCACAAATAGTCGACATAAATAGGACAATTCCAGGGACAAATATAATATTCACATGATCTATATTTCTGGAATATAAAAAACAAAATAAATATATCTCTGATCTTGAGACCTCTGATTGTACAAAACTAAAGAAAAAAGAAAAAGAGAAAAAGAAAAAAGAATACCATCACCCTCACATGTGATACTCATGCAAGAAAAAGAAGAAAAGTGTGTCCTCAAATCACTCCATGAAGTATACGATCTTGAATACCAATTCATGCAAAACAAGAAAAATAATTTTCTTATTTTAAATTGGCATGCTCTTTATGGTTTCTGGACAGGGTGGCCATACAACAACTCAAAAGGGCTAAATCCAAATTCCTTTTGTGGCACCTTCCTGTAGGCAAACAGAAGGCATGGCAAGAGGATGTCACACTTACTCCTCAAGGGTTCTGACAGGCCCATTATCATGCCCCTCAAGGTACACTTGAATGTCTCAACCAGACTGTTTCCTTGGGGATGGTAAGGAGTGGTAAACTTGTAGGTTACCTCACACTCCTTCCACAGAGACTACATATATGTAGATATGAAGTTGGTACCCCTATCAGAGACCACCTTCTTGGGGAACCCACTGCTGGTAAAACCCCCATTAAAGCACGTGCCATCACAGGGGCAGTGATTGATCTTCAAGAAATGGCTTCTGGGTACCCGGTGGCATGGTCAACCAAGACCAGGATGAACCTGTTGCCCATGGCTGTCTTGGTATCCAGAGGCCCACAATGTCAATACCAATCCTTTCAAATGGGGTACTGACCACAGGAAAAGGCTGGATGGGAGCCTTACATTTCCCCCCACTCTTGCCACTTGCCTGACAAGTTTGGCAAGACCTACAGTGTGCATCTGAGTGCCTGTGCATTTTTGGCTAGTAAAAGTGGGTGACAAGCTGTATTGTGGTCTTGTCCTGCCCCCGATGTCTAGCTAAAGACACATCATGAGCCAGACTCAGTAGGAAGGCTCCGAAGCACTGGGGTACCACCAGCACACAGGCTGACCCAGGTTCAGCAACCTTAAGTTCACTATATAAGAGGCCATCCTCCTAGTAGATAAAGTGTGAGCCAGACTCGCTGCCAGACACCTGGTCTGCATCCTGCCACCCCAAACCCTCCAGAGTAGGCCATGTCTTTTGTGCCTCACGGAATGCTTCCCTGGTGGGCCCCCCTTCCTGCTGCCACTGAGTCAGCTAAGGGACCTCGCCCAGTTCACCCACCTGTTCCCCTGCAGGCTCCAGGGCATCCCCCACAGGTTCAGCCTCCTCCGAGACTGTGGAAACCTCTGGGGTGGGTTTCCCGCGCCTCTTGCCTTTCCTCCTTGTAGCAGACACCTGGGCCACTCTTTCAGGCTCCAGGGTCTCCTGATCACCCTGATGGGCTGCCATTGAAGGGGTGGATACACACCCACCCAGGCAGACCCAACATCTCCAAGTGAGACCTGTGTTCCACCTTCTTCCAAGGGGAATCTTCCAGGTCATTGCCAAGCAGACAATCTATAGGCATGGTTGGACTCACAGCTACTCTCAAGGCACCTGAGACCCCCCACCATTCAAAGGGAACCTGTGCCACTCTGAACAGGCACTCTGAGTTGTCCACCGCAACTACTTGGTAAAGTACATGGGGATCTTTCTATTCTTCAGACACCAGGACACTTCTCATACTAGGCATACTGTGTCTCTCAGAGCCTCAACCCTCTGTCCATTGATGGCCCTCTGCAAGTTTCCCTTTAGAAAACCATGGCTTCTTTTTAACTGAGGCTGGGAATCAATACCCTGGGAACTAGGTTGGGGCCCTTTAGAGAACTTCCCTCTGTTTACCCTTACCCCCCATTTCTTCTGAGAGGGACCCTACCCACCCTTGGCGTGGTCTCCCCCATATCTCTTTTGGACCCTGGTGCACTCCCAACGGTCCGCATCCTGCACAAGCTTCCTAGGGGTCAGTCAGCTTGCTGTCAATCAGGCCCTGGCTCAGCTCTGGAAAACAAAGACTGTACAAGTGCTCCCAAGCAATTAAGTTGTAAAGCCCCTGTAAGGAAATGCCTCCTTGGCATGGTTACCACCTGACTTTTTGCCTTTGCTGATGCCAAGTTATGATTTGAAAGTGTGCTGAGGCCTGCTAACCAGGCCCCAGCACCAGTGTTGTTTCCCTAACCTGTACCTTTGTTTCCACAATTGACACACCCTGGCATCCAGGTAAGTCCCTTGTAACTGGTACCCCTGGTAGCAAGGGCACTGATGCCAAGGAAGGTCTCTAAAGGCTGCAGCATGTCTTATGCCACCCTGGAGACCCCTCACTCAGCACAGACACACTGCTTGCTAGCTTGTGTGTGCTGGTGGGAATAAAATGACTAAGTCGACATGGCACTCCCCTGAGGGTGCCATGCCAACCTCACACTGCCTACAGGTATAGATAAGTCACCCCTCTAGCAGGCCTTACAGCCCTAAGGCAGGGTGCACTATACCATAGGTGAGGGCATAAGTGCATGAGCACTATGCCCCTACAGTGTCTAAGCAAAACCTTAGACATTGTAAGTGCAGGGTAGCTATAAGAGTATATGGTCTGGGAGTCTGTCACACACGAACTCCACAGCACCATAATGGCTACCCTGAAAACTGGGAAGTTTGGTATCAAATGTCTCAGCACAATAAATGCACACTGATGCCAGTGTACATTTTATTGTGAAATACACCCCAGAGGGCATCTTAGAGATGCCCCCTGAAACCACGCCGACTACCAGTGTGGGCTGACTAGTTTTAGCAGCCTGCCACACACCAGACATGTTGCTGGCCAAATGGGGAGAGTGCCTTTGTCACTCTGTGGCTAGTAACAAAGCCTGTACTGGGTGGAGGTGCCTCTCACCTCCCCCTGCAGGAACTGTAACACCTGGCGGTAAGCCTCAAAGGCTCACCCCCTTTGTTACAGCACCCCAGGGCACTCAGGCTAGTGGAGTTGCCGAGTTGCCCGCCCCCTCCGGCCACGGCCCCACTTTTGGCAGCAAGGCCGGAGGAGATAATGAGAAAAACAAGGAGGAGTCACTGGCCAGTCAGGACCCCCCTGAACCCCCACAGCGACGCCTGCAGAGGGAATCCAGAGGCTCCCCCTGACCACGACTGCCTGCTTCAAAGACCCGACACCTAGTAAGGACACTGCACCCGCAGCCCCCAGGACCTGAAGGATCTGACCTCCAGTGCAGGAGCAACCCCCAGGTGGCCCTCTCCCTTGCCCAGGTGGTGGCTACCCCGAGGAGCCCCCACCTTGCCTGCCTGCATCGCTGAAGAGACCCCTTGGTCTCCCATTGAATCCTATTGCAAACCCGACGCCTGTTTGCACACTGCACCCGGCCGCCCCCGTGCAGCTGAGGGTGTACCTTGTGTGTTGACTTGTGTGTCCCCCGGTGCCCTACAAAACCCCTCTGGTCTGCCCTCCGAAGATGCGGGTACTTACCTGCTGGCAGACTGGAACCGGGGCACCCCCTTCTCCATTGAAGCTTATGCGTTTTGGGCACCACTTTGACCTCTGCACCTGACCGGCCCTGAGCTGCTGGTGTGGTAACTTTGGGTTTGCTCTGAACCCCCAACGGTGGGCTACCTTGGACCCAACTGTGAATCCTATAGGTGGTTTACTTACCTGCAAATCTAACAAACACTTACCTCCCCCAGGAACTGTTGAAAATTGCACTGAAACATAGGTGGTCATTACAACCCTGGCGGTCGGTGTTAAGGCGGTGGTAATACCACAAACAGGCCGGAGGAACAAAAAAGGGAATTATGACCGTGGCAGAAACCGCCAACATAGACAGCCACTTTAACACTCCGACCGCCACGGCGGTACAGACAAGCAGCACGACGGTCACCGCTAACAGACAGGCTGGAGACAAAGTACCGCCCCCAGTATTACAACAGGCCAATCCGCCACCTTTTCCGGGGCGGATTCTCCGTGGATAAAAACATGACGGAAACAGCTTTTGCAATGGGAAAACGCTCACCTGAACACACTCCACGAGGAAGGAGGGCACCATGGAGCCGGAACTCCAAATACTCCCTGCGATTGTGTTCCTGCTCCTCTACGAACATCAGCAACGCCGGCGCCGAAGACAACGGTGAGTACTGCACCTACGACATAGGGGGAGGGGAGGCAAAAGTCATGGAGACACACACGCAACACCCCCACCCCCACCCAACCCTCACCCACTACAACACACACACCAATGCATATCCAAACATTACAGTAACAACCCCAAAACCCCCCGGAAGAATGCAAAGACAAAAGGAAATTAAGTACAACCATTGTAATGTATCAAAATACAGTAAGCTATTATATACATAAATATATGCAATTTCCAAATATATACATCACGATTAGTAGTGCAGGTATGCACATTTCAATGTCCGTGGTCCACTGGGCCCAAAATGCATGGGCGAGGCCCACACACGATACCTGTCCAGAAACGGAGAGAACAATGCTGGGGCATCAGATAGAAATACAACAGGCACCTCAGGGGGGAGGGAAGGGGGGGCACCTCAGCCGTATGACAGCACCACGCTAGATCCACGACGGGGCTCATGCCCATTGATGTATCCTGGGAAGTGCAAAGCCACAGTCTCACAAGTCTCTGCAGTGGGTGGGTTGCCCACTGGTTTATCCTGGGGAGTGCAAAGCCACAGTCTCACAAGTCTTTGCAGTGGGTGGGTTGCCCACTGGTTTATCCTGGGGAGTGCAAAGCCACAGTCTCACAAGTCTTTGCAGTGGGTGGGTTTCCCACTGGTTTATCCTGGGGAGTGCAAAGCCACAGTCTCACCAGTCTTTGCAGTGGGTGGGTTGCCCACTGGTTTATCCTGGGGAGTGCAAAGCCACAGTCTCACAAGTCTTTGCAGTGGGTGGGTTGCCCACTGATTTAGCCTGAGGAGGGCAAAGCCACAGTCTCACAAGTGGATAATAGTCTACATTGGTTTTGGAGGGGGACTGGTGCCCACAGTACTTCATCCTGTTAAGGACAGACGGAGTGGATGCTGTTCTCCACTGGTTCTGGAGGGGGACTGGTGCCCACAGTGCTTCATCCTGTTAAGGACAGACAAAGTGAATGCTGTTCTCCACTGGCTTTGGAGGGAGACTGGTGCCCAGAGTGCTTCATCCTGTTAAGGACAGACGGAGTGGATGCTGTTCTCCACTGGTTCTGGAGGGGGACTGGTGCCCAGAGTGCGTCATCCTGTTAAGGACAGACGGAGTGGATGCTGTACTCCACTGGTTCTGAAGGGGGACTGGTGCTCACAGTGCTTCATCCTGTTAAGGACAGACGGAGTGCATGCTGTACTCCATTGGTTCTGGAGGGGGACTGGTGCCCACAGTGCATCACGCTCCCCGTGACGGTCCCAGTTCCGTCACTGCCCCTGCTGCCATGCTTGAGTTGGCGGTGCTTGCCATGTTCAGCGGTGCTTGCCATGGCGGTCTTTGCCCTGTTCAGCGGTGCTTGGCCTGGTCAGCGGTGCTTGCCCTGTTCAGCGATGCTTGCCATGGAGGTCTTTGCCCTGTTCAGCAGTGCTTGGCCTGTTTAGCGGTGCTTGCCCTGTTCAGCGGTGCTTGGCCTGTTCAGCGGTGCTTGAGTTTGCTGTCTCTGACTTGTGCAGTGGTGTCTGCCATGGCGGTCCCTCATTGCCCAGCGGGGCTGTGGCTGCCGGGGCCCTCCTGGGCACTGACTCTGGCGGTGGTCTCCTGACCAGTGACGAGTGTGCTGCCCTCCTGGGCACTGACTCTGGCGGTGGTCTCCGGACCAGTGAAGATGGGGCTGGCGGTGGCGTCCTGGGCAGGGGGAGTATGGCGGCCTTCTCCGCCGTGCTGCTCTTCCCTGACTTTGGAGACTTCTTCTGCCCCTTCCCCACCTTGGGAGGAGTCACAGCTGACTCGACACTCCCCCCGGGACCCTTGTGAGAGGCTTTGCCTGCAGGAGTCTTCACCCTCTCCCGTCGGGCACTGTCCAATTTCTGGTGCTTCACAGGGGGTGGACTGGCAATGCTTTGTCTCCATGTCACACTGGCTGCCCTGGTGCCCGGTGCACTCCACATACCTCTAACAGCCACCACTGGTACCGGACTTTTTTTGGCTGAGGTGCTACTACGGGACCTATGAATAGGGGGTGGGGGGTGGTACAGCGGTCAAAGTTGCTCTGGAAAAGTTTCTGATGAACACTGGGACGGGTAGCTGGAGGGGGTCTGGGAGTGGAGGAAGAGGAGGTGTTTGTAGGAGGTGTAACTTTTGATGATTTGGGTGCAGGTGCATGTTCTGGAGGCTGTCGTGAGGTGGATGGATGTTGGGTGGGTGTGTGCCCGCGTTTGTGTACTTTGGGAGGGGGCGTCACAGACACACTGGGCGAGGACACAGGGGACATGTAAATGGTAGTGGGGGTCGTGAGTGCAGGTGAGCGGGGTGTGATGCTGGGTGTGCTGGTGCGAGTCCTAGTGGCTGTAGTTGTAGTGCATGCAGGTGAGAGTGTAGACGAGACTGGCAGGGAGGAGGGAGACGACGAGGAGGGGGACACAGTGGAGGCAGTGGATGTTGCTGTGTCTGTATGTGGGTGATGCTTGAGTGAGTGCCTGTGGGATGTGTGGTGCTTATGTTTGCCTGAGATGCCCTTGTGTGTTGAGGTGTGTGCAGGCTGGTCTGATGGTGTGCTTGGGATAGGCTGGGGTACAGGGGATTGGGCCTGGGTGGAGGGGGGAGGCTAGACACAGGGACAATGGCTGCCATCAGTGCTGAGGCCAGAAATTGCAGGGTTCGATGAAGGGCAGCCTGACCAGAATGAATGCCCTCCAGGAATGCATTACTGTGTTGCAACTCCCTTTCTACACCCTGGACGGCATTCACAATGGTAGACTGACCAACAGTGAGTGACCTGAGGAGGTCAATGGCCTCCTCACTGAGGGCAGCAGAGGTGACTGGGGCAGGGCCTGAGGTGCCTGGAGCGAAGGTGATGCCCACCCTCCTGGGTGAGCGGGCACGAGGCGAAGGCTGAGGGGCTGCTGGGAGGGCGGTGCTGGTAGGGGGGGTGGCGGCTGTACCTGTAAAAGTGGGAGCCACAGATTTTGCCGCCACCACAAGGGAGCTCCCATCGGAGGACGAGTCCGTGTCGCTGTTTGCTGATCCGGAGACCGCCATGGTGCTCCCCTCGCCCTCCGTCCCACTGGTGTATTCCGAGGCGGTGGTGTGGCCCTCCATGGCCATGTGGGATGCAGTCCCTTCGTGCTTCGGTGCCCCTGTACCTCCGCCTGATGATGCTGATGCACAAGAGAACAGGGAGAGCACAAAAAGGGGGGGGGAACAGAAGAAAGGTTGAGTGCATGGCTTACTGCTACCGTTGGCGCACAATACAGACACAGCAGCCCCCTGCACTACACCGCGCTCTTGGGCTCTACAGATGCAGTTCCTGGGATATGGCCTACATGGCTATGGTGGACATCTGCACACATAGATGACACAGGGGCATGTAGACCTGTACTTGCCACTCTACAGAGGTAGGGCTGAGTGCCACATGGCCTGCATTACGGAGGGGCCTGCGCTACGGAACTCGGCCTGGCCTAGGGAAACCCACAACCCTCCTCCCCCACCAAGACACCTCCACTGCGCGCAAAGTCATGAGAAAGTGAGTGAACTCAACCCCTTGTGTCTGCTGTGATGCCCTCATGCGCCCATCCAACTCAGGGTAGGCCACAGCCAGGATCCGGAACATCAGGGGGGGTCATGGTGCGACGGGCACCTCTCCCACGTTGGGAGGCCATCCCCAGCTGAGCCTCCGCCGTCTTCTTGCTCCAGCGGCGAATGTCCTCCCATCTTTTACGGCAGTGGGTGCTCCATCTCTGGTGGACCCCCAGGGTCCGGACGTCCTTGGCGATGGCACGCCAAATATCCTTCTTCTGGTGGGCACTGACCTACATGACATGTACAGGGGAAGAAGAGAAGTCAATAACAACTGCACCATCGAAGTGAGTGGCCCACATCCCTGCCCTTGCCATGTGGCACATACATTCACACTCCTTCATGCTCGCTCAATCAATCAATCAATAAAAGAGATTTATAAAGCGCGCTACTCACCCGCGAGGGTCTCAAGGCGCTGGTGGGACGGGGGGAAAAAGACTGGGAGGATCACTGTTTGAAAAGCCAGGTCTTGAGGCTCTTCCTCCCTGAACTCTGCCCCCTTCCTACTTACATCCAGCCCTCTCCATCCAGGCATAGCCCATACAACTTGCACCCTATGTACTCACCTGTTGGTCTGGAGGACCGTAGAGTAGCGAGTACTGGGGGAGGACCCCGTCCACGAGCTTCTCCAACTCCTGTGCAGTGAAGGCAGGGGCCCTTTCCCCAGACGCACGTGCCATTGTCTCTTCCAGACTAAGGTCACAGCAGCACTTGCAGTGTAGGTCCTCTCCTGTCGAAGATCAGGTATCGAGTGATTGAACAGATAGAAAATGGCGGTCACGTCCATGGCTGTGGCGTCCGCGGCGGTGCGTATCATCACCGCCGGCGCACTTCGTCATTGGCTCCTGGGACCCATAGGGTCCGATGTTAACCAATGCAGCATTGCACCGTGGTCTACGACCGCCTACCGCAACGGTGAACAACGCCAGCGCAGTTACTTCACATCCCATTGTCCCACTTTAGAGGTCAGGCATCCGACATTTCAGGGGCCCACATGGATTCATTTGCAACTGCGTCACACATACCTAGGCCTAGTCTCAACACACATACAGAAACTATTTTGTATTTTGTGTCGTGTTCTGTGTAGCTGTGTGTACATACCTCTGAATTGGTTGACTCTGTGGTCGCTGTTGTCATTCCTAGGCACCGTCAGCTGGGACATGTGAGGTGATAGCGGAATCCTCCGGTGTACCGACCGCTGGTGGACCTGTTGACAATGGAGGAGCGACATTTAGGGGGTCATTCTGACCCTGCCGGTCATGGTGCTCCCATGGGCATTCTGACCGCGGCGGTACAGCCGCGGTCAGATACGGGAAACCGGCGGTGTCCCGCCGGTTTCCCGCTGCCCAAGGGAATCCTCCATGGCGGCGGTGCAAGCAGCGCCGCCATGGGGATTCCGACCCCCTTACCGCCAACCTGGCTCTGGCGGTTTTGACTGCCAGAACCTGGCTGGCAGTAATGGGTGTCGCGGGGCCCCTGGGGGCCCCTGCAGTGCCCATTCCACTGGCATGGGCACTGCAGGGGCCCCCTAACAGGGCCCCACCAAGATTTTCAGTGTCTGCCAAGCAGACACTGAAAATCGCGACGGGTGCAACTGCACCACTCATGGAAGAGGGTTTCCCGCTGGGCTGGCGGGCGGCCTTCTGGCGGTCGCCCGCCAGCCCAGCGGGAAACTCAGAATAACGACGGCGGTCTTTTGACCGCGCAGCGGTATTCTGGCGGTTCCCGCTTGGCGGCGGGAATGACCCCCTTAATCATCACCTACAGGTTTGACTGTGCCACAATCCAGGAACTGTGTACCCAGTTGGAGCCAGACCTGATGTCACCAATCCGCCATCCCACAGGAATCCCCCCTCAAGTGCAGGTGCTATCAGTGCTCCATTTCCTAGCAAGTGGGTCATTTCAAACAACAGTGGCCATGACATCAGGGATTTCCCAGCCTATGTTTTCCAACGTGTTGTCCAGAGTGTTGTCTGCCCTGCTGAAACGCATGAGCAGCTACATCGTTTTCCCTCAGGTGGAGGATTTGCCTACAGTTAAAGGTGACTTCTATGCCCTTGGACATATCCCTAACATCATAGGTGCCATTGTTGGGACCCATGTGGCTCTGGTCCCCCCCGCAGGAGTGAACAGGTGTACAGGAACCAGAAGAGTTATCATTCGATGAATGTACAGATGGTATGTTTGGCAGACCAGTACATCTCGCAGGTAAATGCTATGTTCCCTGGCTCTGTGCATGACGCCTACATCCTGCGGAATAGCAGCATCCCTTATGTGATGGGTCAACTCCAGAGGCACCGGGTGTGGCTATTAGGGGACTCTGGTTACCCCAACCTGTCATGGCTACTGACCCCAGTGAGGGATCCCAGGACCAGGGCAGAGGAACGCGACAATGAGGCCCATGGGCGGACTAGGAGAGTGATCAAATGCACCTTCAGCCTCCTGAAGGCCAGGTTCAGGTGCCTGCATATGACAGGTGGTTCCCTATTCTACTCACCAAGGAAGGTGTGCCAGATCATCATCGCCTGCTCTATGCTTCAAAATCTTGCTTTGCGACGCCAGGTAACTTTTCTGCAGGAGGATGGTCCAGATGACAGTGTTGTGGCAGCTGTGGAGCCTGTGGACAGTGATGAGGAGGAAGGTGAGGAAGAAGACATTGACAACAGGGACTCTGTCATACAGCAATATTTCCAGTGACACACAGGTGAGAACAATTTCTTAACTAGTACATTTACTTTCACACTTCTACCTCTATCCTGTCTGTCAATTTGAAGCAGTAATTGGTAACTGAGTTGTACATTTCCATTACAGTTTCACAGGTGTGGTTACCAACGTGTGCCACCTGCTTGCATCCTTCATGGACTTGTGATGTGTGACATAGGTATGTTTACATTACAATCTTCGAAAGGATTTTGTCATTGTCATAGATAATACAACTTTTTAAAATCACAGACTCACTCCAGATTGTTTTGTGGTTCAAGGGTGTTTATTGACGTGCTAATTATTGGAGGGGGTGGCAAAATGGTGAGGGGTGATGGTGGAGGAATGTCCATGGTAGAGTCCAGTCTATTAGTCTCACAGGTGCACTGCCTATATGGGCATAGAAAGTGGAGCTGGGGCAGTTCGAATTTGGACAGGGTAACAAAGTGGGACAGTGGGATGACAATCAGGGTGGTCTCATTTCTTGGCGGGGGTCTTGCCATCGTGCTCTCTCCTGTTCCTGGATCTCAGGGACCGCTTGCGGGGTGGTTCTCCATCTGCAGGGGGTGGGGTGCTGGGGTGGTGGTCCTGTGGCGGGCGTCCTGTCCAGTAGCGCCGGCGGAGGTGGTGGGCAGTTCATCATCCATGCTAGTGTCAGGGGCCCCATGGAGTGCCACGGTGTCCCTCATGGTGTTCTGTATGTCCTTCAGCACCCTTACGATGGTGGCCAAGGCGGAGCTGATGCTTCTGAGCTCCTCCCTGAAGCCCAAATATTGTTCCTCCTGCATGCGCTGGGTCTCCTGAAACTTGGCCAGTACTGTAGCCATCGTCTCCTGGGAGTGGTGGTATGCTCTCATGATGGAGGAGAGGGCCTCGTGGAGAGTGGGTTCCCTTGGCCTGTCCTCCCCCTGTCGCACAGCAGCCCTCCCAGTTCCCCTGTGTTCCAGTGCCTCCGTCCCCTGGACTGTGTGCCCACTACCACTGCCCCCAGGTCCCTGTTGTTGTTGGGGTGGTGGGTTATCCTGGGTTCCCTGTAGTGGTGGACACACAGCGGATTGACGTGTCCTAGGGACAGAGGTATGGGCCCGCTGGGTAGGTGCTGTGCTGGTGTTACCAGAGGTGGAAGGTCTGTGTTGGGCTGTGCCTGTGCGAGGGGAACCGACTGTCCCAAGGCCCACGATGGTCCGGGCTGGTCATCTGGATCCAGTTGGCCAGAGCTGCTGTCGTCACTCTGGGCCTCTTCTGTGGGTGGGGTGGAGATGTCTGGACCCTCCTGTCTGGTGACGTTAGGTAGTGGTCCTGCAGGGGTGTAAAAGCATGATTATTGCATCTGTGTGTGTCATGGTGTGCAATGGGTGGGTGAGCGTGTACCCCAGTGCTAGCATTCCTGTGTGGGGGCTTGTGTGATGATGGTTAGGGGGTGTTATGAGTATGTGCAGTGGGCATGCTTTAGTGATGAGTGTCCATGCTTTGTTGTGTCATACAGGGCTTGGTGTTTGGATGTGTGGTTTGTGTTATTAGTACATTAGTGAGGAGTTGGAGTGATAGGGGAGGGGGTGAGGGTGGGGGTGTGTGATAGTTAAGATTTGACTTACCAGTGTCCATTCCTCCACCGACTCCTCCGAGGCCCTCAGGATGCATAATGGTCAAGACTTGCTCCTCCCATGTTGTTAGTAGTGGGGGAGGAGGCGGGGGTCCGCCGCCAGTCCTCTGAACCGCAATATTGTGTCTGGAGACCACGGAACGCACCTTCCCCCGTAGGTCATTCCACCTCTTCCTGATGTCCTCCCGATTTCCTGGGTGCTGTCCCACTGCGTTGACCCTGTCCACGATTCTTCACCATAGCTCCATCTTCCTAGCTATAGAGGTGTGCTGCACCTGTGATCCGAATAGCTGTGGCTCTACCCATATGATTTCCTCCACCATAACCCTGAGCTCCTCTTCCGAAAACCTGGGGTGTCTTTGGCGTGCCATGGGGTGGTGTAGTTGATGTGTGGGGTGGTGTATGTGGTGATGAGTGTGGTGATGTGTAGTGGTGTGTGGTGTTTTGTGCGTGGATGTTGTGTGGGTGATGGTGTCGTGTGCCTCTGTGTGGTGGGGATTGTCTATTGCTGTGCTCTCTGTCTGTCGCCTTCGTCTCTGATTTTTGGTTGTAGGAGTTTGTGGGTGATGTGGGTGTGTGTTTTATATTGTGTTGGGTGTGTGGGAGTGGTGTTTGTATGTGTATCAGGTGTGTGTATTTGTAATTGTCCAATGTGGCGGTGTTTTGAAGATGTGTGTGTATTTTGAGCGCGGCTGTGTGTACCGCCAATGGAATACCACGGTTGAAAGACTGCTGCGTGGATTAGTGGGTCATGATAGCATGCGCGTGTTTCTGTTGGCGTGGCGGTGGAGGTTTTGTTTTCGCCAGTTTATCACTGACCTTGATAATCACTGTCCGTGTGGCGGACTCGTGTGGGTGTCTGAATTTTGGCGGATTCCGAGATGTGGGTCATAATAGCTGTGGCGGTTTTCTGCGGCCGCGGCTGTGTGTTGGCGGTCTTCTGCACGGCGGTAAGCGGCTTTTACCGCCAATGTTGTAATGACCCCCATAATGTCTAATGCAGAAGAGATTGTGATGGAACTCAACCTCACCCCTTACCTGCATCTTAGGATGTCAGAGTTAAGGTCTCTCTGCAAAATCAAAAAGATTGAAACTGGTTCAAACCCTAGCAAAGTACAGCTCCAGGAGCTTGTGGCAGAGTTTGCTAAAAACAACCCCTCTGATGATGGCCTCACAGAGGGGGAACCTAGTGAACTGGAGGATTTCCCACCCCTAGTCCTAGATAGGGAGCCCAGGGTCTCTCAAACCCTGACTCCAAATGTGATAGTCAGAGATGCTGCTTCTCTCACAGGAGAGTCCAGCAACTCTGGAAGCATTGAGGGCAGCCTCAGTGAAGAGGACCTCCTGCTAGCCAGGATTGGCTTTAGAGAGACAGCTCCTAGCCATAGAAAGGGAAAGACAAGAGATGGGTTTTGGTCCCATCAATGGTGGCAGCAACATAAATAGGGTCAGAAGATTCTCCTGACATGTTGAAAATCCCTAAAGTGATTGTAACTAAATATGAAGATGGTGATGACATCACCAAATGGTTCACAGCTATTAGAGGGCTTGTGCAACCAGAAAAGTAAACAGATCTCACTGGGGTGATCTCCTTTGGGAAATGTTCACTGGAAAGTGTAGGGATAGACTCCTCACACTCTCTGGAAAAGATGCAGAATCCTATGACCTCATGAAGGCTACCCTGATTGAGGGCTTTGGATTCTCCACTGAGGAGTATAGAATTAGGTTCAGGGGGGCTCAAAAATCCTCGAGCCAGACCTGGGTTGATTGTGTAGACTACTCAGTGAAAACACTGGATGGTTGGATTCATGGCAGTGGTGTAAATGATTATGATGGGCTGTACAATTTATTTGTGAAAGAACACCTGTTAAGTAATTGTTTCAATGATAAACTGCATCAGCATCTGGTAGACCTAGGACCAATTTCTCCCCAAGAATTGGGAAAGAAGGGGGACCATTGGGTCAAGACTAGGGTGACCAAGACTTCCACAGGGGGTGACCAAAAGAAAGGGGTCACAAAGACTCCCCAGGGGAAGAGTGTTGAGACATCCAAGGGAAAAAGTAAAGAGTCTTCTATTGGGCCCCAAAAACCTGCTCAGGAGGGAGGGTCCAGAGCCTCTTCACATTCCAATTTTGGGTACAAGGGTAAAAACTTTGATCCCAAAAAGGCCTGGTGTCGTAGCTGTAATCAGCAAGGACACCAAACTAGAGACAAGGCCTGTCCCAAGAAAAGTTCCTCTTCTAACTCTACTCCAGCTCACACTGGAGTGGCCAGTCTCCAAGTGGGATCAACAGTGTGCCCAGAGCAAATCAGGGTTCACACTGAAGCTACATTAGTCTCTGAGGGTGGGGTGGATTTAGCCACTCTGGCTGCCTGGCCCCCTAATATGCAAAAATACATGCAGCAGCTCTTAATTAATGGGAAAAGTGTAGAAGGCCTGAGGGATACAGGTGCCAGTGTCGCCATGGTGACAGAGATACTGGTTTCCCCTGGTCAATACCTGGCTGGACAAACTTATCCAGTCACCAACGCTGACAATCAGACTAAAGTACATCCCATGGCTATGGTAACTTTAGAGTGGGGAAGGGTCAATGGCCTGAAACAGGTGGTGGTCTCCTCAAATATCCCTGTAGACTGTTTGCTTGGAAATGACCTGGAGTCCTCAGCATGGGCTGAGGTAGAACTCAAAACCCATGCAGCCATGCTGGGTATCCCTGAACTGGTGTGTGTCAAGACAAGGGCACAGTGCAAGGCTCAGCGTGAAAAAGTGGTGTTGGAGCCTGGCAAAGGGCCCAACCCTCCAAGAGAAAAGGAAAGAAAACTGGGGAACCAGTTTCAACACAACAAGAAAAAGAGAACCTCTCTTCCCAGGAAGAAGTTCTGCCTTCTGAGGGAACTGAGCCCATGGAGTTAGAACCTTATCAGGTTGAGCTCCTAGGCCCAGGGAGACCCTCAAGGGAACAGTTGTGTAAGGGGCAAGAAACCTGTCCCTCTCTTGAAGGCCTTAGGCAGCAAGCTGCTGAAGAGTCCAAAGGAAAAATAACAGGAACACATAGAGTCTATTGGGAAGATGGACTCCTTTACACTGAGGCAAGAGATCCCAAACCTGGTGCCACTAGGAGAGTGGTAGTGCCTCAGGAGTTTAGGGAGTTCATTCTGACCTTAGCTCATGGTATTCCTCTTGCTGGGCCTTTGGGACAGACCAAGAGGTGGGAGAGATTAGTCAACCACTTCTATTGGCCCAACATGTCCCAGAAGATCAAGGAGTTTTGTGTCTCCTGTGCCACCTGTCAAGCCAGTGGTAAGACAGGTGGACACCCAAAGGCCTCCCCATTCCACTTCCAGTGGTGGGGGTCCCCTTTGAAAGAGTGGGTGTCGACATAGTGGGTCCACTTGAACCTCTCACAGCCTCAGGGAACCAATACATACTAGTAGTAGTGGATCATGCTTCTAGATACCCTGAAGCAATTCCCCTTAGGTCGACTACTGCCCCTGCAGTAGCCAAAACACTTATTGGTATTTTTACCAGAGTGGGAGTTCCTAAGGAGGTGGTGTCTGACAGAGGTACCAACTTCATGTCAGCATACCTGAAACACATTTGGAATGAGTGTGGGGTGACTTACAAATTCACCACACCATACCAACCACAAATCAATGGTCTTGTAGAAATGTTTAACAAGACATTGAAAGGCATGATCATGGGGGTCCCTGAAAAGCTCAAAAGGAGATGGGATGTCCTCTTGCCATGTCTGCTTTTCGCCTACAGAGAGGTGCCTCAGAAGGGAGTACGGTTTTTCCCCTTTGAACTTCTGTTTGGCCATCCTCTAAGGGGACCACTAGCTCTTGTAAAAGAAGGCTGGGAGAGACCTCTTCATGAGCCTAAACAAGATATAGTGGACTATGTACTAGGCCTACTTTCAAGGATGGCAGAGTATATGGAAAAGGCAAACAAAAACCTTGAGGCCAGCCAACAACTCCAGAAGATGTGGTATGACCAAAATGCTGCTACGGTTGAGTTTCAGCCAGGGCAGAAAGACTGGGTTCTGGAGCCTGTGGCTCCCAGGGTACTTCAGGACAGATGGAGTGGCCCTTACCCAGTGCTAGAAAGGAAGAGTCAGGTCACCTACCTGGTAGACCTAGGCACTAGCAGGACCCCCAAAAGGGTGATCCATGTGAACCGCCTAAAACTCTTCCATGACAGGGCAGATGTTAATCTGTTGATGGTAACAGATGAGGACCAGGAAGCTGAGAGTGAACCTCTCCCTGATCTCCTCTCCACAGACCCAAAAGATGGCTCAGTTGATGGAGTGATCTATTCAGACAACCTCTCTGGCCAACAGCAATCTGACTGTAGGAAGGTCCTGCAACAGTTTGACCAAGTTAAGGAAAGCATCAAGGTGGAAGTCCACAAGATGCTGGAATTGGGAGTCATTGAGCACTCTGACAGCCCCTGGGCTAGCCCAGTGGTCTTAGTCCCCAAACCTCACACCAAAGATGGAAAGAGAGAGATGAGGTTTTGTGTGGACTACAGAGGACTTAATTCTGTCACCAAGACAGATGCACATCCCATTCCAAGGGCAGACGAACTGATAGACAAACTAGGTGCTGCCAAATACTTAAGTACTTTTGACTTGACAGCAGGGTACTGACAAATCAAAATGGCACCAGGAGCAAAAGAAAAGACAGCATTCTCCACACCTGATGGGCATTATCAGTTTACTGTGATGCCCTTTGGTTTAAAGAATGCCCCTGCCATCTTCCAAAGGTTGGTGAATCAAGTCCTTGCTGGCTTGGAGTCCTTTAGTGCAGCTTATCTTGACGATATTGCTGTCTTTAGCTCCAGCTGGCAGGATCACCTGGTCCACCTGAAGAAGGTTTTGAAGGCCCTGCAATCTGCAGGCCTCTCTATCAAGGCATACAAATGCCAGTTAGGGCAGGGAACTGTGGTTTACTTGGGACACCTTGTAGGTGGAGGCCAAGTTCAGCCACTCCAGCCCAAGATCCTGGACTGGGCAGCTCCAAAAACACAGACTCAAGTCAGGGCATTCCTTGGCTTGACTGGGTACTACAGGAGGTTTGTGAAGGGATATGGATCGATAGTGACACCCCTCACAGAACCTACCTCCAAGAAAATGCCCAAGAAGGTAAACTGGACTGCAGAATGCCAACAGGCCTTTGACACCCTGAAACAAGCTATGTGCACAGCACCAGTTCTCAAAGCTCCAGATTACTCCAAGCAGTTCATTGTGCAGACTGATGCCTCTGACCATGGGATAGGGGCAGTTCTGTCCCAAACAAATGATGATGTCCTTGACCAGCCTGTTGCTTTCATTAGCAGGAGGTTACTCCCCAGGGAGCAGCGTTGGAGTGCCATTGAGAGGGAGGCCTTTGCTGTGGTTTGGTCCCTGAAGAAGCTGAGACCATACCTCTTTGGTACTCACTTTGTAGTTCAGACTGACCACAGACCTCTCAGATGGCTAATGCAAATGAAAGGTGAAAATCCAAAACTGTTGAGGTGGTCCATCTCCCTACAGGGAATGGACTTTATAGTGGAACACAGACCTGGGACTGCCCATGCCATTGCAGATGGCCTTTTCAGGTTCTTCCACTTAGAAAATGAAGACTCTCTTGGGAAAGGTTAGTCTCATCCTCTTTCGTTTGGGGGGGGTTGTGTAAGGAAATGCCTCCTTGGCATGGTTACCCCCTGACTTTTTGCCTTTGCTGATGCCAAGTTATGATTTGAAAGTGTGTTGAGGCTTGCTAACCAGGCCCCAGCACCAGTGTTCTTTCCATAACCTGTACCTTTGTTTCCACAATTGGCACACCCTGGCATCCAGGTAAGTCCCTTGTAACTGGTACCCCTGGTACCAAGGGTCCTGATGCCAGGGAAGGTCTCTAAGGGCTGCAGCATGTCTTATGCCACACTGGAGACCCCTCACTCAGCACAGACACACTGTTTGCCGGCTTGTGTGTGCTGGTGGGAATAAAATGACTAAGTCGACATGGCACTCCCCTCAGGGTGCCATGCCAACCTCACACTGCCTACAGGTATAGATAAGTCACCCCTCTAGCAGGCCTTACAGCCCTAAGGCAGGGTGCACTATACCATTGGTGAGGGCCACCCTCAGGGCTAGTAGCAATTGGCTACTAACCCCCCAGACCTAAACACACCCCTAAATCGAGTATTTAGGGGCTCCCAGAACCCAGCAAGATAGATTCCTGCAACCTAAGACGAAGAAGGACTGCTGAGCTGAAAAACCTGCAGAGAAGACGGAGACACCAACTGCTTTGGCCCCAGCTCTACCGGCCTGTCTCCCCACTTCAAAAGAACTACTCCAGCGACGCGTTCCACAGGGTCCAGCAACCTCCGAAGCCTCAGAGGACTACCCTGCATCTAAAAGGACCAAGAACTCCAGAGGACAGTGGCTCTGTTCCCCAAAGACTGCAACTTTGCAACAAAGAAGCAACTTTGAAAGAACACACGTTTCCCGCCGGAAGCGTGAGACTTTGCACTCTGCACCCGACGCCCCCGGCTCCACTTGTGGAGAACCAACACTACAGGGAGGACTCCCCGGCGACTGCGAGCCCGTGAGTAGCCAGAGTTGACCCCCCTGGGCCCCCACAGCGATGCCTGCAGAGGGAATCCAGAGGCTCCCCCTGACCCCGTCTGCCTGCTTCAAAGACCCGACGCCTGGTAAGGACACTGCACCCGCAGCCCCAGGACCTGAAGGATCTGACCTCCAGTGCCGGAGCGACCCCCAGGTGGTCCTCTCCCTTGCCCAGGTGGTGGCTACCCCGAGGAGCCCCCCCTTGCCTGCCTGCATTGCTGAAGAGACCCCTTGGTCTCCCATTGAATCCTATTGCGAACCCGACGCCTGTTGCACACTGCACCCGGCCGGCCCCGTGCCGCTGAGGGTGTACGTTTTGTGTTGACTTGTGTCCCCCCCCGGTGCCCTACAAAACCCCCCTGGTCTGCCCTCCGAAGACGCAGGTACTTACCTGCTGGCAGACTGGAACCGGGGCACCCCCTTCGCCATTGAAGCCTATGCGTTTTGGGCACCACTTTGACCTCTGCACCTGACCGGCCCTCAGCTGCTGGTGTGGTAACTTTGGGTTTGCTCTGAACCCCCAACGGTGAGCTACCTCGGACCCAACTTTGAACCCTGTAGGTGGTTTACTTACCTGCAAATCTAACAAACACTTACCTCCCCCAGGAACTGTTGAAAATTGCACTGTGTCTAGTTTTAAAATAGCTTATTGCCATTTGTGTGAAAACTGTATATGCTATTTCGCTCATTCAAAGTTCCTAAAGTTCCTAAGTGAATTACCTTTCATTTAAAGTATTGTTTGTAAATCTTGAACCTGTGGTTCTTAAATTAAACTAAGAAAATATATTTTTCTATATAAAGACCTATTGGCCCGGAATTGTCTTTGAGTGTGTGTTCGCCATTTATTGCCTGTGTGTGTACAACAAATGCTTAACACTACCCTCTGATAAGCCTACTGCTCGACCACACTACCACAAAATAGAGCATTAGAATTATCTCTGTTTGCCACTGTCTTACCTCTAAGGGGAACCCTTGGACTCTGTGCATGCTATTTCTTACTTTGAAATAGTACATACAGAGCCAACTTCCTACAGCCCCTCATAAGTTGTTACCTTACTGCTCTTCACCCAACCATCCAGTGACCTGCAGAAAGAGTCAACACATTCTAACCATGTTTGGGATTCCTTCTTCTTGTAGGACCTAAACTTATACTTGTACTGCTCAGGGGTGTGACCATACTTTGTGAGTAGGGTGTTCTTCATGATAGTGAAAGTGAGTCCCTGAGGATCCCCTAAGGATGTCAAGGCGTCCCTCCCTTCTACCTCGAAGTGCTTCCACAGACCCGCCCCTCCCCACAATGTGATTCAGGTACCATGATCATGTGGAGAACAGACTCATAGCCCTTAAACCACAGATAGATATCATCCTCCCTCTTATAATCCTTCACTAGGTCTTTAGGAATATGCCCCCTCCTCTCAGGCTGCACTGTGGTACTGCTGCCACCATCTCTACTGGACTGGCTCTTCTGATCTAGCACCTCAAACTAAGCTCATGACCCAAGAGCATCTTTTTCTCCTCAATGGCCATCAGCCTCTCTTCCATCTCCCTCTCCATCTTAAGCTTCTCTAACTCAAGCAGGAGCACCCCCTCTGTCTGTCTGTCCTGCAATATTTTCAGGAGTCAGGCCCTTGGGTGACATACTGCTACCTGCCCACTGTCCCCTACTGAGACAAGGGTCACCTCAGCTGGCTCCCACCCACCTGGAACCAACTCCTCCCAAGCGCTACACTGGCCAAACCCTGTGACTGAGCATGAGTGGGTGCCGGTGTCCACTTAGGACATTTGGGATCTCCCTTCACATGACCCACCTGGTCACAAGCATAACGCTTGCAGGGACCCCCCCCTCTGCAACTTTCCCTTTAGAAAACCATGGCTTCTTTTTAACTGGGGCTGGGAATCTATACCCTGGGAACTAGGTTGGGACCCTTTAGAGAACTCCCTCTGTTTACACTTACCCCCTCATTTCTTCTGAGAAGGACCCTACCCACCCCTGGCGTGGTCTCCCCCATATCTCTTTTGGACCCTGGTGCTCTCCCAACGGTCCGCTTCCTGCGCAAACTTCATGGGGTCAGTCAGCTTGCTGTCAATCAGGCCCTGGCTCAGCTCTGGAAAACAAAGACTGTACAAGTGCTCCCAAGCAATTAAGTTGTAAAGCCCCTCATAAGTTGTTACCTTACTGCCCTTCACCCAACCATCCAGTGACCTGCAGAAAGAGTCAACACATTCTATCCATGTTTGGGATTCCTTCTTCTTGTAGGATCTAAACCTATCCTTGTACTGCTCAGGGGTGAGACCATACCTTGTGAGGAGGGTGTTCTTCATGATAGTGTAGGTGAGTCCATGAGGATCCCCTAAGGATGTCAAGGTGTCCCTCCCTTCTACCTCGAAGTGCTTCAACAGACCTGCCCCCCCAATGTGATTCAGGTACCATGATCATGTGGAGAGCAGACTCATAGCCCTTAAACCACAGATAGATATCATACTCCCTCTTATAATCCTTCACTAGGTCTTTAGGAATATGCACCCTCCTCTCAGGCTGCACTGTGGTACTGCTGCCACCATCTCTACTGGACTGGCTCTTCTGATCTAGCACCCTCAAACTACGCTCATGACCCAAGAGCATCTTTTTCTCCTCAATGGCCATCAGTCTCTCTTCCATCTCCTCTCCATCTTAAACTTCTCTAACTCAAACAAGAGCACCCTCTCTGCCTGTCTGTCCTGCAGTTCTTCAGGAGTCAGACCCTTGGATGACATACTGCTACCTGCCATGGAGACCCTCCCCCAGGCAGCACAGGAACACCCACTCCACCATCATGATTGCTTTGCACATCCTCCCCCTCAATCTCCTCCTCTGTGTGCCCCCCTGCCTACTTGGCTGTTACCCAGGCCCTCCGCAGCTTTCACAGCTCCTCCTTCCTGGTGGAGCTCTTAATTCGACAGCCAATATCCTTACAGAACTGTTTCATTTGGACAACTTTGTAACTCTCCAGATTCTCCAACTCAGAAACAGCTACAGCTAGTGCATCCCCAGATTGAGACATATTGCAAGTCAAAAAGTGCAAGGTTCCAAGGCAGAACAAAGAGTTCCCAATGAGAAGTTCAAGAAAAGCACAAAACATTGAAGCAGAAAAGTCCAAAAAGAGAAAAAGCAAAAGCAAGTGGTACATGGTTAAGTAATGGTCTGCACTGAAAATAGTAGTGTACACTAAATCACTGTATGTCAAGTACAAACACAAGTCCAATCCTCCCCACAGATCACCAATGTTAGAAATGGGACCTTTGGTTGGCAGTCAGGTTGCTCCCTGTCAACGCAAGGACTCTCACTCTAGTTAGGGCAAAGAAGAAACACACCTGCTTAACCCCCGCTCACCCGCTTGGTAGCTTGGCACAAGCAGAAAGGCTTAACTCAGAAGCAATGTGTAAAGTATTTGTACCAACACACACAGTAATACAGTGAAGCACTCCAAAATGGACACCACACAGGTTTAGAAAAATAGTAAATATATATCTAAGTTAACAAGACCAAATAAGATAAAAATCTACAATATATAGTTAAAAATATGATTTTAGCAATGCAAAACTCAAAAATAGTGCCTAGTAGCACTAATGCTGCAATTTGATGTAAAGTGGCGTCATGACGGAGTCGTTTCCCTCAATGGGACGCCACTGGCGCCATTTATGGAGTCAAACAGACCCCAAGGTAAAATACCTTAGCAAAAGTGTGCATGGAGTCGGGGATCGTGGCATCGCGGAGCAGTAAAGGTAAGGCATCGTTGGAGCGAAGTGCTTGATCCGTGCACTTCCGGCGGTGTCGATAACAGCGGTCACAGCGTGGTGCAGTGAAGTCGGGTGTCCCGGACGTCGGTGACACGGCACCTCATGACTCACGGAGGCGCGGACATCAGTGGGGCTGCTGCGGCGTCAGGCCTGCGGGGTCGTCGCACTCTAACGGGGAAACCATGGCTTCAGGTGCAGGCGGCATCACAGAATCCAGCAGCGGACTCGGTCCGGGGTCGGCCGAAGTCGGTAAACTTGGTTTTTCTTGATTTTTCACCAGCTTCTCCATTCAAGGAACTGGATTAGGCACCACGTGGTAGGGCAGGAGTCACAGCAGAGAGTCCAGGTGCTGGCAGAGGAAGTCTTAGGTGTCCATGAGACTTCAGAACAGGGGGGAACCTCATTCCAAGCCCTTGCAGATTCTTCTCAAGCAGGAATATACCACAAAGTCCAGTCTTTGTCCCCTTTCACAGGCAGAAGCAGCAACTGCAGGATAGCCCAACAAAGCACAGCCACAGGCAGAGGCAGAACTTCTCAGCTCTTCAGCTCTTTTCCTTGGCAGAGGTTCCTCTTGAATCAAGAAGTGATCTAAAGTCTGGGATTTCGGGTCCAATACTTATACCCCTTTCTGCCTTTGGAGGTGCCCAAATTCTCTGTTGCTTACAGGATCCTGCCTTCCCCCAGGCCAGGCCCCAGCCAAACACCAGGGGGTTGGAGACTCCATTGTGTGAGGGCAGGCACATCCCATTCAGGTGTAAGTAACCACTCCTCCCTCCACTGTAGCCCAGATGGCTCATCAATATATGCAGGCTATACCCCAGCTCCCTTTGTGTCACTGTCTAGAGGAGATTCACAAACAGTCAAACTGTCAATTTGACCCAGACTGGGAATCCACAAGTAGGCAGAGTCACAGAATGGTTTAAGCAAGAAAAAGCATACTTTCTAAAAGTGACATTTTCAAACTAACGAACTGATCAAAAAAACAACTTCACTAACCAATGTATTTTTACAGTGTGAGTTCAGAGACCCCAAACTCCAAATTTCTATCTGCTCTGAAAGGGAAACTAAACTTTAAGGATATTTAGAGGCAGCCCCATGTTAACCTATGGGAGAGATAGGCCTTACAACAGTGAAAACTGAATTTGGCAGTATTTCACTCTTAGGACATGTAAAAACACACAACTACCTTTAACATAAACTGCACCCTGCCCATGGGGCTACCTAGGGCATACTTAGGGGTGCCTTACATGTACAAAAAGGGAAGGTTTTGGCCTGGCAAGTGGGTACACTTGTCAGGTTGAATTGGCAGTTTAACGCTGCATACACAGACACTGCAGTGGCAGGTCTAAGCCATGTTTACAGGGCTACTTATGTGGGTGGCACAATCAGAGCTACAGGCCCACTAGTAGCATTTGATTTACAGGCCCTAGGCACCTGTAGTGCACTCTACTAGGGATATACCAGTAACTCATCAATATGCCAATTATGAAAAAGCCAATTACACATACAATTTCACAATGGGAGCACTTGCACTTTAGCACTGATCAGCAGTGTTAAAGTGCCTAGAGTAACAAAAACAGCAAAAACAGAGTCCACCATACATCAAAAACCTGAGAAGTAGAGGCAAAAAGTTAGGGGAGACCACACCAAGGATGCCAGGTCTAACAGCTGGGCCATAGTGAGAAACCTGATTTTGATCATCTTCCTAATGAGGAGTCACATAGGCCTAACAGAATGTAGCCTTTTAGTCTGAGATTGCATCTGAATTGTGCTTCGAGGATTGAAATTAAAACATGCCTAAATGCATGGGGGTTTCACTAATGGTCGGCTTATTTGATGGCAGTATTGATTCGATGAGCAGAGGAAAATAATGATTCTGAGATATTTCTGAGGCTTGTACTGGATTCTATATATGGATGAAAGATCAAATATTTTATTACAAAGATGACAAAACAGTAGTGATTAGTTGTTCGGTGTTGAGAACTATCATTGTTTGAGGACAACTTATTAGCCTGCACAAAAGATTGAATAGATTTATAAATACATTGGACTTACATCTCGGGTATAACATGTGCCAATATGCTTTTCTATGTAGGCACAAAGTTAGGATTTATCTTTCTAGATTCATCACCAGGAACACCTTGGTTGAAAGAGGAATGAATTAGAGAGAAACTCAGGTTTAGGTCAGTTTTCTGCACCTCATGTCCTGCCAGGTATCCTCCCAGGGTAGTTATCAATTATACCAGTTACTTTGATCTACAGAGCCACTGAAAATCAAATAACAGGTTAACAGACAAGGCCACAATTGCTGTGTGTACTCCTGTAGTGAATGACTGTGGACCTGATTTACAGTTTGGCGGATGGGATACTGTGTCATAAATCAGAAGGAAATCGCATCTGCCTTTATACAAGGGCATTATACAGTATAATACCCTTGTAATAAGGTGTGCAGGAAATCCAAACTCTAAATCAGGCCCTGTGTTTTTATAAGTAGTGATTCCTGACACCTCACTAGCTTTAGCCAATCCCTTTCTCATTTCTTCTCCTGAGTGCTGAAGCCTGTTGTCTCTAAATTCTGTAATGATAGACACACTTAAAAGTTGCTTTTTTTGCTCTTTAGGCTTGAATCTTAGAGTAACTTCTGGGTTTTACCAATTTTGTTCTATTGCAGCTTCTCTCTATAGCCCCCAGACCTTGCTAACTTCACAGGGTTAATAAAATAACTATTCTAGATTCTTAGGGAATGATGCTTCAGTATTTCCCTTCCTGCTCAGTTCTTGTTATGCAAACAGATTCCGTTGATTGCACTGATTAAAAATGTTGTAGAATGCTGATGTATCTTTTTCTTTGACTGTTCTTTGACTGTTGCCCATTTATAAGCACATGATGTATTGGTCTATAGGCTAAGTTTGTTTTTTAATGTTTACTTTGTTCTGTGCATGCATTTGCCTTGTACTGAAAGGTAACTGTCTTTCCAATAGGTGCTGTCGCATCGTCATGAAGTCGCCACACACTGTATTGGAGTTGGTAGTCCTTTATTACAGACCTGGCATACATGCATCTGTCCCTGACCTCGCTATCTCGTCCCTCCCCTTTTGTACTTTCCTTTCCCATTCCTGCCTTTGGCCCTCGCTGGAGACTTCATAGTCCCTAAGGTCCTAGCACCCTCATGTCACAACACTATACCCCTCCCTTGCAAACATGAACTTGTTTCAGGAATGTGTTCCTAATATTTCCTCTATGAGATGTGTAGACCTGCGACATGCATGCTGTGGCCGCCTTGCTGAGGTGGTGGTGTGGGTTCCCCCACAGCCAAGGAGAGGGGAGGTCACGATCTCATGACTGGTGTAGAAGCATCTTCAGTGACATCACTATCCACTCCCGACAGTGCCTCTTTGGGTGATGGGTTACATTTCCTGAAGTGGGTGATGTTCTGAGTTACCCTCTTATCATCCGAAACAGCCATGACCATTGTGCCTTTTCGATTTGTTACTTGCAGTGGGTGCTCATGGTACAGACTGTCCAATTTTCTCTTTTGTTCTTGCCTGATGAGTACCCAGTCTCCTTCTTGGACTGTCGACAGCTGGGCCCTCTGGCGCCTGTCAGCGTATTCCTTCATTTTGGCTTTCTTGGTTCTGTCCCCTTTCGCTAGCTCGCCGTGATATTGCTGGACTTCTCCGAGGTGGGTATTCCGGTGTGCACATTTCGGCCTACCATCAGAGTGGCCAGACATTTGTTTGTGGTGCTGTGTGGTGTGGGTCGGCATGCCCTCAGCACTTAATTCAGTGCTGGCATCCCATCTGGTAAGTTTGGTTTATTGTGTGGTTTTCTTCAGAATGAACCTCTCCACCATCCCATTATCCTGAGGATACAGGGGAGTGATCTTTTGATGTCTGAAGTTGTGGTGTCTGGCAAATTCGGTGAATCCTTCACTGTTGTCTGTCTTGACTATGGCCGGATTCCCGATGCTGCAAAGACTTCATCCAGCACCGGTATGGTGGTGGCTGCTCTGGTAGACGATACTTGTTATGCAATTGGAAATCTGGAATATTCGTCCATTATGACGAGGACGTATTTGCCAGACTGTCGGGGCCAAAGAAGACTGCTGCCACTTGTTGCCATACTCTGTCCGGTAGTTCAGACTTTTGCAATAGCGAGGGAGGTCATTTTTGGCTGACCAATCGGCATTGAGGACAGTCCTTTAGTATAGCTTTGGCAATCACATCCAGAAAGTGCAACCAGACACGCTCCCTTAGGGCTCTTTTGGTGGCTACTATACCCCGATGTCCCTCATGGGCTACATTGACCACTCCTTGACGTAGATTTTTTGGAATGACAATTCTTTTTTCTCTGAGCAGTAGACCATCCTTTGCAATGGAAGTTCATCCCTTACGTGTCAAAAGGTTAGTTCTTTAAGGTCTGTGAATTGCTTTTGGATTCTTCCATGTGGCCCCACCAATTCGTTCTGATGCATCGCGTTACATCTTGCAGTGTGGCTTCCACTGCAGTAGTCTCAAGGATGGCTTCGAGAGGGACCGTCGGTGGTCTTGCTTCAGCAATGACAAAGTGCATGTACTCCACTGCTAGTGATAGTCTTGTTGTAGAGGATGTTCTGGGGTACCGAGACATGTAGTCTGCTGGGTTTGTGCTTTTCTCGTTTTTCTTGGTTTATGTACGATGGTGTATGTGTATTCTTGCAGTCCAATTTCACATAGCTCGAACCTGAGAGGCAGATCCTCAGGGATTTCTAAATATGGTTATCAGCACCTGATGGTTGGTGATGAGTTTGAAGTGTTTCCTGTATATGAAGATGTGGAAATACTGACAGGCCCAGACAATGGCTAGACTTTCCTTTTCCAGCAGCGAGTATGCTCTCTCAGTGTCAGTCAGGGTGTGGCTGGCATATGCTACTATGTGTCTTTGATCGCCTTCTTTATCATACTGACCTAGGATGGCTTTGAGTCCCACAGGACTGGCATCCACAGTGATTCCGGTCTTCTTACAGTGATTGAAATATGCCAGATTGCTGGCTGACTCAATAGTGTCTTTGATTACACTTGATCACATCTCGCCAACCACCTGAATGGCTGACTTTTTTTGTCAGTTCCCTGAGGCAATAGCTGATGTTGGCGTAGTCCTTGAGGTACCTGGCACAGTAGCTGGCCATTCCCAGAAACAACTGAATATCCCCTGAATCTTGGGCGTGAGAGGTGTCGGTGAGGGCTGTGACTTTCTCGGGATCCAACTTCATCCTGTCACCAAGAAGATATGACCATTGATCTTCTGAGTGGTCCTGTGGAATTCACACTTGCCCTTGTTAAGGGTTAGGTTGGCTTCCAGAAGAGCCTGGCATGCCTGATCCGAGGCTCTGCTACAAAAACCAATTGGTCCCACCAGGTGACTTCACAAGGTCAGACAATGAATTATGACCTACCTTATCTATCTCTCAAACATAATAGACCTACTCCACCCTAATTTTATTGGAAAACAAAGGAGAGGAAGGGAAGAAATCAATTAACAATAAACGTCATAAAACAAAACCATAATAGAAACAAGCAGCACACCTTAATTCCTTATTCATACAACATTGTATGGGAGACAAACAATTAATATATATATATACAATATACAAATGTTGCTCTACAATGAAATTCCAATACTGAAAGAAAGAAAAGTGCTCATGAGCTCATGATAGAAATCAAAACAAATAGTGCAAAAGTACAAATCATTTAAGAAAAAATTCAAAATAATATTAAGCCTGTCTGACAGTTTTACACAGCTACCACTCCATTCCTGAAAAGCAGGCTATTAAGTACTGCCCCACAGTGGTGAACTAACATCAGTCCAAGCGAAATAAAAATGTTGAAATTTTGACCCAATACAGATGAGGTCAGTAGCAACCCTTGTAGCTGGGTCTTCATCAGAACTGTACGGAGCAACTTGAAAAAAGGGGGAGCACATCCGTCAGAATTTTAAATTATGTGTATTACGTACCCTCACGTTAGCGTATTTACATTCGGCTTGGAGATGCTCGCATTTCTTAGTACATCTTGGGACGCTGAGAGAGACGGATGCGGTTACTCCTAACACTGGATGGTGTTGGGAGTTGAGCATTAAAATAAGAACAAAAATTGATTAAGTAAATTGCGGGTTGCAAACTGGAAACTTTGGATGATATGATATTGGTGAATGGCAAGGAGGCTCTTGAATGTCTGGAAAGGATGATTCACAAATTTGATACTGTGTTTTTTTGTGTGACATTTTAATACCTTAGGTGTGACACTTTATGAGGGACACTTCATCATCGGCGGAGCAAAGCATTTTATGTCCATGTTACAAGATTAATTTTAAAAAGTATGTCCATCTGTATAAAGGCTTACAATTACATTAAAACAGCTACAACATTCCTGCCATGCACATGTAAGGTATGAAACTAACAATGTTCAGAAACAACATCACTCCAAGCTCTGCCTAGTTATCATAGCCAGGTAATGGGTCTCTGCGAATATCAGAAATACAGGGCTCGGCCGCCTGGCTCCGGTGTCCCACTGACATCCACTGCAACAACAGACATCAGCAGACACAGGAAGTCAATTGTCAGTGCTGCAGCTGTTACAGTACTTGTTTGTGCCTGTCTAAGGCTGCCATTGCACTCATATCTCTTTCTGCCATTAGCGTGGACCAAAAGCCTTCCTCCTTGTTCTTCCACAGCCTGCAGGTGTGCTCATGTTTGTATGAAAGGTGATGAATGAAGAGGTCTTTCAATTTATAAATGAGGAAGAGCACAGCGACATTTCAGAGTTTGACTGTCTGGCTCCTGCATTTCTGAAGGAGCACATCCTGGGACTGTGTATTCAGTGACACATCATCCGTGTTCTTTCTAGCTTCGTCTGAGAAGGGATGGGAAAAGAAGTAATCGAAGTGCTGAAAAGGCTCCTTGGGCCACATGTCCACATGCATGCTACCTCTGCTGTAGCTTGGGCGTGCTCTCAGACCTCACTGCACCCTTCTCCACCAGTGGTACATCAGCACACCTGACAGGCGGTTGCAAGAGAGACAGTGATGATGCACTGATGACGTCCTTTCTGCTGTGTGACTGAGGCAGCTCAAATATCTCCAAAAGGCCTCTGAGAGGTGGGGCAGCGTCATCACATTATGGGGAATATCTTTGATTTCTACCTTTGATTTGGATAACACACTATTAGCTGAACTGTGTGACTAGTGTAAGAGCATGTAGTTATGAAGTGATTTATGTCAAATGGGTAACTCTATTTCAAAGAGCTGCTTTATTTGTACATTTTGCGAACAATTCCTTTTCTCTTACACAGGTTTGAGAGCTCCATCAGAGAAGGATTAGGGCTCAAATACGTAAATCCAGGCCATCTGAATTTTTTTTAAGAGGTTCGATGTTGAAGTAAATGCACCTTAGTCCAACTGTTTTCATCCAGTCACAATTGCTTAATAAGGCACACTAGGTTTGGGCATGGCTTTCAAAATTGCCATTGTGCTAGCAGGTCCTTACACCAACCAAAAACACGAGTGCCTAAAAATGACTGCACTTTTCAGCACTTTAGCTGCTTCTTTTCCCATCCCTTCTGAGAGAGAGCAACATTTATTAATTAAATAGTGGCATAGACGTAGCATATGGCAGCTAATAAATATGCAGTTTTAAAGGCCTACAGAGAAAATAATGTAGAAAAAAAAATGTGCACCGTTTACATTGTGGTAGACATTTGTGCCTATTAGTCGTATTTTGACCTCATGTTTAGCATGAAAACATTTTGCATTCATAAATATGTGAATTAATAATGACTATTAACATGAGAGTATTCTTTTTAGGTAGAAATAGTGGAAATTAAATGTATTTTGAATATTAAATGAATTTGAATTAAACACACGCACGATGAATTGAATAAAGAAAAATAAACGCACATTTAAAAAAATGCTCTGATATAAAATGCATAATGTTTGAAATAAAATAATTTGCTTTGCATATTTGAATTGAATTTTAATGTGCGCAACATTTTTTATTAATGTATTCATTTTATTTACGCGCATTAGGCTTTTTTAACTTGACTAGGCCTGAAAGTTCATTTTGCAAGCAGTCATGGGAAATTTTGGCCCTCATTACGATAATGGCAGTTCGGCCCGCCATTACGATCATGGTGGTTCGGCCCGCCATGCAGCCAGTGGCGGCTGAAGCCGCCAGCCGGCATGGCGGGCCGAACTGCCATATAATGAACAAGGTGATGGCCTACAGTGGCAGCCGTCACCCACCGCCAGGCTCCCGCCGCCAGGCAGCCTGACGGCGGGTTGAAACACCGTCTGCCAGGGTGGTTGTGCTACCCTGTGTATAATGTTTCATTTCCCGCCAGCCTTTTCCTGGCGGGATAGGCTGGCGGATGGGGTGCCCCGGGGCACCCCTGGTGGCCCCTGCACGTTGCATGGGCAGTGCAGGGGCCCGGTGCAGAGCCCCGTCGCGCAATCGGGCAGTGATCTGCATGACGGGTGCAACTGCACCTGCCGCACAGAGGCATTGACAGCGGCTCCATGTGGAGCCACCGTCAATGTCCCGGTCGAGCCATTCTGTGAGCTCTCAGAAATGTTCATTATCCGGCCGGCGGGATTCCGGGGTCGCTGGCAGTCAGTGTTTTGACCGCCAGCATGAACATGGCGGTTGTTTCCGCTGTGTTCATAATAACCACCTTTATTTGTTTAAATTTGTCCCGTCTGACGTGAATTCTTTCTTTAGGCAGCAAATGTAATGTTGAATGTTCTATTGTATTCCAGGAGAAGAGTATGTTTAAAGTTTAGTTAGTTTAACAATATTTGTTCTAGCTGTTGAACGGAGCAGGAAACTACTGCACTCATGTGAAAGAATATTAGGTTAGTTTAGTGTGTGCCATTGGAAAGGAACTGTAAGTTTCAAATTATTATAAAATGTAATATTTTGATGGAACCATATGAAGTCATAGTAGGGAGCAATGTACATTTTCTAGAAGATTTCCAAATGTAACAGAACTTGGTGGTGCCATCTGCAATGTTTGCATGCTGAAACTGACACCCAGAGTGTAGCCATCTGAAGGACCAATCAAATGGATTTTGCGTATTTTAATTAGCGAAGAACTTTGAAACCGGAGTTAGTTCGTCTGGTGACCCCCTTAAAGTCAATTCCCGTCTGAACCTTCTTGAAGTCAGTGTATCGCCAGTTCTTCTGGAAGTCAGTTCTATGTTTGCTTAAGTCTGCTGCCCCATTCTCTTCTCTAAGTTTTCTGATTAGTTTTCTCCTCATAGTTTTAACTGCCCTATTCTGTTCTGTGGTTCAGCACTAATAAAGTCAACTAATTCTGAACTGCTATCTTATGTGCAGCTCGTGTTCTGCAGTGTCAACTGATGCCAGAAATGGTGACTGCTCTGTCCCGATGAATCAATGCTGTCCCATGAGGAGAGGTGTTACTAAATGTGGTTTCTTGTTACCCTTTTCAGTTAGTAACTTACACCAGCATATTTTTATAGTGAGTCATTTTAGTTAGATGTTGTCCAAATTATTTTTGTCTTGCCTGCATGTGCTAGCCCGTTCGCACATATGCAAATCCCAATTCTGGTTAGTGTTAGGAATGTCCCAGCTCTGAAACTGATTGTTAAAACTGCATTTTGATGATTTACTAATGTCGCCATCATCTGCTTTGAAATCTGATAATAATGTTCATATTGTGTTGCTGCTAATCTATATAATTGTTTTGGAGTTTTTAACAGTATTGATGTTTAGAAGGTTGAATCTTTTCAGTCGTTTCGGTCAGCCTCTGGTTTTCATTTATGTTTATAACTTGGTTTTGCGCACCATTTATGTGACATTGATTTTGGGATTGTAATAAAGCTTTGAAACTGAATTCAGTTTGGAGTTTGATTTAGACTTGAATTATTCTTGGTGTTTAAAATTGTTTATGTTATAATGTCATTGATTTGTGATTGAATGTTTCTGACTACTACCTCCATCACCAAGTCCAAGGATCTGGTTGACTGTGAAGGATGAGCTTTGTGATGGTGTCTCAACCACGTGCCTGTGGTTTCTGAACCTGAGGCGAGAAGAAGGTGGGACAGCACATCTCAGACGAAGCTAGAAAGAAAATGGATGTTGTGTCACTGAATACGCAGTCTCAGGATGTCATCTTTCAGGAATGCAGGAGCCAGACAGTCAAGCCCTGTGCTGGCTCTGTGCTCTTCCTCATTTATAAATTGAAAGACCTCTACATTTATCACCTTTCATTCAAACATGAACACACCTCCAGACTGAGAAAGAACAAGGAGGAGGAGTTTTGGTCCACACTAATGGCAGCAAGCGCTATATAAGTGCAATGACAACCTGAGACAGGCATGGAACAGTAATGTAGCAGCTGCAGCACTGACAATAGACTCCCTGTGTCTGCTGATGTCTGTTGATGCAGCGGATGCCTTTGGGACACTGAAGCCAGGCCACTGAGCCCTCTATTTCTGATATTCGCAGAGACCCATTACGTGGTTAGGCTAACTGAATGGAGCCTGGAGTGTTTCTGAGCAGTGTTAACGTCTTATCTTATACTTGCATGACAGGAACGTTGTAGTTGTTTAAATGTACTTTTTAAATCTTTATACAGATGAACATACTTTTAAAAATTAATCTTGTAACATGGAACTAAATGCTTTGCTCGGCCGACGATGAAGTGTCACATGTAAGGTGTCCCACCTAAGGTATTAAAATGTCATACAAAGACACACAGCAACCATAGAAATGTCACACATATACTAACTGAAAACTTGGCAGCTATGATAAAGACCGTTACTTTTCAGTACAAAGCGCATGCATGCACAGAACAAAGTAAACATAAAAAAACAAGCTATAGACCCATACATCACGTGCTAATAAATGAGCAAGAGTCAAAGTGCCGGAATAATGATGGTCTGTTTGTCAATTTTTTTGAGGGTTCACAGTATGCAGGAGAGGACGGGAAACCGTTTTTATGTTGTGGAGTGTAGCTGTTGGTTTTAATTGTAGGGAGAATTCTTTTTAAAATCGATGCGCGTTTTACCTGAGGAACTGTCATACATTTTGTGAGTGACTCATAAATACATGGTACAATCATTTTTAAGACTCTTTGTGCAAAATTGAATTACCTTTTTGAACAATATTTTGAGTGGGAGAGTTTTGTAGTGGGTGGGCCATTCCATTTCCCATACCTCTTAGTGGCTGACATTTTTGCCGTGAACCGATGTGAGTGGTCTAGTTGAGAGGGCTCCCTTTCAGTAACACTACTTAAACACATGCAAGCGTGTCCCCTAAATGTAGATTAATGTGCGGTCTCTGGTGCAGCACTCTTAGAAATTAAGCTCCTACCAGAGTCCAATAAATGAGATGTTTTTGTTCATCACAAAAACATGCTTGGCACCGGATTCTGAGGTGGACCTTGGTTTTGCATGCCCCTCTGGCATTATAGCAATTCATCAATCTAGAGTGGGAAAAATGGGGAGAGGGTGGCAGTGCTCTTTAGAGATAATTGGAAAGTACTTCTCCATATTGAGAAAACTGACTGCGTGAAATTCTTAGACTTCTCTATCAAAATAAGCAAAAGTAAGCCCTTTGTCGTCATAGTCTGTTATAGGCCCCATGGTCCCCTGAATTGCTTTCTTAAACCCTTTACGTGGTTAGTGTCTAAACTGGTGCTCGTCCACTCCCGCTTTTTATTGTTGGGAGACTTTAACATCTGGGCAGAGGACTCTTCCTGGGTACAGGATAAGGAACTTCTAGCTATATGTGAGTTGGCGGAGCTTATTCAACTGATAAGTGACCCCACTCAGTCTGGAGGGCATACATTGGATCTGTATTTGCTTCATCCACACTGGTTCATTCTATTAGCATGATTCATGAAAGGTGGTCGGATCATGTTTTGATTGGCTTTGAGATAAACTGGCCTGGGACAGAGGCTAAGGAATCTAAGGAACCCAGAAAAATCAGAGGGAGAGCGTGGTATATGCTTAGGAGGCTAAAAAAGGATAGGGTATTTGCTTGTCTGGTCAGTGTTTGTGATAAAAGCTCAGTGGAGGCCAATTATAACCTATTTCAGGATATGATCAAACAAGCTTTAGACATGATGATACCTGAGAAACCATTGCTCCTAAAGGGTAGATTATTGGAGCCATCAACTACTGACTGTGAGGGAGAAAAGAAGTCTATGTAGGAAATTGTAATACCTTGAATCTGATAAGATTTTGCTAAGGCTATCCCTTTAAGAGTACTAATTGGGAATTATGAAACCGAAACAAGCTTATTACTCACATATTATCACAGAAGCTATAAACAAACCATAGAGGATTTTTAAGATGGTTAAGAGCCTAACTAAACCTAACTGTAACTCAGGTTATATAACTCCTTCCCAGGAGGTGTGTGATGAACTCTTTGAGTTTTTTCAGCAGAAAATCCAATCCATTCTAGCTGGTATTGAAATATTAGAAAGTGACATAGGTCCTCCTTGGACAGGAGACCCAGGAAATTATGGTCATCTAGAGGAAAGTGTTGCAAAATGGGATAAGATTGAACCTATGGACGAGGAGGTTTTTAGCAGCATAGCCAGAAGTATCTCCTCTGGGTCCTTATTGGAGCTGCTCCCTGCTAATGTGTGGAAAGATAGGGAGGATAAATTATTCCTCTGCCTGAGGAAGATTTGTAATGTATTACTATAGTCAGGTCTAGTTCCCAAGGCCTGGAAGAAAGCTCCAGTATCCCCTTGGTTGAAAAAGGCTTTGGCATATCTGAATGTCTTGAGTAACAATAACCTCATATCTCGCCTTTCCTACCCCTCCAAAATAGTGGAGAAATATATGAGCAGTGGGCTATCAGAGTTTCGAGAAACATATAACATTCTGGAAGCTGAAAAAAACAGGTTTCGTCCTATGCACGGCACAGAGTTAGCATTAATATTATCTCTGGATGATCTGAAGATGACAGTAGATAGAGATAAAAAAGCTGTTCTGTGTTTCTAGACCTATCAGCGTCCTTCAACACCATCAATCATCGGCTGTTATTAGAGAGACTGATAGGAATTGGGCTTCAGGGCACGTGTCCAGTGGTTCCTGTCATTTCTTTTGAACAAGTCACAAGCTGTTTCAATTCTGCCCTATCAATCCTCATATAAAAAGCTGGAGCAGGGGGTTCCGCAGGGCTCAGCTTTGAGCCCCACTTTATTTAATATTTATATTCGTCCTTTGCTTCAGCTAATTAGATCTTATGGGATCTCCTTTGTGAACAATGCAGATGACAGCCAGCTTATTGTTTCAAATGAAGAAGACAATCTGGGGTGTCTGGAGAACTTCCACACTTGTGGGATTGCAATGACAAAGTGGTTAAAAAATAACTAACTAAAATTGAATTAGGAAAAAACTAAGTTCCTGTGTTCTTCTGCTGCTAGGGCCTCCTGTGGCCTATCGAGCAACTTCTGGCCAGGGGCCAATACAGTGAATCTACAGATCTTGCAATCAGTACGGAACCTGGGTGTCCAAATGGATGACAGATTGGTGCGAGAAAAGCACATTGAGAAGACTGCAGCCACATGCTTTGGTCTCCTGAGGAACCTTAGAAAAATTGTCCTGCTGTTACCTCCATCTGTGTGCAAATGTATCATTTTGAACACACTAGATAATTGCAATGCACTGATGTTGGGAGTTCTAGACTATTCCTAATAAATTATTTATGATAAAGAAAATGGCAGGTAGGATAGACCTGGACCTAACTAGAAGGGAATCGGCATCTGGTGCTATGAGAATGCTGCACTGGCTTCCTCTAAATGATTGGATTAAGTTTAAGGCCCATTGTATAGTACATAAGGTTGTAAACAGAGCAAGACCAGTTCTGCTACAAAAGATGTTACCTTCTATTGTCCTCTTAGGTCTACCACTGCAAAACAAGTCCAGATTCGGAAAGTGAGGAAGGTGAGAGGGGGAAGTAGATCATTTAGAGTCAAAGCTGCTCAGCTATGGAGCACCCTACAGTTTAAGCTGAGAGATGAGAAGAGCTTCCTTCAGTTTAGGAAGAATCTAAATATCTGGCTGTTTCCCAGAGAGATTTAGAGAAGCCTCAATGGGATGTACGTTTTGGGAATAATAATCTGGTCACTCCTTCTATGCTTAGGATGTTGGTATATGGGCCTTGTAGGTTGTCTTATGGTTTTGGTTGTATGTGTCATTGGCTAGGGACTGGGTTTTGTTTTTAATGTGTGCATCTGTATGTTGGTGGTGGGATTTGAGTTGTGGGAGTGGGTATATTACTCTTCCGATTATTCAGCTCCTTGATACCTGTAAATGGTGTATGTTCGCACTTTACAAATGTCACTTCATTCACTCCCTTAGGCGGCTGCCATGGTAGGGTTTTGCTTGGCTCTATCAGCACTTATTTAAGATAATACAAAAATCATCCCTCCGTATTCCCACTCATTCATCCATCCATGCACCCAATCATCCATCCAAATGTTGACTCATTATCACATTTACCCCCTCACCCATCTTCACAACAGCCTCACCCATCTTCACAACAACAAACTCACGCTCATCAGTCATTGAAAATAACCAAACCCTTTTATTTTACTAAAGTCTATAATTAAGAGCTTCAAGTAAAGTGACAATCAATTTATAATAAAAATGAACGTGACTGGTGCTATCACTTCCCACTCCCCTAACCCATCAACTCAATCAACTATAGCGGCTTTGCACTGTACATGGTGGGCTGCCAAACTGGGACTTTTTAAAGCATTATTTAATTCTTAAGGGCCTCTTCTGTCTGCAAACAAAATCTCATAAACGTCACTATATTTGAACATTATGACAGGGCTGAGGGATGGAGGCTGAGAGCTGCTAACTGAGTTACGTACAGTGAGAAAGCAGAATTATGACTACATTGAAAATATAGAGAAAATGCAAATAGAAAGAGAGAGAAGAATAATAAAGAAATAATAAAGAAGGGACCACAGAAAGACGAACCGGTAGATAGACATAAGTAAGAAGTGGAGAAGGAAGGAAGGATGAAAAACATAACGGTTAAAGGAATGAAGAAAGGATGATTGAAAAAAGGGTGAAATTATGGATTGGTGGAATGATCAATGAAGGGGTGAGTGGATGGAAAGTGAAAGGATGGATGGATGGAATGAGGGATAGAAGGATGATAAATGGATGGGTGATTGAATGTAAATGTGAAATGATGGATGGGCTAGTAACTCAACAAATGGCTAGATAAGCAAAAGAATGGGTGGAAGGGTGGATGGAAAAGGAAGGTTTGAGTGGATGGATAGAGGGATGGGTGAAAGGATAGGTGGTCAGTGGATGGGTAGGAGAATGGGTGGATTGATCGGTAGACGGATAGGTGAAAATGTGAAGGGACGGATGGAACAATGAATGCATGGATGGGTGGTAATGTTAAAGAATGGGTGGGCAGGTGGGTCGATGGATGAACTGGTGAATGGATAAGTGGATGGTGAATAAATAGGCCAAAGGTTGATGGATGGTGAAAGAATGGGTGGATAGGATGATGGATGATAGGACGGACAGGTTAGGGTAGATCGTGGGAGGAAGGTGGGTGGGGGAACTGTTCTAGGGATGATCAGACTCATAAGGTCTGGAAATGGCTGTCAATTTCACGTACCTCCTGAACTTGCTTTAGCTGATGCTGGTAAAAACCTTGCCCCTACAATTTCTCCATGTAAATTTTTAATACATAAATTAAATTGAGACAACATATTGTGAGATGAGCGCAAAGGCAAATTAAAAGTGTACATCCTGACTGATAAAGGAATCGTGAGAAAGGTGTTTGTTAGCGGCAGAAGGTCTTAGTGACTGTTTATTGAGGAGGTGCCATTAAGCCTGAAATATGAGTGACTAACGTTACTACAGCAATAAACAAGTCACATACATTGTGAATGGAAAATATTCATTTACAAATAAATACGGGGCAGAGCCAGGAAGCAGGCAAAGGGGCTGTTGCCCTCTCAGCCTACTGCCACTGAGATGCATTTTGGGCCTGCAAAGATGGCTGGGAAATCCAAGGAGACCTCAGAAGCCTGGTGGAGGAGGCACGGACCACTGGAGAACCGAGGAAGCAGTCTTACAGTGGTGGTGGAGCTTCTGTGGCATCCCAAAATTGGCATTGATGGGAAGTCAGGCATTGCGAGTGACTGAACATGGGGGTCAGGTGAATCACCCGGGGCCATCTCTGAGTGGCGGGAGTTGAGAACTCCCCCGGACTGGAATTGCTAAATGACTGTCCAGGACATATTTGGCACCAGTTGAATGGAACTGCAGATTACAAAAGGTATCCTGGCCTGACCTGAGCACCTGAGATGTCAATGCAGGGCCTAAAGAGAGGCAGCAATCACTGGCTTCGTCGCCCACTCTAAGAGATATTTCACTTGGATATGTTTAGTGTCCTGCATCACGGGAAGGACAGGACAATGGTTTATGCCCAAGTCCAAAAGGAAGATCATCCTGGAGTCATTCTGAAGTCATCTGATGACTTCAGATGGGATATTCCTGTAATTATCTGGAAAAGTCATCCCAAGCCATCCTGAAGTATGCCTATAGGGCAAAATATTTAAATGAGATGACTCTAGAGTCATCACAGAAACTACTCCAGGATGGATTCCTGATTACTTCAGTGAAAAACATGTGATGATCATGTACTACCGCAGGATGACCCCAGGATGATTTCTGGATTAGGCTGGATTACTCAAGGATGGGTTCCTGATTACTTCAGTGGAAAACATGTGATTATCATTTACTACTGCAGGTGTCACGTACTGCGCTGGACTTCTCACCTCTGGATTTCGGATTGGCAAATACACCAAGTCTTCTACAGGTCCTGGATACTCCCAGATAAAGGCGACCCCTTCTAGTAGCCACGGTGCCGCTTGACAGGCTACGCCAAAGCAGACCGTACCCCCCAGAAGGAGTCCCAGAGGGAAAAAAAACCAACACTGGGGAAAAAACCTCTAACAGGAACTTTTGAAGGAAAACAAGAAAAAAACAGGACTTGACAACAGGAAACAAAAATAGGCAATATCCAGGGTAAAAGGGAGGAAAAAAGGAACAGGTAAAAATATTCCAAGGCAAAAGCAGGAACAAAGAACAGGCAAAAATCTCCCAAGGCAAAGCAGGAACAAAGAACAGGCAAAAATCTCCCAAGGCAAAAAAGCAGGAACAAAGAACAGGAGCGAACAGCACAACCAGAAGGAAGTGTTTGCAACGCAAGGAGGAACAAGACTGACTGACTTATATACTGAGAAAAGGGAAGTGACATCACAGGAAAGGGAAGTAACACCATCTTGGATTGGGAAAAGCCCATAGACCAGTATAGGAAAAAGGAAGTTGTATAAAAGAAAAACAGAGCATGCTGGGACAAAAACACGAAGAAGACAAGATGGACACAACTTGGATAGAGATAGGCAAAAGGACCAACAAAAAAACCACCACCAACAACAAAAGAAGAAAAAACGTTACAAGTAAGTGTAGTGCGTCCGGAAGCGAAATATTTGCTTCCCAGAAAGCATAGTCAAAAAATGCGGGGAACGGCGCTCCGAATACCGGTAGCGCGTTCCACCCGCGAGGATAGAAAGAGACGCCGCGTCAGAGCGCGACGTTACAGCAGGATGATTTCAGGATTAGGCTGTATTAGTCCAGGATGATCAAAGGAGTATTCCAGGATGGGGCTGTATTATTACAGAATTATATTGTGATGACATAAAAATGAGGCTGCATTACTCAAGGATGGCACCAGGATAACTTTAGAATGAGGCCACATGATGCCGTAATGATGGAGATGTATTACCCCAAGATAGCATCTGGCTGTATTACTGCATGATGATTTCAAGATGGGGATCTATTACTCTACAACAGTGGTTCTCAACCTTTTAACTTCTGCGGGCCCCCTTTTAATCATTACTGGAACTCGGGGAACCCACTGCATTATTGCTGGAGTCTGGGGGGGCCCCGATGAGTCATCACTGGAAACCAGGGTCCACAGGTAAGCATTTACGATTTGAACAGCAAAACAATGCACAGCAAATACAGAAACAGGCAATAATCAAACAAACACACAAATGATAAAATGTTTTATTCATTCGCAAATAAACAAAAATCAACATTTTAATCGGAATACTGGTGCTTTTACAAATTAATTTAGGTCCCTCATCGTCCATACGATACTATATTCTATTTGATGCACTTACAATGCTCCCACAAATAAATCGGAGGATTTAAAGCTGTACATTTGGCTTCTTTATTTTAATAAATTTTATTAGTCTGTTAATATTATTTAATTTTTTTTAAGTAGTCTCAGTCCCCCTGAATAAGTTTCCCCCCCTCCCGACCCCCACCACTGCTCTAAAATGATCTTGAATTTTAATGGGTAAACCTTGTCTGACATATTGTGGAAGTTCAAAAGTCCATATTTTTTATTAATTTTGTCTGCAAAGCGAATCATGGCTACAAAAAATACAAGTAACTGCTTCATGGGCTGTCCCCAAATAAAAAAAAGAGTGGATTCATAGTCTGAATGTGAGAAAACCACTGAAACTGCTCAATGGAAGCATGCACTGCCCATTGTAACTCTGAATGGGTACCTTGCATCCATTCAGAAGGGTCTAACCCGAGAGAACTATCCTGATTGTCTGAAAGCAGAATTTCTGAATTAATGTAAGAAAATGATGTGGTTAGTCTCTTCTGATTGACCTGTATGAAGACATTCACCCTAGCACTGGCCTTGCTCACCAGTTACAGATTGTGATTGGTAGAATGGGCAGGTATTCCGTCAGCATTACATGGATCACCATGGGATATTTTTAGCTGTTCACTATGTTATGTGTGCACAGAAAACAGAAGAAGAAACAGGAAATGGCAACTTTGCTTGGAATTCAATTCAGCTTACCACAGAAAATGTACCCAGCCTTACCTGTGGGGACTTCGATATGTTTAGGTTACTACAGGGCAATTTCACGATTACTACTTTTTGAGATCAACTTAATTGCACGGTGTGTTAAGCTATTACACAAATTGGAGAACCACTAATATTATTTCACTCCTTTTAATCCTGTCTCACCTCTATTATTTCATTTTGATCTTTGTCACTCTAATCAAGTAAAGATGTTCAACAGTCACTGTAAGTGAAGGGGTTTGCACCATTAGTGCAGGCGTGGTGTTGAGTGTGAAATTGTGCATGCAGGAGACTGCAAGTTGTGATGTGGAAAAAAAAGCTGTGAGTGGCTTGGTAATGCTATGTGAGGCAAATATGGTTACGCAGAGCTATGGGTAAGATGTGACCGAGTGGCTCATGTGAATGATTTAATTGGTGAATGATAGATGAGATGGGTGAATGGTGTGAGCAAGTTAGACATTGCTTGAGTGGATGTAGCTTATTCTTACTGTGAGCAAAGCATGTGATTGTGGCTTGTGTTGGTGGTGTGAATGACTGGTGTTTCTGACTAGCTGAGAATGGTTGATGCATGTAGCTGAAGGCAAGTGGTTCTTCTGATGAGGGGGTAGTGACTGAGCAGTAAAGTGACAGAGGTGGCTGGCTACTGGAGAAGTGTGTGGTGAAAGTGGTTTTGTCAAAGGATACGAACATCATAGTGTGGTTAAAGTTAGTGGTGGGGATGAGATAGTTGTTGGAGTCGTTACTCTGTGTTTGGGTGATAGTCTAACTGATTGGTGCTGAAAGAAAATGCTGTTGCAACTGCCTAAAGGGAAGTGAATGGAGTGAGTGACTGGTGTAGGAAGTGGTGCCAGAAGCATGTGTCAGTGGTGTTCTGAAAGGATAAATGGTGTTAGGTGCAACATAATGTGTGTTGTGAGGGGTCAGTGAAAAAAGATTGGCTGGGGAGTGTAGGTGGTGGATGTAAATGATGTTCAAAAGAGGCAGGGAGTAGGCTGGAAGAGAACCAGGGAGATAGAGGAGTGTGCTAAGAGGATAGGGGCTTGCTCCGAAAGGACAATGCATTGCTTTGTGTAGGTATGAGTAATGGAGGTGTATAGAGCAAGGTGTATACACCAAGGATGGTGCAGGATTGATACACTTCTGATGCAATACTTTTTTGGAAGACAAAACTAGTTTTTCATCACTGGACTGTACAGTGGTTGCATAGCCAATTTAAAGTAGACTTTAGAACAATAGGCGAGGGTTGGACACCACACACCTCTGCAACAAATCACCACATGAACTAACTACGTGCATACTTGCAAAACCTAGAACACTCTGAATCTACATTTTTAAACCGACTTATTTGTGCATAGATCAGTTCCAAAAATTATTTGCTGGTCGCAAAAATACTGGCTTAAATTTTAAACCAGTATTCAGCGAGCAGCAAATAGTACATGTGACATCTACTAATTTAAGCGGTAGGCTACTGCTTTTCATTTTCTCTATTGCTTACAGATTTTACCGTTCCAAACTTATGCTTTTCTTGAGAACAGAACAGGCCTTGCCAATTCTGAAATTCATGCACTGAAAAAATTCAAAGCAAGGCCTTGTAGATCCCAATATAGAGGCTACTTGAGGCTAACACCTACCTTAGTATCCAATCAGCTACTAAATCAGTGTGTCCAGCCAGGGAAGAGTTGGCAACTGTCACCACCTTCGCCCGAGTCCTGAGATAGACAAAAAATCTGCCTACAGGGACTGGTGAGTGAACCCACAAAATAGATACTTTGCAAGGGAGCTTCTTCGTGTGTGGTGGAAGCATGATGACAGAAAGCCTGCTGTTTCACATTTTAGAACATTCAAACCCAGACAGGAACACAAAATTCACTCAAAAAGTTAGATATATGTTAATATTTAACAATCAAAAGTCACTATGTCACAGAGTTAAGGCTGAGATGGGCAGAGACAGCAGGTCTCCCACAGGATGTTTGTAATTTTCAGGACAGGGCAAGACCACATGAAATTCTGCCCGACCTATTACTTCGTGGCCCAGCTGTGACCATTGTAAAGCAATAGCTTTATCCTATAATCATTGTACTTACAGATCAGGCCTGGATTATAATGTGCAAACGGGTTCTCAGGTGAAAGAGTATGGAAGAACTGTGGATAAGGAAGGAAGGAAACAGAAAGAGATGGAAACCATCAAGTATAGGTGAGAAGGAAAAACTGATAAAAAGGGAGAGTGGGGAAGGGGAAGAGACTGGAGGGTTAGTCAGAAATAATGACAAGAGGAAAGCAAACTGGGGAAAGCAGAGCCTAAAGTGGAAGAAAGGAACACAATGAGAATGAGAAGAGGGGAACGGAGAAGGGGTAGGGAAAGGAAGAAAAGGGAACCTAGAAAAAAGAGCATTAATGGGGACAGAAAGGAGAGTAGAAGGGAAAGATTGAAAAGTGAAATACAGTTAGTGAGGGGAGAGCAAAAGCAGAGCTTGAAAGGAGAATAGATAGTAGTAAAGGAGTGAGGTGAGAAGCGGAGGAAAAAAAGGAGATAGTGTGGGAGAGCGAGAAAGTGTGTATATCTCTGCTTCATAATACATACAGTAATAAAATATGTAAAGCTAAAGAATGACACGGCTGTATCATTCCCGGGCCTTCCTCGCCTAATTTGTAGCTCTGCTTTACAAGACACGCAATAGTGATTCTTCCTAAATTCCTGTCATTAGTATAGGTACTCTGATAAAGTGTCAGTGTTCCCATCAGAATATGTGGTGGAGAATTATGGCAAGGCTCCCCTCCTACCTCAGTCTGTTCCCTCTTGGTAGCCAATCTCCTTTCCCTCCTGTCATGGCACCAGCCCGTCACCATCCTGTGATCCTATCTTGCCAGCAAAAAGTACTTCTCTTTTCAAAACATCCTTGTCTCCTCCTGTTAGCCATCCCTTCTTGTACCGCTTCTCCTGTGTCACCAAACTCCCACCTTCACATGCCACAGCCCGCTTAATTATTGACTTTATGCTAATCTTTGACCATGTATAGCGCTACGCTGCCTTTTGGCTAGAAATACCATATATATACATGCTATCACCTGTTTAGGCTAAGGTCTGACACCATTCATTCAGTACCAAAATCCTCCAATCCCATCCTCCTCCAAGACATTCATACCTGTCCTCTTCTGTCATAATCCCTTCATTTTATTGTTGTCACACTCATTGTGCTTTCCAAACAGCTTTTTTTCCTTCGGCCTGCACATTTTCTCTTCTGAAATCCACAAAATGGATCAGTGAGGTAAATACTCTTATGGACTTCTAATAATCGAGAGGGGTCAAATTAAAACCTCTTGAATGCAAACTCAGTCTTCCATTTTTCTGAGACTGATGGATGGAATATGATGAAAGAATGTAACAAATCTCTAATTGTCAATGCTTATAAAAAAAGAATAGTATAAAAATCATCATATCACCTGCTACATTCTGGCCCCCATCATCACCTACATTAATCAAAAGTTACTTATTATTGGTACTTAAATCATGTGATAAAATCTGGATCATAAACCACACTTTCACTTTTTTTTAATGTCAATCCAATTTTCTGTGATTTTCTGTGACATAATTAAGTCAAACGTTATAGTGGAATTTCAAATAATGTAAACAGAATGCCATTTAGCTGTTTTGAAACCTGACAAACTCTCAGAAAACTTGTTTAAGGAAAAGGCTTTGGAACAGCTGATTAGATGGCCACCAGTTCTTCAAGTGTTGTGCTTGGTGATAGCAAAACTTTAATCTAGGAAACTTCACCAACATAAGGCCATCTAACTTCACTGCAGGATCATTTGCGTTCATGACAGAGTACTTGACTCTAATAGGACTCCCTGTGTCTCACAATATGATCTCAGTACACCCTGGGGAGCCTCCAAGACTCATAACTCTAATTATATGTGCAATGTACATACTTACATCCATGGGTCCATCATGTTTAATCAATCCACTACAGCATACACCATGGCGCAGTACCCTTCACACATTGGTTAACTTCGCTTTGAGTGGTGGCAATCTTGCCTTTGAGAAGGAACACATCCACACAAAGCATTTTCTTAAAAAGCTAGGAACTGATAAGGCACTGCATGCTTTTTAAGACCAAGAACAGTTTTGCTTTTAACCAACTGTTTTTGATTAATGTGGGCCTGACAGGTTTCCTAACCACGTTTTGCAACAAACACATGATAAAACAAAAACAGTGACAGAGCCAAAAGTCAGGCGGTCAATGGCAACACTTGTAGCTAAGTCACTGCTTTTTCTATATTTCAGAATATTCAAACCCAGCCCTTTCAGTTTGCGGCATAGCTGTGACCATTGCAAAGTGATTGAGGTTTTTGGGCTGTGCTGGCTGAGGCCTTCAGCTTAGTGATCAAGCAGCCCCAGGGATGAGCGCTGGCAGAGTGGGGGCAATTTGTGGTAGCTTTCAGATCCTATTTGCACTACATAGAGAAGATTGCATGCTGCTCCTTGACAGGAGTCCGAGTCCTCCACAAGCAGTTCTGGTAATAGCAGTACTGCACAAAAATGTAGAAGGTATCTTCATTGCACTAACGTACCAGGACTGGATGGCAATGTGTAAACACTTTCTAAGGTGAGGGAGTAGGGAAAAAGAGTGGTGAAGAAGGAATTAAGCAGACAAGAGGAAGCCATGAAAGATATGTGCAAAAAGGAAAAACATAAAAGGGACAGTGAGGAAGGATGAAAACTCTGAATGCAAAGGTTGACAAAGAATTTGAAGAGAACTGGGGAAAGCAGAGAAGGGAGTGCAAGATTGGCCTGGAAAATGAGAGTAAAAAGTGGAAAGCGGATAAGAAAGGAGCAAGAGGCAAGAGAAGAAGAGGAGTCCAAGAGGGGAGGGCATGAAAGGAGTGTAAGGGACAGGCGCAAAGCTGAAAATGGTTGGTGGGGGGTAGCAGAGAGAAAGGGGAAACAGACAGAGCAGAACATGAATGGAGAGAAGGAAAGTGAGGTGAGAAGGGGAGGAAGAAAAGCTGATAGTGAAGATGAGAAAAAAAAAAGAGGAGCAATGTTTTATTAAACAGTCAGTAATTAAATATGTAAGGTGTAGAGATGACAATGCTGCATCATGCATTACTGATAACAAGATAATAAAGTGTCAGTAATACCATTCGGATCAAGCTTGGGTGGAGATCGGGCTCTGATGCTTCAATTATTTAGATTACATGATTAGGCTAAAATTCCGGCTCACACCTCTTGCAAAATCAAGACAATTATTCCGACAGGTTTCCACACACACTTTTGAAATAATAAAGCAGAACATACAAATGCGTCTGCCCCACTGTGGATGAGATGTGAGTGTACACCCCTTGTTAACCTCCCCTCCCTGCCCCCACATTTGCTGTTGTGTCAAACAAATCCCCAACATGCAATGTAGCTCACAGGTGGGTCTATTCCTGGCTTTTCAATAAGAAAGCCACAATAAGTAAAGCTCAGAGGAGATCTGGAATCCTGCATCCACCACCTCTTGCAAACAAAGCACTACATTTTGGCGCCAAATAGTAAAGAGGGGCGAACTACCGCCTTTGGAACAAAGCGTGGCATTTGTCAAGAACTCTAAAAGGCGAGGATTGACCCCATCTCACTTTCTGCCTCTTCCCACTGTCCCCGAGCCAAAAATACCACAGAAACGGAGCAACACTTTATTCTTTTCCTCTCAAGTAAACTCTCCCAGAATATGCACACTGTTCTACGGAGCAGAACTTTCTCCCTTCTCCAGTGGTTCCTGCAGCCTGCACCTCAACTTCCACTTCTGTCCAAAGCAGAGGCAATACTGTGTGATACCGGAAACAGAAAAGGGACTGCAAAACTGTATCAAGGTATTAACCCCTTCGCTGCCAGGCCTTTTCCCCTCCTGTGCCAAGCATTTTTTTGGCTATTTGGGACAGTTCGCGCTTAGGCCCTCATAACTTTTTGTTCTCATAAGCTACCCACGCCAAATTTGCGTCCTTTTTTTACAACATCCTAGAGATTCGAGAGGTACCCAGACTTTGTGGGTTCCCCTGAAGGAGACCAAAAAAATAGCCAAAATACAGTGAAAATTTAGTTTTTTTCAAAAAAATTTGAAAAAAGTGCTGCAGAAGGGCAGCTCGTGTTTTTTTCCCTGAAAATGCCATCAACAAAGGGTTTGCAGTGGCAAGATCACCATCTTCCCAGCTTTCAGGAACAGGCAGACTTGAATTGGAAAACCCAATTTTTCAATACAATTTTGACATTTTACTGGGACATACCCTTTTTTACTATTTTTTGTGCTTTCAGCCTCCTTCCAGTTAGTGACCAAAATGTGTGAGAAACCAATGCTGGATACCAGAAAGCTAAACATTTCTGAAAAGTAGACAATATTCTGAATTCAGCAAGGGTCATTTGTGTAGATCCTACTAGTGTTTCCTACAGAAAATAACAGCTGAAATAAAAAATTATTGAAATTGAGGTGAAAAAAACAGCCATTTTTCTCCACGTTTTACTCTGTAACTTTTTCCTGCAATGTCAGATGTTTGAAAGCAATATACCGTTACATCAGCTGGACTCTTCTGGTTGCGGGGATATATAGGGCTTGTAGGTTCATCAAGAACCCTAGGTACCCAGAGCCAATAAATTAGCTGCACCTTGCAATGGGTTTTTATTCTATACCGGGGATACAGCAATTCATTTGCTGAAATATAAAAAGTGAAAAATAGGTATCAAGAAAACCTTTGTATTTCCAAAATGGCCACAAGATAAGGTGTTGAGAAGCAGTGGTTATTTGCACATCTCTGAATTCCGGGGTGCCCATACTAGCATGTGAATTACAGGGCATTTCTCAAATAGACATCTTTTTTACACACTGCCTTACATTTGGAATGAAAAAATGTAGAGAAAGACAAAGGGCAGTAACACTTGTTTTGCTAATCTGTGTTCCCCCACGTCTCCCGATAAAAATGGTACCTTACTCGTGTGGGTAGGCTGAGCACCCACGAAAGGAAATGGCCCAAAACATAACGTGGACACATCACATTTTTCCACAGAAAACAGAGGTGTTTTTTACAAAGTGGCTACCTGTGGATTTTGGCCTCCAGCTCAGCCGGCACCTGGGGAAACCTAGCAGACCAGCACATTTTTGAAAACTAGACACCTAGGGGAATCCACGATGGGGTGACTTGTGGGGCTCTGACCAGGTTCTGTTACCCAGAATCCTTTGCATACCTCAAAAGTTGGCCACAAAACACTTTTTCCTCTCATTTCGGTGACAGAAAGTTCTGGAATCAGAGAGGAGCCACAAATTTCCTTCCACCCAGCTTTCCCCCAAGTCTCCTGATAAAAATGGTACCTCACTTTTGTGGGTGGGCCTACTGCCCGCGAAAGGAAATGCCCCAAAATACTATCTGGACACATCAAAATTATCAAATACAAAACGACCTGTTTTTTGCGGGGGGCACCTGCGTTTTTGGTCCTGGGCTCAGCAGCCTTCTAGGGAAACCTTCCAAACCCAGATATTTCTGAAAACTAGACACCCGAGGGAGTCCAGTGAGGTGTGACTTGCGTGGATCCCCAAATGTTTTCTTACCCAGAATCCCTAGAAAACCTCAAAATTAGCTAAAAAATCACATTTTTCCCCCATTTCTGTGTGGGATCACCGCACTGGGACACATTTCATACCATGGGCGAAGTGCTTGTGAAAGGGAAGAGCCAAAAACATGTCGATATTGAGGGGGAACGAAAGGGGATCCAAAAAGGCAGTTTGCAAAAAAACTTTTTTAGGTTTACAAGTGCAGCAGAATTTTTATCGGTATAGATGACACAATGCTGGGTGGTAGGAATTTTGTGGATTCCTGTAGATTCCGGAAGGTTCCATCACAAAAACGTGGAAAAAATGTGTGATTTCCAGCAAAGTTGGAGGTTTGCAAGGGATTGTGGGTACAATAATGGTGCGGGGTGCATGTGAAACACACCACCCTGGAATCACCCAGATGTTTAGTTTTCAAATGTGTCTAGGTCTTGTGGATTTTTCTACATGGCAGCGTCCCAAAGTCCATAAAGTGCAGCCCTCACCATTCCAAGTGGGCCGATTTTGAGAGTAAGCCAAGCACTCACAGCCCAAATGTAAAACTAAAAACCAAAATAATCAAATGTCTTCTTGCTTGCTGTGGGATAAGATGTTTTAGATTGCGGGGGAGAGCTGAAAGATTTTTATCCCCTTCAGTTGAGGTGGGGGCGTAACCAGGCCCATACTGGTTGGTAGCCACCACCCCAATATTTTTAGGTTTTTTTAAAATTCCCTGGCATCTAGTAGACTTCCTCCCCCCCTAGGGTGTGGATCAGGGGTAATTGCCCCATCTGCCCACTGGTGGGCAGAACAACTTTGGCCCCATTTATTTGGGGAGGTGGGGATGGCCATACCCCCTCCCTCTTATTTTTGAAAAAAAAAAACTTCCCTAGCCTCTGGTGGGCTTTCTGCCCCCCTTGGGGGCAGGTGGGCCTTCCAAAAATAGGCCCATCTGCCCCAATGAGGGGCAGATATGGCCGACAGTAATGTGCCCCCGTGGGGAGCGACCCTTACCCAAGGGGCTGCCCCCCTAAAGAAAACACACGCATACACACACACCAATCCCTGGTGCCTAAGTGGTTTCTGCCCCCCTTGGGGGCAGATTGGCCTAACAAAAATTGGATGATCTGCCCCCAAAGGGGGCAGAAATGTTCTAAATACAATTTGCCCCCATGGGAGCGACCCTTGACTAAGGGGTCGCACCCCACCTCTAAAAAACAAAAAAAACAAAAAAAGATTTTTTTATCCCTGACGCCTAGAGGTTTCTGCCACACCTGGGGGCAGAAATGGCCTAAAATAAATTTGCCTCCCTGCCCCCGGAAAGCGACCCTTGCCTACGGGGTTGCTCCCCTTGCGTGACATTGGTGCAAAAAAAAAGATCCCCAGTGCCTAGTGGTTTCTGCCCCCCTTGGGGGCAGATTGACCTAAAATCGGCCGATCTGCCCCCAAGGAGGTCAGAAATGGTCTGAATACAAATTGCCCCCCAGGGGAGCGACCCTTGCCTAATGGGTCGCTGCCCATCTCTAAAAAAACAAACAAACAAAAAAAAACACAAACAAAATCTAGCCCTGGCGCCTAGAGGTTTCTGCCACCCCGAGGGCAGATTGGCCTAATAACAAGAGGCCGATTTGCCCCCTGGGGGGCAGAAAAGGCCTAAAATAAATTTGCCCCCGCCTTACCCCCCACCCCCGGGTATCGACCCTTGCTTACAGGGTCGCTCCCCTTACGTGACAATGGCGCAAAAAAAAAGATCCCCGTGCCTTGTGGTTTCTGCCCCCCTTGGGGGCAGATTGACCTGAAATCGGCCGATCTGCCCCGCTGGTCTAAACACAATTTGCCCCCAAGGGGAGCGACCCTTGCCCAATGGGTTGCTCCCCATCTCTAAAAAAACAAACAAACAAAAAAAAAAACACACAAAAAAAATTAGCCTTGGCGCCTAGAGGTTTCTGCCACCCCAGGGGCAGATCGGCCTAATACCAATAAATGGGCTAAAATAAATTTGCCCCCCTGCACCCGCGGGGAGCGACCCTTGCCTACGGGGTCGCTCCCCTTGCATGACATTGGCGCAAAAAAAAAAGATCCCCGGTGCCTAGTGGTTTCTGCCTCTCTTGGGGGCAGATTGACCTAATAACAATAGGCCGATTTGCCCCCCGGGGGGGGCAGAAATGGCCTAAAATAAATTTGCCCCCTGCCCCCCGCCTTCCCTCCACCCCCCGGGGAGCGAACCTTGCCTACGGGGTCGCTCCCCTTTCGTGACATTGACGCAAAAAAAAAGATCCCCAGTGCCTAGTGGTTTCTGCCGCCCTTGGGGGCAGATTGACCTAAAATCGGCTGATCTGCCCACAAAGGGGGCAGAAATGGTTTAAATACAATTTGCCCCCCAGGGGAGCGACCCTTGCATATTGGGTCACTCCCCATCTTTAAAAAAACAAACAAACAAAAAAAAATCAAAAAAAAAAAATCAGCCCTGGTGCCGAGAGGTTTCTGCCCCCGGGGGCAGATCAGCCTAATACCAATAGGCCGATCTGCCCCCAGGGGGGGCAGAAATGGCCTAAAATAAATTTGCCCTAAAAAAAAATTGCCCCCCTCCCCCTCCGCTCCCTCCACCCCCCCGGGGAGCGACCCTTGCCTACGGGGTCGCTCCCTTGCGTGACATTGGCACAAAAACAAAGATCCCCGGTGCCTAGTGGTTTCGCAGATTGACCTAAAATCGGCCGAATGCCTAAATACAATTTGTCCCCTCCAGGGAGCTTCCCTTGCCTAAGGGGTCGCTCCACATCTGTAAAACAGCAACAAAAATCCCCGGTGCCTAGTGGTTTCTGCCCCCCTTGGGGGCAGATCGCCTAATTAAAATAGGCCGATCTGCCCCCCAGGGTGGCAGAAATGGCCTAAAATAAATTTGCTCTCCTTGTGCCAATTTCATTCATAAAATAAATCCCTGGTGTCTAGTGGGCATTTCTAAAGCTGGATTGTTTTACAATCCGGCTTTTGAAATGCTCGGAGAGACTTCAAAGGGAAGGAAATTCCTTTCCTTCCCTTTGAAGCCTATCAGGCCTCCTCCACGTGATCGGAAGAGAAATGCTGGGCATTTCTCTTCCGATCACCAGCGCGATGGGAGGAGGCCTCTGTGATAGCGCGCTGAAGTCATGGGGGGGTGGGGGGATCGGGGTGGAAGGGGAACGGCTTCCCTTTCCATCCCTGCCTTGGGGGGGGCGGGGGGAACTGCACAGAGGGAGCGCTAGCGCTCCTTCTGGGCTCTGTGCCCAGGACGTAATGGTTACGTCCTGGGCACACGAGCACTGTGCCGCAGGACGTAACCATTACGTCCGCGGCACAGAACGGGTTAACTTGCAGTCATCAATCACTGGCAATGACAACAGATGTCCTAACTTGCCTCATAGAATGTAAAGGAAGGCGAGCCAACAAAGTAACAAGGAGCTCTGAGTTACGGGTGGGTTTAGACTGTAAGAGCCAGTACACAAGCAGAGTCTTGAATATATTTGGTATGTTAGCAAGCAACAAAGATAATGCACGCATAAAATGAGGTAGCTTCAAAATTTAAGTGTATTTATTTTATACACAAGCGTTTCTCCAGAGTAAATCAGATTATTTGTTATAAATTAAAAGTGCACGTTTTAAAACATAAACCGAGAAACAATTCTGCCCCTACATTAAGAGAGATGTCAGAGGTCAATAGAACACTGTAAGCTGTTAAATGAAAACAAGGGAGATTTTTGTACAGCACACATACTAAAGTATTGTATTGGAAGGAATGCAATAATGAACAGACAGGAGGCTCTGAGAAAAACAATGTTTGCCTCGGATCACACAATTTGAACAAGAAAGAAATCTAGGATAATCCCTTAAATATAATGGCCCTCCCTATACTACTGAATTTACGTCTTTACTAATGTTATGTCTTGCTCATTTTAACACTGGATGCTTGTTTTTACCCATTATGAAACTAGATGAAAAGTAGAAAAGTATTATCCTGTGGACGACCTTATAACACTTCTCAGAAAAACATTGTGTGCTTATTTGTATGTAAATGAAAACTTATAAAATAACTAAATGGTGTTTATTTTTCACCAATCAGCAAATAATTCTGAAATTATCCATAAGGGATATTTTTTGTAACAAAAATTAAACCAAAACAGACAAAGGCTCTTGAAGCAATGAGCAAGTGCTCCTCAAATCATCAGACCCACTTTAATCTTGTTAGTGCCTCTGAAGTAATTAGATAGTCATCTTCAAAGCATCCTCAAATCATCAGCAACAATCTCAGCACGAGAAGTCATCAGCTGCTCATCCCCTGGTCATCACAAATAATCACGACTTGTGAAGTCATCACACGTTCATTTTCAAGTCATTCTCAAATCATCAGGCTCACTTTTCTAAACTCTGCTGATGACTTCAAGAGCTTGATGATGTCTGATGATGTGAAAATGACTTCTACAGTAGTTGGATGATCATCCAATCACTCTGGGATGGCTTCTAGAGTCATCCTGTTTGACCTGGGTGACCAGTTTTTATTTATTCCAGAGAGGTGTCCAAATTGTATGTATTCCCTAATGATAGGAGATAGATTTTCTCTGGCTTTCCGGTATATACTAACATATAATCTGCATACAGAGAGATGAGCAGGTTGCTCCGTATGAAGTTCAATGCCCTGTCAGAGTGGTGGTGCCAAAGTCGACTTGCCAGTGGCTACACTGCTAAGGCAAATACAGGGGCCTCCTGTCCCGTGTAAACTATACCAGATCGGAAATCATATCATACTTCTTACTATACAGCAGCTGGACCCATTTCATAAATGGAGTCAACCTGCCCATTTGCTGCACGATCGCAAACAGATATTTGCACTCGAGCATGTCAAAATCCTTGGCAGCATCTACCAACACGCTGCTTCAACTATGGCTCTAGCTGATGTAGCAATGCAAATATGGCAATCAGATTATGGGTCATTGATATAGTGGGAACGAAGCCCAACTGATCTGTCTATACCAAATATGCCATCATAGACAGCAGATGGTTAGCCAATATTTTAGCTCATATTTTTTGCCATTTGTGTTAATCTTTGATAATGGTCTATATGATTCACAGTGATGCCGCTGCTTGACCGGCTTGGCAAAACAGACAAAGAGGACCTCCTTCACAGATGGAGGAGTTCCCCCATCCCTACTACTTCACTGCACACTGTCAGAATATGTGGCACAATTATCAAGGCATATTCTTTATAGATTTGTTAATGTAGGCCATCTATGCCTTGAGCTTTACCACCGGACAGCCCATTGATTGTTAAAATAATCTCTATTGTAAAGGGCTGCAATAAAAACTTTCTAAGATACTTCCCCAACCAAGCAAGAGCAAGATCATCTAAATATTCTCCAATTTGATCTAATCCTGCATGTGGCCTCGAGGTATACAAATTAGCATGATAGAGTAGTGTATCTTGTGTTTCCTATTTCATGGACCTATCAACTGCCTCAATCACTGTTAGCTCACCTGCTGCCCATGGGATCTTCAGCATACCTGCCAGTGATTTCCCCAAGATGGGTAGTATTTAACGCAGTAGGTAATTATGGGGTCCATTAAGTATCTCACCCTTTGCTACATTTTGGCATGTCAAATTTGCCAGTATTTAACAGGGGAAACGTGCACTGTATTTACACACCATACAGATTTTGGTGCAATAAGCACCAAAATCTGTATGTTATTTTTCAGAAACTCAGAGTAGGTGCTATTTATTGCACCTGATAAATAACACAGCCAATGGTATTGTTATTTACTAGATGAGATAAATAGCACTTATTTTCATAAACAGAACCAAAGTTGCTAGGATGCGTTGTGTTAGAAGGCGATACCAGAAGAGTCCCATATCAAGCGCCATATCTATTAAGATGAGGGTGGTCATTATGACATTGGCTGTGACTGTTAAAGTGGCGGTAACACCGCCAACAGGCTGGCAGTAATTACCCCCAAATTATGACCATGGCAGTGATAACTCCCATAGACAGCCAATGCACCACACCATCCGCCAGGGAGTAAACACCACGCACCATGGCGGAAGCCATCAACAGCCAGGCGGGAGACAAGGTACCACTCACCACATTATAACACAGCACCCAATGCCATCAAAAGCCTGGCAGAAATGCATCACAGAAGGCCTAAGACTCACCAACAGAGACACAGAGAAGATCAACGCAACCATGGAACCAGAACTTCAAGTCTTCCTGATGCTCTTCTACGCCATGCTCCACCTGGAACACCAATGCCAACGAAGACGATGATGGTGAGTACAGCCGCCTAGCACACGAGGGAGGGAGGAAAAGGAGTGTGACACACACACGCACGACACACACCAGACACACACACACCATACACACAACCAACTGCATACGTAAACAAATGGCACACAACACACGGCATAATAATACAAGGACTAGAGGTCGGAAGTACTGAAAATGTATTTACAAGGCAAAACCCACCATAGGAACCAATTTTGAAAAGATAGACATAAACAATCGTCCAGAAAGGGCAAATGCCCAGTCCAAAGTACAGAAGGCTCACATGGCCACAGGGCACAGTCTAAGCCCCAACTTGATCCTGACCAACTATGCACAAAAATGTGCAGGGGCATTATCACGGAAGTGGACAGGCACCTCAGGAGGAAGGTGGGTGGGGGCACCTCAGCTGAAGTCGGGAATTTGCCCACTGGTTCTGGAGAGGGCTCCATGCCCATTTCCCAATGCTGGGGAGTGCAAGGTCACAGTCACTGAGGTGGGGAACTTGCCCACTGATCCTGGAGGGGGCTCCATGCCCATTTCCCAATGCTGGGGAGTGCTAGGTCACAGTCACTGAGGTGGGGAACGTGCCTACTGATCCTGGAGGGGGCTCCATGTCCATTTCCCAATGCTGGGGAGTGCAAGGTCACAGTCACTGAGGTGGGGAACGTGCCCACTGATCCTGGAGGGGCGCTCCATGGCCATTTCCCAATGCTGGGGAGTGCAAGGTCACAGTCACTGAGGTGGGGAACTTGCCCACTGATCCTGGAGGGGGCTCCGTGTACAACAGTCCCTGGTGGGTGGCCCACATGCACTCTGTTGGAAGTGAGGGCTGCTGTGTCTCAGTTGGAGGTGAGGCAGCTGCATGGTCTCTGCTGGGGGAGGTGTCACTTGTGCAGCCTCTGCTGGAGGTGAGGGCTGCTGTGTCTCAGCTGGAGGTGAGGGCTTCTTGCCTGTCATTGGTGGTTGAGTGGGAACCTTTTCTTGCATTGGTGGTTGAGTGGGAACCTTACCCCTACTGGCTGGTGGAGTGGGATCCTTTCCTTTCCTGGCTGGTGGAGTGGGATCCTTCCCTTTCCTGGCTGGTGGAGTGGGAACCTTCCATTTCCTGGCTGGTGGAGTGGAATGCTTCACTGTCTTGCCTCCACAACCAGGAGGTTCGTCCACTGTCCTCGTGGGGACTGTTTGGCTGAGGTGCTGGGTCGTTGGGACCCTGCACTTACGGGCAGGATGGGGGGGAAGGGAAGAGGTCAGGTTGGGCAATGAAAAGCTTCTTAGGGACAGTTGGGTGGGATGAGGGAGGAGGGATGGGAGTGGAGGTTGAGGGAGTGGTTGTTGGTGAAGTACGTCTGCTGGACGTGGGTGCAGGTACATGGGCAGTATGCTGATGTTAGGTGGATGGCTGTTGGGTGCCCAAGTACCTACGTTCATGTCCTTTTGGAGGAGGGAGAACAGACAGGGTGGGAGAGGACACAGGGGACACATGGATGGATGCTGTGGAGGTGTCTGCTAGTGAGGTGTGTGTGCTACTTGGTGCTGTGATGCTGGTGACTGTTGAAGCAGTGCATGCAGGTGTGAGTGTGGACGTGACTGTGAGGGAGGTGGAGGAGGAGGGGTAGACAGTGGAGGCAGTGGATGTGGATGTGTGTGCAACTGTCTGTTGTTTGTGTGAGTGCTTGTGGACTGAAGAGTGGTGCCTGTGTTTGACTGTGCCACTCTTGTGTGATGTTTTGTGTGCATGCTCGTCTGTATGTGTGCATGGGATGGGTTGGGGTTGAGGAGATTGGGACTGGGAAGTGGTTGTTGGAGAGGTGACGGTAGGACCAGGGACAATGGCTGCCATCAGAGAGGAGGCCAGAGCCTGAATCGATCTCTCTTGGGCCGCCAATCCACTGTGGATACCCTCCAGGAATGCATTGCATTGCTGCATCTGGGATGCCAGCCCCTGTATGGCATTCACAGTGGTTGACTGCCCTACAGAGATGGATCCCAGGAGGTCAATAGCCTCTTCACTCAGGGAAGCAAGGTTTACTGGGGCAGGGCCTGAGGTACCTGGGGCAAAGGAGATGCACACCCTCCTGGGTAAGTGGGCACAGGAAACTCGCTGAGGGGCTACTGGGAAGGTGGTGCTGGTACAGAGGTGGTGGCTGTACTTGCAGCTGTGGTGGTCACAGAGGTGTCTGCCACCACCAGGAATCTTCCTTCGGAGGAGGAATCTGAGTCAGTGTTGTCACCTCTTGTTACTGCTATGGTGCTCCCCTCGCCCTCTGTCCCACTGGTAAACTCGGCGTTGGTGGACTCTGCCTCCTGGGTCCTGGGGGAATGCAGCTCCCTCTGTCTCCGGTGCCCCTGCTCCTCCGCCAGATGATGCTAATGCACACATGGACAGGATGACAGAAGGAGAGGGGGGAGGGAGAGAAAGGGAGCACTAGGTCACTTACAGCACCAACGCCACAGTTGGCATACACAGCACCGTCACACACAGGGATCAGGATTGAGCACTATGCATTGCACTGGCATTGAATTGGCTAGATGCCACAGCAAGATGAGGGCCAAACACTGCAAACTGCACACCTCCTGGGACCCACGAAGCCCTGACTGACATGGAATGCAAACAAGTCAGGTTACCTGCACTTGCCACACACCCATTATCCTTGAGCTGGATCACGCTGCAGTGTCTGCCTGGCATTAAGGGGCACCCACTAACTCACACCCACCACCCGGATCCCATGCCACCTACCAATTATTCTAGTAATGCCCACTGTACTCACCCCCTTGTGGCTGTTGTGATGCCCTCAAGCACCCATCAAGCTCTGGGTAGGCCACCAACAGTATGCTGGCCATCAGGGGGGGGTCAGGTTCCAACAGGCACCCCTTCTTCATTCGGAGACTATCCCTAGGTGGGCCTCTGCGGTCGTCTGTGCCCTGCGTCTCAGGTCCTCCCACCGTTTCCTACAGTGGGTTCTCCGCCTGCTGTAGACCCCCAGGGTCCGCATGTCCTTGGCAATGGCACGCCACAATCTCTTCTTTTGATGGGCACTGACCTGCAGAGGGAATGCAGACAGGAGGACACCATTACACATACAATCCAGCCTGTCACACATATGGCCCACAAATCCCGTTTCCAACTCCATTGGCACACACATCGCCCAGCACCCACCATGTACACTACCTACCGACATCCTTCCCCAAATGACACGATGCCTGCACAAACATCTCCATTCATCCATCCCACATGCATCGTGCCCAAGGTGCACTCACCTGTTGATCTGGAGGCCCATACAGCTGTCCATACTTGGGTAGGACCCCATACGCCAAGCGAGCCAACTCCTCCGAAGTGAAGACAGGGGCCCTTTCCCCGGTAAGTTCCAGACACAGGTCACAGCAGCACATGCAGTTTGGGTTTTCTCCTGTGGAAAGTCAGGTATCAAGTGAGGTCATAGGCAGAAAATGGCAGTCATGTCCGCGGCGGTGTACACCATCACCGCTGATGATGATCCCCATTGGCCACTGTACTCCTTAGAGACCCATATTAGCCAATGAAGTATTGCATGGTGGTGCAAGACCACCTTCCGCCACGACGCCCAATGTCGGCGGAGCTACCTCACTTCAACCTGTCCCTAGGTATAGGACAGGCGGTCGCCATTTCATGGTGGTGGACTAAATACAGATCTTCCATGACTGCGTCATTGCTGAAAATTGCACATACATTGCCATTCCCACTGACCCATCACAGTAATGCTGTATGCACACTGAGGTGGTGGCTCCATTGTTCAAATTTTTACAGCCTACTCACTCTTGTGTCCCTTAGATACCTACCACTGCAGATGAATAGGAGGAGGAGACAAACCCCTGTTATGCAGACCTCTTGTGGACTTGGCTACACTGGCGGACAGGCACATTATATTCACCTATAGACTGGACAGGGCCACAATCACAGAGCTGTGTGCACAATTGGAGTCTGACCGGATATGAGCTATCTGTCATCCCACTAGGACAGTGGGCTTCGCAGCAGGAATGTCACAGCCAATGTTCTCAATCGTGCTGACAAGGGTATTGTCTGCCTTGGTGAAACACGTGCAGCTACATTTCTTTACCTCAGGTGGAAGATTTGGCCACTGTGAAGGCAAGATTATATGCAATGGGACATATACCCAATATTATTGGGGCGACTGACGATACACATATAGCGTTTGTCCTCCCACCCTGCCAGAATGAACAGGTGTTCAGGAATCGCAAGAGTTTCCACTCACTGAATGTACAAATGGTGTGCTTGGTGAGCTAGTACATCTCCCAGGTCACTGCCAAGTATCCTGGGACGGTGCATGATGCATTCGTGCTGAGGAATAGCAGCATTCCAAATGTGATGGCCAAACTACAGAGGCACAGGGTGTGACTAATAGGTGAGCCAGAGTCCCCACCTACTTTATGTCAGTGTATGCCTTCAAGTGTCATCCCCATAGGATTGTGTAAGGTAACATTTTGTCCCTCACTATTTGCAGGTGACTCTGGCTACCCAAACCTATCGTGGCTCCTGACCCCTGTGAGGAATATCAGGACAGGGGCTGAGAACCATTATAATGATGCACATGGGCGAACTAGGAGAATAATCGAGAGGACCTTCGGCCTCCTGAAGGCCAGGTTCAGATGCCTGCAATTGACAGATGGATCCCTGTGCTACTCACCCGAAAAGCTCTGCCAGATAGTAGTGGCATGCTGCATGTTGCACAACCTGGCCATCAGACGACATGTGCCTTTTCTGCTGGAGGAGGGGACTGGAGATGCCCCTGGGGCAGCAGTGGACCCTGAGGACAATGAGGATGAGGAGGCAGAGGATGAGGATGTGGACAACAGAACATCAGTTATATGTCAGTACTTCCAATGACACAGAGGTGAGACAGTGCAACTGACCATTACTATGACTATTGATGTTTTCTGTGTGGCTGTAGCATGAAGGCATTCACGTCCTTTGCATCGCAACTTACTGTCACCTATGGCTTGTCCTTCTACAGGTGTTGATGATATGACAACAGTGTCCTGATGTGTTTACTGCAGACAGCTAAAGGTCAATATTTGTATGCTATCACAGTGTTCAGATCATTTGCACTAGATGTGACTGTTCCAATAAATGCACATTTTCAATATATAAAACGGTGTCACTCAAATTGTGTTCAAGGGTGTTTATTGTAGTGCAAATAATTGTATGAAAAGTACAATGGAATGGGGTGATGGTAGAGGAAAGTCCAGCTTGTTGTTTCAGTCTGTTTGTAGCACATGTCCAGTGTCCAAGGGGCCATAGGAAGGGGAGCAAAGGCAGTTCAAAGTGGGAAACAAGGGGGACAATCAGGAGAGTCTTGTTTCCTGGCGGTGGTCTTGGTCTTGGCAAGTGTCTCTGGCTTCTGTCTGGGTCGCAGGGAACGTTTGTGGGGTGGTTCACCTTCAGCAGGGGGAGGGGTGCTGGTGGCCTGTTGGTCCTGTGGCAGGGCCTCCTGCCCTCTAACTGCAGTGGAAGTGGAGGGCTGGTCAATAGACTGGCTAGTGGTAGGGGCACACTGGTGTGCTGTCCATTCCCTCATGATGTTTGCCCTGTCTGACAGCACTCCTGCTGTGGAGATCATGGTGGTGTTGAGAGCCTGCAAGTCCTCCCTGATCTACTGATGGTGTTCCTCCTGCAGCCGCTTGTTCTCCTGCATGTTGTTAAGGATCTGGCCCATCGTGTACTAGAATTGTTGGTAGGCCCCCAGGACATTGGTGAGTGCCTCCTAGACAGTTGGTTCCATGGGCCTGTCCTCCCCCTGGCACACAGCAGTTCTCCCAGTGTCCCTGTTGCCCTGTGACTGTGTCCCCTGAACGGTGTGCTCACTGCCACTGACCCCAGGTCCCTGATTGTCTTGGGTGTGAGGTGTGGACTGGGGTCCCTGTACAGGTGGGCACACTGCTGATTGACGTGTCCTGGGGACAGAGGTGTGGGGACGCTGGGTGGGTGCTGTGGTGTTGGATACTGATGGGGGAGGCTCGTGGTTGACTGGGAGTGGGCTGGGGTGACCGACTGACCAGTGGTCCCTGATGGACCAGGTAGTTCATCCAGATCCTGAAGTCCAGAGTTACTGTCATCATTGGGGGCATCTTCTGTTGGAGGACTGCTTAGTCATGGCAACTCCTCTCCGCTGAGATTGGCTGGGGCACTAGTGGGGATGTAAGTGATGTATTATGCGTAATTTCTGTGACATATTGAACATCCCTAGCTTCCCCTCTATCGTTGCTGTTGCCCTGCCACCCTGATGATGTATTATGGGATTGTTAGTTCTCCATGCTGTGCATGCTTTGGTGATGGGTGTATATGCAGGGCTGGGAGGGCTGCCCATGCATTGGTTTAGCATGCATGGCTTGGCATTGGGGTTATTCATATGTGTAGGTGCACTGTGTGGGCTGGAGTGGAGTTATGGGAGTGAGGGTGAGGGTGTGAGATGGCATGCAGGTATGAGGGTGATAAGTAGTAAATGTTGACTCACCAGTGTCCAGTCCTTTGGCAACTCCAGTGAGCCCCTCAGGATGCAGTAATGCTAAGACTTGCTCCTCCCATGCTGTGAGCTGTGGGGGATGAGGTGGGGGTCCACTGCCAGTCCTCTGTATGGCGAGCTGTTGCCTTGCTGCCACAGAACGTACCTTCCCCCTTAGGTCATTCCACCTCTTCCTGATGTTGTCCCTTGTATGTGGATGTTGTCCCATGACGTTCACCCTGTCCACGATTCTCTGCTATAGCTCCATCATCCTGGCAATGGATATTTGCTGTAACTGTGCTCCAAACAGCTGTGGTTCTACCCTGACTATTTCCTCCATCATGACCCGCAGCTCCTCATCTGTGAAACGGGGGTGCCTTTGTGGGGACATGGGTGTTGTGTGGTGTGTGTAAGTGTGTGGGTGTTGGGTACTGTGGTTGGGTGTGCGAAGTGGGGTGCGTGAGAGATGTATGGGTGTGTGTGTCTAGTTGTCACAGTGATCTTGATGTCAGTCTGGTGGCAATAATTTGTATTCGTAAAGGTTTGTGGATGATGTGGGTGGGTGTTTTATAGTGCTGTGGGTGGGTGTGTGTGGTGTGTGTATGAGTGTCAGGTGTGTGTACTTGGTATTGGCCAATGTTGTGTAGTTTAGTATTTGAACGTGTCCATTCTGAGCGCGCCAGTGTGTACCGCCAATCATTTACTGCCATTGACTGACCGTGGTGGTGATTCGTGGGTCATGACGTGGTGGGTGCTATTTTGTTGGTGTAATGGTATAGGTGCTGGTACCGCCACTTTAGCACTGACCTTTGGGCTGGCAGATTTGTATATGTGGCAGTATTCTGTTGGATTGGTGTGTGTGACTCATAACATGGCAAACAGATATCCGCCACCGCGGTGGTATGTTGGTGGCCGTCACCGCGGCGGTAAGCAGGATTTACCGCCAGTGTCATGATGAGGGCCATAATGTGCATACTCTTTTCCGTAACACTGCCTTTAGCCATGTTAACACCTTTCCATCATAGTGCAAAGCTGTCTGCATAGACATGAAACAGACAGCTTTGCGTTATGTTGCAATGACTAGCCTTGATTTTGTACTGGAAGTGTACCCTTCAAGTACAAAATACTATACTTTAGACAAAGTTAAAATCTTTTACACACGGTATGTGGGCTGTAAACTGTAGCACACATGTAAAGTAAAAAAAGTTTGGAGGAATAAAATAATTTCTCCTTTTTAGTGCCTTCCCCAAAGAGGTGGTTTTTGGCACAAAATCCGGCCTACAATTGTTAGTAAATAGCTCTTTCCATAAAAAATAGGTGGTTGAATGGCAACATTGGAAAATAACACATGAAATGCCCCATTGAGGCAAAGTAATCGAAAGCAGCACAAAGTACTTCTGGGCGATTTTCCAGCACAAAATTCATTTTGCTCTGCAAAGAAAATATTAAGGGCCTGATTCATGATAGAGATGAAACGTTATTAATACATTAGGGGAATAGAAGTTAGAATATGGCAACTTGCAAGTTTCATTTAAAAGACTAGCAGAGAAATTAACATGAAATGTAAAAATGTGCATTTGAATTATGACGAGTATTGTGACCTCCACGTATTTCTACATTACGTTTTGCCATGAAAGTTGTTGTGCATTTATATTTTAGTGAACTACTGACATGAATTAATAATAAAAGTATTTTTAGAGACAGTAGAGATGAAAAGTATATTATAAGTATTAAACGAACATGAATTAATTGTAGTTATACTGATTTAAATGAATTTATTAAGGTGAAGTTACATGTGTGCAGAAAAATAAATGCACGTCTAATCTGTTTCTAAATAATTACAAATAAGTAATTTACTTTGCATGTTTGATTTAAATTGTAAGGTGTGCAATTACATTTGTATGTATTCATTTTCATTAATATGTATTTAGGCTTTCTGAGCTAGACTAGGCCTGAAGATTAATTTCTGCAGCAGTAGTGGAAAAGTGCTCAGTCATTCTGTTCCCTTTGACCTATATTATTTCCTAGGTTGCTGGTGTGTTAGAGAATGTCCTATTGTGTTGAAGACAGAGATTCTTTTAACGAATAACAATTATAACAGTATTTGTTCTAGATGTTGAACAAGACAGGAAACATTATTGAATTTGCATGAGAACTATTAGAATCATCTTGTAAAAGCCTGGGAAGGGGATCCTATGTTTTGAAATCTTCTAAAAAGTTATATTTTGGCGGGATTGTATGAATTCATTGAGATGACTTTGCATCTTCCCTGAGAAAATACGGAATAGTTGCAAACCTGATGGGCGTCAATCATTTTCACTGGATATTGATCTACTTGAGCAAGATGACTCCTCTCTGAGGACCAATCCGAACTCTATGGACATTTCTTGTTAGACAGAGACTTTTTAAACTTGTAGTCAGCATCTTGCTTATGACCCCTTGCTGTAATGAAACTCTCTCACTTCCTGAATCCTCATAACCCTTTGATGTCTTCTGAAGAATACAAATCATCCTTTTATTGTCCCACTTACTTATGCTGTTCAGTACTAATATGTCCAATAAATTCTGAACTGCTGTCTTGCCCTATGTGCAGCTCGTGTTCTGTACTGCCCCTGATGCTGCTGTATACTGGTGCTGAGAAGCTGTAGGTGCTCTGGACCGACAAATCTTTCCTGTCTGCTGTCCCATGACGTAGTTATTCCTTTTTCCTTTTCAGATGAGATAATTGTACCAGTGTATTTTTATAGTGAGTTACCTAGTTAGATGATTTTCCAAAATATTTTTGTCTCTTCTTTTGTTTTTTCCACATGTGTTAGTCGTCCCCACACATGCGAGTCCAAATTCATGATAGTGATAGGGAACGGATTGCTATTATTTGTTTGATGGTTTCCTAATGTCACCACCATCTGCTTTGAAATCTGTTTTTGATGTGCATATTATAGTTCTTTTAATTTGTGTTATTCTCTTGGAGTGTTTACTAGTATTGATGTTTAGTAGGCTAAATCTTTTTAGATGTTTTTGGTCAGCCTATGATTTTCATGTACGTTTATAACTTATTCTTGCACATCATATTACATTATGTTGGCTTTGTGGTTGTAATCAAGCTTTGAAACTTCATTCCGTTTGGAGTTTGGTTTGTGTGGCCACATCGGTCATGGTGTTTAAAATGGTTTATGTTTCTCATATTATTGGTTTATATTGAATGAATCTGATTATCCCACTCCTCAATGAGTCCAAAGATCTAGTCGACCTCTAGTGTAGTTGAGACGAGTTGTGGCATCTCACCAGAGCGCTTCCGGTTTCTAAACCTGAGGCGGAAAGAAGACTTCCGTATGTGCTCCAGCAGTTTTGGTAGCAGAGTTATGGTTTTACCTCATGAGGAGGGGAATTAGATTTTTCCCACACTGTGAACTGTTTTTGGTGAAGTGTAGGGGTGAATGAAATTCCAGCATTGTGTTACAGGTGTGCCGTATGTGTTCTGAGTAGGGTTTGCGCTTGCAATCTTTTTTCGCTAAATTGTGGTGACGTGTAATGCGTTAGATATTTGGGGAGTTTGCGTACTCCAAGTGAATGTTGCACTTTGTGCTTAAAATTGCCAACGTGGTTGTTACACGTCCTGCGTGGTCTAAGACTCTGGAGTGCCTCACAAGCGTATGGAGAACATTATTTAATTTATTTTTGGCAGTAAGGTGTGGGTCAATTGGGAGCTGTGGACAAAATACCAGTATATTCCTTGAGTGTGTGAGTTGTTGGTTGGTATTAGGTGAATTCATAGTGCACAGGGAAGATCCGTTTCACCTGGAGTGACATTTGAGGGTCAAATCTTACTTACGAATGTGCAAAAGCCACAGTCAGAAGTGTAGCTGTACAGCTTTCAAAGCATTTGAGTCCCACTCATAGTGAGCCGACAGGTATGGTTTTTTTGCTTGCAGTATTTACATTTACGGTGCATAACTGAGAAGTATATGAGATGGCTGTGAAGTGAGTCGCAGTTGCAGAGTGAAGCGAGTGTGGCGGCATTTGGTCCTTGCTTGCAATGGTTGATTATTGAGAAGATCCGTGCATGGATTGGTGGACAAGACTGCCCTGCTATAGGCTGAGGACAGCTTACGAAAAGGGTTGTGTGGATTGAAAATACTTCCTGGATTTGTAGAATTTGTGTTTGTAAATTAATTTGTGTAAATATTTAAAAAATGTAATCTTGAAGGAGTGCGCTAAGAAGAGATATTTTTATTCCAGTTAGAGAGGGTGAACCTACTCCACCTGAGGGTAACCCAGTATTAGAGGTGATGGAGGAAAGAAGAGTTTCAATGTGTCTGTGTACAACAGTGGTGCAAAATAACCGAGAAGGAAGGTAACTTGGCTTTTCCCTGTTACAGAACTTTCAATTTAAGGGTGTTAGAGAATCTGAGGAGGGTGCTGTATGAATCAAAACCTCTTCCTAGACCTGCACAATTTGAAGCACTTGCCATTTGAGAATTAGTTGTGAGAGAGAAAGAAGCTCAGAAATATGACAAGAGAATGAGAAAAGCAGAAAGCACATTGGCAGAAGCTATATGGGATGAGGAAAATAGAATTTGGAGAGCAGATACTTTACACAGAATGAAATGATTCCCAACAAAGCCAGGTTCAAGTAGCTCCAAATGTACCTACTGCTAATGTAGCACAGGTGCCAGTGGTTTATTTGCTATTTCCAATTGTTAATACAGCCCAGAATAACACAGTTTCAGTCATGCCACATCTAATTCAGAATTCAGGAGTAACTCAAACAGAGTCTACGCCTAATGTAATGACACCTGCACAAATTGCGAATCAGAGACAGACAATGCCCATGTATTGCCCAGTACCGACACCACTTAAATATAATGGCCCTCCCTATACTACTGAATTTACGTCTTTACTAATGTTATGTCTTGCTCATTTTAACACTGGATGCTTGTTTTTACCCATTATGAAACTAGATGAAAAGTAGAAAAGTATTATCCTGTGGACGACCTTATAACACTTCTCAGAAAAACATTGTGTGCTTATTTGTATGTAAATGAAAACTTATAAAATAACTAAATGGTGTTTATTTTTCACCAATCAGCAAATAATTCTGAAATTATCCATAAGGGATATTTTTTGTAACAAAATTAAACCAAAACAGACAAAGGCTCTTGAAGCAATGAGCAAGTGCTCCTCAAATCATCAGACCCACTTTAATCTTGTTAGTGCCTCTGAAGTAATTAGATAGTCATCTTCAAAGCATCCTCAAATCATCAGCAACAATCTCAGCATGAGAAGTCATCAGCTGCTCATCCCCTGGTCATCACAAATAATCACAACTTGTGTAGTCATCACACGTTCATTTTTAAGTCATTCTCAAATCATCAGGCTCACTTTTCTAAACTCTGCTGATGACTTCAAGAGCTTGATGATGTCTGATGATGTGAAAATGACTTCTACAGTAGTTGGATGATCATCCAATCACTCTGGGATGGCTTCTAGAGTCATCCTGTTTGACCTGGGTGACCAGTTTGTATTTATTCCAGAGAGGTGTCCAAATTGTATGTATTCCCTAATGATAGGAGATAGATTTTCTCTGGCTTTCCGGTATATACTAACATATAATCTGCATACAGAGAGATGAGCAGGTTGCTCCGTATGAAGTTCAATGCCCTGTCAGAGTGGTGGTGCCAAAGTCGACTTGCCAGTGGCTACACTGCTAAGGCAAATACAGGGGCCTCCTGTCCCGTGTAAACTATACCAGATCGGAAATCATATCATACTTCTTACTATACAGCAGCTGGACCCATTTCATAAATGGAGTCAACCTGCCCATTTACTGCACGATCGCAAACAGATATTTGCACTCGAGCATGTCAAAATCCTTGGCAGCATCTACCAACACGCTGCTTCAACTATGGCTCTAGCTGATGTAGCAATGCAAATATGGCAATCAGATTATGGGTCATTGATATAGTGGGAACGAAGCCCAACTGATCTGTCTATACCAAATATGCCATCATAGACAGCAGATGGTTAGCCAATATTTTAGCTCATATTTTTTGCCATTTGTGTTAATCTTTGATAATGGTCTATATGATTCACAGTGATGCCGCTGCTTGACCGGCTTGGCAAAACAGACAAAGAGGACCTCCTTCACAGATGGAGGAGTTCCCCCATCCCTACTACTTCACTGCACACTGTCAGAATATGTGGCACAATTATCAAGGCATATTCTTTATAGATTTGTTAATGTAGGCCATCTATGCCTTGAGCTTTACCACCGGACAGCCCATTGATTGTTAAAATAATCTCTATTGTAAAGGGCTGCAATAAAAACTTTCTAAGATACTTCCCCAACCAAGCAAGAGCAAGATCATCTAAATATTCTCCAATTTGATCTAATCCTGCATGTGGCCTCGAGCTATACAAATTAGCATGATAGAGTAGTGTATCTTGTGTTTCCTATTTCATGGACCTATCGACTGCCTCAATCACTGTTAGTTCACCTGCTGCCCATGGGATCTTCAGCATACCTGCCAGTGATTTCCCCAAGATGGGTAGTATTTAACGCAGTAGGTAATTATGGGGTCCATTAAGTATCTCACCCTTTGCTACATTTTGGCATGTCAAATTTGCCAGTATTTAACAGGGGAAACGTGCACTGTATTTACACACCATACAGATTTTGGTGCAATAAACACCAAAATCTGTATGTTATTTTTCAGAAACTCAGAGTAGGTGCTATTTATTGCACCTGATAAATAACACAGCCAATGGTATTGTTATTTACTAGATGAGATAAATAGCACTTATTTTCATAAACAGAACCAAAGTTGCTAGGATGCGTTGTGTTAGAAGGCGATACCAGAAGAGTCCCATATCAAGCGCCATATCTATTAAGATGAGGGTGGTCATTATGACATTGGCTGTGACTGTTAAAGTGGCGGTAACACCGCCAACAGGCTGGCAGTAATTACCCCCAAATTATGACCATGGCAGTGATAACTCCCATAGACAGCCAATGCACCACACCATCCGCCAGGGAGTAAACACCACGCACCATGGCGGAAGCCATCAACAGCCAGGCGGGAGACAAGGTACCACTCACCACATTATAACACAGCACCCAATGCCATCAAAAGCCTGGCAGAAACGCATCACAGAAGGCCAAAGACTCACCAACAGAGACACAGAGAAGATCAACGCAACCATGGAACCAGAACTTCAAGTCTTCCTGATGCTCTTCTACGCCATGCTCCACCTGGAACACCAACGCCAACGAAGACGATGATGGTGAGTACAGCCGCCTAGCACACGAGGGAGGGAGGAAAAGGAGTGTGACACACACACGCACGACACACACCAGACACACACACACCATACACACAACCAACTGCATACGTAAACAAATGGCACACAACACACGGCATAATAATACAAGGACTAGAGGTCGGAAGTACTGAAAATGTATTTACAAGGAAAAACCCACCATAGGAACCAATTTTGAAAAGATAGACATAAACAATCGTCCAGAAAGGGCAAATGCCCAGTCCAAAGTACAGAAGGCTCACATGGCCACAGGGCACAGTCTAAGCCCCAACTTGATCCTGACCAACTATGCACAAAAATGTGCAGGGGCATTATCACGGAAGTGGACAGGCACCTCAGGAGGAAGGTGGGTGGGGGCACCTCAGCTGAAGTCGGGAATTTGCCCACTGGTTCTGGAGAGGGCTCCATGCCCATTTCCCAATGCTGGGGAGTGCAAGGTCACAGTCACTGAGGTGGGGAACTTGCCCACTGATTCTGGAGGGGGCTCCATGCCCATTTCCCAATGCTGGGGAGTGCTAGGTCACAGTCACTGAGGTGGGGAACGTGCCCACTGATCCTGGAGGGGGCTCCATGTCCATTTCCCAATGCTGGGGAGTGCAAGGTCACAGTCACTGAGGTGGGGAACGTGCCCACTGATCCTGGAGGGGCGCTCCATGGCCATTTCCCAATGCTTGGGAGTGCAAGGTCACAGTCACTGAGGTGGGGAACTTGCCCACTGATCCTGGAGGGGGCTCCGTGTACAACAGTCCCTGGTGGGTGGCCCACATGCCCTCTGTTGGAAGTGAGGGCTGCTGTGTCTCAGTTGGAGGTGAGGCCGCTGCATGGTCTCTGCTGGGGGAGGTGTCACTTGTCTCAGCTGGAGGTGAGGGCTTCTTGCCTGTCATTGGTGGTTGAGTGGGAACCTTTTCTTGCATTGGTGATTGAGTGGGAGCCTTACCCCTACTGGCTGGTGGAGTGGGATCCTTTCCTTTCCTGGCTGGTGGAGTGGGATCCTTCGCTTTCCTGGCTGGTGGAGTGGGAACCTTCCATTTCCTGGCTGGTGGAGTGGAATGCTTCACTGTCTTGCCTCCACAACCAGGAGGTTCCTCCACTGTCCTCGTGGGGACTGTTTGGCTGAGGTGCTGGGCTGGGTTGTTGGGACCCTGCACTTACGGGCAGGATGGGGGGGAAGGGAAGAGGTCAGGTTGGGCAATGAAAAGCTTCTTAGGGACAGTTGGGTGGGATGAGGGAGGAGGGATGGGACTGGAGGTTGAGGGAGTGGTTGTTGGTGAAGTACGTCTGCTGGACGTGGGTGCAGGTACATGGGCAGTATGCTGATGTGAGGTGGATGGCTGTTGGGTGTCCGAGTACCTACGTTCATGTCCTTTTGGAGGAGGGAGAACAGACAGGGTGGGAGAGGACACAGGGGACACATGGATGGATGCTATGGAGGTGTCTGCTAGTGAGGTCTGTGTGCTACTTGGTGCTGTGATGCTGGTGACTGTTGAAGCAGTGCATGCAGGTGTGAGTGTGGACGTGACTGTGAGGGAGGTGGAGGAGGAGGGGGAGACAGTGGAGGCAGTGGATGTGGATGTGTGTGCAACTGTCTGTTGTTTGTGTGAGTGCTTGTGGACTGAAGAGTGGTGCCTGTGTTTGACTGTGCCACTCTTGTGTGATGTTTTGTGTGCATGCTCGTCTGTATGTGTGCATGGGATGGGTTGGGGTTGAGGAGATTGGGACTGGGAAGTGGTTGTTGGAGAGGTGACGGTAGGACCAGGGACAATGGCTGCCATCAGAGAGGAGGCCAGAGCCTGAATCGATCTCTCTTGGGCCGCCAATCCACTGTGGATACCCTCCAGGAATGCATTGCATTGCTGCATCTGGGATGCCAGCCCCTGTATGGCATTCACAGTGGTTGACTGCCCTACAGAGATGGATCCCAGGAGGTCAATAGCCTCTTCACTCAGGGAAGCAAGGTTTACTGGGGCAGGGCCTGAGGTACCTGGGGCGAAGGAGATGCCCACCCTCCTGGGTAAGTGGGCACAGGAAACTCGCTGAGGGGCTAATGGGAAGGTGGTGCTGGTACAGAGGTGGTGGCTGTACTTGCAGCTGTGGTGGTCACAGAGGTGTCTGCCACCACCAGGAATCTTCCTTCGGAGGAGGAATCTGAGTCAGTGTTGTCACCTCTTGTTACTGCCATGGTGCTCCCCTCGCCCTCTGTCCCACTGGTTAACTCGGCGTTGGTGGACTCTGCCTCCTGGGTCCTGGGGGAATGCAGCTCCCTCTGTCTCCGGTGCCCCTGCTCCTCCGCCAGATGATGCTAATGCACACAAGGACAGGATGACAGAAGGAGAGGGGGGAGGGAGAGAAAGGGAGCACTAGGTCACTTACAGCACCAACGCCACAGTTGGCATACACAGCACCGTCACACACAGGGATAAGGATTGAGCACTATGCATTGCACTGGCATTGAATTGGCTAGATGCCACAGCAAGATGAGGGCCAAACACCGCAAACTGCACACCTCCTGGGACCCACGAAGCCCTGACTGACATGGAATGCAAACAAGTCAGGTTACCTGCACTTGCCACACACCCATTATCCTTGAGCTGGATCACGCTGCAGTGTCTGCATGGCATTAAGGGGCACCCACTAACTCACACCCACCACCCGGATCCCATGCCACCTACCAATTATTGTAGTAATGCCCACTGTACTCACCCCCTTGTGGCACCCATCAAGCTCTGGGTAGGCCACCAACAGTATGCTGGCCATCAGGGGGGGGTCAGGTTCCAACAGGCACCCCTTCTTCATTCGGAGACTATCCCTAGGTGGGCCTCTGCGGTCGTCTGTGCCCTGCGTCTCAGGTCCTCCCACCGTTTCCTACAGTGGGTTCTCCGCCTGCTGTAGACCCCCAGGGTCCGCATATCCTTGGCAATGGCACGCCACAATCTCTTCTTTTGATGGGCACTGACCTGCAGAGGGTATGCAGACAGGAGGACACCATTACACATACAATCCAGCCTGTCACACATATGGCCCACAAATCCCGTTTCCAACTCCATTGGCACACACATCGCCCGGCACCCACCATGTACACTACCTACCGACATCCTTCCCCAAATGACACGATGCCTGCACACACATCTCCATTCATCCATCCCACATGCATCGTGCCCAAGGTGCACTCACCTGTTGATCTGGAGGCCCATACAGCTGTCCATCCTTGGGTAGGACCCCATACGCCAAGCGAGCCAACTCCTCCGAAGTGAAGACAGGGGCCCTTTCCCCGGTAAGTTCCAGACACAGGTCACAGCAGCACATGCAGTTTGGGTTTTCTCCTGTGGAAAGTCAGGAATCAAGTGAGGTCATAGGCAGAAAATGGCAGTCATGTCCGCGGCGGTGTACACCATCACCGCTGATGATGATCCCCATTGGCCACTGTACTCCTTAGAGACCCATATTAGCCAATGAAGTATTGCATGGTGGTGCAAGACCACCTTCCGCCACGACGCCCAATGTCGGCGGAGCTACCTCACTTCAACCTGTCCCTAGGTATAGGACAGGCGGTCGCCATTTCATGGTGGTGGACTAAATACAGACCTTCCATGACTGCGTCATTGCTGAAAATTGCACATACATTGCCATTCCCACTGACCCATCACAGTAATGCTGTATGCACACTGAGGTGGTGGCTCCATTGTTCAAATTTTGACAGCCTACTCACTCTTGTGTCCCTTAGATACCTACCACTGCAGATGAATAGGAGGAGGAGACAAACCCCTGTTATGCAGACCTCTTGTGGACTTGGCTACACTGGCGGACAGGCACATTATATTCACCTATAGACTGGACAGGGCCACAATCACAGAGCTGTGTGCACAATTGGAGTCTGACCGGATATCAGCTATCTGTCATCCCACTAGGACAGTGGGCTTCGCAGCAGGAATGTCACAGCCAATGTTCTCAATCGTGCTGGCAAGGGTATTGTCTGCCTTGGTGAAACACGTGCAGCTACATTTCTTTACCTCAGGTGGAAGATTTGGCCACTGTGAAGGCAAGATTATATGCAATGGGACATATACCCAATATTATTGGGGCGACTGACGATACACATATAGCGTTTGTCCTCCCACCCTGCCAGAATGAACAGGTGTTCAGGAATCGCAAGAGTTTCCACTCACTGAATGTCCAAATGGTGTGCCTGGTGAGCTAGTACATCTCCCAGGTCACTGCCAAGTATCCTGGGACGGTGCATGATGCATTCGTGCTGAGGAATAGTAGCATTCCAAATGTGATGGCCAAACTACAGAGGCACAGGGTGTGACTAATAGGTGAGCCAGAGTCCCCACCTACTTTATGTCAGTGTATGCCTTCAAGTGTCATCCCCATAGGATTGTGTAAGGTAACATTTTGTCCCTCACTATTTGCAGGTGACTCTGGCTACCCAAACCTATCGTGGCTCCTGACCCCTGTGAGGAATATCAGGACAGGGGCTGAGAACCATTATAATGATGCACATGGGCGAACTAGGAAAATAATCGAGAGGACCTTCGGCCTCCTGAAGGCCAGGTTCAGATGCCTGCAATTGACAGATGGATCCCTGTGCTACTCACCCGAAAAGCTCTGCCAGATAGTAGTGGCATGCTGCATGTTGCACAACCTGGCCATCAGACGACATGTGCCTTTTCTGCTGGAGGAGGGGACTGGAGATGCCCCTGGGGCAGCAGTGGACCCTGAGGACAGTGAGGATGAGGAGGCAGAGGATGAGGATGTGGACAACAGAACATCAGTTATATGTCAGTACTTCCAATGACACACAGGTGAGACAGTGCAACTGACCATTACTATGACTATTGATGTTTTCTGTGTGGCTGTAGCATGAAGGCATTCACGTCCTTTGCATCGCAACTTACTGTCACCTATGGCTTGTCCTTCTACAGATGTTGATGATATGACAACAGTGTCCTGATGTGTTTACTGCAGACAGCTAAAGGTCAATATTTGTATGCTATCACAGTGTTCAGATCATTTGCACTAGATGTGACTGTTCCAATAAATGCACATTTTCAATATATAAAACGGTGTCACTCAAATTGTGTTCAATGGTGTTTATTGTAGTGCAAATACTTGTATGAAAAGTACAATGGAATGGGGTGATGGTAGAGGAAAGTCCAGCTTGTTGTTTCAGTCTGTTTGTAGCACATGTCCAGTGTCCAAGGGGCCATAGGAAGGGGAGCAAAGGCAGTTCAAAGTGGGAAACAAGGGGGACAATCAGGAGAGTCTTGTTTCCTGGCGGTGGTCTTGGTCTTGGCAAGTGTCTCTGGCTTCTGTCTGGGTTGCAGGGAACGTTTGTGGGGTGGTTCACCTTCTGCAGGGGGAGGGGTGCTGGTGGCCTGTTGGTCCTGTGGCAGGGCCTCCTGCCCTCTAGCTGCAGCGGAAGTGGAGGGCTGGTCAATAGACTGGCTAGTGGTAGGGGCACACTGGTGTGCTGTCCATTCCCTCATGATGTTTGCCCTGTCTGACAGCACTCCTGCTGTGGAGATCATGGTGGTGTTGAGAGCCTGCAAGTCCTCCCTGTTCTACTGATGGTGTTCCTCCTGCAGCCGCTTGTTCTCCTGCATGTTGTTAAGGATCTGGCCCATCGTGTACTGGAATTGTTGGTAGGCCCCCAGGACATTGGTGAGTGCCTCCTAGAGAGTTGGTTCCATGGGCCTGTCCTCCCCCTGGCACACAGCAGTTCTCCCAGTGTCCCTGTTGCCCTGTGACTGTGTCCTCTGAACGGTGTGCTCACTGCCACTGACCCCAGGTCCCTGATTGTCTTGGGTGTGAGGTGTGGACTGGGGTCCCTGTACAGGTGGGCACACTGCTGATTGACGTGTCCTGGGGACAGAGGTGTGGGGACGCTGGGTGGGTGCTGTGGTGTTGGATACTGATGGGGGAGGCTCGTGGTTGACTGGGAGTGGGCTGGGGTGACCGACTGACCAGTGGTCCCTGATGGACCAGGTAGTTCATCCAGATCCTGAAGTCCAGAGTTACTGTCATCATTGGGGGCATCTTCTGTTGGCGGACTGCTTAGTCATGGCAACTCCTCTCCGCTGAGATTGGCTGGGGCACTAGTGGGGATGTAAGTGATGTATTATGCGTAATTTCTGTGACATATTGAACATCCCTAGCTTCCCCTCTATCGTTGCTGTTGCCCTGCCACCCTGATGATGTATTATGGGATTGTTAGTTCTCCATGCTGTGCATGCTTTGGTGATGGGTGTATATGCAGGGCTAGGAGGGCTGCCCATGCATTGGTTTAGCATGCATGGCTTGGCATTGGGGTTATTCATATGTGTAGGTGCACTGTGTGGGCTGGAGTGGAGTTATGGGAGTGAGGGTGAGGGTGTGAGATGGCATGCAGGTATGAGGGTGATAAGTAGTAAATGTTGACTCACCAGTGTCCAGTCCTTTGGCAACTCCAGTGAGCCCCTCAGGATGCAGTAATGCTAAGACTTGCTCCTCCCATGCTGTGAGCTGTGGGGGATGAGGTGGGGGTCCACTGCCAGTCCTCTGTATGGCGAGCTGTTGCCTTGCTGCCACAGAACGTACCTTCCCCCTTAGGTCATTCCACCTCTTCCTGATGTTGTCCCTTGTATGTGGATGTTGTCCCATGACGTTCACCCTGTCCACGATTCTCTGCTATAGCTCCATCATCCTGGCAATGGATATTTGCTGTAACTGTGCTCCAAACAGCTGTGGTTCTACCCTGACTATTTCCTCCATCATGACCCGCAGCTCCTCATCTGTGAAACGGGGGTGCCTTTGTGGGGACATGGGTGTTGTGTGGTGTGTGTAAGTGTGTGGGTGTTGGGTACTGTGGTTGGGTGTGCGAAGTGGGGTGCGTGAGAGATGTATGGGTGTGTGTGTCTAGTTGTCACAGTGATCTTGATGTCAGTCTGGTGGCAATAATTTGTATTCGTAAAGGTTTGTGGGTGATGTGGGTGGGTGTTTTATAGTGCTGTGGGTGGGTGTGTGTGGTGTGTGTATGAGTGTCAGGTGTGTGTACTTGGTATTGGCCAATGTTGTGTAGTTTAGTATTTGAATGTGTCCATTCTGAGCGCGCCAGTGTGTACCGCCAATCATTTACTGCCATTGACTGACCGTGGTGGTGATTCGTGGGTCATGACGTGGTGGGTGTTATTTTGTTGGTGTAATGGTATAGGTGTTGGTACCGCCACTTTAGCACTGACCTTTGGGCTGGCAGATTTGTATATGTGGCAGTATTCTGTTGGATTGGTGTGTGTGACTCATAACATGGCAAACAGATATCCGTCATCGCCGTGGTATGTTGGTGGCCGTCACCGCGGCGGTAAGCAGGATTTACCGCCAGTGTCATGATGAGGGCCATAATGTGCATACTCTTTTCCGTAACACTGCCTTTAGCCATGTTAACACCTTTCCATCATAGTGCAAAGCTGTCTGCATAGACATGAAACAGACAGCTTTGCGTTATGTTGCAATGACTAGCCTTAATTTTGTACTGGAAGTGTACCCTTCAAGTACAAAATACTATACTTTAGACAAAGTTAAAATCTTTTACACATGGTATGTGGGCTGTAAACTGTAGCACACATGTAAAGTAAAAAAAGTTTGGAGAAATAAAATAATTTCTCCTTTTTAGTGCCTTCCCCAAAGAGGTGGTTTTTGGCACAAAATCCTGCCTACAATTGTTAGTAAATAGCTCTTTCCATAAAAAATAGGTGGTTGAATGGCAACATTGGAAAATAACACATGAAATGCCCCATTGAGGCAAAGTAATCGAAAGCAGCACAAAGTACTTCTGGGCGATTTTCCAGCACAAAATTCATTTTGCTCTGCAAAGAAAATATTAAAGGCCTGATTCATGATAGAGATGAAACGTTATTAATACATTAGGGGAATAGAAGTTAGAATATGGCAACTTGCAAGTTTCATTTAAAAGACTAGCAGAGAAATTAACATGAAATGTAAAAATGTGCATTTGAATTATGACGAGTATTGTGACCTCCACGTATTTCAACATTACGTTTTGCCATGAAAGTTGTTGTGCATTTATATTTTAGTGAACTACTGACATGAATTAATAATAAAAGTATTTTTAGAGACAGTAGAGATGAAAAGTATATTATAAGTATTAAACGAACATGAATTAATTGTAGTTATACTGATTTAAATGAATTTATTAAGGTGAAGTTACATGTGTGCAGAAAAATAAATGCACGTCTAATCTGTTTCTAAATAATTACAAATAAGTAATTTCCTTTGCATGTTTGATTTAAATTGTAAGGTGTGCAATTAAATTTGTATGTATTCATTTTCATTAATATGTATTTAGGCTTTCTGAGCTAGACTAGGCCTTAAGATTCATTTCTGCAGCAGTAGTGGAAAAGTGCTCAGTCATTCTGTTCCCTTTGACCTATATTATTTCCTAGGTTGCTGGTGTGTTAGAGAATGTCCTATTGTGTTGAAGACAGAGATTCTTTTAACGAATAACAATTATAACAGTATTTGTTCTAGATGTTGAACAAGACAGGAAACATTATCGAATTTGCATGAGAACTATTAGAATCATCTTGTAAAAGCCTGGGAAGGGGATCCTATGTTTTGAAATCTTCTAAAAAGTTATATTTTGGCGGGATTGTATGAATTCATTGAGATGACTTTGCATCTTCCCTGAGAAAATACGGAATAGTTGCAAACCTGATGGGCGTCAATCATTTTCACTGGATAATGATCTACTTGAGCAAGATGACTCCTCTCTGAGGACCAATCCGAACTCTATGGACATTTCTTGTTAGACAGAGACTTTTTTAACTTGTAGTCAGCATCTTGCTTATGACCCCTTGCTGTAATGAAACTCTCTCACTTCCTGAATCCTCATAACCCTTTGATGTCTTCTGAAGAATACAAATCATCCTTTTATTGTCCCACTTACTTATGCTGTTCAGTACTAATATGTCCAATAAATTCTGAACTGCTGTCTTGCCCTATGTGCAGCTCGTGTTCTGTACTGCCCCTGATGCTGCTGTATACTGATGCTGAGAAGCTGTAAGTGCTCTGGACCGACAAATCTTTCCTGTCTGCTGTCCCATGACGTAGTTATTCCTGTTTCCTTTTCAGATGAGATAATTGTACCAGTGAATTTTTATAGTGAGTTACCTAGTTAGATGATTTTCCAAATTATTTTTGTCTCTTCTTTTGTTTTGTCCACATGTGTTAGTCGTCCCCACACATGCGAGTCCAAATTCATGATAGTGATAGGGAACTGATTGCTATTATTTGTTTGATGGTTTCCTAATGTCACCACCATCTGCTTTGAAATCTGTTTTTGATGTGCATATTATAGTTCTGTTAATTTGTGTTATTCTCTTGGAGTGTTTACTAGTATTGATGTTTAGTAGGCTAAATCTTTTTAGATGTTTTTGGTCAGCCTATGATTTTCATGTACGTTTATAACTTATTCTTGCACATCATATTACATTATGTTGGCTTTGTGGTTGTAATCAAGCTTTGAAACTTCATTCCGTTTGGAGTTTGGTTTGTGTGGCCACATCGGTCATGGTGTTTAAAATGGTTTATGTTTCTCATATTATTGGTTTATATTGAATGAATCTGATTATCGCACTCCTCAATGAGTCCAAAGATCTAGTCGACCTCTAGTGTAGTTGAGACGAGTTGTGGCATCTCACCAGAGCGCTTCCGGTTTCTAAACCTGAGGCGGAAAGAAGACTTCCGTATGTGCTCCAGCAGTTTTGGTAGCAGAGTTATGGTTTTACCTCATGAGGAGGGGAATTAGATTTTTCCCACACTGTGAACTGTTTTTGGTGAAGTGTAGGGGTGAATGAAATTCCAGCATTGTGTTACAGGTGTGCCGTATGTGTTCTGAGTAGGGTTTGCGCTTGCAATCTTTTTTCGCTAAATTGTGGTGACGTGTAATGCGTTAGATATTTGGGGAGTTTGCGTACTCCAAGTGAATGTTGCACTTTGTGCTTAAAATTGCCCTTGTGGTTGTTACACGTCCTGCGTGGTCTAAGACTCTGGAGTGCCTCACAAGCGTATGGAGAACATTATTTAATTTATTTTTGGCAGTAAGGTGTGGGTCAATTGGGAGCTGTGGACAAAATACCAGTATATTCCTTGAGTGTGTGAGTTGTTGGTTGGTATTAGGTGAATCCATAGTGCACAGGGAAGATCCGTTTCACCTGGAGTGAGATGTGAGGGTCAAATCTTACTTACGAATGTGCAAAAGCCACAGTCAGAAGTGTAGCTGTACAGCTTTCAAAGCATTTGAGTCCCACTCATAGTGAGCCGACAGGTTTGGTTTTTTTGCTTGCAGTATTTACATTTACGGTGCATAAGTGAGAAGTATATGAGATGGCTGTGAAGTGAGTCGCAGTTGCAGAGTGAAGCGAGTGTGGCGGCATTTGGTCCTTGCTTGCAATGGTTGATTATTGAGAAGATCCGTGCATGGATTGGTGGACAAGACTGCCCTGCTATAGGCTGAGGACAGCTTACGAAAAGGGTTGTGTGGATTGAAAATACTTCCTGGATTTGTAGAATTTGTGTTTGTAAATTAATTTGTGTAAATATTTTAAAAATGTAATCTTGAAGGAGTGCGCTAAGAAGAGATATTTTTATTCCAGTTAGAGAGGGTGAACCTACTCCACCTGAGGGTAACCCAGTATTAGAGGTGATGGAGTAAAGAAGAGTTTCAATGTGTCTGTGTACAACAGTGGTGCAAAATAACCGAGAAGGAAGGTAACTTGGCTTTTCCCTGTTACAGAACTTTCAATTTAAGGGTGTTAGAGAATCTGAGGAGGGTGCTGTATGAATCAAAACCTCTTCCTAGACCTGCACAATTTGAAGCACTTGCCATTTGAGAATTAGTTGTGAGAGAGAAAGAAGCTCAGAAATATGACAAGAGAATGAGAAAAGCAGAAAACACATTGGCAGAAGCTATATGGGATGAGGAAAATAGAATTTGGAGAGCAGATACTTTACACAGAATGAAATGATTCCCAACAAAGCCAGGTTCAAGTAGCTCCAAATGTACCTACTGCTAATTTAGCACAGGTGCCAGTGGTTTATTTGCTATTTCCAATTGTTAATACAGCCCAGAATAACACAGTTTCAGTCATGCCACATCTAATTCAGAATTCAGGAGTAACTCAAACAGAGTTTACGCCTAATGTAATGACACCTGCACAAATTGCGAATCAGAGACAGACAATGCCCATGTATTGCCCAGTACCGACACCACAGAACGTTACCCCAGCTAAGTCAAATCAGACATTTGGTACTGTAATAACAATAGGTCCAGTTGTCCTGCTGTATGCCCAGGGTAATAATGGGAGTGGTCCACAAACTCCAAATCCAGTATCAATATTACATTCTCCTTTTGGAACTAATGCAGACACGGAAAGACTGAGCATTACTGTGCTAGTGATGACCCTTATGAATTCTTCCGGTTCTAACCAAATATGTAATAAAGTAGATCCCCTGATTGACATGAGATGTGCCCTGTGCTCTACTAGTTCAACTGTACTGGCTCAGGAGCAAGCTATGAGAGCACCATTTAATACTCCACAGCCTATACCTCGAGGTAGTAGTAAAATTATAATAATATTAGCTTACAAGATTATCAGCACAACAACTAACTGAATGGTTAGTCATTTTAGGTGAAGTATCAGTTTTGAAAAAACACATAAGAGGGAGAAAACACACTGAATATGGCTAGACAAAAATTGGAATTCAATTAAATGATTGAGGGTACACTTGAATTGGACAGATTGGATTCTTACAATGAAAACGAGTTGTGCTTTATGTGCAAGGATGTCGTACATTGTGCAGGACAGATCTATGGAAAATTAGCTGATTTGCCAGAGAAATATAAAATTGAGATGAATAAATCCAAACAGTTAAAAAGGAGTTACAGATTATAATTTGATTCAAGAAACATTTCAAACATGAGATCGCCTGATATGAAAATTCAAATTAAAGAATTGATTCAGAGTCATCCAAACATGGGGAGCATTGGATAAATGGGAAAGCAGATGGGCAAAGGAAAGAGATCAGAAGAAAAAGCACACTGCACCCTCATATGGTGTACAGCAGGCAGAGGGAGAGGTACAAATGATGCCAATTAGAGAAATTCCAGGAGGGAATTTTGTTCATGTTCCTTGGAGTATAAGTGACATATTGTCATTTACTAATGATTACCCAAAGTTGAGGGAAAAGCCAGTGGAATAGTATCAACAAACGAAGAGGTTTGTTAAGTTTGCAAAGTGGTTGTGGGAACATCGGAACACTTTATTTAAGATTGTGGTTCCAGGAGTTTTGTGGTTTGAATGTAAGCAGAGCGTTGATTGGCCAACCCGTAAACTGCCAAGGGATTCAGTGACATGTGCACTGTCTGAAGAAGGAATGAAAAATTATTACAAGGGGATTGAATTTCTGAAAAGTCCAAAGATGTTGATTGGCAGAGAATTGACAGGACAGCTCAGGAATCAAAGGAGTCTGTTCATGCGTATTATGGGAGATTGTTGCAATCATTTAAATTTAAACAATACAGTAACAATACAGTGGTACTGAGATTAGTGAACCAAGAGATATGATTCATTTTGTGTTTAGGTTTGTACAAATATTGAAGCCCGAAATTAGCAAAATGATTTGGAATCATTTAATTTCCTGGCAGGGTACTGTAGTGATGAAATTGAATTGAAGCAGAAGAAATTAAAGGAGAAAGTGATGGTGATGCAAATGAAGTCTGCCCAAGCAGCAGGTATGCAGGGATCGCAAAGGAGGATGAACACAGGTGGAACTCAGGAAGTACAATGGCAGGGCAATATGATGCCTCAGTTGAGAGGGAGAAGTCGTGGAGTTCGAATAGATCAGAATGTTAATGTGATTGAGTTTAAACAAATGAAGAGATTGCTTCCTTGTCATGTGTGTGGGAACATCAGACACTGGAAACGGGAGTGCCCATAAAACAGTATAAATAATTTGGTGCACGGTGGTGATGTTGTGCAGATGGTTGACAACAGTCAATTTCAAATCAAAGAGTTCAAAAGCTGTAAAATCAAAACGTGAATGTTCCTATTGGAGAAGAACAAATGCAAGTTCCCCAACAACAAGTACAATTTCCCTAACAACAAATTCAAGCCACACAGCAAATGCAAATTCCACAAGCTCTGATGGCACAGCAACAGGCAATGGGTCCTGATAAAGTGAGTGAAGAATATCTGAGTGAGAGTTCAGAAGATGAAGAATGTGTGTTGGCTGCCTCATTGGAGGTAGATCATTGTTGTCCCTATATGAAAACAAATGTTATGGGTCATGATGTTTCACTTTTTGGTTGACACTGGAACGACCTGTTCCACTGTCAGATCTGCAGACATCCCTAATATGCACCTTTCTGGAAGGACAGTTCAGGTAGTTCGATCTGGTAGATCATATTACAAGTACATAACTTTTGAGGATTTACACCAATTTGTAGTCTGTAATTCAAGTCCTGTGAGTCAGTTAGGAAGATACTTGCTGTGCAAATTAAAATGCTTCATCACTTGTACTAATAAAGGGATAGCAATTCAAACAAATAGTGATTATGAAACTTCCAGCCACACTGATGAGCTGTATCCTCTCATTTCACTGTTTCCTGTCATGACAGTCAGAAACTTGCCAGATGAATTGAAAGACACAGTAATGTTGAGAGTTTGGGATCTCTCTGGAAAAGATATAGGCCTTCATCATGACATTGGCGGTAAATCCCACTTACCGCCGTGGTGAAGGCCGCCAACATACCGCCGCGGTGGCGAATATCTGTTCTCCATATTATCACACACACACACACACACACACCAATCTGACAGAATACTGCCACATACACAAATCCGCCAGCCCAAAGGTCACTGTTAAAGTGTCGGTACCAACACCCATACTTTTACGCCAACATAACAATGCCCACCACATCATGACCCACGAATCACCATGGCAGACATTCAATGGTGGTAAACCATTGGTGGTACACACTTGCGCGCTCAGAATGGACACCCAAATACTAAACTACACAACATTGGCCAATACCAAAAATACACACCTGACACTGATACACACACCACACACACCCACCCATAGCACTATAAAACACACACCCACATTACCCACAGCCCTTTACGAATACAAATAATTGCCACCAGACTGACACCAAGACCACTGCGACAACTAAACACACATACACCCATACATCCCTCACACACCCCACTTCACACATCCAACCACAGTACCCAACACACACACACTTACACACACCAAACAATACTCATGTCCCCACAAAGGCACCCCCGTTTCACAGATGAGGAGTTGCGGGTCATGGTGGAAGAAATAGTCAGGGTAGAGCCACAGCTGTATGGAGCACTGGTCCAGCAAATCTCCATTGCCAGGAAGATGGAGCTATAGCGGAGAATCGTGGATAGGGTGAACGCCGTGGGACAGCATCCAAGAACAAGGGATGACACCTGGAAGAGGCAGAACGACCTACGGGGGAAGGTATTTTCCATAGCAGCAAGGCACCAGCTCACCATACAGAGAACTGGCGGTGGACCCCTACCTCCTCCCCCACAGCTCACAGCATCTGAGGAGTAAGAATTGGCAATACTGCATCCTGAGGGACTCACTGGAGTTGCCAGAGGACTGGACACTGGTGAGTCAACATTTAATAATTATCACCTCCCATACCTGCATGCCATCTCACACCCTCACTCTCACTCCCATCACTCCACTCCATTCAACACACTGCACCTACACATATGACTAACCCCAATGCCAAGCCCTGCATGCTGTACCAATGCATGGACAGTACTCCCAGCCCTGTATGTACACCCATTACAAAAGCATGCACAGCATGGAGAACTAACAATCCCACAATACATCACCATACACAAACAGAGGTGGCATGCAACAGCAACAATAGAGGGGAAGATAGGGATGTACAATATGTCACAGACATGAAGCATAATACAGCACTTACATCCCCACAGGTGCCCCAGCCAATCTCAGCAGAGAGGAGGTGCCACAACTAATCAGGCCCCCAACAGAAGATGCCCCCAGTGATGACAGTAACTCTGGACTTCAGGATCTGGATGAACTGGCCCATCAGGGACCACTGGGCAGTCAGTCACCCCAGCCCACTCCCAGTCAACCACAGAGCCGCCCCCACCATTATCCAACACCACAGCACCCACCCAGCATCCCCACACCTCTGTCCCCAGGACACGTCAATCAGCAGTGTGCCCTTCTGTACAAGGACCCCAGTCCACACCTCACACCCAAGACAATCCGGGACCTGGGGTCAGTGGTGGTGGACAAACTGTTCAGGGGACACAGGCACAGGGCAACAGGGACACTGGGAGGACCCCTGTGCGCCAGGGGGAGGACATGCCCAGGGAACCGACTCTCCAGGAGGCACTCACCAATGTCCTGGGGGCCTACCAACAATCCCAGGACATGATGGGTCTGATCTCTAACAACATGCAGGAGAACAAGCGGCTGCAGGAGGAACACCATCAGGAGATCAAGGAGGACTTGCAGGTTCTCAACACCACCATGATCTCCATAGCAGGAGTGTTGGCAGACATGGCCAACATCATGAGGGAATGGACAGCACACCAGTAGGCCCCAACCACTAGCCAGTCTATGGCCTGCCCTCCACTTCTGCTGCAGCTAGTGAGCCGGAGGCCATGCCACAGGACCCACAGGCCACCATCACCCCTCCCCCTACAGAAAGTGAACCCCTCCTTAAATGTTCCCTGCGACCCAGACAGAAGCCAGAGACACTTACCAAGACCAAGACCACCGCCAGGAAATGAGACTCCTGATTGTCCCCTTTGTGTCCCACCCTGTCACCTTGTCCACTTTGAACTGCCTTTGCTCCCCTTCCTATGGCCCCTTGGACACTGGAACTGTGTCACAAAAGGACTGGAACAATACCCTGGACTTTCCTCTACCATCACCCCATTCCATTGTCTTTTCAGTCAATTATTTGCACTACAATAAACACCCTTGAACACAATTTTACACCATTTTATGTGTTGAAAATGTGCATACATGGGAACAGTCACATCTAGTGCAAATGATCTGATCGCTGTGATAGCATACACATATTGACCTGTAGCTATGTGCAGTAAACACATCAGGACACTGTTGTCATATCACCAACATCTGTAAAAAGATAAGCCATAGGTGACAGTAAGTTGAGATTCAAAATATGTGAATGGCTTAATGCTACAGCCACACAGAAAACATCAATAGTCAGATTAATGGTCATTTGCACTGTCTCACCTGTGTGTCATTGGAAGTATTGACGTATAACTGATGTTCTGTTGTCATCATCCTCATCCTCTGCCTCCTCATCCTCACTGTGCTCAGGGTCCACTGCTGCCACATGGTCATCTCCAGTCCCCTCCTCCTGCAGAAAAGGCACATGTCGTCTGAGAGCCAGGTTGTGCAGCATGCAGCATGCCACTACTATCTGGCAGACCTTCTCGGGTGAGTAGTAGAGGGATCCACCTGTCAGATGCAGGCACCTGAACCTGGCTTTCAGGCGGCTGAATGTCCTCTCGATTATTCACCTGGTTCGCCCATTGGCATCAGTATAATGGTCCTCAGCCCCTGTCCTAGCATTCCTCACAGGGGTCAGGAGCCACAATAGGTTTGGGTAGCCAGAGTCACCTGGAAATATTGAGGGACAAAATGTAGCCTTACACAAACCTATGGGGATAACACTTGAAGGCATATACTGACATACAGTGGGTGGGGCCTCTGGCTCACCTATTAGCCACACCTGCTGCCTCTGTAGTTGGGCCATCACATTTGGAATGCTCCTATTCCTCAGAACAAAGGTGTCATGCACCGACCCAGGATACTTGGCAGTGACGTGGGAAATGTACTGGTCCGCCAGGCACACCATTTGCACATTCAGTGAGTGGAAACTTCCGATTCCTGAACACCTGTTCATTCTGGTGGGGGGGGACACAAACGCAATATGTGTACCGTCAATGGCCCCAATAATATTGGGTATATGTCCCATTGCATAGAATCCGGCCTTCACAGTGGCCAGATCTTCCATCTGAAGGAAAGAAATGTAGCTTCACATGTGTTTCACCAAGGCAAACAATATCCTTGTCAGCACGATTGAGAACATTGGCTGTGACATTCCTGCTGCGAAGCCCACTGTCACTTGGAAAGAACCAGTTGCTAGCAAATGGAGCACTGATAAAACCTGCACAAGAGGGGGGATCCCAAAGGGATGGCAGATAACTGATATAAGGTCAGGCTCCAATTGGTCACACAGCTCTGTGATTGTGGTCCTGTCCTGTTTATAGGTGAGTATAATGTGCCTGTCCTCCAAGTGTAGCCAAGTCAAGTCTGTACACGTTGGTTTGTCTCCTCCTCCTATTCATCTGCAGTGGTAGGTATCTAAGGGACACAAGAGTGAGGAGGCTGTCACAATTTGAACAATGAAATCACTACCTCAGTGTGCATACAGCATTAATGTGATGGGACAGTGGGAATGACAATGTATGTCCAATTTTCGGGAAATGACACAGTTATTGAAGATCTGTATGCAGTCCACCACCATGAAATGGCGACCGCCTGTCATTTATCTAAGGACAGGTGGAAGTGAGGTAACTCCACCAATGTTGGGCGTCATGGCGGAACGCGGTCTTGCACTGCCGTGCAATTCCTCATTGGCTAATATAGGCCTCTATGGAGTACAGTGGCCAATGGAGATCAGCATCGGCGGTGACGGTGTACACCACCGCAGAAGTGACCGCCATTTTCTGTCTATAACCTCACTTGATTCCTGACTTTCCACAGGAGAACACCTACAATCCGTGTGCTGCTGTGGCCTGTGTCTGGAACCTACCATGGCCCATGTGCCTGGGGAAAGGGCCCATGCCTTCACTTTGGAGGAGTTGGAGCGCTTGGTGGATGGGGTCCTACCCCAGTATGGACAGTTATATGGGCCTCCAGACCAACAGGTGAGTACACCTTGGGCACGATGCATGTGGGAAGGTTGCATGGAGATGTGTGTGCATTCATCGTGTCATTTCGGGGTGGATGTCTGTAGGTAGTGTACATGGTGGGCACCAGGCGATGCGTGTGCCAATGGAGTTGGAAACGGGATTTGTGGGCCATATGTGTGACAGGCTGGATTGTATGTGTAATGGTGTCCTCCTGTCTGTATTACCTCAGCAGGTCAGCACCCATCAAAAGAAGGGATTATGGTGTGCCATAGCAAAATGACGTGCGGGCCCTGGGTGTCTACAGCAGGTGTAGCACTCACTGCAGGAAACGGTGGGAGGACCTGAGACGCTGGGCACGGAAGACTGCGGAGGCCCATCTGGGGATGGCCTCCCAACGAGGAAGGGGTGCCTGTCGGAACCTGACCCCTCTGATTGCCAGCATACTGGTTTTGGCCTAACCAGAGCTGGATGGGCGCTTGTGGGCATCACAGCAGCTACAAGGGGGTGAGTACAGTGGGAGCTAGTACAATAATTGGTCGGTGGCATGGGTTCCGGGTGGTGGGTGTGAGTTAGTGGGTGCCCCTTAATGCCAGATCAGACATTGCAGAGTGATCCAGCTCAAGGGTAATAATGGGTGTGTGGCAAATTCAGGTAACCAACGGTTGCATTTAATATCAGTCAGGGCTTTGTGGGTCCCAGGAGGGCTGCAGTTGGCTGTGGTTGGCCCTCATCTTGCTTTGGCATCTAGCCAATTGAATGTCAGTGCAATGCATTGTGCTGATTCCTGATCCCTGTGTGAGACGGCACTGTGTATGCCAACTGTGGTGTTGGTGCAGTAATTGACCCAGTGCTCCCTTTCTCTCCCTCCCCCCCTTTCTCCTTCTGTCATCCTGTTCATGTGTGCATTAGCATCATCTGGTGGAGGAGCTGGCTCAACGGCGACAGAGGGAGCTGCATCCCGCAGGACCCAGGAGGCAGAGTCCACCAATGCTGAGGGAACCAGGGGGACAGTAGGGCGAGGGGAGCACCACGCCGGAGAAAGCAGGTGACAACACAGACTCTGATTCCTCCTCCGATGGAAGCTCCCTGGTGTGGCGGACACCTCTGTGACCACCCCAGCTGCAGGTACAGCTGCCAACCCCCATACCAGCAACGCCCTCCCAGTAGCCCATCACGAGTTGCCCGTGCCCTCTCACCCAGGAGGGTGGGCATATCCTTCGCCCCACGCACCTCAGGCCCTGCCCTAGTGAGCCCTGCTGCCCTGAGTGAGGAGGCTATTGACCTCCTGAGATCCATCTCTGTAGGGCAGTCAACCATTGTGAGTGCCATCCTGGGGCTGGCATCCCAGATGCAGCAATGCAATGCATTCCTGGAGGGCATCCACAGTTTATTGGCAACCTGGCAGAGATCGATTCAAGCTCTGGCTTCCTCTCTGATTGCAGCCATTGTCACTGTTTCTACCATCCCCCCTCCAACTACCAATTCCCAGTCCCAGTCTCCTCAACCCCAACCCATCCCATACACACATACAGATGAGCATGCACACAAGGCTTCACACAAGAGTGGCACAGTCAAACACAGGCACCACACTTCAGTCCATAAGCACTCACACAAACACCAGACAGTTGCACACACATCACTGCCACCAGCACCTCCACCAGCAGCCCCAGTGGGCAGCCTTCTGAGGCTGCAGGGGATGGGCTGGAGCCTCCCCCCACCACTGCCAGCAACGCCACCAGCAGCAGCTGCCCCAGTGGCCAGCCTTCTGTGGCTGCAGGGGATGGGCTGCAGCCTCCCCCCACCACTGCCAGCACCACCACCAGCACCACTGCCAGCAGCAGCAGCAGCCCCAATGGGCAGCCATCTGAGGCTTCAGGGGAAGGGCTGGAGCCTCCCCCACCACTGCCAGCCCCAACACCAGCCTCGCCACTGTCAGCACTGAGCAGCCCTCACCACCGGCCGGTAGTGTGTAGTCCTGCCCCTATGGACTGTAGTGCGTCCTGGATCCTGTGGGTATGACACCCAGGTGAGAGCCTGTGACCTTGCACTCTCCAAGTGCTGCATCGCAGGGCACAAGGCCCCCTCCAGAACCAGTGGAAGAAGCCATCCACTCACCCCCTCCTTGCCAGGATGAAGCACACTGGGCACAAGGCCCCCTCCAGAACCAGTGGAAGAAGCCATCCACTCACACCCTCCTTCCCAGGATGAACCTCACTGTGCACAATGCCCCCTCCAGAACCAGTGGAAGTAGTCACCCACTTGAGAGACAGTGGCCTTGCACTCCCCGGGACCAAGCATGGGCAAACCACCCACTTGAGAGACGTGGGCCTTGCACTCCCCAGGACATCGCATAGGGCATGTGGCCCCCTCCAGGATGAGTGGCGTTGTACCATCTTCTGGCTGAGGTGCCCCCCCATTCCCCATCCCCCTGAGGTGCCTGTGTATTTTTGACCTGATGCCCCTGCAGTGTTCTCTCCATGTTGTTGCAGGAGTAAGGTGGGGCCGTGGCCTATGTGATGTGGCCCTGTGGCCCACGGACATTGAGGACTGGGCAGTGTCCCTCCATTTGTAAATATACATATAATTTTTTATTTGGATGCACGTATTTCTACTATGTTATCTTTTTACACTCACTTTAATCAATTCCTTTTGTCCTTGCATTATTCCTGAGGGGTACGGGGTGAATATGTAATGTTGCTGCATCTGGTTGTGTGTGTGGTGTTGGGGGTGGGGGTGTTGCGTGTTGCATGTGTGTGTCACTCTCTTCCCCCCCTCCCTTGTGTGCTAGGCGGCAGTACTCACCATGGTCGTCTTCGCCGGCATTGGTAGTCATAGTGCAGGAGAAGTTAGATGAAAATGGGAAAAATGTACAACTCAGGCTCCATGGCGTCGTGGTTGTTCCCTGATTCTCCAGAGGTGAGTCGTTTCCCTTCTGTGCAGTGTTTCCGCTGTGCTTTTGATGTCGTTGTTACCGGCCCGGAAAAGGTGGCGGATAGGCCTGTCTTAATACAGTGGACGGAACAACGTCTTCTGTCTGGCTGTTGGCGGTTACCGCCGTGGTGCTTGTTGCTACTGCCGTGGCGGTCAGTGTGTTAAAGTGTCTGTCTGTTTCGGCGGTGTCCGCCGCGGTCATAATTCCATTTTTGTTACCGCTGGCCTGTTGGCGGTATTACCGCCGCTTTATCATCGACCAACAGAGTTATAATGAGGACCTAAATCTTTTTAGTCATTTTGGTCAGCCCATGATTTTTATGTACGTTTGTATCTTATTCTTGCACACTATTTACCTTATATTGGCTTTGAAGTTGTGATAAAGCTTTGAAACTTAACTCAATTTGGAGTTTTGTTTCTGTGGCCAAATTGGCCATTATGTTACTGGTTTATGTTAAATGAATCTGATTATCCCACTCCTCACTGAGTCTAAAGATCTAGTCAACCTCTAATATAGGTGGGACGAGTTGTGGCGTCTCGCCAGAGCACGTGCACTTTCCGAACCCAAGGAGGGATGAAGACTTCTGTGTGCGTTCAAGCATTCACAAGGGTAAACTTACCCTTCGGAGTACATTTTTAAGCTCAGCCTTTTGTGTAAGTTTATGTTTGTTTTGGAATTCACAAAACTGCATTTTAAAAGTAAATTCATGAGTGGTGAGACTCCACAGTCAGGGCAGAAAACTCCACATATAAAAAGATATGTTATGTTTGGTAAATAGACCTTTTTATGTGCAGAGTTCTTCACTCTGACTGCTGAGTCTCCCCACTCATCAACTCATAAACTTACTGTTAGAAATGGGGTCTTTAGTTGACAGTCAGGTTACCCCCTGTTCAAGCAAGGACCCTCACTCTAGTCAGGGTAAAAGAGAATCACCCTCAGCTAACCCCTGCTTACCCCCTTGGTAGCTGGGCAGAGCAGTAGGCTTAACCTCGGAGTGCTAGGTGTAAAGTATTTGTACCAACACCCACAGTAACTTAATGAAAACACTACAAAATGACACAACACCAGTTTCGAAAAATAGGAAATATTTATTTAAACAAAACAAGACCAAAACGACAAAGATCCGACATACACAAGTCAAGTTATGAATTTTTAAAGATTAAACTCAAAAATAGCGCTTAGAAACAAAAATGCTTCGATGAGATGTTAACACGGCGTCGTGATGGAGTCATTCCCAACAAGCCGACACCAGCGGCGCGGGACACGGAGTCGTGTAGACCCCCAAGTACAGTACCTTTGGTGAAGAGTGAAAACAAGCCGATGCGCGAAGTCGGGGATCGCGGCATCTGTGCGAAATGTTGAATCCGCGCACCTCGAGCGGCGTCGGTCACGATGTGGTGCAGCGACTTCCACGGAGTTGCGGACTTCACCGGGGCTGCTGCGGCATCGGGCCTGCGAAGAGCATCGCGTTCCAGCGAAGGTCACGGCGTCAGGTGCAGGCGGCGTTACCGGATTCAGCAGCGACGTCGGTCCGAAGTCGTCCGAAGTCGATTTCTTTGGATTCCACCAGCTTTCCTTTCAAGGGCCCAGGGACTGGATAGGGCACCACTTGTCGGGCAGGAGTCTCTCCAGAGACTCCACGTGCTGGCAGAAAGAAGTCTTTGCTGTCCCTGAGACTTCAAACAACAGGAGGCAAGCTCTAACTCAAGCCCTTGGAGATTTCTTTACAAGATGGAAGGCACACAAAGTCCAGTCTTTGCCCTCTTACTCTGGCAGAAGCAGCACTGCAGGAAAGCTCCACAAAGCACAGTCACAGGCAGGACAGCACTTCTTCCTCAGCTATCAGCTCTTCTCCAGGCAGAGGTTCCTCTTGGTTCCAGAATTGTTTCTAAAGTCTGTAGATTTGGGTGCCCTTCTTATACCCATTTTAGTCTTAGAAGTCACCTTTCTTCAAAGGGGACTCACACCTACTTGTGAAATCCTGCCTTGCCCAGGCAAGGCCTCAGACACACACCAGGGGGTTGGAGCCGGCATTGTCAGAGGCAGGCACAGTCCTTTCAGATGAGAGTGACCACTCCACCCCTCCCTCCTAGCAGAGATGGCTAATCAGGAAATGCAGGTTACACCCCAGCCCCCTTTGTGTCACTGTCTAGTGTGAGATGAAAAACAACCCAACTGTCAAACTGACCCAGACAGGGAATCCACAAACACGGCAGAGTCACAGAATGGTTTAAGCAAGAAAATGCTCACTTTCTAAAAGTGGCATTTTCAAACGCACAATCTTAAAATCAACTTTACTAAAAGATGTATTTTTAAATTGTGAGTTCAGGGACCCCAAACTCCACATGTCCATCTACTCTCTAGGGGAAACTACACTTTAATCATATTTAAAGGTAGCGCCCATACAGTATTATCCTATGAGAGAGACAGACCTTGCAACAGTGAAAAACGAAGTTGGCAGTATTTCATTGTTAGGACATATAAAACACATTACTATATGTCCTACCTTATCCAGACACAGCACCCTGCCCTTGGGGCTACCTAGGGCCTACCTTAGGGGTGCCTTACATGTAAGAAAAGAGAAGGTTTAGGCCTGGCAAGTGGGTACACTTGCCAAGTCGAATTTACAGTGTAAAAATACACACACAGACAGTGCAGTGGCAGGTCTGAGACATGATTACAGAGCTACTTATGTGGGTGGCACAACCAGTGCTGCAAGCCCACTAGTAGCATTTGATTTACAGGTCCTGGCACCTCTAGTGCACCTTACTAGGGAATTACTAGTAAATCAACTATGCCAATCATGGATAAACCAATTACATACAATTTACACGGAGAGCATATGCACTTTAGCACTGGTTAGCAGTGGTAAAGTGCTCAGAGTTGAAAAGCCAACAGCAACAGGTCAGAAAAAAATAGGAGGCAGGAGGCAAAAAGACTGGGGATGACCCTGCATAAGCAAAAGTCCAACACTTACTATTAAAATGCAGTTTTGTGAATTCCAAAATATACAAAAGTGTAAGTTTACCTTTGTGAATCATGCCCCAAATAGACATTTTTTGCTGGTTTGCATCACTTTTGTGACAAAATGTTAGTAAATCTGTCCGATATGAATTTCAGGACAAGTCAGAATCCTGACATTGTGGAGTCTCCCTTTTATCTTTTTAACTTCTAATTATTAATAAATAGGTTAATAATTATAAAATATGACTTATTTACATTGCTTAGAAACATTAATATTCCAGTATTGAGTGTTCTATGTGAAATATGTATTGTTTTTTTACAGTAACTAGGCATTCCATTAAAGAAGCACTTGCTGAATGAAAGATTGGGCATATGTCTTTGACCTTTGAGCATTTTCTCTGAAAGACTCACAATCTTTTAGAATTTTAAAGAATTGTAACATTCATCTGGGCTATATCTACTAATTTGTGTATTAACAGGATCACACAACTAGAAATTATATTATTTAACACTTAATATTTGTTGTTGCCACGTTTTTCATTTGGTTCATTTTGCATAACTTAGCCAAGCACTAGATTCATGTAAAAACAATGGGGTAGATTCTTCGCACACTGAACAAGGACACAAGTGAAATGCTTGTTTAACCGATATAATCCCCTGGATGTAGATCAGGTGAGTTAATATCACATGATAAATGCAATGCATGATTTCCACTTACTTTTGACTTGTTCATCATTCACAGTTTTTTTTGGTATTATTGGTTTACAAACCTTTGGCTTAGGAATCAAGAGCTGGTTCTATAAGAATATTTTCTTTCTTTCTATCATTTTTTAGGTAAGGATAAACAAGAACAAATTTAAGACCAATGATATACATATGATGGCCTCAGTATGGAAATCAAGCAGGTACTGAAAATGTTAAGGTATGCAAAGAGGAAAATAAAAAACTCCATCATAGCTAGAACCATAAGTGAGCCACATGCAAGTCACAAAACTACATCAGTGCCAACTCAATTGGCCAGTGCTGACGTCACAAATACCATTGGGAGAGGTTCAGTAACATGGATCAGTGCATACTTTTTCAATATGGGCATCTTAGGGTGGTGTGCTTGGGTACTAGACAAGAGAACAAGAGATAGTCAATGGAAACGAACAGGAAGCAATCTCAAGCCAAAGTACTATCATTATACAAGCATGAAAGGTCAGATAAAGAGGGGATTCAAGGGGTCTTGTCCGTCCAAAGCAGTAGGTCCAGTAATTGAAGATAAGATAATTAAGGCATATATTTTCTCACCCAGTCCTGCATCATGTGGGTCTCACTGGTGAGGAGTCATGAGAGGGGAGGGCTAGCGTATTGGAGAATTACAGTAGTAAGATCTTTATTGTGTTTCTTAAGGGAGGAGATGTTGAAGCACCACTTGTGCTTCTGCAGTGTTCTCGACACAGGGGTATTGTCAGTGCTAGTGGTTATGGGGTTGGCCAAGGTGAGGTCAGAGCACTGTTTTTCAAAGTCTAATACCCTCATAATCGGTCTCAATATGGTGCTGGATTGTTGTGTATCACACTCGCTGACTTACGTTACTGTTGAAGGGTAGGTAGGCACAGGCATATAGGTCCAGATGTATCATTTATGCAAATAGCGATTACCTAATTGTGATTATATGTGAATCGCAATGACGTAATCGTTATTTGAATGTATGAAACTACAGGAGTTTCATTTAGCGATTCCCAATGGCTTCCAAATTGACCTGACTCATTGATATTCATGAGGTATGTCACAATTTGCAACTTATTGTGAATGGCTATAATCACAGGGATGGGGGCCTGCTGGGCTCAGCAGACCACTATGTCTGTTATCTGTAGGACCACTGCCTGCTCTTAAAAAATGTTTTTGCATGCATTCACAAAGGGGAAGGGGTCCTTTGAGGACCCCTTCCTGTTTGCGAATGGATTACCACCTACTTGAATTAGGTGGTAAAATGCTAATGTTTTGCAGCCGCATTTCAGTCACAAAACAGTCTTAAATACTGCTGTGATTCGATATTAGGAAGGAACACCCATGACACTCCCCTTCCTAATACCGAATCAGTATGTAGCCGCATATTGGATTTCATACATTCCAAAATGCATTTTGCGATTGCAAACGTCCCAATTGGGCCGTTTGTGATCACAAAAATGCATGATACATATGGACCATAGTGTGGCTACCATGGTCAATTTCGAACATTAGAGGCTAAAGCAATTAACAATCCTCATAACATAGCGGTCACATACACGGAGGTAGTATGTACTTCTTTCAAATAGTATCTGTAGATATGGCACATGCACAAACGGTTAACAGTAAGGCCACAGTTTTGCATGGGTTTCTACTCATACCAACCCAGGAGGCAGTACATTTGAGACCTGGTCAAATATGCAAACTTGGGGCTAGAGGTACTAGATCAGCTGTTCATTCCCTGCAGTGACCAATATGTCCTTAATCCACTCAGCCTGCATGAGTACAGTTGTAGATTTCAATTTTTACAGAATCCATACTTTTGCAACTTCCTGCAAAGTGGTTTGTCATGCCAGGGATGTGTGAGATGTCATGGAAGAGGGCCCTAAATTGTGATTCATGAAAGTAAAAAATACGAGATTATGTCAAGGTTTCCCAGGTTGTGGAGAATATTAAAATAGTTGAATTCAATTTGTGATGCTCTCGATTCTTTGTCATGGAGATCCATGACGGATGTCCAGTTGTAGTCTTCCAGTTTCAACACGAGGTGGCATTTCCTTTTCCATTGCTTGTAGGTTTTGAACACAGTTTTGTAATGACGGTTCTGATGAGGCCTGACAACACTTCATCAAACGTGCCCCAAACATTCATGAAGAACCAGATGGTAAACCTGGGCACATCAGATTGGTGTGACCCCAGGCCTTTAGGCATTGTGTTAGTTGCTAATATTTCAATTTCTGGGAGATATCCATACCATACTTCTCTTGTATACCGTAAAATGATTTTATCATATGTGGGCAAAAATTCTGTCACGATCTCAGTCCCTACGGTGGACCAAACTTGCCAGGTGAGCAGGATACCATTGATCTGTAGCTATTTGTTAAGGGAGTGCAAGGCCTGGATCACAGAATGTGTTATGCTTTTTCTACTTTGGCAATAGGACTGCATGTTTAGGATCGCAGCACCGTCAAGTATCAGAGAATGAATACAACACACACCATTAGTAACTGTCGGTGTTATCTCCTGGCTAGCTCACGGAGCCTCAGCCAAACCTTCAAACCTGTCAAAGTGAAAGGTAATTTGTGGCATCCTGAACATGACACTCTGACTCCTGAAGGATGCCATGGAAACAGGGCGTACCCCTTTTGTACAGTTACTCATGCATGCCAGGCAAAACACAAAAAGCGAAATGGATCATAAAAGCATTTATTGAAGCAACTATATTCTGGTATAAAAAGCATGTGCTGCGATAATTAGGCAGATAAAACAAAGCAAGGTAACCAACATCACAAGCAAAGTGAATAAGATAAACAACTCCACTATACTGTGTGGTTATAACTGTTCAATAGATTTCTACCTAACCCTATGTCTACCTCTGAGAGCAAAGTAGTTGTAACCCTCTGCCTGGCCCAGTCTAAGGGATCAGCCTCAGCCCCATACCTGAATAGAATTGCAGCGGTCTGCCTGTTGTGTAAATGGCAATCCTCTTGGGAACCTTACAAGTCCGCACCAGCTAAGCTGTCTGTCAAAGTACACGTCCCAGAATGATCATGACCCTAATGCCCTTTACCGAACTTGGGTCAATGTGTAGTTTATATAATAACCCTTGACTTGTTTGGAACACAGTTCTGATGTAATGCTGTGTCTTGGGAATAGAAGCTGGCTCCTGGACTGGTAATACGAGTAAGCCTATCATGTACTGCATGTAACAGTCTTGAACAAAAGTACAGATTACACGTGGTACAAAGGATGATTAAATGTACAGCGTGACCCTTGCCTTCCAAGAATGAAGCATCTGATAAAATATGTGAAATCCACTGCTAAAAGTAGTTTTGCTAAAACATGAATAAAAACATGTATTCATGTAAATAAGGCAGAAACCGTGAAACTAAGACGGGGTGCACAACATGGGTACCAAAAGGGTCCTCACGACAAATGTATGATGGTATTAATATAGTCTGTCTCTGTACTGGGGTCCCTGTACATGATGTCCAGAGTGTTAGGGAGTCACACAAGTTACTTTGTCAAAGTAACCCAGGTGGGTTTCTTTCAGCAAAAGGTGAGTAGTTTTGTGAGGCATGCCAAACAGTTCACCAATCAATATGATAAAATATGGGGTAGATAGAGGCCACTAGTCAATGTAGTTTAGGGGCCTTGTATCTTGACCTTGCAAAGGCACTCACAATGCATTTGATGCCATTGTCTTTTGTCTTCAGGATCTGACTGGGCACTTTCAGCAGTACCATTTAAAAGAAATAGTAAATTTGTGGTACTCTATTTATTTTAAAATCCTGTACTCTCCCTTACAGACAGAGGTGTAGTAGGTAGGGCCACCTGGTGAACTTGGCAAACATTCTCTTAATTAACAGTTGGAGATTATCATGAACTATGTCCTTCAGCACCGGATTTACCTGTATGACCAGGCATTTCAAATTGCTATGAATCTATTTGAAACCATAGTCACTGAGAGTGGCCCTCCTTGTAGTGTGTGTCCTGAGCAAGTTTTTGCTTTCAAGCCAATTAATTCTGTAATATGAGAAGAAAGATATCGGAGATCAGGTCTATAAGCTACTTTGGTAAGTAGTATACAGAATCTGCATACAGAATATTTTTTTGTGGCCCAGTGGAAGTTTCAATAACACAGATGTTTTCTTTTTGGCACACAACTGCCAGTGGAGAAAGGAACATTGATTGTGACCACATTTGTCTGATGTCACTTTACAATTGGGAAGATTCTGAACATATATCTCCTGCAGCTGATCTTTGCCCCTGGTTAGAAAAGAGACACCTCACCATGTCTGTCCAAGCAGGCATTTTTTAGTGTATGGAATAGGTGTTCCTAATCAACAGAGTTGAATGCCTTTTAAGTGTCTAATCAGAGTGCTATTAGTTTAGGAATGAGAGAGATAATGGATCTATTTAATTCAGGGCGTTTGGATCTCAGTGTGAAAGTATCCTTGCATTTTTTTACAGAGTAGTGACAGCATTCTGGATTGGTGGTAATTTCAGAAAACTCAATGGGAAATCCATCTTTCAAGGGTGTCGACTGCCTGTAATCACCGGCCTCTAGTATTTCATCCTCTGTAATCTCACCACCAAGGTCATCTCAGAGATATATAAGCAGTGTTGTCAAAGCAACATACATAAGTGCTCAAAGTGCCCAAAGTGCCTCCATTTTAACAGCATAAACTCAACTTTGAGGGTAGAAGTGAGCATTGAGTTCTAACTTTGCAGATGGATGTTCTTTCAGTGTATGCAGTGCAGGGCACTCATATATGTAGCCTGACGTTCTATAGATATTCAGCATTCTGTGTACTTCCTGTTGTGCAGCACAGTCATGCTTCACAGTCCCTCTCACACATACCTTCCTTGCTGCACAAAGAACTTAATCTGATTGGACCAACCCCTCATTATGAGTCAGTAAATTGGGTAAGTGGGATTGTGGAGCTTTCTTCTCATTCTGGTGCCTGTGCCCGGAAACATTCATCCTCCACAGTTTTGCTGGAGGTGACACTAGTTCTAGAGAGAAGGTGGACAGTGTTTGAGAAGGATCAGTCATGCTGCCCCCGAGAATCTCACAGTCAGAAACATTCAGCAGCAATGAGCAGGATGTCAGAAAGTAGCAAATTCTTGTGCATGTCCTATGCATAAAGGTGACAAAGATGTAGTCACGGTCTCCTTGGTGAAGCAGTCTGCACATTGTAGTGGAGTGTGATCAGGCTTCACATGTATCAGATGTTCCCTATATTGGCTGTGGAAGGGGTCTGGCCTCCCATGTCTTTCAAGTATGAAATCCACTTTCATGTACTAGTCACTCCAAATTGTAACCTTGATATTAACTTATCCTGTCAAGGCCCTTGAAAGGACAGAGAGAAAAACATCCTTGTACACATTTGGAACAATAGATAATCCCACTATCCATGCTATGTTCTGTACAAAACTCTTTGCACACAGATAGTGACAATAGGAGTTATGTCACATTTACCTGGAATTGTTTTCTGAATCATGATCGCTACTCCCCTTTGTTTTATGCCACAGAACCAGAGCCACACTTAGATGGGCTAGCTGAGTTACAAGCCTGCACTATTTTGTCACCCATTCCCTTCTCAGTTTTTCTGATTCACCTGTTGATAGGAGTGTTTCCTGTAACAACGCTATATCCACTTATTTAGAGGGTAAAGGAGAATTGTCTTCCTCTTTATGTAAAGGGTAAAACCATTCATATTAAGAGATAAAATAGTAAGATCTTTAGCCAAAATGATTTGCGTACTTCAGGGTGCCATTCTGTTGTTATTATCACATGAATCTCTCCACTGGGGGATGACAGGAGTGATTCCTAAAATGACATCATGAGTCAGAGGAGGTGCCTTGTCCCCACCCTCATCCCACAAGACACGTAGGGCCAAAAGATAAAAAGAGAACATCCAATACAGTCTATGATTTGGACACTCTGAGTGGCAGGCAAATGCAAGTGATGTTCCAGCAGTTGATAGAATAAACAATCTAGAATCCTGAACATGACCTCCCGAGGGTTAAAACATGCTGGTAAGACAGTACATGACAGGTTAGTGTAATAGTGTAAAAATCTGGTCAGTGAATAAGAAGGAGAAGGAAAAAAGGTAATCCTATTGTCACCAGAAAATTAGAAGGTGGAAACAAATTCCTACAAGTTGAACACTAAACAGTAACATTTCAAGTTTTAACACGTAAAGAAGCTCCTCATGCTTCACTACCCCAAAGGCCATAACTCTGATCAAGAAAAGAGTCTGCAGCTTCAAATGTCCCCAAGGAAATCCCAATGACCTGGCCTTGAGTCCTCACATAATCCTGCACCACGCTCCAATAGTATAAACTACACACTAGGACATTACATTTCTTCCATTGGGCACCATGATTAACCCAATTACGAACCTGTGATTTAAGGTGTTTCTAAGTCTCTGACATATCAGTTACCTTCCACGTCACAGACACCCCTAGTCATACTCTATTACATGTAATCAGTGTGGCTGGTTAACAGACACAGAATGAGAGGTCAGATAAAGGAAATGACAACAGTATTCGCAACTTCACCAAGTACTAACAGTTTGTCATCTGTTGTTAAGTCTTCAGAGAGACCTGGATTTATCCCTTCCTCTGTCTCTCCTGGGCCCTATCAAGGGGTTTGTCACTGTCAGTTCAGCACAAAGTGACTGATGCTAGACATTCATTTTCTGTCTGCTCGGGAGCAACCTGTTGAGCAATGAGCAGTTGCCAAGGCCTCTCCTGCTGTCATATCTCCTCTATGGTTATGTGTTGTCCATCTCAAACATTTATAATGATGCCAAAAATCTCTCTAAGTCTTCAAGTTTGCCGAACTCCTTGTGTTACCACCCAAAGTACAATGGTGGCAGGCTCAAGTAGGTCATGTCTAATGTTTAATTTCTTCATCTACGGTCTAAGACTAAGGAATTTTCGGAACTTCATGGCAGTTTGGTGAGCGAAATCAGCTGTAACATATATCTTATGGTTCTGAGTGAGAAAATTGACTGTTCTTTTTTTGCCATGTTGATCATTGGCCTCACCTTTCGCTGTCTAAGGACACATGCTTTAATTTCCCCTGGGAACATAATGCATTATGTTGTTTGAAATTCTAGTGGAGGGTTGAAAGAAAAAAGATTTATTTCTGGAAAAAATATTTTCCTTCTCCACTACCTCCTGGACACCAACAAATCTGAAATTTTCCTAGGGGCCTCCATCCTTTAAATTTGCCACCTTACTGTACAGCTTCCAGAGTTCTTATACCCAATCTGGTGACCTCTTTATTTGTAAAAACTGGTCCTCTATGGACACAAGCCTCCTGCCACTTTCATGCAGAATAGTCTGGATGAAGGAAAGGTCACATTGAATGTATTTTAATTTAGTAGAAGTTTCTGATATGATGATTTTAACTGAGTTCATGGCCATTGTAACTGAGGTTCGTTCCACCATCAGCGAGTTAGTGAGTATGCAAGGTGTGCAGGAAGTAGATCATTAGGGAGTGTGGGCCTTCTCTCTGATGAGTATTGTTAGAAATTGGTATGCTTGTTGTCAGAGGCATGCACCCTGCCCAGCTAGGAACCATAATCCTAGTCAAGGTAAGTTACAAACACACCTTAAATTAATGAGTGCACACCTCCTGGTAACTTGGCACCAAGCAGTCAGGCTTACCTTAACAGGCATTGTGTAAAGTATTTGTGCAACACTTCAAAAAGTAAAACAGAGAAAATACCACACAAAAGGATGCCATACCTGGTTAGAAAAAATGTAACCTAATGTAAGAAATAAAACACGACCAAAATGCCAAAAATTCAATAAGTAGAAATTGAGATATGCATATTTAAAGAATAATCTGTAGAAAAGCCCTTAGAAGCAAAAAGTGCCAACCAGGTCAACCATGATGGAGGATGGTCCAGCTACAGGGACCCAGTGAGGACTGCTGAACAAAAGTACCTTAATCCTGGTTGTGTTGACTTTGAAGATGCAGGCAGCAGACTGAGGTGACTAGTTGGTGTTGTTCCCCACAGTGGAGGCAATGCGTTGATCTTTCTCATGCAGCAGCAAAGATGCATCACGTTTCTCCATGCAACATCAGTGATGTGTTGGGTCCAAGGTGGGGCGGTTTTCAAAGGCAAAGTGCAAAGGGCAATCCGCACTGGAGAGGTTATGCGTCGCCTCCGATCCACGCAATTGGGCCAATGCGCCGGTTCCGATCAATGTAACAGAGGCGAGGTGCCCGTTCCTATTCAAACAGCACTGGCAATGCATCATTTCAAATGCAGCAAACACCTTAGGCCCACTTCCAAGGGTCCAAGACTAGGTGGCATCACTAAGCAGATTAGACTCAGGGATGGCAGAGTCCAGGTGTAGACATGTTAAGTTGGAAGTCTTTCATGTCCCTGAAACTGTAGAAAACAGGAGCCCAGTCAGCTGGTCCTTGTAGTCACTCTGGGATGTAGGTTAAAGTGATGAGGGCCCAGGTCTTCTCAGTCATGTAAGGAGGTCAGCAGGCAGCAGGTCAGCACAGCAAGAAGGCAGTTCTTCCAGAGCAGCAGTCCAACAGGGTGGAAGTCCTTCAGCAGCACAAACGTCCTTCTTCCTGGCATGGTATTCACAGGTCCAGAAGTGTACTGAGTTGGTAGGGTCTGAGGTCCAGTTCTTACACCCAATGGTGCCTTTGATGTGGCACAGACTTCAAAGAAGTCTTTGAAGTTCACAGAGGTCCTCCCTTCCTATCTTGGCTCCGGAATTACTGTATCGGGGGATGCAGCCCTTTGTGTAGGAACAGGAAGCATCCTATTCAGGTGTAAGTGTGAAGCTGTGCCCAGCTTCTCCCTCCAATCCTGCCCAGGATCAGTCATCAGGATGTGGAAGTCTAGAGGAATACACAAAGCTCAGCTGGCACCCACCCCAGACAAGTCATCAGAGACAGGCTACAGGCACACAGCAGGAAAATGCCAACTTTTTAAAAGTGTCATTTTCAAAATTGTAACAATAAACCTGACCTTACCTTTAAAGAGGATTTATCATTACAATTCCATAGATATTAAACATGACAGATTTACCACCTCCCTATTAGAAATTACAGCTTATTAAACATAAGGAATCCCAGTGATATCCTATGGGAGGGGTAGGCCTCACAGTAGTGAAAAACTAATTTGGGAGTTTTTCTCTACCAGAACATGTAAATGTCACAACTACATGTCCTACCTTTTAATTGCACAGCACTCTGCCCTATGGGCTGCCCAGGGCCTCCCTTACAGGTGTCCTATATGTAATAAAAAAGGAGGTTAAGGTTTGTCAAGGGGTTTTAAATTTAAAAACCAAGCCGGCATGGTAGTGTGATGCTGCATTCAGGCTGCAATGGCAGCAATGGCAGACCTGGGACATGTTTAAAAGTGCTCAGTGCTGCAGGCCTACTGTTAGCATTTAATTTACAGGCCCTTAGCACATGTAGTGCCCTTTATTATGGACTTGTAAGTAAATTAAATGTGTCAATTAGGTATATACCACTCAAACCATATTTTAGGGAGAGAACACTGGTTACCAGTGGTAAAGTGCACAGAGTCCTAAGGCCAACAAAGGCGAGTGCATCAAAATTGGAGGAAAGCAGGCAACACATTTGAGGAAAGACCACCCTAAGGCTAACAGATCTAACAATCATGTATTATTTTCCATCTGATGTTGGCTTGAGAGATGTGTCAAACCTTTGGGGTGCTCTGTCTACAAGGGGGTGGCCGGCATCACTGCCAGCAATATCAGATCTGATGCAAAATGACACAAAATTCTTCATGAACCAGAGTGCCCCTGCAGCACATTGCATAAGTGGTGGTTAACACTGCCATGATAACATACCTCCACAAATACTGCAGTGGTGCCTGGATCAGCACAGTTGCTACTTCTGAAGTATACTACCCATCTACAACAACTTTTCTTTGAGAGCTTCCACAAACACTTTCTTTTTATAAATATACACATGGTACAATAGCAGGGGCTGTACTCACTGTAAAATTGGGTCAGAATAGTATTTCACTGCTCCAGGGTACACTCCTCAATCGATTGCTGCTCAAGCCTAATGCAGGGAGAGGCAGTCACTCTCTCATACTCCTTTGCCTATCATCAACCCTGTTTTGGTGGAAACACTCCTTGTAGGCAAGCAGGAAGGTGGATCTCTGCCTGCATAGCATGCAACCCAGTTTCAGGAGTGAGAGTGAACTTCATCCTCTGCGGTTTATCTATCCTGATAACCACAATTGGCTCTGGGTATGCTAGCTCAGATGTTGCAACAGACATCTTTTCATGTCTCAGAGCATTCGCCACTCACAACTTGTCTCTGGGACCAATAAATCCCCTGGGTCTGTACTTCAGACACGGCTGTTCAAATCCTCCAGTGCGGCAAATGAAGCTAGGCCCCACCTCCATAAAGATATTTTCTTGCCAAAATTGTTTGGTGATATGTCAATATAATACAATTAACTTTTCCCCAAGAGCAATTTCCTTCAGTAAACTGCCATGAACACTGATATCAGCATGTCACCTGATGCAACTTTGGCAAAGTTCTGAGTGACAGGCTGTGTAGCATGTGCTTCGGTCATGGCAGCACTTAACACAGAGAACATATACCAAAATAAGTTAGAGCCGCTGGCTTTGCCAATGTTTTTCTGATTTTCAGATTTTACTCAGAGTTTAAAACCTGATTCCACTTAAAAACTGGCTCATGGCTATCATCAATCCCACAATACCTTGCTGCCTGCTTAATTCCACCCTATTCCCGCTGTGCATCTTTTTCTAAGGTAACTCATTTTAAAATACCTAATTAAACTCTGTATTTGTCTTATTATTGTGGCAGTTTTTTGTAGTTAGTACAGTATGTGCTATTATTACTGTTATACCTTTTTAAAATGATTCATTTTTAAAAATGGTATGGTAGTGTTGTAAATGGCCATTTTTGCAGGGTTATCGCAAATGTTATGTTTCTTACCTCCTGTTTTGGATTCTGTGCTGAATTAAAGTGCAAGTGCTCCCTGTCTAAATTGTACTGGTGATTGGTTTATCCCTGCTTGTTGTTTTTATTTACTAGTAGGTCCCTAGTAAAGTGCACTATGTGTGTCCAGGGCCTGTAAATCAAATGCTGCTGGTGGGCTTGCAGCACTGATTTTGCTCCCATATGAGTAGCCCTGAAAGCATGTCTCAGACCTGCCACTGCAGTATCTGTGTGTGCAGTTTTAAATTGCCATTTTGACCTGGCAAGTGCATGCACTTGCCAAGCCCAAACCTTCATTTTTACTACATTGAAGTCACCGCTAACTTAGGCCCAAGGCAGGCCTGTGGGCAGGGTGCAGTGCATTTAAAAGATTGGACATGTACTGGTGTGTTTTTCATGTCCTGATAGTGAAACACTGTTAAACTCGGCGGTCACTATTGCAAGCCTACCTCTACCATAGGGTAACATAGGCGTTACCCTGAAATACCTTTTAAGTGTAATTTCCCATTGGGAGCAGATAGAGGTATGGAGTTTGGGGTATCTGAACTCACAGTTTAAACATACATCTTTTGGTGAAGTTGTTTTTTGAACTGTGAGCTTGAAAATGCCACTTTTAATAAGTGGGTATTTTCTTGCTTAACCATTCTGTGCCTCTGTCTATCTGCTGAATACACGTCTGGGTCAGGATGACAGTTGGGCCATTTGTGTATTCACTCTAGACAGTCACACTAAGGGAGCTGAAGTGTGCCCTGCATATCCTGATGGGTCTTCCTGAACTAGAGTGGTGGGAGGAGCTCACACTTGCACTTGAGTAGGGCTGTCCTTGTCCTCACACAAAGCAGCCTCTAACCCCCTGGAGTGTCTCTGGGGCCAGGGCAGAGAAAGTAGTGTCTTGTGCACTACAAACACTTCTCTTAAAAGTTTCCAACTTCAAGGATAGAAATGGTTATAAGTTCTGGATCTCGGACACCACATTGTTAGAATTCTCTTGAACTGAGGAAATTCTGCCAGGAAAGAGAGCTGGTTGCTGTAGGAGGGACTGCCACCCTGCCTGTTGCTTTGTTGTGCTGGCCCGCTGCTTGCCCTTTCTGTCCTGGGAGTAAAAGGACCCAAACTGACTTTCTACATTCTGCTTCCAAAGTGTCTCCATGGGCTTGGACTGAGCTTTCCTCCTATTAAGGAGTCTCAGGAACATCAACAACGTTATCTGCCAGTGCTTGGGCTCTTCTGCTGAGAGTTCTGACTTGCCAAGTGGTGCCAACTCCAGTCTCTGGGCCCTTGGAAGTGCAAGGTGGTGATCCGAAGGATAAAATCCACGCATCAATGCACTGCGCCAGAAGAAATGATGCAGTGCCAGTCTCACTGCTGTAGAATTAACACAGCAGCTGTCCTGTGGCTGGAGAAACGAGGCAGCACCTGTCTTGCAGCTGCTGAATCAATGCAGTGTCTTTTTCACTGCGGTCCCATCAGCGCAGCGCGTCTCCATTTTCCATGCACTGTCCCTGGGTGCCAATTTTTCATCTACCACACACCACAGTAAGGAACCAATGCTACATGTCTGGAAATCGATGCATCACCTTCCCTGCGAGGAAAGAATCGAAGCATCACCTCCCTTACCCGTAAAGAACCAGAGAATTGACGCATTACGTCCCCTGTGCAGTAAGGAACTGACGCATGATTTTGCTTTTCCTCATCTCAACTCTACTGTGGCCTGCATGGTCTTTGTTTTTTACACTTCCCAGGTACTTTGTGCTAAAGAGATATATCCATTGATTCCTATTTATTATGACTTGTTTAAACTTTTAGGAAGGGATATTTTGACTTGGTTTTTGTGGTTTTGGTCCTGCTTTACTCGGATAAATATTGGCTATTTTTCTGAACTGGTGTGGAATCCTTTTGTAGTGTTTTCACTGTGTTACTTTGTGTGTGTACAAATACTTTACACATTGCCTCTGAGATAAGCCAGACTGCTTGTGCCAGCATGAACAGGGATTCTGCAAATGCTAACAATGTTATTTTTGGTCTTGGATGGATGAGTACATCTGTCTCAATGCAAACCTTTTTTTTGTTTGCATTGTAAATGCTGAGCACGGGATGCATACATGAAGACTTTTAACTCAGATTCCTCATTATCTTCTTAGGTTAATGCTCACTAAGCAGTAACTAAGTGAAAAGTTCTTTAACGATGTGTATGTTTTCTTAACATTTTCTTGACTTCCTTGTTTCTGAAAGTGTAAATAAAAGGATTCATCAAAGGAGAAATAAGGCCACCAGACATCTGTAGTGCTTTGTACAATTCTACTGAATTATTTAGTGCTGGAGTCACTTCAACGAAAAGAGCAGTTCCATAGGAGATAGAAACTAAAGTCAGGTGAGAGCTGCAGGTGGAGAAAGTCGTCTTTCTTCCACTTGCTGACGGGATTTGAAGAACAGTTGAAACTATAAAGATATAAGACACAACAGTGAACATCAATGAGCTCACAAGGACTACAAGAGCTGAAATGATACTGGTAAATTGAAATAATGTAGTGTCCGTGCAGGCCAGTTTGACAAGTGAAAAACTGTCACAGAAAAAATGGTTTATAATATTAGAGCCACAAAAGGGAAGCTGCGTCATTATTATAGTGGGATAGAGAAGACAAAGGAACGACCCCAGCCAAGAAGCAATCATCAGTTGAATGCAGAGTCTACTGTTCATGATCATGGTGTAATGCAGTGGCTTGGATACGGCCACGTAACGATCATAGGACATAATAGGCATGAGGAAATACACATTAGTGGCAAGGTAAAAATAAAAGTAGCACTGTGTTAAGCAATTCCGCCTTGATATCAGAGTGTGAGCTGAAAATATCTGTTCTACTATTACAGGTGTAACATTTAGGACATTTATAGCTTCCACCACCGATAAGTTCCAGAGGAAGAAGTACATGGGTGTGTGTAGCCGCTGATTTATACATATTAGGGCTATAAGGAAAACATTTCCAATCAGTGCAACAATGGAAATCAAGACATAGATAGTTAAGAATGATATCTGCAATCCAGAACGTATAGTTAATCCTGCGACAATGAATTCTTGTATCCTGGTTTTGTTCTTCAGTTCCATTCTTTCTCAGCAGTGAGCCTGAGGGTGCATATTAAAATATCATTAATAGAAATATACTTTTCTGAACATTTTCTTCATGCTTCAACTGTAATTACTTTGTGTGTACAAATGCAAACATTTCACTACCTGAGTAGCATAGAGAAGAGAAACCTCTGTGTCAAAGAGTCACTCTCGTAAAGAATGAGCTGAAACGCCCATGCTGCTGCGAGGCTAGATGTCTCAATAAACACAATCTCACACGAGATACCCCCTAAAACGTACTTGGTGATAACGGAGAATATCAACAACCATACTTGTCGGTACGTACTGAATGCAGTCGGCCTCAAGGCTGATTGTGTGGAGCCTCATTAGGAGGTGAGCAGCTTAAGAAGCTTCTGCCTCCAGCAATGAGGAGGAGATGCATGGGCAGAATGTAACCAACATAATAGACATTTCCTTCTGATGCCCCCTAACTTGAAATTGGCAATGTAGCTGCTCAGAAATGACCTTTGTATGAGTCACCAGCACTGAAGTAGCTGCTCTTGGCCCTTGACTTTTTCTGTGATACACAAGTGCAGAAGTGGTCTGTGTACTTCATTTTGGCATCTTCAGTGTCACATTACCTTGAAACATCTCTGTATTAATGCATTTTCTGCTGATATTAAATCCACCCAGGGAGAAATCTTTCAAATGGAGAGATAATGATCCACATGTTGGACTTGGCGAGGTACCATAGCACATAGCTGTTACTCCTCTCATATCAGTCCTGGGGTAAGAAATTCAGCAGTCCTTAATAAGAAAAGGCCAGCAGTCCCAGTGTCTAATGCTGGGCTTGCAACAACAGCACAGTCCGTTTATGGATGTATGATAAAGCGTAATTCCTAGTGTCACAAAAGTTATCAGACTGTGACAAGTTTAGTTTATGAAAGTAAAAGTGTGGAAAAAATAATGTATAACGCTGCACTGCCTCACATGTTAAATATGCAATTGTTTTTCTTTCAAAGTTCGCCTTAGGTGCCTCTTGAATTAAATCACATACTAGAAGGTTAAAACTGATGTTGAATTGTAATTTGCAATCTAAACTAACAGTGATTATGGAAACAATATTGAATTTCTTGTGATTGGTTAAATATTGTGAGAGGGGTGCAATTCTCTGTTCTACTCAATGTAATGCAATAACAAAGCTTTCCCATTTATATGAAATGTTTTACTCATATCAATGAAATATTATTAATTATGAAGTTATGTTTGCATATTATGGGGGTCATTCTGACTTCGGCGGGCGGCGGAGGCTGCCCGCCAAAGTTCCCCCGACAGAATACCGCAGCGTGGTCAAAAGACCGCCGCGGTAATTCTGAGTTTCCCGCTGGGCCGGCGGGCGACCCCCTTCCACGAGGATGCCGGCTCCGAATGGAGCCGGCGGAGTGGAAAGGGTGCGACGGGTGCAGTTGCACCCGTCGCGATTTTCAGTGTCCCACAGGGGCCCCACGACACCCGTTCCCGCCAGCAAGGTTCTGGCGGTCAAAACCGCCAGAACCAGGCTGGCGGGAAGGGGGTCGGAATCCCCATGGCGGCGCTGCCTGCAGCGCCGCCATGGAGGATTCCTCAGGCCAGGGGAAAACCGGCGGGAAACCGCCGGTTTCCCTTTTCTGACCGCGGCTTTACCACCGCGGTCAGAATTGGCCTGGATGCACCGCCAGCCTGTTGGCGGTGCATCCGCGGTCCGGGTCGGAATGACCCCCTATATGTCTTTTACTAAAACTTATCATTTAAATGCATTTTATGGTATTGTCTTGTGTTAGCACAAGTGTGGCTTACAGAGCTTGCATTTTGCAGTCATGTGAAAGTATTGAATTATTTTTTCATAACATAGTCTTCTATTAAATTTCGTTCCTATGAGAAGCAAAGTCCTTTTGTATTAAGTTCATTGTTTAAACCTGAGGAGATGACCCATTTGTTCTTGGAAACATCACATTGAAGGAACATGGACTGAGGTCGTATACTTTTGTTTCAAACCTGCTTGGAGTCACATGGAAAGGAGATGTTCCCCTGACAGACTTGAGAAATTGTCAAACTGTTGCAACCCACAGTCTGGTAATGAATTATAATTGGATGATGCCTATTCAGCGTATTATGAACTAACACCTTTGGTAAATCAGAATACTTCTTGTAAATTGATATATCAATGGAAAATTGAACTTTGGTCAGTCTGCAGCATTTTCGCTGAGCGGTCCTGTGTAGACCTTTGCTGCTTGCAGAGGTTGTCCTTATGTTTGCTGATCCTGATGTCTTGCTGATGAGGATTCCCTGAATGCTGTATACTTTGGAGAGGTATCGTCCTCTCTGCCATTTACTCTTACCCCTGAATTGTCCTTTTTAAATGTAGCAATCCTTTGTATTTTGCCCCTTCAGAAGACTTGTGTCTCAGCTTCTGATATGCTGACGTTTTCTCCTTTTACTCATCATTTGTCTAACTTAGTTAGTATTCTGCAGTTCAAGATTATCTTATCTTTTTCCAAATTATTTTTGTTCTTTTATACTTTTTGTATTTTGCCCGCATGTTTTCCCCAAATGTGTATTTCCCTGATTTGGTTAGCTGAAGGGTTGGCCTGTGCCCAGCCAAACGTTATTGAGTCTGCTAAATTTGAATTGACTATTGTTTGTAAATTCTGGGCATCGTGTAGTATCTGTGTCACAGAAATTCTTATTGACTTTATGTCAGTTTGTTTGAATTTATTTTGACACCTTGGGCAACCCTTGGTGATTATGTTTCTTGATAATTTGGTTTTGCACATTGTCTACATAATTTTGAGCTTGTGTTTGTAATAAATCTTTTAACTGTATTCCTCACTGGAGTTTTCCTTCCATGGCCACATTGGTCATGGTGTCTAAATTGTTAGGGGTGGTGTTGAAATATTGTTGATGGTTCACCACACAGCTTTCTGGGACCAAAGGTCTATCGACCGCATTGTGCATTTGATTCCTGCAAGAGATGGAAATTGATTCCACACATACGAGGGAGTGCAGTACAGATTTTGCAGTACTGGTTATGGGCTACCATCACACCTTCTCTAGTTTGAGGCACAAGTGTACCACATGCAAAGATTCACTTCTAGATGTACCAGGTTTATTGTAGGCGAAGACAAATCTAGGTGTCACATCGGGGTAATTGGAGTAAATGAGCCTTAGGTACTTATGGGAAAAGTGGCAAAGTGCCTGCAGTCCCATGCTTGTATACGACTGGGTAAGTATCAGTCTGTTCCAAAGAGTGGCAATGCTCAGTTGTCACCATTAATGCAGCTGGAGTTGCAGGTGGGTCATCTCTGAATACACTCCAGAATAACTCTAGTGATTAACTTATGAATTAGTGATGAATTTATAAATTTAGGTGTGCATATTGAGCCTGTTGATCATTCGAGCCCTGCTTTAAAGTTTGTTCCTTGAATTTTTAGTGCTGAAAAGTTGTTGCATGGCCATACGATAATTCCAATGTAAAAACATGGCCATCTTCCCTTCAATAATTGTGGTCAATTTCCAGGGGTCTCTATTCCTGTTCTCTCATTAATATTATTATTATTATTATTATTATTATTATTATGCATGATTTGTAAAGAGCATGGCTACCTAAAACGTTTCCCATTTATAGGCTCATTTACTGAAAGATTGCAACCTGTCATTCTTCAAAGGGAATCACATTTAAAGGGGTTCAGAACACTGAAGAGCCTTGTTTTTAGAGATTTGCGAAACAGAGAGAGTGATGGATGCACCCTCAATGTGGGAGTGAAATCATTCCAAAGTTTCAGACCAAGAAAGAAAAAGGCATGGCCTCCTTGGGCAGATTTCCTAATTCTGGGAATTACAGCCAACTTGGTATCCCTCAATCACAAAGAGCGAGCGGGGGTGTATGGAGAGACCAATTCTCTAAGATAGGAAGGTCCTGAGTTTGCCCGGCATTTGTGCCTATAACATAAGGCCTTAAAATACACCCACCGTTCAACGGGTAACCAATGAAGCGTCTGAAGCATAGTGGTCATAGAGGTCGATTTCAGAGGACAAAGCAGAAGCCGAGCAGCAGCATTTTGAACTATATGGAGGCGTTTCAAGAGAGTTTTTCCTGCAACAGAGTCTTGATATAACACATTACTGTAGTCCAGTCTGGAAATCACCAAGGCCTGGACTACTGTTCTCTGAGCAGAAATGGAAAGACAACATAAAATCTTTCTGAGCCATTGAAGAATACTAAAACAGGTGGCAGTGACCATATTGATTTTGTCGCTCATAGTGAGTTTATTGTTGAGCCACAGTCTTAAGTTTTTAATGACCCACTCTGGACTAGAAGGACTGCCCATAGTTGAAGGCCACAGCTGGGAGTCCCATAGAATAGAAGGATTTCCCACAAGACCGCAGATTTGTCCCCATTTAGTTGTAGGGAGTTGGCACTCATCCATGCTGACACTTGATTAAGGCAAGAATTGAGAGCTTGCACATTGTGGTTGTTCTTGGCTATCAATGATACCACAATTTGTGTGTCATCCGCATAGGAAAAAAGTGTGAATACCCAGTTCTCAACTATATCTGACATGGGCCTGACATACAAATTGAAAAGCAGTGGACTCAGACTCGACCTCTGGGGCACATCTGAGCCAAGCGGAAAGGATTTGGATCGGTGCTGATTGGTATGAACCTGAAAGGTGCGATCATGCAAAAAAGATCTTAACCAGGCAGGGGCAGTATCCTGTATTCCCATGGCTTTTATTTTTTGGAAGAGCTTATTATGATTCACTGTATCAAATTCCGCACTGAGATCTAAAAGAATCAGGGTAGCAGCTCTGCCATTGTCCAAATGGTATCGCAAAAAGTCTTTGACACCAAGAATGGCAGAGAACACAGATTGTGAGGGATGAAGAAGACTATTTTGGTCTGTTAATTCAGTAAGCTGTTGAGTCACATGTTTCTCTAACACCTTAGAGAAGGAAGGTAGCAAGACAATAGGCCTATAATTGGACCAAATGAGAGGGTTCAGATTAGATTTTTTTTCAATGGAGGAGTAACTAGAGCTGTCTTCCAAGTTTTGGGGACCCTGCCATCCAGCAAGGATAAATTTACTAATGCACTAAAGCATTAGACAAGGTCACAGTCTCCTGGAACAAGTTCACCCTTTTATCATATTTTAAAATGTATCTTAGTATTGTTGGCTGCAGCCTCGCTAGCCAGCTTATACACCGGTTCATAGTTCTCTGATTGCCACTGACATCTTCAGGTATGTCTCTGGAATGCTATCATTAGTGGTAATTCAGAAACAGATGTCAATGGGTACCTGTTATTTGTTTTGAGAGACAGATATAATGAGTTTGAGGTGGCAATATTCTGACTAGACTTGATAGTCTGATGTAGCTTCTGTCGTAAAGCCCCTAAGATCTGACTCCATTTTAAGTAGGCCCCAACTCCATCTTAGGTAATAGGATTTGTCATTTTCTCAATTTTAGATAATGGGAGTCACCATTTTTGCAGAATTTTTGTCATGTCTGCCATTGATGCAGATGTCGTCTGACCACATCTGTTGAAGAACTGTGAAAGTGTTATGTCATTCAGACAATGACATAGATATTACACTTGATGCGACATCAAGGGCCTCATTATAACATTGGCGGTATATACCGCGCTACCGCCGTGGCGACGGCCACCAAAAGACCGTCGCCGCGCCTACCAGCTGTCAGCTCGATTATGACCACAGCCGGATTTCCGCCAGAAGGATGGTGGAAAATTCGGCTGTGGCCATGCCTGCGGATGGCGGAAGGTGGCGCAGCTGCCAGCAGCAGTGCCCCACGAGTAGACCGTCGCAGACAGTATCATGACACATGATATAGCCTGTCGGTGTTCTGCTGGCGGATGCTGCTGCTGGCAGCAGCGCCCCGTCCCGTCTCCTGCCGGCGGACCCCTCACAAAAGGTAAGTCGGGTGCTCCGACAGGGGAGGGGTGTGGGGGGTGTTGTGTGTGTGTGTGTGTGTGTGTATGTCTGTGCGTGCATGAATGCGGGTGTGTGTAGCGTGTTGTGTGTGTGTGTGCATGTATGGATGTGTGAGTGCCTGTATGTAATGTTGTGTGTATGCGTGTAAGTGTGTATGTATGCAAGTGTGTGTGAATGGATGTCTGCATGTGTGTTTGAATGTGAGAATGAGTGTGAGTGTGTGAATGTGTGTGTGTGCATGAAGGTGCATGTATGAAGGGGGAGTCTGGAGAGAAGGAGTGGGGGGAAAAATGGGGAGGGGCGGGAGAGGCGATAAATTCCCTGTCACTGATAGTGCCTACCACCATGGTTTTCGTGGCGGTATGGAAGCCACGAAAACCATGGCGGTTGGCGGGTTCGCAATCCTGCAGGCGGGCTAGTGACAGCCATGGCGGTCGGTGTGGTACATTGGAGTTTTGGCTTGTGCCAAACCGCCAATGTCTCAATATGGGGAAACATACCGCCAGCCTGTTGGCAGTACTTTTCTCCACTTTACCACCATCTGCCGGGGTCATATTGACCCCACAAGTCTGGGACAAGGATCTAGTTATCACTGTGTCAATGTCAAATAAGAGCAAACACAGACATCTAGCCAAAATCGTGTAGTCTGAATTAACGTTCATTTAATTTATATATCTATAGGACTATGGCCCTCATTCCGACCCTAGCGGTTTCAAACCGCCAGGGTGGAGGACCGCGGGAGCACCGCCGACAGGCCGGCGGTGCTCCAATGGGCATTCCGACCGCGGCGGTAAAGCCGCGGTCGGACCGGCAACACTGGCGGTCTCCCGCCAGTGTACCGCCGCCCATAGGAATCCTCCAAGGGGATTCCGACCCCCCCTACCGCCATCCAGTTCCCGGCGGTTCTCCCGCCGGGAACCGGATGGCGGTAGGGGGGGTCGCGGGGCCCCTGGGGGCCCCTGCAGTGCCCATGCCACTGGCATGGGCACTGCAGGGGCCCCCGTAAGAGGGCCCCTAAATGTATTTCACTGTCTGCTTCGCAGACAGTGAAATACGCGACGGGTGCAACTGCACCCGTCGCACAGCTTCCACTCCGCCGGCTCGATTCCGAGCCGGCTTCATCGTGGAAGCCTCTTTCCCGCTGGGCTGGCGGGCGGCCTGAAGGCGGCCGCCTGCCAGCCCAGCGGGAAAGTCAGAATCACCGTATTCTGGCGGCCCCCGACAGGCCGGCGGCGACCGCCGCCGGCCAATGTCGGAATGAGGGCCTATGTCTGAGATGCACACGTTGATGCACCTAATCTATGTCAGACATTCCTAAACTAATGTCAGAAATTCCAATCTCTGATAATATTTTGGGCCAGATTACAACCTTGGAGATTGGGATAGTCTGTCACAAACGTGACAGATATCCCGCCCGCCGTATTACAAGTTCTGTTGTATCCTATGGAACTTGTAAAATGGCGGGCGGGATATCCGTCATGTTTGTGATGGAGTATCCCATCCTCCAAGGTTGTAATCAGGCCCTTAGTATATAAGATTTAGAGCCCCTAGAACCACTGGAGCGTCACTTTTCATAATGCTCCGGTGGCGCAAACCACTGCTCAATATTTACAAGGAGGTGTAATGCCACTTTTTGTGGCGTTACACCTCCTTGTAAATATGGGCCCCTCCGACGCAGTTTTCCACATCAGAGCAGCAAGCAATGGGTGGTGCAGTGGGCATTCCACTGCAACACCCATTGCTTTTGACGCTGCCCCAGATTTACAAGTATAAACCAAAATGATGCTTTGGTACTTCTATGTGTGCTGCATTTTGCAGTACACTTAGTAGTGCAAAGTCGCCATTATAGATTCTTTATGTGCAGGAAGGTACACCTTCCTGCACATAAACAATCTATCCCCTCAACACAGACACCCTTGCACTATGGTGGAAGGATGCCTGTGTTGGCGCAGGCACCTTGATTCAGCCCCGGCGCGGGGGGAAACGCAGGGGTGCGCCATATTCATGTAAATATGTCACATCCCTGTGTTTCAAAAGTGGGCGGCTCGGTGCTGCTATTTTTGGCACAGTACCAGGCTGCGCTACTTTTGAATAAATCAGGGCCTTAGTAGATAAGGACTGCCACTCAAGCACTTGTCAGGAGAGGTCCCGCACCCAGATTATCAAAAAAAAGACTGCCAGAGACGGTCTTTACCGCAGCCAGTTCATCAGGAAGATGCTACATCACACTTGATACGGATAACAAATGAGCTGAATCCAGGAGAAAAGATACTCCTGCAACATGTGTTTTACTTTAGCAGGGAACATGGCTTTCACTCCTCACAGATAAATACAGCCGTTTCTGTCAAGGGATGCAGGGCCTGATTTATGACAAGTTAGCGCTGCCTTTGCATAATTTTTTGATGCAAAAGCGGCGCAAACTTACAAAATATAATTATATTATATTTTCATTAATCAGCCCCGCAGTGTATTGCTTCTCTCTAAGAAAGTCTAGGTTGCAATGTCCACTTACCATGCTCCCCTAGTGTAGCACTTAGAAGTAGATTTAGGGGGTTATTCCAACTTTGGAGGAGGTGGTAATCCGTCCTAAATGTGACGGATTTACCACCAGCCGTATTACGAGTTCCATAGGACATAATGGACTCGTAATACGGCTGGTGGTATATCCGTCACTTTACCGTCACTCTTGGGACGGATTACCACTTCCTCCAAAGTTGGAATAACCCCCTTAGTGTGTTAGGTTTTAAATGACATTTTAACTATGTTTGAAATTTTCATTTTATTCTTGTTGTTCATAATAATATTCTGCGTAGTTATTTTAGTTGTGCTGAGAAACAGGTTCACCATATTGCATTACATGCCCAGGCCGATCTTGGCCCCAAGGCCCCCCTCCCTGGGCCGATCTCAGCACCAGGGACCCCATACCCCGGGGCTGAGCCCAAATATTTTTTTTGGGGGGGGGGAGACATGAAGCCAAATTATTTTTGTTCTTTTTGTATTTCTTTAATCCGAGTCCCAAGATGGCTGTCAACGCTTCCTTTTTTTTAATCGATGGACGATCTGCGTCTCTAGATATTTATATTTCTTAAACTCTAATCTCTTAAAAGCTACTGAACGTATTTACACCAAATCACTAAAAGCATGCTTTCTGGATGAAGAACTAGCTTTCAGCCAAATTTGGTGTAATTCCGTCCAGCATTTCAGGCTGGAGTTGTGTTCAAATTCCATATAGAAAAATGCATGGGAAAACAACTTTTTTGGACCCTCCTTTTTTTACATCCCCCACTTAGAAGATCACCGCAAAACTTTCAAGACAGCATTTGAACCGACTAACACATATATTTTAAAAATTTCGTGAAGATTCATCAAGCGACACCAAAGTTATTGGCAAAACAAACAACATGTAATATTAGCAGTAACATTTTTTAACAAAAAACTGAAAAAACTGTGCATGGCCGGGGCACAAGCTATAGTTACCTTAGTGCATGGGTTATAGTTACTTGAGATTACTCAAACCATAACAGGTGAATTTTTACTGTTTTGTAAGTTTAAAATGTGAGCCTAACTATAAAATCCCTGTAACCTTTGTTTTTTGCGATATATATACAGACATATATATAAATTTATAGACAGAGAGAGAATGCAAGAAAAAGTGAGAGAGAGAGAGAGTTGTTGTAGTTGTATCCACTCTGTAATTATAGTTAGAGTTCTGGGAGTTCGGAATTCCTCAGATTTGCCCCCATGCGACAAATTTCCACAAAACTTTGCAGACCTACTCAGTTTTTTACATTGACTGATGATGCAAACATCTGTGGTGATTAGATAAGGACCACAAACACATTTGCATCACACCAACGCATTTTCCATAGACCTTTTAAACAGACATAGCAGCAAAATAGCTGAATGGATTTTCATGAAATTATGCTATGAAATTAGATTATGATGTTGAAGAGATCGTTTTTGTTATTTGATTTAAACTGGTTCAGTAGTTTTTGAGTAATAAGGAACAAAACTTGGTGATGTATTGGTCCACGGTACACCATGGTACCATTGTGATATACTTGGTGAAATGAAAAGGCAGCCATATTGTTAGATTACATTTTGCCTTTGTCCTGTAGTTTAATGTAAAATATAGGTTATTACTGTTGTTTGAGTGTAGAAGACAAAATGAGGCAATTTAGCCAAACCTGGCGAGGTAGGGATTTATATATATTTTAAAAAGTTTATAGAGCACAGCAATACTCTAGTGAAAGTATCTAGAAAGTGCGGTGGTACTTACTAAAATATATATATATATATATATATATATATATATACATGTATATGTCAAAATACAATTAGACATAATCTACATACAGTGGGTCTTAAAATAACCATTTGTTTTTTTGTAAAGGAAACATATTTAATAACAAATAAAACTAAGAAGTACAACATTATAAGATTTGTTTATTTTCATAATTAATCCAGTCAAGGGCCTTGACGGTTTAATTCCCACCTATAAAAGACATAAACTACACCAGAAGCAACTAACAAGACTAAACTTCAGCAACATTTTTCAAGGAAATTGGATGCATTCCTCAAGCACACAGCCATACTTTCATGAAGAGAGTTACTATCACCAGAATAATTGTGTGCTTTCAGTCTTACATGGAAATGTAGTAGGGCAAGATAAAATAAAACAAAAAGTAATTTCTGTTGAAGACATACAGGGCAAAAAGAAGCACAACCCCATAAATCAAAGGCAATTCTATTTGTAATATGAGAGACAAATCGGTTCTGAAGCAAAGGACATTTCTAATGACACTCCCCCAAAAATTAGACGACTGCCCATTTTCGACCATTACTAACCTCCAAGGAGATGCTGTAGGTTGTTTGAGAAGTCACCTGTGTGACCCACATTACATCATACCAAACTGCTCTCACACATCATTCAACAGTAAGAAACCGTGTGCAGACATTATACTCTGTCAAAACACTATCATTGCAAGTGGAAGCACTCAGTTAGTAAGAGTACTGAAAGGAACAAATATTTTTCTCCCATTAGATTTTTAAAAAAACAAAGTCAGTCTTGCAATTGAATGCAAAATCGAGGAGCCATTAGTGGTTTTAGTCAATGGAGTACAAACGAAAGAAAAAATTGGCAAGAATGATTGAGTATAGAAAAAGTTCAGAAAGCACTACATTACCTTAAGAAAAACAAAGTATACAATAAATATTTTGACGTTCATAACTATATCTCCTCTCCATACTTGTCATTTGCAAAAGATAATCAAAGTCAAACAGGACAATGTGAACAGATTAGTGAAGAACAAGCTCAATGGATATATGAACATTATGGTAAACGCTCATTACACTCGAAGACACATAGAATTGAAACATATGCTCAGAAATTTAGGACCAGCTGCTTGATTTATTACTTTAAGCTGTGCTGAGTATGAATGGGATGATTTGCATCAATTTCTTCTCAAAGCTAATGCTAATATACTAGCTACTAACTGCAAAACACCCACTGAAATATGTTTTTTGGGACCTGCCATTGTTAGCAGATATTTCAATCACAAATTTGAAACAATGTTAAATTACTTAACCAATAATAAGGAAAATCCAATTGGAGAAGTGTGACACGCAACACGTAAAGAGCAATGCACTTCCTGGGCAGCAGCGAGGTCCGAGTGAGGGACTGCGTGAGGTTTTGACTAACTGAGCAAAGTAGTATACCCCTTGGCCCCTTGGCCCCTTGAACCGTCAGACCCGCACACCACTCCGTTCCGGCCCTGGCACCCAGTACTCAGGTGCCTGGCACTCCTGCTCGGGACCCCTGGGAGCTGTAAATTGTGTCAGCAGGACACAGGGCACAGGGCCGGGCCACTTGCTACCTGAGCCAAACAGCTGATTGTTGAGCCGCGTCCCAAACATGTGCTATGAGGAGAAGCCATCTGGCGAAGTGCACAGAAGTGGGTATGCACCAGACGGGAGAGCAGGGGCAGGGTAGGGCAGTGAGTAGCCTTGCAGCAGTTAGGTAGAGCCCTGTTCACCATGGAAGCGGCCCAACTAGGTTTTGGGTGCAGCTTGCAGTGACGGGAGAGCTCTTGCCATCTTTCCCATCCTGCCTCCAGCAAACTCAGTGCAACCTGGGGCTGGGCAGCTTTCCACTGCAACCAGGTACACCAGTGTAGATCCAGAGGGCCCTTGTATTTAGTATTGGGCTACTTGTGCCCCCAGTGCCCTTTAAAGCTACAGCTATACAGCCAGATGACTAAAGCATCAGACTACCAATTAGAGCATCAACAGCCAGAGCACGTTTGGGCTCAGTCACAGTCACGCATCAGCTTTTACAGAAATGGAAAGGACCAAATTTTAAAAAACTCCCTAAATAATATCAAGCCTCCAACAACTGAAGGATGTAATGAAAGTTAGGAGATTAAGTGCTGGAAGTGCTGAAAGGGAGTTTATGATGTTGGACAGGATCCCTCATGGCCCTTGGGGCAGAACGAAGCCCTTAAAGCCTCTAAATATATCAGATTACTTCTTTACATTGAAGGGTGAGGTCACTAAATGTTCCGACCACAGCAGCAGCATCAGGGTCAAGGACAGCACTACAGTGATGACCCTAACCCAAAACCAGAAGTCCGCAAGTGAGGAGAATACAATTAAAACCACAGAGGGCCCACATTCGGCCCCACATTCGGCCCCCTGGTTTCCAACAGTTCTGCGTCCATTACTTACGATAATGGCATTACTCCTAGTCCTACTCCCTCGCCTTCCTTTAACCAATGAGGCTTCCTGCCTCCCCCTAGACCATCCCTTCCCCTTTGAAACCCCCCTCCCACCCCCACCACCTCCTGTACAAAAACAAGCCCAAGCAGCAACTCAGGCGGTCCGTACAGGGGAGGCGGGAGGGAACGGAAAGGAAGGCGAGGGAGTAGTACTAGGAGTAATGCCATTATCATAAGTAATGGACGCATTACCTCCCGTCCCTCCCTCGCCTTCCTTTAACCAATGAGACATAGCAAGAGAAAACAGGAGACGGACACTGAGTTGCGATAAGTTTTAATTACAATCCCTAAAGACCATCGAGACCCTACCCCCCTATTACATCATAGAGGATAAGACTCGGTGACCCAATACCGACTCCAAACTACCCAAGTCCGCCAGCCTAGAATGGCGAACAAATGTAGAAGGAGAGGCCCAAGTGGCGGCCCTACAAATCTCCACCACTGAAGCCCCCTAAAGCTCAGCCACCGTAGCCACCATACCCTTGGTAGAACGGCCCTGAATCCCCTGGGGAGGAACCACCTCCTTCAATGAATACGCCAACGGAATCAAGGAGCGCACCCACCGACTAAACGAAGCCGTGGAAGGCTTCTCACCCTTCCAGGCCAGACCGAAATTCACAAAAAGAGAATCCCCTTTACGGAAAGGAGCCACCACATGCAGATACTCTAACAATGCCCTGCCCACATCCAAAGAATGTAACCAAACCTCCTCATCCGAGGAAGGATTCGGACAAAATGAAGGAAGTATGACCTCCTGGCGAGCATGAAAAGAAGAATTAACTTTTGGAATAAAAGAAGGAACCGCAACAAGCACCCCCGATCCGGAAAAACCTTACAAAAAGGAAAGGAACAGGCCAAGGCCCCCAATTCCCCTAAACAGTGGGCCGAAGTAATGGCCACCAAAAAGAACATCTTCAAAGAAAGATGATGCAAGTCACAATCCCCCAGAGGTTCAAAAAGGGCAGCAGTTCATGCATCCAAAACTAAGGAAAGATCCCAGGAAGGAAAAGAACGTACGGGGCGAGGAAACAAGTTAAGAAGACCCTGAAAAAATCTAGGCATCAAATGACCCTCATCCGACAGATTACGCCAAGGACCCCTAAATGCCTGAATAGCCGCCCATTGCACCCGCAGAGAAGCCACCGACAAACCCAATTGTGCACCATCCTGTAAAAATTGCATCACATCAAATATAGAAGTGCATGTAGGATCCAATTTATGCCGGAAACACCAAGAAGAAAAGACTTTCCACTGTCTACCATAAGAAATCAAAGTGGAACGCCACCTTGAAGCCAGTAACATAGAACTCAAAGCAACTGGCACCCCCAGACCCGTCAATCCCCGTCGTTCAACTTCCAGGCCGTCAAGTGCAACCTCCTCAATGACCCCATCGAGAGGCAAGGAAACTCCAGGGGAGACGGACAAAGAAGAAGAGGCCACATTAGACCTGATGCCATCAACTGCAGCAATGGAAACCAATTCGCCCTCGGCCAATGGGGCGCAATCAAGACAACCCTGGCTCCCAAATGCCAAACTCTCAACAGAAAAGCCCGGAGCAGCTGAAATGGCGGGAAAGCGTACAAAAGACCCCGAGGCCAAGGACACAACATCCTGTCCACCTCCCAAGCCTGAGGACAACGAAACCGGGAGCAGAAGGGACTGAGTTTCGCATTCTCTGGGGATGCAAACACATCCATCACCGGAAGACCCCGGAGGCGAACAAGATGAAGAAACAGCGACCTTCGGAGGGAGAAAAGTTGTGAGGAAGGAATCACCCTGCTTAGTAGATCCACCCGAACATTGATCACCCCCCAAGTGTAGGTAGCCCGGAGAAAAGGAAGTCCTTCCTGAGTCCACACAAAAATCTTTCTTGCTAGACTGAACAAAGCCCTCGACCTGGTCCCCCCCTGCCGGTTTACATAAGCCTTGGTGACTTGGTTTGTCGACCGATTGGCCTCTAGCGGAGACCAAAATCCACACCGACCCCATCCAAGCACCCCAATCTGAGAGGCTGGCATCCGTCGTTATCACAACTGGGATTGGAGGAGACAAAGACACCCCTACCTGAAGATGAGTGGTCCCCAACCACCATCTCAACTCCCTGCGTATCAACCCTGACCCCGGAATCCGAGTCAGCAGAGAACCAGACCCGGGAGCCCACCTCCTTAACCATAGAAGCGCTCGGGGGCAGACTGCGACACGATCGTCCTCACCAGGGACTGGAGCGCACCTAACCTCTTTTCCGACACAGTCACCAAGCCTTGATGAGTCAGAAACCGAGCCCCTAGAAAAAACGGATCTTGGGAAGGGACCAAATCTGACTTCCCCCAGTTGATCAAAAACCAGTGGTTTTGCAGGACCACAGTACCCGGGCCACATGCCTCCGCAACTGGACCTGTGAGGGTGCATGTATTAGGATATCGTCCAGATAAGGATGAATAAACACCCCTTCTGAATGTAGAAGAGCCACTAGAGGGGCAGCACCTTGGTGAAAATCCGGGGAGATGACTTGAGGCCGAAAGGCAGCACACAAAACTGATAGTGTTCCAGGCCTACTGCAAACTGTAGGAACCGCTGAGAAGTCTTTGCCACTGGCACATGTAGGTATGCATCCTGCAGATCCAGCGACGCCAGAAAATCCCCCTGACTGACCATCGTAAAAATAGTCTGAATTGACAGCATGCGGAAATGCACCGTCCTGATCCAAGCATTCATTCCTTTCAGATTGAGGACAGGCCGAAAACCCCCTGACACCTTCTGAACTAGAAACAAGACGGAATAAGTGCCCGACCCCTTTCTTCTAGAGGAACGTGGGAAATGGCCCCTTTGAGAAGTAAGTCTCGGACCCCGTTCAACAATGCCTCTCTCCATGCCCCGACCGCAGGCAGAGGAGTGGGACGCACCCCGGAATCTGGAGGCACCACTTCGAAATCTATGACGTAACCATTGGTCACAATGTCCAGCACCCAATGATCGCTGACACTCTCCTGCCAAGCAGAAAGAAAGTGCCTCAGCCTTCCCTCACCCTGCCCTATGCCAGGCCCACATTGATTGTCAGGACCCCTTCTTGAACCCACCCCGGTTCAAAGAAGCAGACTTCTTAGGGGAAAAACGGGGCTGAAAACAACGTTTCCTGAAAGAAAAAGATTTTGCATCCATCTTGGGAGAAGAACAGGAATGCTTCTTCCACCCTTTGCCAGAAGCCGAGCCACCTTTATAAGGCAAAGCATGCTTCCTCTCCTTAAATGCCTTGGAAAGCATGGAAGGCAACTGATCACCAAACAAACTACGTCCTTCAAAAGGCAATCTCAGGAGAGCAGACTTCTCTCCAGGATCCACCTTCCACGATCTTAACCAGAGGGACCTATGGGCCCCAATCAAAGCCCCAGATGCCAGAGCCGAAGTACGGACCACATCCGACGATATGTCCGCCAGCAACCTGGCCTGCTGCTCCATAACTGCTAGAAGTTCGGAGCACTCCGCACCGTCCTGTACGGCAACCGCCAGCTTATCAAAGTCCTGCACCAGCATCTGGGCTGCATAAACAGAATATATACCTGCTCTCAGGGCCAGATTTTCTGCGGCAAAGGCCCTCTTGAGACCAGAATCCACCTTGCGGTCCATGGCATCAGTAGGCACACAATCCTCCGGATTGACTGCCGTCTTGCCAATCAGGGTTGTCAAAAATGGAATCCAGATGAACAGAGGGAGGTAACACATCCTCCCCTTCCAGTAAATAAAGTTTCTGAAGGAATCGTGGAAATTGAGCTTTATCCACATCCTTCCATTCCCGAAACACCATATCCTTCACAGGTCCCTGAAAAAGCATGGCAAACTTAGAAGGCGTCTGATACTGAGGGAACAAGTGTGAGTCAGATCCCGCAGGCTGAAACACTGGAAAACCTAAATTGTCCCGCACTTGTGACATCACCTCCCACATCTCTTCCCTGGAGACATATTTCCCCCCAGAGATAGTAGATGGAGCATCCTCCTCCTCATCATCTGAAGAGGATCTCTCCGCAGTCGCAGGAGGACAGGCAGCTTTAGACCGACTAGGCCTGGCCATCCCTGCCTGGAGAGCCCAGAAACAGCCACCTCTATCATGTCCTGTACTTCCTCTCTTGACATGAGTGGTGCAGAAGAACTACCCGGAACCTGGCGACCCCCAGGTGTAGAAATGGCAGTAGTACCCTCCTCCCCTGAGGAGGAGGAAGAAGTTACAATCCTGCGCCTTTTTGTAGGAACCTTTGGCATGGTAAATTCAAATAGTACTACCAACCCCCTGAACCCAACCTCTAAATATACTAGGTACAGGTCCACCTCCAAAAAAGCAATCATCCAATAAAAGTACACCATTAATTAAGGAATTTAGTTAAAACGCGGGCAGAACGCCCGTCCTACCATCTCTGATGCCTAAAAATGCCCACCGGCACCTCCGCGGGCCGAGGTATCGGAAACGGATGCCCCAGCCGTAAAGAGCCGACTGACCTCGTCAGCCGAATCTCAGGACGCGTCTGCCAAGCAGCCCCGTCTGCTTGCATAGACGTGACCAGCCAGAGCACACCCGAGGCGCCCGCACCTCGAGGAGTGCAGGAACGATGACCCCCAGGCCCCGCCGTGGAGGAAAAAGTGAAAAGTAAGTCTAGCATGGGCTAGACAGAAAAAAACAGGAGGTGGTGGGAATGGGGGGGGGTTTAAAAGGGGAAGGGAGGGTCTAGGGGGAGGCAGGAAGCCTCATTGGTTAAAGGAAGGCGAGGGAGTGACGGGAGGTTCTGCTTGACGTGTTTCGCGGCCAGCCATTCAGCAACAAGAATTGACCATCACCAATTTTCAAATTTTGGCCTCTAGCCTAAAAAGCCCACAATTCTCACTGAACTTGTTCCCAACATTAAGGGAGACTTTCGCCAGTTGTCCAGCTTTGCCTGCACATGTTCACAGATCCGATCTTAGGAACAGGACCATGGGAAAGTAGCATGTCCAGGCTCCCTGGTTTTACATCTGCTGGATGAGCCTGGAGGTGAGGATTTAAAAGTTGGAGCAACAGATTCAAACAAGACCAGAGGGGCTTTCCTAAATTCCATGCAAGCAACAATTATGGCTTTTTTTGTAAAAAACATTTTTATTCCGTTTTTAGGGTAACATTTTTGAAAAAACAAGTTACAGCAAAAACCAAAGTGGGGACAGAGAGGGATAACAAAAGAGAAAAAAGTCTTAACCTGACATGCATAACTGTAAAGAAATCATTCTACAGCATTAAAATGATTAAATAACAAGGTGAACCATAATAAACACTGGATGAAACATTAGGAATATGATGAATTTATGTATGAGATGGCTGGAGTATACATGACTTTGTGAGTGTGAGATGAAGAGTTGATAACGAGACAACTAGGAAATAGGGAAGGATGTGCCATAGTATAGAGAGGAGAATATTGAACAACACTGAGAAACATGATACCACAGAATAGTGTATGGGTTGTCTGTAAAGAAAGGATTTCCTCAGGTAGGTTGGTCCTGCATGAAAAGGTCAAGTGTGTTGTATTTGGTTGGGATCTCTCATGCCGTTGTGTAATATGAGTGCTTCTTAAATAAGTGACTCAGGTCCACCAGGTATGATGTGATACATTTTTATTTGATTTCCATTCTATCAGAATTACCTTGATGACAATGGTGAGTAGTAGGTCTGGTAGGAGCAGAGCAGTATCTGGGAGGGTAATAGGAGGTGTTGCTAGGAATGGGCTTAACACAATAGCTGGGAAAGATAAGTTCATAGGGCTTCTAAAAATCATTTCAATGTGTTTTGTTATGTTTTGCCAGAATTCTTTTAAATTTGGACAGGAAAAGAATATATGTTCATTGCTTCCATTAGGGAGGTCGCAAGACCAACATGAGTTAGTGTCTTCAAGCTTAAGCCAGCATAGTTTTATAGGGGTCCAATATAGAAAGTGTGTTGCGAAACATTCAGTTTGGGTGAGGGATGGTATCAGTTTGTGTTTAAATAGATTAGAACCTATCTGTGACCAAAACTCCGGTGTTGGAGGAATTAGCTCCTTGGATGAGAGAAAGGTGGACCATTTTTGTGTGAGGGGTGAGCAACGTGGTTTTTGGTGAAGTTAAGTAGTATATACATTTTTGAAGTGGTGTGCCTACTCTCGAGTAGTAGTTGGAGTTTAGGTATCAAGGGTGAGGTATGTAACTGTCCATTTTTGGAGATGTTAGCATTTGTTTGTAGAAAAGCATAAATGTCCAGAATAGAGAAGTTATATTTATGTGATAAAGCCTCAGTGTCATGGTATAGATTAGTTATGATCGTGATCCCTTTGGTAGCCCAGGAGGTGGCCTTTATCTAGTGATTTTGGGGTTTGGAGTTTCCTATTGAACCACAAGGAAGTGGAGAAAGATTTGTGAATCTTGGGGTCCAGTATTGAGCCTACTGACAGGAGGGTCGAAATATTGTCTTAAATGATTGTTCTGAGAGGGTTATGAGACATTGTCAGAATGGCTGGCAATGGAAAGGGATGACAGATGGGGGTTTCGATAGGTAGCAAGATAGGTGTAAGTAAATTATTGGTGTCAAACCATCATGCACCTTGCATAGCTAAAAAGGCCATCTGATACATGTGCCAGTTAGCAAAGCTAATTCTAGGTTTTTTGTTTTCCCAAAGGAAGGAAGAAACCACTTTGTTGATGTTTTGCAAAAATTCTGGGGACAAACAGATTGGGATCATACTGATAAGGAAATTTATTGGCAAAGAAATCATCATTTTAATGGTTCCAAATCTGCCACACCAGGAAATATTTTTCGAGGACCATGTTGTTAGTAGATCTTTAATTTTGACTAGGATTTTATGTCCGTTGGAGATGACTGACTCATCAAGATTGTTGGAGAACCATATACCAAGGTATTTTATGGTATTTTATGGAGCTTTTCCATTGAAAGTTAGACGAGCCAATTAAGGATGGGTGACAGTGGAAATTAAGGGGAAGGATCACTGTTTTATCTTGTTCAAAGAATATCCATAATACTGGGCAAATTGATTATCAATAGAGAGGATTTCCACTCTGGCCGAGTAAGGGGATTCTGTGAAGATCAGAATGTTGCCAGCATGGGCGACTGGTTCATACTGCAAATTATTGAAGGGGATACCTGGGATGTCAGGTGATCTATTGAATATTAAAAGGAGGGGATCAATTGCAGGTAGAAACAGGAGTGGGGATGGAGGCAGCCTTGGAATGTGCCGTGTTGTAGGGGGGATGATGTTGATAGTGATCCAATAATCCTCATTCAAGCTGTGGGATAATGATATAGGGCCATAGACATATTGATAAAGTTTGGTCCTAAGTCATATGTGATGAGCACTGCTTCAAGGTAGGCCAGACAACCTTATCAAAGGCTTTCTCCGCGTCCAGAGCTATTGCCGCTGGAGAAAGTGGTTTTGAAGACTTTTCAATAATATGTGAAAAAAGACATACAAGTAGACCTACTTAACACCTTGGAGGACTTTTGTCAGGCATTAATGAAAAGCTAGAAAAATGTAATGCTCTTATAATGCAAGTACAATCAAAGACCAATATAAGCTTTACTATATGCTCATGTAAAGAAGTAATTGATAAGCTTGCACAGCTACCAACAGTACTTGAAGAAATACTGGGAAAAATAAGAAACGTCCCGAATCTAAACAGTCGGCAGCCTATCTGCAAAACACAAAATGATGCTCTAGACAACATTACCACCCCTAGGAGCTTGGAAGAGTCAACACTAACATTGTGCAGAGGAGATGGGGGCACCAATGCAAGGAGTAAACCAGATGTTTGTCAAGATGAGGAGCTCAACATAAAGTAAAAAAACAAAGGCCAGGAAACAGTTATCACGCCTGTACCACTCCACCTGATGAAGCGGGAAAGAAAGTACACCAGAAAAGGCAGAAACAGGATCCAGCCAGGGGGATCTGCTTACTTGAGTGCTTACTCAATTATGCCTCCAAAGCAGGAAGAGGGCCAAGTGGGAAATATAGGTTTGTTGCTGGTTAATCCTGAGTTGATTGGCTCTGATTAGTACTAGAGTGGCATAGAACTGTCACAATATCAAGAGGGGTGAAGTCAGTTAAGAAGCCTGACAAAGCAGCAGGGCACTCTGCTATTAATGAAGATAAAGGCCAGAGTAAGCCCACTGCAGCCCTGAGCTCAAGGGTGATCACACCAGAGGTTATAATCAGCTACTGCAGATAGCACAAGACAACTGTAGTCAATCTGTTGTTGTACGGCGAGTTCCAGACTGAAAGCAATTCAAAGTACTCTAGCAGGAAGGTCACTTGGCTCTGGCCCTCAAAGTTCACAGCCTAAAGGTAATAAGCCACCCTGATGTCTGAGCTGAAGTCATGCTAAGTTAAAGTCTGCTCAAGAAAACTCTGCCCTGGCCCCCTTATTCATAGGCATGCAAGGAAAAGAAAGCGCTGAATTGGAGGGAGCCACTAAAAGCCTGAACCCTTACCTCCTGGAACAGAATGGGAACAAGACTAGTCTATTGTGGATTCCAGAATTAAAATCAAGGAGAATCCAGGAAACTTTAAATCAAGCAAGCATTCTTAAATTGGTCAGGGCCCTTACAGGACTGGAGCAGATGGTGTCAGAGGAAACCTTTTCAATAAAATTTCTACCCACCAGAAGAAAGGAGGCTTCAGAACCCACCCTGGTTACATTCAACTCCTGGTGCCTCCCAACAAAAATATTAGAGAACAAAGACCTGTTGTAAGCTTGGGTATAAAGCTAGAAATATTCCAGAAGGACCACTATCCCTACTTCTTCTATAGCAAGATCATTTAACCAAGGGAAAAGGAATCACAAATTCAATGCCGAAAGTGCAATGGGATGGCTATCACCCTCGGTCCACTGTGTTGGTGATTAAGCCCAAAGATTGACCAGGAAATCAAATGAGCATGAGCATAATGGAACACAGTAACATAGCATATGTTCTTGTAACCTGGGAGGACTGCTAGCAGAAACCGAGGACACCCTCTTGCTGCAATACCTACAAAGTGATGATGTAAAAGAGATCAAAGAGATGTCGGAGTTATCTAATAAACCCCTGATAGGGTTTGTGGAATATAGTAGATTTGCTCACAAAAGCAGCACCTTTGGGAGGACAAAAGACAGGTTAGCCATTTATGTGAGTTGTCACCTATCCTGAAAAGTTACAGTGATGGACATACAAGAGCCCTGGTTATTAGCTCTGCATTTCAATGGCTAGTCACAGACATTGGCAGAACCTTTGATCCTTGTCCATGGCTACATTAACCCTAAAGAAACACCTATGAGGGGGGGTAACTGATCTACCTCCTACAAGGGATTGTTTAACAGCTAACCTGCTAATCACTGGAAATTTTGCTTCAAACTTATTGCAACCCCCGGGTGAGGATCATGACTATGCACCTGGGGCCCTGCTGGATTAAAGTTATCCACACCACAGGTGTCAAGGTAAGATCTGTAAAAAGCTGCAGAGAGCCTGTGAATTGGTTGGATTAATAATCTTGAATCACCCCCTGGGAGACATCCCACCATTATGGACAGGTCATCAGTCAAAAAGGTTTCTTACCTTGACTATTCTATGGTAAATATAGTCTATATAGTTGAGTCACAGATTTTAAAATCAACCATCTTTCTGTTCTTGGTGCCAAATATCCGACCAAAGGAACACATGAAGGTGCAAACCTCAACTATAAAAAGAACTCTTGTGCGCCGAGGGTTATTTGATTCTTAAGATAAAAAATCTGCAGATCTTTCAGGCAATTGCTGTTTTCCCTCAGAACCCAGACCTGTTAAAAACCCTGTGTGAAAATTGAAAAAGGCTTAAAAGAGAGGTTTGAGTTTTCAAGCAAAGCAGGCATGAAACTTTATGGGCCAAGCAGCTATATTCATCAAATCAAAAGGACTCTAAGAAATTCTAGAAATTAATCAACAAGATTGAAAAAGACCAAAGGGTGGAAAACAATGCAATCATCAGTGAGGAATGTCTGCATTATCTGTAATTAAGATAATTGAGAACTCACGCTCCAACTGTGCCTCTGGCCCGAATGGTATCCCTCAAGCCCTCTTTAAACAAAATATACCAACCTGGATGAATTTATTGGCTGTGATGTTTAGTGCCATTCTGGCCTCTAGGAATATACCAAACAGTGGCGAGGCTCCATTTTTCACCCCCATTTTAAAGGGGGTCATAACTATGCCCCCAAGCATCTTTCGCCTGACAGCTCTGAGAGATGTGGACCTGAAATACTTCTCAACCCTGTTAATACAAAACCTGTTTGAGTGGGCATTGCAAACTGGAACATTGCCTCTGAACCAGATGGGGTTCAGAAAGAACCAAGAGACCTTATCCAACCTGTTGGTCCAGGCCTGAGTATGAAAAGTGCAAGCGACACCCACACGCCATTGTTCATGTACTTCGTAGATTTCAAAGCAGCACTCAACCTCGTTTCACGTGATAAACGGTGAGAACAGCTACAGCGCTGGTGGATCCCACTAAATTTACTGAGGATAATAAGGCTGTTATATGAAGACCTGGGTCAGGATCAAGGACTGGCTTGGGAGTCATCTGTCCAGAAAAGTGGGTACAAAAATCAGCCTGAAACATGGTTGTGTGCTCACACCCCTCGGGTAACCTTTATGTCGCAAATATCTTGCCTGCCCTGAATCAACTGGTGGCCAATGCTCCGAGCCTTGGTGGGCCACCTTTGTCCAACATCCTTTATTCAGATGATTAATTCCTTCTACGCAACACCCGGTAAGGGCTACAAAACTAATCAAACACCTTCTGGGACACGCTAATGAAAACCAGTTAGAAATCAATCTCATTAAAACAAAGTTAATCTCTTTAAACTGGCTCATTTCTAAGCAGAGAAAATGGCTGCTTAAAAGTGTCACCAATAGAATAAACTGTCACCTACCTATCTGGGTGTTAAGCTGGACTAGAGGGCCTCCTACACGCCACAAAAGGAAGTTATTAGTAATGCCTGGAAAAAGCATGTGGACCTTCATCCAGCGGAATTCCTCAGAGTTACCAAAAGACTCCATATGGTTCAGTGTGCAGGCGGAGTATTGAAGCAAATAAGCAAAGCTGCCACAACCCATGTTCAAACCTCTATAATGCACCTGGATATGACTGCCCCACTCCTATAAAAGAGGTAGATATCAAACTTTTGGGAAGCTTTGGTATACATTTGAGACCTCAAGGTGAAGGATGTGGGTCTGTGGCAGCAAATGCTTTGTTTAGGTCATTGTGCAGGACAATGGCAGGTGGTTGCCTGCTCTCAGGCAGGACCCTGTCTGTAGCACAGTCTTGTGGCCTTCGCTGTGAAAGCACGTGTTAATGGGTGTATGATAGAGCCTAGAAGTGCTGCAGGGAAGTTTTGGGGGAGTTGTACCTTTAGTGGGGAGGGGCAGACTGAGAATCATTTGGAGATATGTTTTATTGTTTATTTTCACACAACTTGTACATCATGTTGGGGATACAAATAGAAAACAAATAGAAACGTTACTATGAGCACACGTTTAAGCACGCCTCATGCAAGTCGTCCAACTCTGTGTGTCTGGGAGCAAAAACTACAGTTGTTTCTTGCCCTACGCATGCATGCTCAATCTGTATTTACTTAGTTCTGTTTTTTTCAGAGCACTTTACTTTTTTTTGTCCATGGCGGTGCTTGTAATAGCACAGACAGAAACGGCGCAGCATTTTTTACCACCACTACCTAGGTAACAGTGAGGATACTGGTTCAATCAATCTAACCACAGCATTACATATACTCAATTGCACTGTAAGGGATGTAGCATGGTAGAAAATAATCAATGAGATTAAATCCATGTTAACAGTCTGTGCTTTAGCTCTTGGAAGTTCCATAAATAATCCAAGTCTTACACCTATTACCGTGTAACAGTCGCTTATCCCACCTGCAACTAATATGTGCCAAAAATGCACATAACCCCTAATGGCAGTCACAGAAAGGACCTTCTAGGAGATGCCAGATGTGAGCTCCATTATGAGAGAAATAGAATCAGTTTGAAGCTACGACTAGCACCACCACCCCCCAGAAGCTAAGCATGGCTTCCCTCAGAATTACCAGCAACGTATTCCGACAGAACTGCTTGAGTTGATTGATACTGCAGATTGACCAGTATGCCTCTCCCTATAGTGACAGAGACAGGGGGAAGTAAAGAGGGGCGGCCAGAAGAGAGCACGTTTGAGGCTCGCATCAGAGGCTCCTTACCTTGCTCATTGTTGGTGCCAAAGCTAGATTTGCCCTCCCACAGAGTTGCCATTGCCAGGGGCAGATTGCTGATGTGGCCCCCACTGGGTTATCGCCAAACTTTTATTATTGGCCATGTTGTGATGGACAAAGCTCTTGGAGCCCGAGAGCTCCGTACCCTTCTTGAGCATGGTAATGCTACCTCCTTAAACACAGAGCTGCACGGCCACTGCTTAACAACTTTCCCCTTTCATCGATTTGTACCCAGTCTACTGGGGTTGTGTTGCGTGTTTGAGCAGGCGGGGAGGGGTGAGGAGGACCCAAGGAGGAGTGAGGAGTTTCAGACAAACCTGCCTTAGCATACTCTGCATCTGTTGATTAAGTACAGTTGCGCTGTATCGCTGCTGTTCTGTACATATACATTTGGGAGAATTACAACAATCACTATTATAAGGCAAATGGATAATTAGTTAATGAAGGGCTGAGCCACGAGCGGGAAACTGCCATGCGGCACTAGCTGAGTTTTTACAGATGGAGTGCAGAGTGGGCAAAACTCTGTGAACTCCACCAATGGAGCAGATTTTACTGTCCACCCTTAGTTATTAGAAAGGCTGGGTGAAAAACTCTGCTGAGTTTTGGTCAATGGAAGTTCCATTCAAATTCTGCCAACCACTGCGTGGTGGAGTTTTTTTCTTGTTCATGGCTCGCTAACGACAAGTTGTTGAGCACAACTGAGAATTGTCATTCCCTAGAATGATTTTCAGGCACTAATAATGCACCCAGTGCAATTTTCAAAATGTGGGCATTGAAAGGCGGTTGAAACTGTTTGTGTTAGGAAAGCTGCCACTCGAGTAGAAAATCTACTTGAGTAGCAACAAAAGCAACTCAAGCAGCAGTGCCCTCTAGTGCATCACATGGTCCAGTTTGTGCTGATGTCTCAGTGCTGAACAAGCTTCTGGCACTGACAACCAGTAAAATGTGCCAATTTCCTCCCTCTTACAGAACTCTACAGATTCTTGCAGAGTTTTTATGTAACTCTGTTGAATTCTGCAGAGTACAACTCTGTGAGTTGCACTCAAGCCTAGTTATTAGAGGAAAACCAAGAGCCCTAAATTTTGCCTTTTCAACCATAACAAAAAGACTCTAGCTTAGATTCCCCCACCGTGAATCCATCAACTCTGGTACATAGGTACATGGTCAGGCAAGCTCTGAGATCCAAGCCTGAGGTTAATGACTGACAGGTCGCAGGTGGGGAACCACTTAGTCGGCAGGCAAATACACATACCGGAAAACTTAGATCAGATCTCACTGATAGACACAGCAACACCACAATGGTCCCTGCAGATGGGCCCGTATAAAACACACATAGCCAGACGGACGCGTACATTCCCAAAATACCATAAAGTTAGATGCTGCATGTAGGTAGGAACACTTAGCCAATCAGAACACATCACATGCAGTGACCATGCCACCATAGGCCAGACATCTGGACACGTACTCGCTGGCCCGCATTGAGTCCACACCAGGGCGAGGCCCACCTGCATTTACTATCTGAAACTATATTTATGACTCCATGACAACTGCTCACATTTTTACTAAGAAAGGAATGTTTTTATCATTGCATTGTACTCAGGGAAATGTATAAAACATGCATTGCACTTGCTAGTCAGACTCAAATTCGCCCTGGTAAAGCAATCTTTAGCAAGGCTAGTGGCCATCGTAAAGTGTTGTCATAAAATGAGGAACGCCCCAAGGATTCTCTGGCGCATTATGTATGATCTGAAATCAATTCACAAAGAGGGGAAGGTTGCTTTAAAAAGTATTTATAGGACAGCATTGAGACCCTCGGCCTCAGTGATCTATGGCACCTGGATACAAGTGAGCAGGTTTTTTAGAAAGTTGTAAACTAATGCATCTGGCTGAACAGTCGGTGGGAGGACAAAAAAATACTACCCAAGTGAGCACATTGGTGCCTGGTGGAAAATTTGTGTGATGCCCAACATGAACAGTCCTACTTCAAAGTAGTGTATTTGTTCTGCAACCTTCCAGCATTGGGCAGACAGCCTATTATAGAATACTTTGAGACAGTACGCTTTTCCTACTATGCTGTGACGTTGTCTTCAGTAGCATATGCCTTGAGAAAGTGTGTCGGCTGTTTTCATGGATGCATCATACTTTGAAATGAATAAATCTTAATCAATTACAAGAAGCGTTCAGGACTCTCTTTGCTACATTCTAATACTTACACGGACTTCTGTGGACTGCTTTGGTGTGCCCTGGCATTTTTCAACAAACTCTTCAGTCCTGATTGGTTCTCCAGTCAGCACAACATACACCCTTGGTGGTTGGGTGTAATACCAGTATGGCACCCATTGAACATTTCTTACTTTAACAATTTTCCCCGGCAACTGTATGGATCTGTTGGATGTGCGAACCTGCAAGCACAGCCACTCCCTTTTTTTAATAGTCCTACTTCAAAGGTGTTTACTCTGTGAACAGCAAGAGAAACTTATGGCAATGAGATGCGGGCTGTTCCCTAACCTAAGCCCAAGTGTCAAGAGGAGGGACAACCAAAGGACAAGATGTGCCATTTATGCCATCTGACAAAGGAAACATTGCATGTTCTTTGCCTCTGTCCTTGCTTACTTATGCATCAGACAGTCCTGCTACGTGATGAATGTATACCCTTAGGATTAGGAACCTGTAGGTCAATAGCCATGGAATCTTTAAATCCTTGAAACATCTATTTGAATATTTGGCCGGTGCAGTTTCTTGGCATTTCTAAAAGTCTGGTTAAGGCCAAAGACTCTCCCAATCAGGGCTCAAGGTTCCATGCATCTGGAAGGTGCCAATGGCAGGCTATGGTTGTGCACAGGAGGTGCCTGAGCGATGGCCTGCTAGGGGGTACATTAGGTGTGAAACCAAGAAGAATACTCTGCCCCCTATCTCATCCATGGAGGTTTGAAGGGTCATAGGAAGCAAGTTTTACACTTTCAAACAATTGAAGTGCAGTAAATACTGTTTAAGAAAATATTGTGAAAAGTTATTTATTACTTAAAATTTCCCTTTGGATTTCCAAGACCGATCCTACAGAAAGTAAGATTCAACAATGTAATGTCATTTGTAAGGCATGCTTTTATTGGCAAATCACTGTAACACACATACAATCTTTGAAGATTACTCGCATCACAACGGATCAATGACTACAACTGTTTATTTCTATTAACGTGGGATGCTAACATGGATGTACAATTTATTGCAGATAACTCAATTCTACATTACAAAAGCAAAAAAAACAGTTTGGAAGGAAGTATTAGAAAAAGTATTTGCTGAGCATTCTGAAAGATTATGCAAATGTAGCCTACAAATGCTATTTTATCATAAGGTCAGTAGCTATGAAGCATGTGACCGTTTAAGTTCCTCAAGCTTATATGGTATATCAAAGACAATCATGTGACTTACTTTAGGATTGTCATCATCATGTCAAAGAGTTCTGAAAAGTGTACTTGAAATTGAATACCTTCCACATTTCAATACTACAAAAACATTTTAAAAACAAATTTGTTGGACGTATCCTACCCAAAGAGAAACCATTGTTAGAAAACCTATGAAGTTACTCAGTTCTACACATATAGAAAAAACATGACAGAAGATATTAACACTACTTAATTTCAAGTAGAAGGTAGCAGTGGTTGATTAATACATCATAGCAAACCTTATCTTATTAATCATCGTACACTAAGTTGTGAGACAGGAGAAAAGAAATAATTTTACTATTTAGTACTTCTTCAACTTTTTAAACTGCAGTGCAAAGATGAAGAACTTCTTGGTCCTTTTGAGTGCTATAAAGATGCATTTAATGTTTTTAAAAATGGCATTGCATAGTCTGAATTTTAGACATACACATTTTTAATCACAAAATGGAAGAAGAAAACAGTATGAATGCAGAAATTCAATGAACTACTTCTTCTACTAATAATAGGTCTGCTTCCAGGACTGCTGACCCACTTGGACAACAAATTATTAATACTGAAGCTGTGGTTGCCATGGACAAGGTTCAAAATGCATCAGCCAAATCAAAAAGGGTGTATATAATTTAGATAACTTACTTTCTCAATTAAATAATACACAACTTGAAATTTACAAAAATATAAAAGAATCAGTAGATCATGGACTTCAATATGAAAATGTAACATATGAATGTAGAACTTATGAACCTACATTACAATTTGTAAGTGTACAAGCAGGCACAGGAAAGAGCTTTCCTGTGAAAGGCATTACTGCTTATTTCCATAACGTTACTAGCTTTATTTTATTTTGTGTAGTTACTGCTCCTACTGGCTTAGCAACATATGACATCAAATGAATTATCTTACATCTTCCACTCTCACTACCTGTGGAGCATGATAATAAGCTGGGATACTTAAAATTAAATAATGATACATGTAAAAAACATGGTAGAGTGAGGAAAAAAGTAAAAGCTTTGATGTTAGATGATGTTAGTTTGGTTTCTAACCTAATGTTGATGTTTGTTTATCTTTGTAAGAAGGAGGTGCTGAAAACGCGTTAAGATGGACAGTTTGGAGGCAAACATGTGGCGTGCTTGGACACGTATTACAACTAACACCTGTGAAAGGTCAACTGATTTTCAACAAACTTTTGCAAGGCCAAACTTGGAACTGTTTGGAAAGTATAGGCAATGCCATTTGGTTACATTTCATATATGTAGAACTAACACAAAATATGAGGCAAGCTAACAGTGAGAAACTGAGTTGTTGGTTGATTGGGGGGAGATCACAGTTCAAGTGACAGCCACAATCCCAATTAGTTTGAAACACAAAAGTCTCTAAATTAGCCTGTGGTTCAGCCTCTGGTAGCGTGGCACACAAGCAGTGAGGCACATAGAGACAGTATGTAAATTATTTATGCAGCACACAAACAGTAGTAAAGTGAAAAAACAATATAATAAAAGCCCCACACTAATTTAGAAAAATAGAGCAAATTTGAATAAATGATTTGACCCCAGAACAACAAACATCCAGTCAAAAGAACTAGAGATATGTGATTTTTCATTGTAAATAAAAATAGTACCTAGAAGCACAAGCGGTGGCTATTTGGTCATGCCGACTTGGACAGAAGTTCAAGCTGAACACAATAGAACATGGGCCGGATACAGGTGCCAAGTTAGGCCAACTGAACAAAAGTACCTTAAATGCTGGTTTGTAAGTGTTGTGAGATCCACATTGAGGATGCATTGCGCAGCAGCGGTTCAGAGGATCTGTCGGGATTGCAAAGTGGAGTCCTGCATTGAAGATCTGTTGTGCACCAACTGTTCTGAAGAGCTTGGGGGGCTACAATGTGGAGTCCTGCATCATCATAGAGGATGCTGTTAACGACGGGTTTCCAATGTCAAGACCTGTGTTGAGGATGCGTTGAACAGCAGCAGGTTCAAGGACACTGTGTGCTGCAGTGCAAGGATCTGGCACTGGTGATTCGTCGACATGCAGTGCTTCCGATTTAGCTCTGAGGAGATGCGTTCTGCTTCACAGGACCACTGCTGGTCTGACAGACAACATTTAGGCCCACTTCCAAGAGTCTAGGACTAGGGTGGCACCACTTTGTGGGGTTGTTCTCACAGCAGACAGAGTCATGTGATCTGTTCAAGGTGGTTGGAGCCTTTTCTGTCCCTGGGGCTCTGATCTAGAGGCCAGCCAACTAGCCCTTGGAGTCACTCTGGTGGTAATGAGTTAATTATACCAATCCAGTCCTTTTACTCAGGTAGCAGGGCAGCAGGCAGCAGGGCAACATGGCAGAAGGCCAACAGAGTAGCAATCCTTCTTGCAGAGCAGCACAGCAGTCATTCCGAGCCTTCCACAGGTCCAAGGTTGCATTAAAGAGGGGATGTGAGGGTCCTAGTGTTATACCTGGTGCCTTTTTTGATGTAGGAGACGTTTCTAGAAAATTCACTTTGAAGGTTCCTGCCTCTCCTTCCCTGGCTCTGAGCTGGGTGCATTCTTTGCAAGAAGGCTTTCCACATGCTATTAAGTTGCAAGTTTGGCTGTGCCCAGCTTTGCCCCCCCATCTTGCCAGTTGATGGCCCATCTGGGCCCACCTAATCCCTCTATTGTGTGGGAAGAATAAACGAAGTCCAAATGCAACTACACCCAGTCAGTCCAGTAACAGGCTGCAGGCACCAAATTATTATGGCAGGGAAATGCCAACTTTCTAAAAGCACAAAAAGAACAGATGATGGACGGAATGCTGAACAATGTCAAACATTCACCCCCAGTCAGAGATCTGCACCTGAACCTATCGTTTTTTGCTCACCATGCCATTCAAGTAGAACCCAGTCATATGACACTAAATCCAGGTCTCCATGGGAGCAGTCTAACCCAAACCACCAGGCCAGGAACTCCCTAGACCTGAAACAAGCATCCTGGAGCTAGTTTAGGGCTATCAGCCCTCTTCAGCCAGCCTAGTTTGACTTTGGTGGCATGGGGTACATGGTACCCACATCTGGGCATACGCATCCCACTTAGGCCTACAAATGCAAAGAGAACAGATGATGGGCAGTATGCTGAGGTACAAAGAGCTGCATACCCCCTGTGGTTAGTCTGGAGCCAGGGCAGGAAAGGCAGGATGCCTGTGGACTTCAAAGAATACCTCTAGAAGCATCTCATCTACTTCAAAGGCACAACTGGGTCTAAATACATGACATCAGTCTCCAACTCTTCGGTATACATCTGGATCTATGGATTCTCTGTCAGGAAGAAAAAATGCTGAGCTGGGTGGAGGCAGGACACAGCTTATTCGGATGTCAGTGGGGCTGTGTCCAGCTCCTCCAACATCCTGCCAGTGACGGTCCATCGAGACACAACTAAGCTCCCTATTGTGTGTGGCTGTCTAAGAGGAATGCAGAAAGCTCAACTGTCAGCCACACCGAGTTATATGACCAGAGACAGGGCACAGGCACTAAAGGGCTAAGGCAAGACAATGCCAACTTTCCAAAAGTGGCATCTGTGAAAATGCAATTTAAAATCCTATTTCACCATTAGTTAAGATTTTAAATTGTAATTCCAGAGACTTAAGGCATCAGGGCAACAGAGTGGCAGTTGTTATGAAGAGCAGACCAGCAGTCATTCTGAGTCTTCCACAGGTTCAGAGTTCTACCAAAGAGGGGATCTGAGGGTCCTATTTCATACCTGGTGCATTCTTTGAAGTAGGAGAAGTTACTAGAGAATTGCCTTTGAAGTGTTTGAAGTTTCCTAACCCCCGTCCTGGCTCCAAGTAGGCTTCATCAACAATGCAGTGGTGACAAGTCCTTTGGGTGAAGGCAGGGCACAGCCTACTCAGTTGCAAGTTGGGCTGGGCCCAGCTTCAACCCCGATCCTGCCAGCTGATGGCCCTTTCAGGCACACCTAATCACTCTGTTGTGTGGGAAAAATAAACAAAGTCCAAATGCAAACTATGCCCAGTCAGTCATGCAACCCTGTAACAGGCTGCAGACACCAAATAGATAGGGCAGGAACATTTCACCTTTCAAAAGTGCAAAAAGAATGGATAATGAATGGAACGTTGAAAAATGTCAAACACTAAACATGAACTGATTATCTCTTTGTATTTGGAAATTACTCTTTGAAAATGTGATAAGGCAACTCCAATGTTATCCTATGAAAGAGATAGCCCTTGAAGTAGTGAAAAACAAAATTTGAGGTTTTTTTACTACCAGGACATGAAAAACTTAAAAGTACATGTCCTATTTTTTAAATACATTGTACTCTGCCCTCTGAACTGTCCAGGTCTAGCCGCTCAGCAGTGCTTCGTCCTGGCAGAGTATCCACAGGTCTGGAAGTATCCTGAAGAGTTGGTGTCTGAGGTCCAGTTGTTATCCCAGTTGTACCTTTGAAGTTCAGGAGAAGCTTCTATGGTTTCCCTTTGGAGTCCCCAGGCATCTGGCCTTCCCTGCCCTGGCTCCAGATTAACTACTGGGTCTAAAGCCCTTCGCGTGAAAGCAGAACACAGCCTAATTGTGCCATACTCCTCCATCCAATCCTGCCAGTAATGGTCTATCCAATACACCTAATCTCCCTTTTGTGTGTGGCTGTCTAAGGGGAACACACAAAGCTCAAATGTCAGATTCACCAGTTATGTTACCCGAGACAGAGTTCAGTCACTGAAGGGCTAAGGCAAGAAAATGCTAACTTTGTAGAGTATCATTTTCAATATTACAATTCAAAATCCGACTTAACCATAAATTAGGATTCTAAATTGTGATTCTAGGACACCAAACAGGAACTGCTCATCTCTTTCCACTTGGAAATTACACCTATAAAATTGAATAGGACAACTCCAGTGTTATCAAATGGGAGAGATAGCCCTTGCAGGAGTGAAAACATATTTAAGGGTTTTACTACCAGGTTCACTACCAGGACATGTAAAGCTTAAGAGTACATGTCCTACTTTTTAAATAAAGGGTACCCTGCCCTCGGGGCTGTCAAGGGCCTACCCTAGGAGTGACTTACATGTATTAAAAAGGAAGGTTTGGGCCTGGCAAAATATTTATTGTAGTTTAAAAACTGCACCCACAGGCTGTAATGGTGGGCCTGAGACATGTTTATCATGCTACTTAACCCCTTCGCTGCCAGGCCTTTTCCCCTCCTGTGCCAAACCTTTTTTTGGCTATTTGGGGCAGTTTGCGCTTCGGCCCTCATAACTGTTTGTTCACATAAGCCACCCACGCCAAATTTGCGTCCTTTTTTCCAACATCCATGGGATTCTAGAGGTACCCAGACTTTGTGGGTTCCCCTGAAGGAGACCAAGAAATTAGCCAAAATACAATTAAAATTTCGTTTTTTAAACAAAATGGGGGAAAAGGGCTGCAGAAGAAGGCTCGTGTTTTTTTCCCTGAAAATGGCATCAACAAAGGGTTTGTGGTGGTAAAATCACCATCTTCCCAGCTTTCAGGAACAGGCAGAGTTGAATTAGAAAACCCAATTTTTCAACACGAATGTTGACATTTTACTGGGCCATACCCTATTTTTACTATTTTTTGTGCTTTCAGACTCCTTCCAGTTAGTGACAGAAATGGGTGAGAAACCAATGCTGGATCCCAGAAAGCTAAACAATTCTGAAAAGTAGACAAAATTTTAAATTCAGCAAGCGGTCATTTGTGTAGATCCTACAAGTGTTTCCTACAGAAAATAACAGCTGAAATAAAAGAATATTGAAATTGAGGTGAAAAAAACAGCCATTTTTTTCCACGTTTTACTCAGTAACTGTTTCCTGCGATGTCAGATTTTTTAAAGCAATATACTGTTATGTCAGCTGGACTCTTCTGGTTGCGGGGATATATAGGGCTTGTAGGTTCATCAAGAACTCTAGGTACCCAGAGCCAATAAATTAGCTGCACCTTGCAATGGGTTTTCATTCTGTCCTGGCATACAGCAATTCATTTGCTGAAATATAAAAAGTGAAAAATAGGTATCAAGAAAACCTTTGTATTTCCAAAATGTCCACAAGATAAGGTGTTGAGAAGCAGTGGTTATTTGCACATCTCTGAATTCCGGGGTGCCCATAGTAGCATGTGAATTACAGGGCATTTCTCAAATAGATGTCTTTTTTACACACTGTCTTACATTTGGAAGGAAAAAATGTAGAGAAAGACAAGGGGCAATAACATTTCTTTTGCTATTCTGTGTTCCCCCGAGTCTCTCGATAAAAATGGTGCCTCACTTGTGTGGGTAGGCCTAGCACCCGCGACAGGAAACACAAAATGGACACATCACATTTTCCCAAAGAAAACAGCTGTTTTTTGCAAAGTGCCTAGCTGTGGATTTTGGCCTCTAGCTCAGTCGGCACCTGGGTAAACCTACCAAACCAGTGCATTTTTGAAAACTAGACACCTAGGGAAATCCAAGATGGGTGGCTTGTGGGGCCCTGGCCAGGTTCTGTTACCCAGAATCCTCTGCAAACCTCAAAACTTGGCCAACAAACACTTTTTCCTCTCATTTCGGTGGAACAAAGATCTGGAATCTGAGAGGAGCCACAAATTTCCTTCCACCCAGCGTTGCCCCAAGTCTCCCGATAAAAATGGTACCTCACTTGTGTGGTTACGTCTAGCGGCTGCGACAGGAAGTGCCCCAAAACACAACGTGGAAACACCACATTTTCAGAAAGAAAACAGAGCTGTTTTGTACAAAGTGCCTAGCTGTGGATTTTGGCCTCTAGCTCAGCCGGCACCTAGGGAAACTCACCAAACCTGTGCATTTTTGAAAAATAGAGACCTAGGGGAATCCAAGATGGGGTGACTTGTGGGGCTCTGACCAGATTCTGTTACCCAGAATCCTTTGCAAACCTCAAAAGTTGGCTAAAAAAACACATTTTCCTCACATTATGGTGACAGAAAGTTCTGGAATCTGAGAGGGCCCACAAATTTCCTTCCACCCAGCGTTCCCCCAAGTCTCCCGATAAAAATGATACCTCACTTGTGTGGATAGGCCTAGCGTCCGCAACAGGAAATGGCCCAAAACACAACGTGGACATATCAAATTTTTTCATAGAAAACAGTGTCTACCTGTGGATTTTGGCCTGTAGCTCAGCCGGCACCTAGGGAAACCTACCAAACCTGTGCATTTTTGAAAACTAGAAACCTAGGGAAATCCAAGATGGGGTGACTTGTGGGGCTCTGACCAGGTTCTGTTACCCAGAATCCTTTGCAAACCTCAAAATGTGGCTAAAAAAACACATGTTCCTCACATTTCTGTGGCAGAAAGTTCTGGAATCTGAGAGGAGGCACAAATTTCCTTCCACCCAGCGTTCCCCCAAGTCCCCCGATAAAAATGATACCTCACTTGCGTGGGTAGGCCTAGCGCCCGTGACAGGAAATGCCCCAAAGCGCAACGTGGACACATCCCATTTTTGACAGAAAACAGAGCTGTTTTTTGCAAAGTGCCTACCTGTAGATTTTGGCCTCTAGCTCAGCCAGCACCTAGGGAAACCTACCAAACTTGTGCATTTTTTTAAACTAGATACCTAGGGGAATCCAAGATGGGGTGACTTGTGGGGCTCTGACCAGGTTCTGTTACCCAGAATCCTATCCAAACCTCAAAATTTGGCCAAAAGAACACTTTTTCCTCGGATTTCAGTGACAGAAAGTTCTGGAATCTGAGAGGAGGCACAAATTTCCTTCCTCCCAGCGTTCCCCCAAGTCTCTCGATAAAAATGATACCTCACTTGTGTGGGTAGGCCTAGCCCCCGCGACAGGAAATGCCCCAAAGTGCAATGTGGACACATCCCATTTTTTGACAGAAAACAGAGCTGTTTTTTGCAAAGTGCCTACCTGTAGATTTTGGCCTCTAGCTGAGCCGGCACCTAGGAAAACCTACCAAACCTGTGCATTTTTTAAAGCTAGAGACCTAGGGGAATCCAAGATGGGGTGACTTGTGGGGCTCTGGCTAGGTTCTGTTACCCAGAATGCTTTGCAAACCTCAAAATTTGGCTAAAAAAACACATTTTCCTCACGTTATGGTGACAGAAAGTTCTGGAATCTGAGAGGAGCCACAAATGTTCTTCCACCCAGCGTTGCCCCAAGTCTCCCGATAAAAATGGTACCTCACTTGTGTGGTTAGGCCTAGCGGCTGCGACAGGGAGTGCCCCAAAACACAACGTGGACACACACATTTTCAGAAAGAAAACAGAGCTGTTTTGTACAAAGTGCCTAGCTGTGGATTTTGGCCTCTAGCTTAGCCGGCACCTAGGGAAACCTATCAAACCTGTGCATTTCTGAAAACTAGAGACCTAGGGGAATCCAAGATAGGGTAACTTCTGGGGCTCTGACCAGGTTCTGTTACCCAGAATTCTTTGCAAACCTCAAAATGTGGCTAAAAAAACACATTTTCCTCACATCATGGTGACAGAAAGTTCTGGAATCTGAGAGAAGCCACAAATTTCCTTCCACCGAGCGTTCCCCCAAGTCTCCCGATAAAAATGATACCTCACTTGTGTGGGTAGGCCTAGCGTCCGCAACAGGAAATGGCCCAAAACACAATGTGGACATATCAAATTTTTTCATAGAAAACAGTGCCTACCTGTGGATTTTGGCCTGTAGCTCAGCCGGCACCTAGGGAAACCTACCAAACCTGTGCATTTTTTAAAACAAGAGACCTAGGGGAATCCAAGATGGGGTGACGTGTGGGGCTCTGACCAGGTTCTGTTACCCAGAATCCTTTGCAAACCTCAAAATTTGGCTACAAAAACACATTTTCCTCATATTATGGTGACAGAAAGTTCTGGAATCTGAGAGGAGCCACGAATTTCCTTCCACCCAGCGTTCCCCCAAGTCTCCCGATAAAAATGATACCTCACTTGTGTGGGTAGGCTTAGCGCCCGCGACAGGAAATGCCCCAAAGCGCAACGTGGACACATCCCATTTTTTGACAGAAAACAGAGCTGTTTTTTGCAAAGTGCCTACCTGTAGATTTTGGCCTCTAGCTCAGCCAGCACCTAGGGAAACCTACCAAACCTGTGCATTTTTGAAAACTAAAGACCTAGGGGAACTCAAGATGGGGTGACTTGTGTGGCACTGGCTAGGTTCTGTTACCCAGAATCCTTTGCAAACCTCAAAATTTGGCCCAAAAAACTCTTTTTCCTCTCATTTCAGTGACAGAAAGTTCTGGAATCTGAGAGGAGGCACAAATTTCCTTCCTCCCAGCGTTCCCCCAAATCTCCCGATAAAATGATACCTCACTTTTGTGGGTAGGCCTAGCGCCCGCGTCAGGAAATGCCCCAAAGCACAACGTGGACACATCCCATTTTTTGACAGAAAACAGAGCTGTTTTTTGCAAAGTGCCTACCTGTAGATTTTGGCCTCTAGCTCAGCCGGCACCTAGGGAAACCTACCAAACCTGTGCATTTTCTTAAAACTAGAGACCTAGGGGAATCCAAGATGGGGTGACTTGTGGGGCTCTGACCAGGTTCTGTTACCCAGAATCCTTTGCAAACCTCAAAATTTGGCTAAAAAAAACACGTCCCTCATATTTCATGGCAGAAAGTTCTGGAATCTGAGAAGAGGCACAATTTTCCTTCCACCCAGCGTTCCCCCAAGTCTCCCGATAAAAATGATACCTCACTTGTGTGGGTAGGCCTAGCGCCGGCGACAGGAAATGCCCCAAAGCGCAACGTGGACACATCCCATTTTTTTACAGAAAACAGAGCTGTTTTATGCAAAGTGCCTACCTGTAGATTTTGGCCTCTAGCTCAGCCAGCACCTAGGGAAACCTACCAAACCTGTGCATTTTTGAAAACTAAAGACCTAGGGGAATCCAAGATGGGGTGAATTGTGGGGCACTGGCTAGGTTCTGTTACCCAGAATCCTTTGCAAACCTCAAAATTTGGCTAAAAAAACAAATTTTCCTCATATTATGGTGACAGAAAGTTCTGGAATCTCAGAGGAGGCACAAATGTCCTTCCTCCCAGCGTTCCCCCAAGTCTCTCGATAAAAATGATACCTCACTTGTGTGGGCAGGCCTAGCCCCCGCGACAGGAAATGCCCCAAAGCGCAATGTGGACACATCCCATTTTTTGACAGAAAACAGAGCTGTTTTTTGCAAAGTGCCTACCTGTAGATTTTGGCCTCTAGCTGAGCCGGCACCTAGGAAAACCTACCAAACCTGTGCATTTTTTAAAGCTAGAGACCTAGGGGAATCCAAGATGGGGTGACTTGTGGGGCTCTGGCCAGGTTCTGTTACCCAGAATGCTTTGCAAACCTCAAAATTTGGCTAAAAAAACACATTTTCCTCACATTATGGTGACAGAAAGTTCTGGAATCTGAGAGGAGCCACAAATTTCCTTCCACCCAGCGTTGCCCCAAGTCTCCCGATAAAAATGGTACCTCACTTGTGTGGTTAGGCCTAGCGGCTGCGACAGGAAGTGCCCCAAAACACAACGTGGACACACCACATTTTCAGAAAGAAAACAGAGCTGTTTTGTACAAAGTGCCTAGCTGTGGATTTTGGCCTCTAGCTCAGCCGGCACCTAGGGAAACCTACCAAACCTGTGCATTTTTTAAAACAAGAGACCTAGGGGAATCCAAGATGGGGTGACGTGTGGGGCTCTGACCAGGTTCTGTTACCCAGAATCCTTTGCAAACCTCAAAATGTGGCTAAAAAAACACATTTTCCTCATATTATGGTGACAGAAAGTTCTGGAATCTGAGAGGAGCCACAAATTTCCTTCCACCCAGCGTTCCCCCAAGTCTCCCGATAAAAATGATACCTCACTTGTGTGGGTAGGCTTAGCTCCCGCGACAGGAAATGCCCCAAAGCGCAACGTGGACACATCCCATTTTTTGACAGAAAACAGAGCTGTTTTTTGCAAAGTGCCTACCTGTAGATTTTGGCCTCTAGCTCAGCCAGCACCTAGGGAAACCTACCAAACCTGTGCATTTTTGAAAACTAAAGACCTAGGGGAATCCAAGATGGGGTGACTTGTGGGGCACTGGCTAGGTTCTGTTACCCAGAATCCTTTGCAAACCTCAAAATTTGGCTAAAAAAACAAATTTTCCTCACATTATGGTGACAGAAAGTTCTGGAATCTGAGAGGAGGCACAAATTTCCTTCCACCCAGCGTTGCCCCAAGTCTCCCGATAAAAATGATACCTCACTTGTGTGGGTAGGCCTAGCGCCCGCGACAGGAAATGCCCCAAAGCGCAACGTGGACACATCCCATTTTTTTAAAGAAAACAGAGGTGTTTTTTGCAAAGTGCCTACCCGTAGATTTTGGCCTCTAGCTCAGCCGGCACCTAGGGAAACCTACCAAACCTGTGCATTTTTGAAAACTAGAGACCTAGGGGAATCCAAGATGGTGTGACTTGTGGGGCTCTGACCAGGTTCTGTTACCCAGAATCCTTTGCAAACCTCAAAATTTGGCTAAAAAAAACACATGTTCCTCACATTTCTGTGACAGAAAGTTCTGGAATCTGACAGGAGGCACGAATTTCCTTCCACCCAGCATTCCCCCAAGTCTCCCGATAAAAATTGTACCTCACTTGTGTGGGTAGGCCTAGCGCCCGTGACAGGAAATGCCTCAAAGCGCAACGTGGACACATCCCATTTTTTGACAGAAAACAGAGCTGTTTTTTGCAAAGTGCCTACCTGTAGATTTTGGCCTCTAGCTCAGCCAGCACCTAGGGAAACCTACCAAACCTGTGCAGTTTTGAAAACTAGAGACCTAGGGGAATCCAAGATGGGGTGACGTGTGGGGCTCTGACCAGGTTCTGTTACCCAGAATCCTTTGCAAACCTCAAAATTTGGCTAAAAAAACACATTTTCCTCATATTATGGTGACAGAAAGTTCTGGAATCTGAGAGGAGCCACAAATTTCCTTCCACCCAGCGTTCCCCCAAGTCTCCCGATAAAAATTATACCTCACTTGTGTGGGTAGGCCTAGCGTCCGCAACAGGAAATGGCCCAAAACACAACGTGGACACATTAAATTTTTTCATAGAAAACAGTGCCTTCCTGTGGATTTTGGCCTGTAGCTCAGCCGGCACCTAGGGAAACCTACCAAACCTGTGCATTTTTTAAAACTAGAGACCTAGGGGAATCCAAGATGGGGTGACTTGTGGGCTCTGACCAGGTTCTGTTACCCAGAATCCTTTGCAATCCTCAAAATTTGGCTAAAAAAACACATGTTCCTCACATTTCTGTGGCAGAAAGTTCTGGAATCTGAGAGGAGGCACAAATTTCCTTCCACCCAGCGTTCCCCCAAGTCTCCCGATAAAAATTATACCTCACTTGTGTGGGTAGGCCTAGCGCCCGCGACAGGAAATGCCCCAAAGCGCAACGTGGACACATCCCATTTTTTGACAGAAAACAGAGCTGTTTTTTGCAAAGTGCCTAACTGTAGATTTTGGCCTCTAGCTCAGCCGGCACCTAGGGAAACCTACGAAACATGTGCATTTTTGAAAACTAGAGACCTAGGGGAATCCAAGATGGGGTGACTTGTGGGGCTCTGGCCAGGTTCTGTTACCCAGAATCCTTTGCAAATCTCAAAATTTGGCTAAAAAAACACATTTTCCTCACATTATGGTGACAGAAATTTCTGGAATCTGAGAGGAGCCACAAATTTCCTTCCACCCAGCGTTCCCCCAAATCTCCCGATAAAAATGATACCTCACTTGTGTGGGTGGGCCAGGTGCCTGCAACAGAATGAGGCCCAAAACTTGTAGAGATAGAGGGGATAGCACAGCGAGTTTATAAGGACATATTCTTTTATACATCTTTAGACTGACTCTGCTTTGGGGACCCATATAAGTGAGGTGTCATTTTACTTGGGAGACTGAGGGGAAAACTGGGGAGTAGGAATTTTGTGCTGGAGCGGTGATCCTACTAAGAAAAGTCAGGAAAATATGCTTTTTTAAGCAAATTTTGAGGTTTACAGAGGAGTCTGGGTAAGAAAATGTTGGGGGAGCCACGCAAGCCACACCTCCCTGGACTCCTTGGGTTGTCTAGTTTAAAAAAATGTCTGGGTTTTGTAGGTTTCCCTAGATGAAGGCCGCACCCAGGACCAAAAACATAGGTGGCCCCTCCCCCCCAAACACAGGTAGTTTTGTAATATATCATTTTGATGTGTGCACATACGTCCGTGATGTGCCAAACACTAAAATTGTGAAAAGAAACGCACTTAGGTTATGTGAAAAAGACCCCTCACCCACCAACCAAGTTGGTGGCATGCTTCATCATCCGGGTCCTACCCGAGGCACCTAGTGTGTCACAGGTGTGCTGCGACGCCTGATTACAGCGGAGCAGGTTTTGTCATTTTTACCATACATACTGGTTGGATTTGGCACGAGGGTGAGTGATGGTTCAGTGGATCAAATTTTATTAACAAGAGATTTCACAAAAATGAAATGCACTGTTAATAACTGAAAGGCAAAAAACTGAACCAATGACTCACAGCTCGTGAGCTGTAAAGCTGCGGCAAGGCACCAACCGCTTTACAGTCCATTCACACACCTTTCATACATGACACGCACAAGACCATTCACACCGCCAGCCACGGGCCCAGCACATTACAACACTCACATCGACAGACCGCGCCACTCAAGGGCCCATCACTTACATACGCCCACATGCCTGATACAAGAATCACACCAGCTGATGGGAGTGTGGACTGGCGTTTGGCTGGCACCGCCAGCCAAGCGCCACCCCAAGCACACCGCCAGCCAAGCCCCACCCCAAGCACACCACCTTCCAAGCCCCACCCCACGCACACCGCCAGCCAAGCGCCACCCCACGCACACCGTCAGCCAAGCGCCACCCCACGCACACCGCCAGCCAAGCCCCACCCCAAGCACACCGCCTTCCAAGCCCCACCCCACGCACACCGCCAGCCAAGTGCCACCCCACACACACTGCCAGCCAAGCGCCACCCCGCGCACACCACCAGCCAAGCGCCACCCCACGCACACCGCCATCACTTTTTTTTTGTTTATAAACAACAAAGAAACCACGAACTAATTATTAAATAAGCACAAAACCACAAACACAAAAGCTCTAACTAAATACATGACAGAGATGCCAACCGTGAAACATATGAAAATATAAAACAGCTTACGCTCACGGTATTTCCCAGAAGTTTTTCTTTGTGTGGTAACTTCTATAACAGCTGGGCACACACAGCCCAGGCTTTGAAGGGCATTCAGGGCAGTACATCCGGCTCTCCCTCCGGATTAATCTCCGGGCACATACTCTACATTTCTTTGTGGGCAAATCTTTTTTGGGAGTGGGAGGGATGTGATCTGGAAAGTGCCGATCTTTCAATCTAGCCACATCCTCCACCACTTCTACTCTAGGAACTCTTGCCGGTTCCACCACAATAAGGCTTTCTATCACCGACTCCTGAAATTTAACAAATGTCATCCTTGACTCAGGTGAACAATCCTTGTATACAATAAAGGCATTAAAAGTTGCCAAATGAAATAAATGTAGGGCCAACTTTTTATACCACACGTAAGACTTACGAAGAGCATTGTAAGGTTCCAACCCGTGATTTACTCTATCAACACCACCCATGTGCCTATTGTAGTCCAAAATGCACGCAGGTTTGCGCACTTCCGCAACCTGGCCCCAAACAGTCACAGGGGAAGTACTGTCATCATGGATGGTAGATAGCATGTACACATCCCTCCTGTCTGAAAATTTCATAGCTAGCAGCTCATTATTCCGCAAGGCACTGCACTGTCCCCTCTCAAGTTTTTTACAGACAAGGGCCCTCATTCTGACCTTGGCGGTCGGCGGAGAAGGCGGCGGTCGGACCGCGAACAGACCGGCGGTCAGAAAAATGGCATTCTGACCGCGGCGGTCACCGCCGCGATCGACCGCCACTTCCCCACTCCGACCGCCACGGTGGTCATGACCGCCGGGCTGGAGTTTGCGCACTCCGGCCCGGCGGTCGTCCCAAGACCGCCAACGGTATCATGACCCTGCCTACCGCCGCGGTTTCTGGCGGTCGGGAACCGCCATGCGAACCATGGCGGTAAGCACTATCGGGGCCAGGGAATTCCTTCCCTGGCACTGATAGGGGTCTCCCCCACCCCCCACTTCCCACCCGAGTCCTCCCCCCACACCCTCCACCCCCCTGCCACCCCCCAGAGGTGGTACGAACCCCCTCCCCACCCCCACCCCGACATGCACATACATGCACCCCGACATGCACACACACCCAACATGCACATATACACACCCCCTACACACACATACACAACGGGGACACATACCCGCACACATACATGCAGACATGCGCACCTGCCGAACAGCACACATTACCCATAGACACAGCAGCACCCCCCACCCGCATACACGCACTCACACACCCCCTCTACACACTCACACGCACACCCCCATGCACGCCCACATCACACAACACCCCCCCTCCCCCTCCCCTCACGGACGGTCAACTTACCTTGTGCGTTGGTCCTCCGGGAGGCGACGGGAGCCATGGGGAGGTGACCGCCAACAGAACACCGCCAACAGAAGACCGCCACACAGATATGTGGGTCGTAATTCTGTGGGCGGTGTTCTGCTGGCGTGGCGGTGGAGGTTGACCAGTCTCCACTTTTCCGCCGACCGCCAGTGTGGCTGCTGGTGGTTTCCCGGCGGAACGCTCCCAGCGGTCGGAATGCGCACAGCGGCATACCGCCGCGGTCGGCGGTCTTCACCGTGGCGGTAACTCGGCGGTCTCGCGAAAAGACCGCCAAGGTCCGAATGAGGGCCAAGGTCCCTTGGATAGCCTTTCCGGTTAGAACGGATTGTGCCAAAAGCAACAGTGTCCACTCTAAACAACTCCTTGAACAACTGCACTCCAGTGTAGAAATTATCTACGTACAAATGGTGACCTTTGTTAAACAGCCGTCTAGCAAGTTCCCACACAATTTTTTCGCTAACTCCAAAAGTGGCTGGACAACCAGGAGGGTCAATACTGGAATCCCTACCAGTGTAGACCCGGAAATTATACACATATCCTGTACTGCTTTCTGACAGCAGATACAATTTAATCCCATACCGTGCCCTCTTACTAGGTATGTACTGCTTAAAAACTAAACGCCCCTTGAAAAGGACCAAAGACTTGTCCACACTTATCTCTTTGCCTGGAACATAGACCTCTGAAAACCGATCCACAAACTGATCAAGGACAGGCCTAATCTTAAAAAGACGGTCACAATCAGGGTGATCTCGTGGCAAGGCTAAAGCATGGTCTACAAAATGCAGCATACGAAGAAGAAGCAAATACCGATTACGTGTCATAGTTGCAGGAAATATAGCCGTTGCCATCAAGGGACTAGTAGACTTATAAGAAGCCAGTGACGGCTTCCTGATCAACCCCATCAAAAAAGACAAACCTAAAAACTTTTTCATCTCTTCCAGATATGTGGGAACCCACTGAGTAGCTCTAGACTGAGGCTTAAGTCTGGCAGCGTTGTCCCACCAATATTGCTCTGCATACACATTTGTCTGCTCCACAATCTCTTCCAAAAATACATCGTCCATAAACAAGTGAAAGAAATGGACAGGCAAAAAGTTTTCCGTATTAACTCTACACCCTGGGAGACCAGTAAATGCAGGTAACTGTGGCTGCTCCATGTTTGGGGCAATCCAGGTGTCAGGTCTTCTAATGGGAAACCCTTCAGCCCCAGGCTGCTGCACTCTTGGCACATCAATGTCCTCCTCTAACACAGGCCCTTCATCTGCACTGAGAGTAGCTTCCTCATCAGAAGAATACTCTCGGACAGAAAACTCACTTCCAGAAGCTCCTGCTTCCTCCTCTGCCTCAGATGCAGAGTCAGTGTCGTAATCATGGTCTGAAGATGACTCAAAGAGCATGCGAACAACCTGCTGAGCGGTCACTCTGCGGCTAGCCATGATCCTCACTAACAACAAATGGATTGCCAACAACAACTAGCACTAAAATAAGTAATAAACAAAGTGTAGCTTTATCACAAAGAGTTATGTCCTAAAAAAACTATACCACTCACTTGCCGGAAAAAGCTACTCACCAAGCAACTACTCTGCACAGACACAGCAATCACCAATGATATCCCACTAAAAATAAAAAATAAAAAAGCAAATTAGACATATGACAACACAAATATCATTGTGCTCAAATCTAAGGACAATGTCAAACACACAATACTACATTTAGTACACCACCTACAAACATGTCATTCATGCATGTCAACAATACTCCTTTGGAGTAAATTGCTTTCATTTACCTAAAACATGCAACTATGCAAACCGCAGGACAACTACTGCCAAAACCGCAAGGATCCACAGCAAAGGAAGCAAAAGCGTTGAACTAGAAGAAAAAGAAGAAATAAATTGTTATAATCACAAATACAAATACTTTGCCAGTTGACAAACACCCCACCACCAAGAACTTAGAAGTTGTCCCTGGTACCTAAGTGGATCCTGCCCCCCTCGGGGGCAGATGGGCGTAAAAAAATTCACACAAGGGGGGCAGAAAGGGCAACACCTCTGTGCCCCCTTTAGGGGGCGACCCTTCCCAAAGGGGGCACTCCCAGCACAAAACAAAAAAAAGCGAAAAAAAAAAAAAAGAATCCCTGGCGTATTGGTGGTTTCTGCCCTCCTTGGGGGCAGATGGGCCTACAAAAATAGGCCCATCTGCCCCCAAAGCGGGCAGAGATGGCCAATACGAACTTTCCCCACTTTGGGTGGGGGCGACCGTTGCCCAAGGGGTGCCCCCAAACACACGAGTGCAAACCTTGCTGGGCGTGGAAAAACGGTGCAGCGCCTGCCCGGACCCAAGTGCTGCCCGGATCGACACATCGTTTCCGTGCGGGGAGGAAAAACAGCGCACGCCGACCCGACCGGAGAAGGAGAAACGACGCACGATCTCGCTTGCAGGGTTACCTTTTTTGACGCACACTCGCCCGTGCGTGTTATTTTGATGCTACCCAGGTACTTTTCAATGCTGTGTTTTACCTGTTTACGAAAGGATTTAGGCCTCTTTTTGCTTTTTAATTAATAACTTGACTTGTGTATGTTGGATTTTTGTCGTTTTGGTCTTGTTTTGTTTAGATGAATATTTTCTATTCTTCTAAACCTGTGTTTTCTAGCGTTTACATTAGGTTACTGTGTGTGTTGGTACAAATACTTTAAACCTAGCACTCTGAAGTTAAACCTGCCTGCTCGTGCCAAGCTACCAAAGGGGTGAGCGGGGGTAGGCTGAGGGTGATTCTCCTTTACCTTGACTAGAGTGAGGGTCCTTGCTTGGAAAGGGGGTAACCTGATTGCCAACCAAAGACCCCATTTCTAACAATCCCAAAGCTCATTTAACCTATATGAACACCCAAATAACACTATCTAGATCCTTCCCTCCTTTATCCCTACTTTATTCTGTTCAAGCAAACTAACAGACTCACATGTCCACCAGTCAAACAGACAACTTCCCTATACTAATCCACTAATAGTCCTTTGGGTTCCGGAGTAGCGTGTGTTGGACCTGGCCCTTTTACAGGGTAATTCCCCAGACTTTTTGCTTTTGGCCTCCTTATTTTGTGACCTTTGTTGGCTGACGTTTTGACTCTGAGCACTTTTTCACTGCTAACCAGTGCTAAAGTGCATGTGCTCTCCCTTACAAAATCGGTATGATTGGCTTATACCTAATTGGCATACTTAATTTACCTATAAGTCCCTTGTAAAGTGGTATCCCTATACCCAGGGCCTGTAAATTAAATGCTACTAGTGGGCCTGCAGCGCTGCTTGCGCCACCCACTGTAGTAGCCTGTCAAACCTATCTCAGGCCTGCTAGCTTAGGGCCTGTGTATGCAGTTTTCTGCCACAGGAAGCTGGCATCTAAATTTACTTGCCAGACCCAGAACTCCCCTTTTACTACATGTAAGTCACCCCTAAGGTACGCCCTAGCTAGCCCTTTGGGCAGGGTGCCATGTATGTAGAAGGCAGAACATATGCCATGTTGCGTGGCCTGTCCTGGTAGTGACAAACAGCCTAACTTGGTGTCTCACTGCTGTGAGTGCTGCCTTCTCATAGGATTGTATTGGAGATGCCCTGCCTTAGGTGTAAGGGGTATTGTCTGATTTATGAGGGGTAGCGTAGGCATGTTTGGTATGGTTGTGATAGTGATGAGAAATGCTGCTTACTGGTGGAGGTGTATTTTTTATTACTATCACAGAAATGCCACTCCTAAAAAAATGTGCATTTATCTGTGCTTATGACTTTGGTGTTTTGCAGCTTGCAACCAATCCATATCTGGACAGACTGATAGTTGGGGCTTTGTGCATACTTTTCAGACAGCCTGAACACAGGTAGGGTGGAGGTGTCACAGAAGTGCATCTACATATTGTAAAGCCTTCCTGGGCTGAGAGAAGGGAGAGGCGGGGAACACCTGCATTTGTAAAGGCTGTGCCCTGGCCTCACACAATAGGGTTGTTTACCCCCCACTGATGTTTGGAGCCTGTGCTGGAGGAGAGAAAAGGCACTCCCAGTACCAGTTGTAACTGGTTGGAACCCCCTTTTCCCCATTGTAAAACACACTGAAAACTTAGTATAAGTACAGGGGAATTTTGCCCGCAATTTAGACATCATTTGACATCACTTTGGACATTCTGGGAACTCCAGGAATCTTACCTGGAGCTGGACAGGACGCTGTTGAAAGGACTCACCAGGACCACCTTGGACTGCTGCTGCTGTGCTGACCTATGACCTGTTTGGTCACAAGGAGGAACTGCCACTGCTTGCACCCCCTTGTTGTGCTAACCTGCTGCTGGGCTCAACAGCCCTGCAACCCCCCCTTTTTCATCAGTTGTCTCCTGCGGCAGGGTGCTGTGGCCCCTGACCTCTGAAAACTCTCCTCAGCACGAGGTGTGCTGCCTCGGCTGCGTAGCGCCCTGGGAGCGCTCTTTTGTTTTTTAAAGCGCTTTTTCTAAAGTGCGCTTTTGCTCCCAAATCACCGCTGCAACCCGGGCGTCTATTTTTCATCCAGCGCGAGGTCCGTCCTGTTTCCTGTGCCCCCGGGGCACAAGCAGAAGTCAAGCGGAGCAAGCTTGCTCCTATCGGCACCCCCGGGGCACAGTCCGCTCTTGGGAGCGCCCCCGGGGCACCCGCTGCCTCCGACTTGCCAGTGAAACTTCACCGCGCAGCCCGGGAAGCTGCTTCAGAACACTAACGCACCGCATCAGGTGAGGGCGAGTGTCTACTCGGGCCCCAGGAGGGGTCCGAGCCTTACAAGCTTCACGAGCAGGACTCGGGGAAGGTGCGAAGAGCGCCCCTTTCCCTGGTTTCTCCATTAGGAGCAGGACGCTCCTTTTTCTTCATATAACGGCCATTTGAAACCGGGAAGGGAGACCTCAACGGAGGCCCCCTTCCGCTCACCCCTAATTGTTGTTGGGCCTCGCTTAGCCCCCACCCCGAGGACAGGGTGTGAGGAGGCCGAGGCAGGCCCCCATCCAAGTCGCGGGCCCCCGGAGGGGCCTGTTCTCTACAAGGAGAGGGTGCCGAACTCCCCTCTCCCCCAGAGGCACCACATGGCCCCTGTAGTGCGTGCAGGAGCGCCAGGGCCCCCCTATGCTCTTCTAGGCACTGAGAGTGCCTCTTCATCAGGAAACCAGGTACTTTTTAGGGATATAGGGGGTCATTCTGACCCCCGCGGGCGGCGGAAGCCGCCCACCTGGCGGGAACCGCCAGAAGACCGTACCGCGGTCGAAAGACCGCGGCGGTCATTCTGAGTTTCCCGCTGGGCTGGCGGGTGACCACCAGAAGGCCGCCTGCCAGCCCAGCGGGAAACCCCCTTCCACGAGGAGGCCGGCTCCGAATGGAGCCGGCGGAGTGGATGGGGTGCGACGGGTGCAGTTGCACCCGTCGCGATTTTCAGTGTCTGCCACGCAGACACTGAAAATCTGAATGGGGCCCTGTTAGGGGGCCCCTGCAGTGCCCATGCCAATGGCATGGGCACTGCAGGGGCCCCCAGGCGCCCCACGACACCCGTTCCCGCCAGCCAGGTTCTGGCGGTGGAAACTGCCAGAGCCAGGCTGGCGGGAAGGGGGTCGGAATCCCCATGGCGGCGCTGCTTGCAGCGCCGCCGTGGAGGATTCCCAGGGGCAGCGGGAAACCGGCGGGACACCGCCGGTTTCCCGTTTCTGACCGCGGCTGTACCACCGCGGTCAGAATGCCCATGGGAGCACCGCCAGCCTGTTGGCGGTGCTCCCGCCGTCGTTGGACCGCCAGGGTCAGAATGACCCCCGTAGTGGCTCAGTGAGACAAGTATGGACCTAGGGGAATTTATATGTTTTACCTGCTTTCCTGCCATAACATATATGTTCTGATGTTCCTTTTATGGGCATGACATGCTGATATGTATTGTTATGACTTGTGATATGTTCTCTAATGTTCCTTTTATGGGTATTTGTGAGGTATTCATGACAAGTGCATAGGATTCTTACTGTAATTCGTGACTACTGCTTATATCAGAATCCTGAGTACTTACGTGTTCTAATGTGACAACTGCTTATTCTTGCAGAGTATTAGTAACTTGTGTAACGTTCTGACAAGTGCTAAGGTAGTAGGGTATTACTAACGTGTAATGTTGGTCTAATAATGTTTTGTGCAATACAGTTTATTTTTACATAGCTCAATGTTGTGTTTACTTTGTGGTGTACATTTTGCATCACGTGTGTTTTGTGTGTTGTGCAAACGCTTTACAAATTGCCTCCGGGTTAGGCCTGACTGCTCGTTCTAAGCTACCAAGGGGGTGAGCAGGTGTTATCTTGGACGTGTAACTCCCTCGCCCTGACTAGAGTGGGTAGGTTCTGCCTGGCTGAGGTGCATACCCTAGCCAATCAGAAACCCCATTTCTAACAGCGTGCTACTGGCCGAAAAGCACTTCAATGTCTCATCAGGGGTAGTAAGCGCTATATAATTACAATCACAAATGCAAAGGTATAGGAAATAGAAAATTGAAAAATATCGGATCCATTCAGGGCACAAGAGACAAACCTCAAGATCTCAGGACAGGATGTTGCGTTAAGGAAAGGGATACTGCAATTAAAACTGGGGAACCAAGTTCAAGTTCCGACGTCAGGTCAAAGTCATCTGAGTCTCAGCGCATCACTTATTCACGCAGTGCCTAAAAAAGGAATGTCGGGTAATGTAACTGGTGCTTATGTAAAGTGCCCTTCAAATGAATCTACGTTTTATAAAACTGCAAAAATAACCCGACTGCTCAGACTTTTAAAGGAATGTTTTTCCATTGTTCACAACAGCACTAGCGATGCAAAACCTACTTTAGAAGTTACCCAAGTGCAGGTAAAGTGCTAATTCTAGCACTCAGGAGATGACGGCTCATAGAGAGACCATCTACTTTGCAATCTTCATATTACCTCTGTTAATCCTGTGTCATGCGGGTCCCAGAGCTGCAGTGTTCCTTACGAACTGCAGTGGTGGTCCAGTGTTCAGCAATGCTCTGCACAGCAGCTGAAAGTTATGTAATAGGTGTCAAAGCCTAATCTAGAAATGCTCAATAACAGCAGTGCCCAGTAGGGCAGAACTCTTATTCCAGCAGTATTGAAGTGCCCCATCCCAGTAGGGCCCATTCATCATGCAGTTGGCTCCACGTCTGAAGAATGCTCAACTCTCGAGCTCCCAGAGTCAGGCCGGTTGGGATCTGCCTGCATCCCATGGAAGGGGACGTCAATGTACAATACCTCTCACTGGCATCTCAAACTCCTCACAGAGCAGAGCCACCTGCTGCTCAGTGCTTCAAACACTCTTATTGTTCCCTTCTCCCCCTACCTAGAAAGAGCACACTGTGGTCTAAACACTGCTTAGCCTTTAATGAGAAAAGTGCTGCCTGTGGTGTGTGGGGCAGTGTCCTGGCCCCCCATCTTTCGTTTTGGCTTCTTGGTTTGCCTTCACTGGGTACATACAAAATAACATTATGAGGAACAGTTCAAAATGGACATCATCTGGTATAATGCGAAATACCTGAAGTTAGATAAACAAAGGCACTCCAAAAGGAATGGAAAAAGCTGCAATGTGTAATAATTATAAAATAGAAAATAAAACATTGGCATTGAAGGGAACTACCTTGTGTGTGGATGTGCTGCGTGTGAAAGGGCTAAATGCAGTCATTTAAAGTGAAGTTAATCAGTAGCCGAAATATGCTGACCCATTGCTCCATGCTGTATGCTGTATTGGGCAGAAGGAAAACTTGAATGACACACCAGCAGGTGAAGAGAGCTGGTGGAAAGTCCCTTTTTTAAGTAAATATATTTTTTCATCAACATGTTTGAACATACCAGGGGTGGGTTGATGGATGCTGCTTATTTTTCAAGATTCCTGACTAAACAGTGACCTGAAAGAATGATATGTCATTGGTGGAATTGTCTTAATAATGACCGAATAGCCATGCTCTCAATTCACCCTGCCGCACCAGCCTACTTAACACTTGGACCCCCACCTACGACGAAGAACTCGGCAAAACCATGAGCTCCATCCACTCTGGCTCACCAACAGACCCTTGCCCCCACCACATCTTCAACAAGGACAGCCAAATCATCGCTCCCCAGCTCCAGGCCGTCATCAACAGTTCCTTCGAGACCGCAACCTTCCCAGATATTTGGAAACACGCCAAAGTCAACGCTCTTCTAAAAAAAAACAAAGCAGACCCTGAAGACCTCACAAACTACCGACCCAACTCTCTTCACCCCTTCCCCACAAAGGTCATGGAGAAGATAGTAACCATACAACTGTCTCGCTTCCTAGAAGAAAACAACATACTCAACGTCTCCCAGTCTGGATTCCGCAAAAACCACAGCACCAAGACTGCCCTCATCGCCTGTACAGACGACATCAGAACCAAATTGGACAAGGGCGAAACCGTCGCCCTCATCCTCCTAGAGCTCTCCGCAGCTTTTGACACCCTATCCCACCAAACCCTCCGCACACTCCTCTTCGATGCCGGAATTCGCCACAAAGCCCTGGATGGCTCACCTCCTTCCTCTCCGAAAGAACCCAAAGAGTTTGCCTCCCTCTTTTCCAGTCTACAGCCACCAAGACCATCTGTGGGGTTCACCAAGAATCCTCCCTCATCCCCACCCTTTTCAATATCTACATGGCTCCTCTCGCCAACATAATACGCCCCCACGGCCTCACCATCATTTCAGACGCTGACGACACCCAGCTCATCATCTCCCCCACGAGGAACCCAACTGCCGCCAAGAATAACCTACACGCCGGAATCCTCGCCATCGCTAACTGGATGAGACCAAGCCAAATCAAATTGAACTCAGAAAAAACAGACATCATCATCTTCGGTCCCAACAAGACAGCATGGAACTAATCCTGGTGGCCCACCACCCCCAACACCCACACCCACGCACGCAATCTTGGCATCATACTGGACTCATCCCTCTCCATGACTCAGCAAGTCAATGCCTTATCATCCTCCTGCTTCAACACCCTTCGCATGCTACGCAAGACTTTCAAATGGATTCCTTTAGGAACAAGAAGAACAGTCACCCACGCCCTCATAAGCAGCAGACTGGACTACGGCAATGCCCTCTACGCAGGGACCACAGCCAAGCTTCAGGGAAAACTCCAGCGAATCCAGAACGCAGCCGCACGCCTCATCCTCAACCTCCCTCGCCACGAACACATCTCCACCCACCTCAGATCCCTACACTGGCTGTCCATCAACAAAAGGATCATTTTCAAAATCCTTGTCCACGCTCACAAAGCCCTCCACGACACCGGACCGGCCTACCTCAACATCCACAAACCAACTCGACAGCTCCGCTCCGTCGACCTCGCCCTCGCTACAGTCCACCGTATCCAACGCACCACCTCTGGCGGTCCTTCTCCCACCTCATCGCCAAAACCTGGAACTCCCTTCCCACCAACCTACGCAAGACCCAGGACCTCCTAACCTTCAGAAATCACCTCAAAACTTGGCTTTTTGAGCAGTAACCCCCCTCTCACCCCCAGCGCCTTGAGAACCTACCAGGTGAGTAGTGCACTTAAGAAATGTATTTGATTGATTGATTGTAACACACACAGGAGAGTTTGCAGCTTGAGTGCAGTTTTGAAGCATCTGTATGTACTTACAGGTCCTGTAGGTCAGTCCAATAATTTGAATACGAGGAAGGGGTAGTTTACTAAAAAAAAAAATCAGGGCTGGATTCCCAAAGGTAAACTTACACTTTTGCTATTCACAAACAACAAGGTAATAGTCTGTTTACGACTGCGAAGACTCCACGGTTGGAAGGGAGAACTGCGCAAATAAAAATATCGGCTCGCCTCCGAAGTCGTAAACTTACTATTAACTCATAGTTTGTGAACAGCACAAAAATAGTAAACTTACACAAAAGCGTACGTTTACCTTTTTGAATCAGGTCCTGCGTATATAAGTACAACGTATTTATTGCGAATACTGCACATATTCTCATATTGCCTGGCATAGTTGTAATGTAGTTCAATATTTTCATCTCATTGTGTCTCCAATAGCATTGTGAAGATTGGACTTTACCATGACTTTTTAAATAAGCTTCGTCTTGTATTCAGTATGTACTTGCAAAAATTATCACCAGGGTTTGATGAAAGCTTCATACACATTTAGGCTACAAAATGACACCAATACATTCTTGGAAATTACCTGGGCTCCCCTTAAAGTATTTTCAAAGAGCTAGAATGTTTCCTGTTCTGAGGAACATACTGTCGCTCTTCAAGTTGCAATATAACCGGCACCTTCTGGAAATAAAAAAAATAGTGCTTTTTTGCTCATGAGGGTGACAGAGAGTATGAAAGGTAAATCTTGCTACTGGTCAGCGAGAGCATCCACTAAAGGCATGTTTTTCGTAAGTAGTAAGATCTCCCTCCATGCTGTAATCACTACATGATTTCAAGCTACTGTCGGTATTGTCTTCAATGAAAGGCATTTGCTATTATATCTGCAGGTGGTATTTATACATACTCACTTCATACACTACTGATGTGTTCTATGATGAGCATGCCAAGGCTTCAGAGACTCCCACTGGACATATTCTAAAGTGCTTTCATGGAATTTAGGAAAGCAAAGGATCAACTTCAATTAATATAGACAAATCTTTGTACAATATTGGGATCAAAATCCAAAAAACGTGGATACGGATTACCATGTCTAGACCAATAACCATAGTGCCAAGTTGGGGGTCGCTATTTTCAGTATGATTGCGTTCATCTGCCCCTCTCCAATTAAACTTCCATGCCTGCTAGACAGAAATAAACACCCTATTGACATATACCATTGGTTATTGGTTCCTTTATGGAAATTATTGTTAAGGCAGTCTGAGGACATATATTTGCACTACACTCTAGGCTTATCAGATGAGATCTTTAGGTCTCTCTGCAGACATAATGTATGTACAATAAAAGTGCAATATCCATAAACATAGGTATTTACATGCAAACAAAGTGTTGCTTGAGTTAGTAAGGCGTAGCTTACATATGTAGGTTTAACGGTGCATCATCAGAATATGCATCTTGGCATTTCATTTTAATACTTCACAGAGTGCGTTGCTACTTTTTGTAGTTCAGCAGTGTACACGGCTCTGTTTGTGGGTGTCTCCTTCTTTTGGACATAGTCCACTGTAGTCTACATATTTTAATGGCTGCATTCTGCCAGTGATATGACCCAGTCTGAGAAACAGTCCAGTACCTTCAAGTCATGTTTCAAGGATTTAGACAAAGACCGGAGACTGATGCTAATTATAAGATTAAATTGTAATCAGTTATAACTTGTGAGTATTAGTGGGTTTGTCGTCCTCTTAGTTTATGTTTGATAGTTCGATGTGTTATAGGTTTGTTGGGTGTGATCGGAGGTCTTGCCAAGATGCTTACGTGCTAACTGGCTAATGGCTCACACGTTAGTTGGCCTGTTGGTGTCTGTGTGTTCACTAGAGGCAATATGTGGTGTCTGCGAGCCCTAGAAATAATCGGATGGCATGTCTTGACTGTGGTGATTGGATGGCTGTTTACTATGAGTTCTATGGACCTCGGTGTAGGGTACCTATAGGGTAACTTGATTTTAAAAAATGCTGATACCCACCAATGTCCTACCTGTGCATTTTTTAATGCTCGTGATCTGTTCTGATCGATATGTGGTGTTGGATGTTTAGTGCGTGCTCTAAGTGGTTAGTAAGGGCTGTTCTGAGTATACTGAACACAAACTATGTGGAGTATATACCCCATGCTCATTGTTTGTAGAATTCTGTCGAATGGGTTACGTGGGAAGCTATGTTGATATTGAGTACCATTGAGGTACCATGATAGTCATATATAGGAAAGTTCGAATGTTTTGAATGTGTATGATATGATCTGTTTTAATTTGCATTTTGGTGTTTGGATATCCTTCTGAGGAAATGGCAAGTGAGGTAGAAGTTTGGAGCTGATATCCCTTGGCACTTCTAGGTAGAACTGTATTTAATCTCAGAACTGATTTCACCATGAAGTTAACCTGTGGAGGTTAGGATAAAGAACAGACCCAGGGTGCCCATTCTACTACTCAGGCATTTTCCTGGCAGGATGCAACTTAGGAACTACATTCAGAGCTGAAGGAGCTGCCGTGGCGCAGCAATGCCTCTTTGACCTCATTTTAGTCCTGATCTACTGCAGGACTGGGCTGGTTTGCAGCTGTTTTTGAATTAGTACCTTTGCGGTTCATTTGAGTATCTTTTGACTGCAGCTGCAGTTTATGAGCTGCTAAGGGGGAAGGTTGGTTAGTAGCCCTCACAGTATTTAATTTATGGTATGAGTGTCAATGGGAAGTTTTATAGGATGAAACGTAGAGAAGGAATATTGGGTGGGAGAAGTAGGCTAGACTAGCATAGAATAGGAACCAATATCCTCGGAAGCTGTATCTGATACTTTGGGCAGATATGTGTCTCCTTGGTGTCCTAAAAAGACAATGGGATGGAGGAACAAGGGGAATGCTGAGATGAGGTATTATTAGCTTTTAATACAGAACAGTTTCTTGTATGAGGAAGTATTTGTGTGTGTGTTAGAAATTGGGGTACTGGTTGACTGGTGTGCAAGCCGTGGGCAAGCAGCAACCACAATTCTATTCAGAGCAAGGCACAAGCAAACCCCAAATCAACCTGTGCTCACTGCCTGGTAGCTTGGCACATAGCAGGGAGGCTTAACTTTGAGGCAATGTGTAAAATATTTGTTCAACACTTCAAACAGGAAAGCTGTGAAAACACCAAACGAATAGGATCCCACACCTGATTAGAAGAAAAGAGCTACATTTAATCAAGAAAACAAGACCAAAATGACAAAAATCCAATTAGTAGAGCTGGTGATATTGAATTCGAAAGTGTTTAGATAAAATAGTGCCAGGAGCTCTAAGCGCCAACTGTGGATATCTGGTCACACTGGACTGGGACAAAGGCACATGTTCATGCTCACCCTGATGGAGCAGAGACCAGCTACAGGAACCCAGTTCGGCCTGCTGAACAATGAACCTCAAATCCTAGTGTGCACAGCTTTGCAAGAATCCACATTGAAGATGCACCACGCAGCTGAAGCAATGCGTCAGCTCAAAGATCTGGTGAAGCTGTGATGCAAGGGCCTGCGTCACAGTCGAAGATCCCATTGACGGGGCCTGTGGTGCAAAGTCCGGCATTGAGGATGCGGCCCGCAGTTGGGGTGATGCGTTGGTTTCAAAGAGTTGTGAGGCTATGATGAGAAGTCTGGTGTTGTCATCAAGGCTGTCATTGATGATTGAAGTGAAGGCCTACACGGAGGATGCACCACACAGTGGGGGTTCCTATGGGATTGCAGGTAGCAGCAGTGATGCAGGTCTTTGCATTGGGTCTAATACACACAGTAGCAGAATTGCATTGGTTCTGCCTGTGGTTGTGCTGTGCAGCAAAGGAGATGCATTGGTTCCACTGGATCTAGAGAGGCTGGCAAAGCACTTTAAGCCCACTTCCAAGGGTCTGTGACTGGGGTGGTTTCACTTGGCAGGCTAGTCTCACAGATGACAGACTCCATGTGCAAGGTTGTTGGAAGCATGTTATGTCCCTAGATCTTCAGATGATGAGGCCAGACAACTAGCCCTTACAGTCACTCTGGGTTCTGGGTTCAAGAGATACATGTGCAAGGTTGTTAGAAGCATGTTATGTCCCTAGATCTTCAGATGAGGAGGCAAGACAGCTAGCCCTTACAGTCACTCTGGGTTCTGGGTTCAAGAGATGCAGGTCTAGCCCTTCCTACACAGGCAAGAGGGCAGAAAGCAGCATGCCAGCACAGTAAAGCAGGAGCAGAGTGGAATCCCGCAAAATGGCAGTCCTTTATCATTACAGCAGTCCTTTCTCCAGGCAGAGTATCCACAGATCCAGAAGTGTACTGAAGTTGTGCTGTCTGAGGTCCTTTTTTTATACACAGCTGTGGCTTTGAAGTGGGGAGAAGCTTTTGGAGGTGTGCTTTGAAGTGTACAGATGCCATGAATTCTCTGCCCTTCCTCCAGAATAACTACAGGGTATGCAGCGGTGTGTGTGGACACAGGACACAGCCTATTAAGGTGTATGTGAGGCTGGGCCGAGCTCTTTCCTCCCACCCTGCGAGTGTTGACTGATCTAGTCACACCTAAGCTCCCATTGTGTGTGGCTGTCAAGGAGTAATACTCAAAGCCCAAATGCCAACTACATCCAGTCAAGTCACCAGAGACAGGCTGAAGGCACCAAATGGCGAAGGCAAGAAAATATCTGCTTTCTAAAAGTGCAATTTACAGAATTATGATTTAAAATCTGACCCACCATAAATTAGGATTTTAAATTAGGATTTCAGAGAAATGAAACATGAACCAGTTATCTCTTCGCTTTTGGAAACTAAATTTATAAAATGTAATAAGGCAACTTCAATATTATCCTACAGGAGAGATAGCTCTTGCAGTATTGAAAAATGTATTTGAGAGTTTTTCACTACCAGGACATATAAAACCTAAAAGTACATGTCCTGGTTTTAAAAACATTGTACCCAGCCCTCTGTGCTGTCCAGGGCGTACCCTATAGGTGACTTATATGTATTGAAAAGGAAGGGTTGGGACTGGCAAAATGTTTATTTTTCCAGGTCAAAATGACAGATTATACTGCACACACAGGCTCTGCAATGGCGGGCCTGAGACAAGTTTAAAGTGCTATTTAATCAGGTGCCACAACCAATGTGGCAGGCCAGTAATAACATTTAATTTAAAGACTCTGGGCACTAGTAATGGTACTTTACTAGGGACTTAAAAGTAAATTAAATATGCCAATTGGATATAAACAAATTGTGCCATGTTTTAAGTAGAGAGCACAATCAATTTAGCACTGGTTAACAGTCCTAAAGCCAACAAAAATAAATTCAGCAAAAAAGTGGAGGGCAAAGGCCAAAAGACTGGGTATGACTCTTTAGAAACGGCGAAGCTGAACAGCGTGATTGTGATTATTTGGGAGTTACACAGATTTCCTGTTCTGGTTCTGAAGATTCGGAGTAGGGGATCAGTATGGACAAAATGATAATATATATGGGATAAAGCACGCCGTGTCATATAGTATAAGGATATTGGAAGTCACTGAGGAGTTCTGTGACCATAAAGAGAAATGAGACAGAAGGATGAGTTCCATTACAAGGGCATGGAACCCTGATGTGACGTTCAATATCCTTTCAATGTACAGTCCAGGGTATTTTATTTCTTACAAAATATGATCACATCAACACCCCTCCCACAGACCACTTTAATCCTTAATGTCTTGTTTTTTCAAATATCAGAATAATATCAGATTAATAAAAGCAGAGTTTGTACTGCAAAACTAAACACGCAAAAAAATATTAGTAATTTGTGCAAAAATATATTAGAATTAACCTTAGGTAAGTCAAGTAAAGATGTTGTGTCTCACAATGTGCAGAAGCATTCATGGAGTCTTTCTTCCCTGTTATGACATATAGATTGGAAAAAGCTAGACATAAATATATCCATCCACTGATCACAGAATGAATTAAGTACATAGATTTAATGCCTTATTAGTGTTTGGTTGTTGAGATGCTTTGTTCACATGTGTGTTCATTTATATAGTCTTACTGATTTGGTCTTGCTTCCCATTTGTGTCCCTAATGATGCTTTTTCTATGCAAAGTAACAATGCATATTGCACTGCAGTCTAGGGTCAGTAACCCACCCCATTGCCCTGTATCCTATCGGCCTCTACCATTGCAATGCATCTTTGGAGCTCTATCCCACCATGCAGCACCACATCTGATGAACACTAACTGACAACACATGACTGCATATAACCAACAACACTGAACTGATCTGAAAAGATCAACATACTTGTTTTTCAGAATTACACAATGGAAAACAAATAAGTTGTACATTGAGATGAAAATTTAAATTCACACCACTCATATTAAAACAGATTCTACTAGAGCATCTGTTACTACTTAGTGTTCAGAGGACCTTTCTTCTCCACTGTATTTGAGTTCCTAACAGTGTTGTTAAAAATGACTGCACCATACCGTGTACTTAATTACATAGAGACTGATTTAAGATTTTCCAGAAGATAGTCCGTCCATCAGGGTGGTGAAGTATATTACCTCCACCCTCCTGACAGAAAACGACCACCAAATTTAGAGATGACCTTTGGGCCCAGTATTCATTTTTATTGTGTCTATGGACAAACCTTTAAACTTTTCTTGTTTATCAGAAAAAACTCCAGAAGTAAGAGTTTGCTTCTGATAAACAAAAATAATGACATCACATCCTGTGATCATTATTTTTTTTTCTTCCCCTCAGTGCCAGATTTTACGTGGCACTGAATGGGCAGAAGTAAAGGATACTTCACCTTCCACCCTAAAAAGATAGGCAGTGTAATGCTCTTCATCTGATGGCCCTACTCCATCGGGTCATTGGAGGACACTTTCTGTCAAAAGAGCAAACAGGGCTTTGTCAACGGGAAGCTTACAGGCCTCCTATCTCTAAATGTTGGGGGTGCACCAAGTGTTTGGTGGACAGGATACTCCATCGCATTTGCTATGGGGTCCCTTGTCTGCCAAACTCTAGATCAGGCCCATAGACAATATTACTGACCTGATATATCTTCTTCCCCTCCAAGACAGAGTTAGCAGCTAAGCTAGAACGACTGCAGCATGTCGACCGTGAAATGTTGCTCAAGCTACTATTAGCACAAGCCCATAAATATATCATTAAACAAGATTCCATTCTGTTCATTTTCCCTCATCCCCTGTTTAACTTCCTAGTCACACCACTGACCTTGAATCTAGTCCTCAATCCTAAGATAGGACAGTGATAGTGCTGGTGTCTACGCTTTCCTTTTATCAGAAAGAGTTGACTGACAGTACCAAAGAAATGCAAAGTGAATTCCAAACTGAGGGCCTTATTTAGAGTTTGGCAGTAGGGGTTACTCCATCACAAACATGATGGATATTCTGTCCACCGTAAAACAATCCCATAATGGCCTATGAAGATCGTAATGCGGTGGATAGGATATCCGTCATGTTTGTGACAGAGTAAGCCATCCGGCAAACTCTAAATCAGGCCCTGAGTCAAAAATAATTTGTCGAAAAGCTCTCACTTGGTCTTTTTATCATTGGATTTATTCAGGTAATATAAATGAATCTGCATCAGCAATATAGCCAGCAAAAAACACAAAGAACAAAATATCAGTTGCATGCTCTTGGTACATACACTGTCAAAAGAAAGGTGATCTAGACAAAAAAAAAAATCAAATACCTGGCTCACTTATAATGATGAATGAATGAAACACTTGGCTGCTCACAGGAGTTTTTTTGTGTCAAAAAGTTTTTTTTAGTGTCAAAAAGTACAAGCTGCCATCTGTGGGTGTCTGGTTGAGCCAGATGGCGATAAACTCAAAAGTTAAGGCCCACCTTGATGGTGCACAGGTTGGCTACAAATACCAGGATCAACCTGGTGAAAAATGTACCTTCTGACTTAGGGCCAGATTTATAATCTGGCCAATGGCCCTTTTCTCTACCAGGGCGAAGGAGTAAATTACTTGTCGCCGTGACAGAGGTACCGTCTGCCAGATTTATAAATGACTACCAAGTAAGCAGTCTTTTCTTAAAGCATTGCCAGGAACTACCACCACAGAGGTTCCTGTCAATGTTGCCTACAGAATTTATTCATTTATTTAAAACATTTGCGAAGCGCACATGACCAACAAGTATCAAAGCACTGAGAGACAGAGATAAATCCAGGAAGGCAACGGCAGGTCGTGTTATCCTACCTCCAAAAATAAAACCAAAAAACAACACAGCAATTGAAAACAGACAATACAAGGGAAGCCATCCAAAGTCGTGGGGCGCCAATGACCTGTTCTAACCAGAAAACAGACAGGTCCGAAATCCAAGGTACCCCTCGTTGCCGCGAATGTCCTCCAAGAGAGAGTTCCATAGCTTACTGGCTGCTACAATAAAAGCCCTTTTACCCATCTAGCTTTCCAAAACCCGGGGTACCTCCACCAAGTAACGACTCGCTGATCCTAGCTGTCTTCTAGGGGCACACCATTTAAAAGAAGCCAACAGGTACCTCGAGCCAGGCCGATGTAAGGTTTTGTCCATCAGTCACTAGGCCTTGAAGGGAATTAATTTCCTCGTGGGCAGCCAATGAAGTTGGCGCAGGTGTTCTGAAATAGAAGCATATTTGGCCAGCCCTAGGACTAGTCGAGCGTCCGCATTCTGGATGACTTGCAATTTGTCCTACGAATACTGATTAATATTCAGGTATAAGGTGTTACAATAGTCCAGGCAGAAATAGATGAGGGCCAAGACAACAGACACCCTAAAATATTTGGGCAAGAGAAGCAAGATATTCTTCAGGATCCGGATCAACCAGAAGCAGGAACTGACTGTTGTGTTAACCTGGGCATGAAATGTTAAGGCATTATCAAACAGCACTCCCAAGTGTTTGGCCACCACTAAAGTTACAAGGACAATACTGCAATCTGCAGGCCACCAGAGTTCTGACCAAATGGAGCTATCTCCACCAAAACAACAATCTCAGTTTTTTCCCCATTCAGTTTCAGCCAGCTTCTGTTCATCGAACCATGAATTTCCTGCATGCAGACCCGAAACATATCCGCAACCTTCTCCCAGTTATTCATGCCAGGCACAACGATCTGGGTGTCATCAGCATAAGATGACAAAAGATCTAATGAGCCTTGCCGGGGGGGGGGGGGCTACATATAGGTTCAAAAATGTAAGACTTAGAGAGGACCCCTGAGGTACACCACATGGAAGCTGAAAGGGAACAGGCCCATAATCACCACAGCTCACCGTGATCATTCTATCATATAAAAAGGATTCCAGCAATCTCAGAGCCTCTTCTCTCTCCTCAAGTATGGTGCAGGGTTCCCTTAACATGACAGAGCCCGGTTTTCCTTTTTATTTTCAAAACAAAAATCCTGAATTGGGATTTTATATTTGAAAATTAAAAAAATGCTCCACTCGGCAGTAGAATCCTCTACCATGGCAAGGGGAAAATTTAGCAGTTTTCACTCCCTCTTACTACCAAGGTTTTCCTGGCATTGACAGGCAGTGAAAACTGACCTCTAATTCTGCCCATCTAAAATAGGTGAGCAGAGTTCAAGATCTGCTCCTGATGACCCTTACTCCACAGGGCCACTGGAAGGGTTTAATCACAGCTGCTGGTCATTATGTTGGCCATAAGCATTCTCCATTGTGGCAAAGTATGCTTACTGACAACATATAAACCGAGCACTTGGCCTTTTTTCTGGAGGAATTTTCTCATCAGTAGCTTGAGCTACCACCCGAATCCAACTGAGGGTTCGACAATGGCAGAATGCTGCTCGTCGTTGGTCCTGATGAACTCCTTCATTTTAGGACTTAGAAACGTTTCTGGAAGTGGAGCTGCTTTTAGTAGAACAAACCAGGAAATTAAATCGGACCCATGATGCAGCAACAGTGGCTGGCGTTCTGTGGTGGTTCTGTGGTTGAAAAAGTTCAGAAAACCTTTCAGAAAAAGTTTCATCTCATGCAATCTTGAGCAGGGAGAGGATACACTCTAACACCAGCCAACTGGCCAGGTCATTGGAGCACTGCTGTCAGGAATGAGGCCATGCGTGGTCCAGGTCCGCCAAAAACTCTGCTGCGCGGCTCTGCAGCGCTTTATGCGCACCACTTGTCATCTCCTCTTGTTCCAAAGGTGGCCATCAGCGTCATCTGCCCTGTGGCAAAGCCCATAGAGCTGCAGGTTCAGGACATTGGTGGACAAGATGCACTTATCAGTGCTATTCCATGAAGGGACTACAATTCCCATGTTTTTAGAGGCAGCAGCCATCTTGGGGTGTGGCAGGCCTATAAAGCACGTTTTAGGTTTTGGAATGCGATTAAAGCCACTTATATCCAGACAAAAACGTTCCGTAAATTCTCTTTTTTAAGAGTTTGTGTGATTTGGCTGGTTTGTTGAGCAAAATCTGCAATAAATTGGCGATAGAAATAGGCCAGTTCTAAAAAACACTGGGGGGGGGTTGATAGAAGAGAGGGACGGCCAGTCTAGGATGGCCTGAACCTTCTCTGGATCCATGGAAATACCGACTTGACTAATATGATACCCTAAATATTTTACCTCAGTCTTGTCAAATTCACATTTTTGGGGTTTTCAGAAGAGTTGGTGTTGTCTGAGTCTGAGTCTGTCTAGAACTTGAAGTACATGCATGGTATGATGTTCTGGATGTCTGGAATATATTAGGATATCATCTAGGTATATTACTACGGTTTGGTTTAAAAGATCGGAAAATACTGAATCCATGAATCTCTGAAAAATAAAGGGGGTATTGGTTAAATAAAAAGGAATTACCCGATATTCATAACGACCAAAGGGTGTAAGAAACACGGTCTTCCATTCATCACCTTCCTATATTCTTAGAAGATGGTAGGCTCCCCTTAGGTCTAACTTAGTAAATATCTGCGTCCCTCTGACTGCTTCCAAAATATCTTTTATTAGAAGTAGCGGATACTGGTCTTCTATGGTAATCTTATTCAATCCACGAAAGTCTATATAGGGACGTAGATCCATCGTCTTTTTGGGCACAAAAAAGAGGGAAGCCCCAGCGGGGGAAGAAGACGGTGCAATAAGACCACTCTGTATATTTTCTTACAGATATTCCTTGAGTACTTTCTTTTCGGGTTCAGTAAGAGAGTACATTCTACCAAAAGGGACAACATCACCATGTTCCAGGGGAATGGTACAGTCATATTCTCCATGTGGAGGTAGTACTGGTTTCTTTGGGTTTTTGGAATACGTCTGCATAGACCAGATAATGACTAGGTACCGCTTGGGTGGAGTTTATGGAACAACCTACTTCTGGTACAGATGATAACATTTTCTTTGGTGACCAATATGTTCATGAGTAATAAGTGTGGTCTTGGCAAAATTGGGAAGAAAGAGAAATAGTTCTGGTTTCCCAATTGATGTAAGGATTATGCTGTGTAAACCAGGGTATTCCTAGGATTATTTTACGATTAGGTGAAGAGATCAGATCAAAAGAGACATGTTTATGATGTTTTCTGAAACGTATACATAAGGTAGGAGTAGTGTTGATGACAGGACTGGAGATCCATCAACTGTATGAACTTGCTCTGGAATGTCCTTGGATATTCGAGGAATTTTGTGTTCCATAGCCCATGTCTCTTCCAGATATATTCCACTGGCTCCACAGTCTAATAATGCCAACGCCCTTTCTTCCCGACCATCCAGTAACTGCAGTGTAATAGGTAAAAGAAAGATGGCAGTTGCATCTTCCTTAGAAGAACAAATAGAAGGTATCTCAGAAAATCCCATTCCCTCCTTTCTCATAGAGGATGGGAATTGGTGTTTCCTGGAGACTTCACAGGATGGACTGGGCAGGTACAAAGCAAATGGCCACGAGCTCCACAATAGATACATAAGGCCTCATTTCGACCTCAGCGGTCTTTTGGCAAGACCGCCGAGGTACTGCCGTGCTGAAGACCGCCAGTGGTGGCAGTTTTCCGTACAGCATATTATGACTGCTGGCAGCCCTTCGCCCTTTTCCAGACGGAAAGCCGCCAGCAGCCATACTGGTGGTCGGCGGTGAAGTGGAGGCTGCTCCACCTCCACCGCCCGTCATGAGAACACCGCCCACTGAATCACAACCCAGGATACAGTGTGGCGGTGCTCTGGTGACGGGGAGCTGGCGGCGGAGCAGCCCCCATGAATCCCGTTCCCTCCCGGAGGACCACCGGACCAGGTAAGGTGATCATCCGTTAGGGGAGGGGGGGCGGGGGGTGTTGTGTGCATGCATGGGGGTGTGTGTGTGAGTGTGTGTTTGATTGCGTGTATGCATGCGGGGGTGTGGTGTGTGTATGGGAAATGGGTGCGCATATGTCTGTGTGTATGTCTGTGTGTATGTGCGTGTATGTCAGCGTGTCTGTGTAGTTGGTGTGTGAGTGTGCGTGTAGGGGGGTGCGTTGTGTGTGTGTCAAGTTGGGGGGGATCGGGGAGGGGGTCCTGCCACCTTTGGGGGGTGGTAGGGAGGTCGTGGGTGTGGGGGGAGGACTCTGGGAAGGGGGAGGGGTAAGGGGGAGACCCCTATCAGTGCCAGGGAAGGAATTCCCAGGCACTGATAGTGCCTTCTGCCATGGATTTCATGGCGGTTCCAAACCCACGAAATCCATGGCGGTATGCAGGGTCCTGATACCATCGTCGGTCTGGTGAAGGCCACCGGGCTGGAGACTGCAGTCTCCAGCCCAGCGGTCATCACTGCCCTGGCGGTCGGAGAGGAGAAGTGGCGGTTGCCCATGGCATAACTCAATTTGTTTTACCGCCGGCCTGTTGGCGGTATTAACACCACTTCTCCACCGACCGCCAGGGTCGTAATGAGGGCCATAATCCTTTTCTTAATCTATTTTCACGTTCACCAGCAGTTAGAGGACCACGAGCTGTGTTTATTTGCATAGGTTCCTCCTCCGCAGCTTCTCTCAAATCAGGTTGAGACTCTTCGGACCGATGGATGGTGGTACGTGGGTTCCCTGCATGAGATGGTCCACGATTCTTTCTCTTATCCAACTTGCGTTCATGTAGATGATACGTTATGGAGAGTGCTAAGTCCATTAAACTTTGTAAATCTTCCACTCTTACTGAATGTACCAGTTTGTCCTTTATCTCCTCTCGAAGACCTCTACGAAAAAGGGTTACAAGAGTACGTTTTACCCAAGTAGTTTCTGCTGCCAGTTGTCTAAAACGTGTAATATATTGAAGAACATCCTGGGTACCTTGCTGGATGTCACATAAGGCTTCCTCAGCAGAAGACTCCAGTCCCGGGCGTTCAAACATTTGTTTAAAGGCAGCAACAAAAGCTGAATAGTCAGACAGCACAGAATCATTGGAAGCTACCAAAGGAGTCGCTCAGGCTAAAGCAGGACCAGACAGGGCACTAATTAAATATCCCACTTTAGTTTTATCTTGCTCAAATTGGAAAGATCGAAATGCAAAATAGACTGTCAGGGCAACAAGGAATTCACACAATTTGTTAGAATCTCCTGAAAAGCATGGAGTACTAGCTGAAACAGTGGGAACATCTGTTGTTCAGGAAACCAAGGCTTGTCGTAAAGCCGCATTTTAATTTCATAATTTTTGCAGTTCCTGGGCTTGTTGTTGGATGGTTATGAGTAGTGACTGGTTGGTTTCTGCAGGAGCCGTTGAAGTATTCTCCATTATGCTTGACGAAAACTAGTTCTCTTGGCGCTGGAATCTGTCACAGTTTACTCGTCGCTTACGGCTTGGGCCAACTGGAACTGCAGGATGATCTTGATTCTTCTAGGTCCTGCTCTGACTAAGGTAAGTGCGTCCCTTTCTGCTAGCCATGGTGCTGCTGACAATGGTACGTCAAGAAGCAGTCCGTGCCCTCCAGAAGGAGTCCCAGAGGAAAAACCCAAAGGGAAAAAACCTCCAAGACTGGAACTCCCTGGAACAGAAAATAAGCACAAGAAAAAGGTCAGACTTCCAATAATGAAAAAAACAAGCATTTGCAATGCAATAGGTCTTGCCTTTGCGAGAGTTAGAGCTATTGGTGTTGTAAATGCTTAATTGGACTTATATTGCCACATAATTTAGTCCTCTTCTGCCACAGAGTTCAAGTGGCCCTGCATATAAGTAAAGCACTTCCATTGACCTTCTTCTTCTATCTGTAGCAAAAAAACTAAACATGTTGTAATTTAGCATTTAGCATTTGCCATGCTAATTTCAATACAAAACCACTTTCATAACCCCACCATCAGAGTTGCTGGCTAACACAATTCCAAGAGAAAAAAAACATGGCAAACACAACAAGACAGGCACGAAATATGGGTAATGAGTGGTGTCAGTGGGGTTACACATTCATGTAAATAGCAAGGAAAGGCACTGATATACAGTCTAAGTGCCGTGAAGCCTGCCTGTTACCCAACGGCAGCTCAGCAAAGCAGGTCCTAACTTTTTGTGACAGTCAGAAGTAGTGTGTGAATAGCATGAAATTTGCAGAAAAGCAGAAGGGCCAGAATGTATTCTGGAGAGAAAGACGGATATTGTGATGATGCACGTTGTAAGCTTTTATCCGAAGAAACATAAGATAGTTCGTTGTCATAAAAAGTGACAAATGCACCCTTCCAAGACGGGTTCTCTCACTTTAAATTTCTTTTTAGAAAGTAAAGCCAAGTAGCAAACAGAGAGAGGAAGTTTACAAACACCATTGAAGATGTTTTGCGCTATATATACATGGGACCAATTGCTATTTAGTTTAAGACAGTTTTATTTTTGCTTAAGCGCCAGAGCCACCACAGTTACAGCAAATGTAGCTTGAAATGTATATCAAATAATTTGGTAGGTTGCCAACTCCGTTTCAGTCTCTTTGTGAAGTTTTAGAGTTTACACAGCAACAAAACAGACATTTCCAAATGTGAGGAGCGATACAGACCTTTACAGCTAGGCTTATTTGCTCTTTCATGTAGGGTAGATATCGCTTTCTAAACAGATGTGAGTGCATGGGAATTGGTTTTCATTGTAAAGGTAGCCTAAAGGCATGAAAAAGAACACATTTGACCTTTAGAGCCATCTGTGGTATATTTTTTTTTTTTACCCTGAACAACAGTAAATTAGCAACAAGCAGTCTGGCGGGCGGGAGAGAGTTATATTGTTTTTAGGGTACCAAAAAATTGAATGTATTTGAAAGAAAAGGCCTCTACAATATTTAACACACCATATAAAGCTTTCCATTTTGTAAAGTTTAAATAAAGAATGCCTCTGTTGTGCTCCTCATAAATGCAGTGCTTAATTTCTAAATAAAAAAGGTGTCAGGTCCCAAAGCCCTCCTCTGAAACAGGTGTCTGCTGCAATTAAATGTACGAACACGGAATACCGAGGCAGGGTAATCCTGAATCCTGAAGCCATCTCAGCCACTCCCTGCCCCTTCAGCTCACTCTTGCAGCTTTCCACTTTCTCCCTCTCTGACGCTTTTTCGTTTTTCTCTTCCTTTGTCTTTCCCATATGTGTCTTTTGCTCACAGCAGATGCGTGAGGCAAAAAAATAAGTGCCAGCCTCAAAAATAGGTGCTGGTGCTCCGCACCGAAAACAACAAGCACAAATTAGGCACTGCATATATGTAAATGGTATTTTATGTCCTTTGTTTGTTATTCGGTATCACAGCTAGTATGCTCTGTAATGTATTTTATGAAAGTGGCAGTTTTGAAACCCAGCAGAAGGCTGAGGACAACAAAAATAATGGGAAAACACAGAGTAAAGACACATATCCCCACAAAAAGTGTGATTTAGGCTCTACCTTAAAAATGACTTTGGTTTGCAGCTCTAGATGGAAGAAGCAAGATTGGCAGAGGCAGAATACCCCAGAAAGTATCAGAAAAGCAGAAGTGGCCCTCTGCCCACAGAAGCGAGAACAAGTTACTTTAATGAGGCGCGTTAATGAAATGTTGTTCAAAGATGAAATGTAATCACACCAAAAAGAAATCAAGCGGTTCCTATAAAAGTAAATTCCGCTCCTTTCCACTCAAAACATGATGCTGTAGTTTGTGACTGTTATTGTTTTAATATGTTGACTCCTTTTCCGAACATGAAAGCACTTTCCAAAACAGCCACAATGCTAAAAGATAAAGGGCTGCTTTCATGAAGCGTTCACCTAGTTTGTGAGATTTCCTTTTTATAGGAAAAAACAACAAATATTTGAAATAACACTGAAAAAAACTAAAGCTGGCCCTGTGTACAAAAATTAAATTGCGTTCCTTCTCACAGGTACTTAGTAAATTAAAGTGCTGAAAAATCAATTTCTCTCACAGTACCTTTGCTTGTTTTAAAGTATGATACTAATTCAACCAACAGTAGGAACACATCCCCATACTGCCATAATGCTTTCAGATAAAGCGCAGTGGTCGCAAAGCAGATGCCACATTGGGGATGAAAACAAAACACATCAAAGATTTGAAATCACACGGGAAAAAAGATTACGTTGGGGCTATGCACAAAAATTAAATAGCGCTCCTTTCACACCTGGTTAGCAAATTAAAGTGCTGAAAAAGCAATGTATCTAAGCGAAAGCGACTAGTAAAAAGTCCTCCCAAAAGTGCTATTATGCTGCAGGTTGAAATGAAATCACAAGGGAAAAAAATGAAGGAAGTGCTATGTACGAACCTCAAACATAAATATTGCTCCTTTCCACAAGGGACATGATACTGTTTGTTTAAAAGTATGTTACTTATTCAACCGAGAGTAAGAACGCCTCACAAAACTGCCACAATGCTGCCAGGTAAAGAGCGCCGATCCTGAAGCACGAATGCATTGAGGATGAAAACAAAACATGACCACTGATGGGAAGTGCTCGTTTCAATTTTAAACTAGTGGCGTCTGCTCCTCTCCTCTCGGGAGACCGGCGCCCCAAAGGCCAGCACTGCATGGACTTCCTTTTCTCATTCCTGCTCTTTGGGAGGATGGGGGGAGGGGAGAAGAGGAGTGGCAGTGTGCCCTCACGCAGGAGGGTGGGGAGCATCTCCGCGCCGCCTCCCTTGCAAGCGTCCAAGAAAACACATAATAGTGAACAGATGCTTGGAAGCTGCTCCCCGCACAGCTCCTCTCCTTCCCTGGGCGCGACAACCATGGAAATACGCTTCAGAAAAACACTCCCTGGTAACCTGAGCTGAGCTGAGGGAGGGACTTCTAGTCCCCTAAAATCTAAAATCAAAACAATTTACAGTTAGCGCTTTTTATGTGTGCGCTTCAGCCATAATGAGTGCAATTAACTATGTAACAGGGTCGATCTCATAGAAAGCGCTTGACTTCTGCCAAGCGAGATCGTGCTGCGAAAAAAGCTAAAAAGCATTTGAAATGCAATAGTCTTGTGTTTGCTCAAGTTAGAGCTCATAGCGTTGTAAATTACTGACTGGACGTTTATTGTCACACAGGCTGAAAATAACAAAGCATTTGAACTGCAATAGGTCTCGTGTTCGCTCGAGTTTCAGCTATTAGCGTTTTCTTGCCACAAACTGAAAATAAAAAGTAAAACAGTTGACATAAGCAGCTGGTTCAAAGTGCTGCTGAGAGCTCGCAGAGACAGACAAAAGGAACAAACATTTGTAATGCAAGAGCAGAAAATGTGCAAGGGAGAGTAATGAATGGAATAAACAAAGTCACACATCACTGCAGATGAAAAGTAAGTAATAGACTAGAGCCCTGTAAACAGAAACAGACTGGGGCCTCTGAAGCATCTAGCGCTCTGGTCAAATGCTATTAGCCTTTGAACAAAGTAATACCCAAGCACATGCTACATAGGCACAAGTGGAAGGGTACAAGTACTAGGGCCATGCTCCAGGGGAGTGTACAACTGTGGAAAAGGTGGGACAAAGAACAAGGATTGTCCACTAGCAAGCAAGGATTTTTTAAGGACACTGAAACAAACCAGTGTAAAAGCAGACACCCCACAAAGAAGTATAGAAGTATGTACTAAAGTATATACAAGGGGTCTCGAATGCTCGACCTAAAAACTGGAAGAAACTGGAACGAGCAAGGAAAAAGGCTGGAGGGAAAAACAACCAGAGCATGATCACCACCAAAGGAAGTGTTGCAGCACAAGGAGAACAAGAATCCCACTCTTTAAATGCCCCTGAACAGGAAGTGACATACAGGAAAGGTAAAAGTTGCCATGTTGGATTGGGAAAGGACTATAAGAGAAAATAGATGAGGACACCATTTTAGAAAATGAACCTAATGCATGCAGGGAAAGAGGAAGAAGAAAGGCATGTTGGGAGAAAGAAGAATATGGCCCCTATTTGGAAAAAGGAAGGAAGAGAAAAGAAAAAAGAACAGTTAATGACCAGGTAAGTGAGGGGTGGGGAGGGTCGCCCACTTCTAATTCCGAGGGCGCGCCGCACCCTGAACTCGCCGAGGCCTGATGCCCAATCTAGGGCCTTGTGTGAGAGGAGGTCGAAAAAAGGGCCCGCGGTGCAACAATAGGTCCCCTCCCCTCAGAGCCCCGGGTTTGTCCAGTTACAGACAGAAAAAACGACAGACCAAAAAAGGACCGTGAACAGAAGAGGCATCTTCCCAAGAACACTCGCTGAGAGGATAACCCTTCCAGTGAATGAGATATAGGAGATGGTTTCTGAATATACGAGAATCACATATTTCTTGAGCCTCCTTCTTGGGTTCATCATTCACCAAGAGAGGAGGAGAATAGGTGAATTGTCTATGAAAAGGATCAGACTTATAGGGCTTCAGTTGTGAGACGTGAAATACCGGAAGTATCTTCCAAGTTCGAGGCAAACGAAGACGGAAGGATACCGGATTGATCTTTTGAAGAATTGAGAAAGGTCCACAATAGCGGGTTTGAACTTGTTTTGTGACAGACAGAGTCAAGAATCTGAAAAAAAGCCAGACTTTGTCTTGGATTGATAATATGGGGCATCACATCGTCTCGAATCATCCATCCTTTTCATCTGTTGTTTGGTAGACAAAAGGTTAGAATGTATAATACGTTGAATGTTACGTAACCTCGAGAAAATGAGGTGATTGCAGGAAGTGTAGAGGATTCTTTTATAATAGCAGGAAAGGACTTGGGATGAAAACTGTTAGACTTTCATCCTTGGTGTGGGTCACCCTTAACTTTTTGCCTCTGTTTCCCAGGTTGTTTATGTGTGCTGGACCCTGCTTTTGCTGTTTTTGTTACTCTGGGCACTTTACCACTGCTAACCAGTGCTAAAGTGCAAGTGCTCCTTTACAAATTGTGTATGTAATTGGCTTATTTATGATTGGCATATTTGATTTACTAGTAAGTCCCTAGTACAGTGCACTAGAGGTGCCCAGGGCCAGTAAACCAAATGCTACTAGTGGGCCTGCAGCACTGGTTGTGCCACCCACATAAGTAGCTCTGTAATCCTGTCTCAGACCTGCCACTGCAGTGTCTGTGTGTTCAGTTTTAACTGTAAAACATGCCTAAACCTTCCTTTTACTTACATGTAAGACACCCCTAAGGTAGGTTCTAGGAAGCCCCAAGGGCAGGGTGCAGTGTATGGTTAAGGTAAGACATATAGGCGGTTATTACAACATTGGTGGTAAAAGCCGCTTACCGCCGTGCAGAAGACTGCCAACACACCGCCACGGCTGCGGAAATCCGCCACAGCTATTACGACCCACAGCTCGGAATCCGCCAAAATTCAGACACCTACACAAGTCCGCCACACCAAAGGTCAGTGATAAACTGGTGAAAACAAAACTTAGACCGTCACGCCAACAGAAATACGCCCACACTATCACATCCCACAAATCCACGCAGCGGTCCTTCAACTGCGGTATTCCATTGGCGGTACACACCGCCGTGCTCAAAATACACACACTCTTACAAAACACAGCCACATTGGACAAGTCCAAATACACATACCTGATACACATACACACGCCACTCCCACACACCCAATACAATATAAAACACACACCCACATCACCCACAAACCCCTACTACCCAAAATTCCGAAAGACGGCCAGAGAGAGACACCACAAACGACTACCAAGCATCCACAGGCACAAAATACCATCACCAACAGAACGTCCACACACCTCACACATCACACCACTACATATTAGCACACCTATCACCACACACACCACCCCACACATCACCCACACTACCCCATGGCACAGCAAAGACACCCCAGGTTCTCTGAGGAGAAGCTCAGGGTCATGGTGGAGGAAATCGTCCGGGTAGAGCCACAGCTATTGGGAGCACAGGTGCAGCACACCTCCATAGCTAGGAAGATGGAGCTATGGTGAAGAATAGTGGACAGGGTCAACGCAGTGGGACAGCACCCAAGAAATCGGGATGACATCAGGAAGAGGTGGAACGACCTACGGGGGAAGGTGCGTTCCGTGGTCTCAAGACACCACCTTGCGGTTCAGCGGACTGGCGGCGGACCCCCACCTCCTCCCCCACAACTAACAACATGGGAGGAGCAGGTCTTGGCGATACTGCATCCTGAGGGCCTCGCAGGAGTAGATGGAGGAATGGACTCTGGTAAGTCAAATCTTAACTATTACATCCCCCAACCTACCTGCATGCCATCACATACCCCCACCCTCACCCCCATCATTCCAACTCCTCACAAATGTCCCAATATCACAAACCACCCGTCCCAACACCAAGCCCTGCATGCAACACCAAAGCATGGACACCCATCACCAAAGCATGGCCACTGCACATACACATACACCCCATAAACCACCATCACACAAGGTCCCACAGAAGAATGCAGGCACTGGGGTACACGATCACCCACCCACTGCATACCATGGCACACACAGATGTAGTAAACATCCTTTTATGCCCCTGCAGGACCCCTACCCAACCTCACCGGACAGGAGGGTCCACACATGTCCACACCACCAACAGAAGAGGGCCACAGTGATGACAGCAGCTCTGTCCAACTGGATCTAGATGACCAGCCCCGCCCCTCGGGGACCTCGGGACAGTCGGTTCCCCTCACACAGTCACAGGCCACTACAGACCAGCGGGCCCATACCTCTGTCCCCAGGACACGTCAATCAGCAGTGTGTCCACCACTACACGGAACCCAGGCTAACCCACCACCCCAACAACAACAGGGACTTGGGGGCAGTGGTATTGGGCACACGGTCCAGGGGATGGAGGCACAGGAACACATGGGAACTGGGAGGGCTGCTGTGCGACAGGGGGAGAACAGGACAAGGGAACCCACTCTCCACGAGGCCCTCTCCTCCATCATGGGAGCCTACCACCCCTCCCAGGAGACAATGGCAATGGTACTGGCCAAGTTTCAGGAGACCCAGCGGCTGCAGGAGGCACAGTATTTGGGCATCAGGGAGGAACTCAGAACCATCAATTCCACCCTGGGTACCATCATAGGGATGCTGAAGGAAGAACTCAACACCAGGAGGGACACTGTGGCACAGCAAGGGGCCCCTGACACTAGCATGGACAATGAACTGCCCACCATCTCCGCCGGCGCAAGTGGACAGCACGCCCCACCACAGGACCACCACACCAGCACCCCACCCCCTGCAGAGGGTGAACCACCCGCAAACAGTCCCTGAGATCCAGGACAAAGACAGAGAACGATGCCAAGACCCCCACCAAGAAATGAGACCACCCTGAATGTCATCTTTCTGTCCCACTTTGTCACCCTGTCCATCCTCAAACTGCCCCAGCTCCACTTCCTATGCCCATTTCGGCAATGCATCTGTGGCACTAATAGACTGGACGCAGCCATGGACATTCCTCCGCCATCCCCCCTCACCATTTTACAACGCCCTCCAATATTGAGCACTTCAATAAACACCCTTGAAGCACAAAACAATCTGGAGTCAGTCTGTGATTTCGAAATTGTGTATTAGCAATTACAGTGACAAAATGCTTTTTCAAATGTAATGTCAACATACCTATGTCACACAGCTCTAAACATGAAGAAACAAAGCAGATGTCACACAGTGGGACCGCCATCTGTGAAATCGTAAGGGAAAGTGACAACTCAGTGACCATGCACTGGGTGAAAACGACAGACAGTAAAGAGGTAGTAGTGTTAAAGTACATGTAGTAGGCAGGTCTGTGCTCTTACTTGTGTCTCACTGGAAATATTGCAAGATCACGAGTTCCTGTTGTCCATGTCTTCTTCTTCTGCTTCCTCGTCTTCACTGTCCACAGGCTCCACAGCTGTAACAACACCGCCATCTGGAACATCCTCCTGCAGAAAAGGCACCTGTTGTCGCAAAGCTAAGTTGTGAAGCATACAGCAGGCCACGATGATCTGGCACACCTTCTTTGGTGAGTAGAATAGGGATCCACCTGTCATATGGAGGCACCGGAACCTGGCCTTCAGGAGGCCGAAGGTCTGTTCTATAGTTCACCCATGGGCCTCATTGTAGCGTTCCTCGGCCCTTGTCCTGGGATTCCTCACTGGGGTCAGTACCGATGACAAGTTGGGGTAAACAGAGTCAGCTGCAAATGGCGAGGGACAACTGTTAGACACACACTAACCTGTACCATTCCCACTGTCTTGCTTCCAGGTGCTCACCAAATAGCCACACACGGTGCCTCTGGAGTTGACCCATCACATAAGGGATGCTGCTATTACGCAGGATGTAGGCGTCATGCACTGAGCTAGGGAACTTGGCATTCACATAGGAGATGTTCTGGCCTGCCAAACACACCATCTGCACATTCATGGAATGATAACTCTTCCGGTTTCTGTACACCTGTTCACTCCTGCGGGGGGGACCAAAGCCACATGTGTCCCATCAATGGCACCTATGATGTTGGGGATATGTCCCAGGGCATAGAAATCACCTTTCACTATAGACAAATCCTCCACCTGAGGGAAAACAATGTAGCTCCGCATATGTTTCAGCAGGGCAGACAACACTCTGGACAACACGTTGGAAAATATAGACTGGGACATCCCTGATGCTATGGCCACTGTTGTTTGAAAAGACCCACTTGCAAGGAAATGGAGTACTGACAGCACCTGCACTAGAGGGGGTATTCCTGTGGGATGGCGGATAGCTGACATCAGGTCTGGCTCCAGCTGGGTACACAGTTCCAGGATTGTGGCCCGGTCAAGCCTGTAGGTGATGATCACATATCTTTCCTCCATTGTCGAAAGGTCCACCAGCGGTCTGTACACCGGAGGATGCCGCCATCTCCTCACATGTCCCAGCGGACGGTGCCTATGAAGGACAACAGCGAGCACAGAGTCAACCAACTTAGAGGTACGTACACACAGCTTACACAGAACACGAATCATAATCCGAAAAGTGGCCTGTATGTGTGTTGAGGCTAGGCCTATGTATGTTTGACGCAGTTAAAAATTAAGCCATGTGGGCCCCTGAAATGGTGGCTGCCTGACCTCTAAAGTGGGACAATGGGGTGTGAGGTAACTGCGCTGGCGTTGTACACTGTTGCGGTAGGCGGTGGAAGACCGCAGCGCAGTGCTGCATTGGTTAACATTGGACCCTATGGGTCCCAGGAGCCAGTGACGATTTACGCCGGCGGTGACGGTACGCACCGCCACGGACGTGACCGCCATTTTCTATCAGTTCAATCACTCGATACCTGATCTTCGACAGGAGAAGACCTACACTGCAAGTGCTGCTGTGACCTCGGTCTGGAAGAGACAATGGCTCGAGTGTCTGGGGAAAGGGCCCCTGCCTTCACATCGGAGGAGTTGGAGAGACTCGTGGATGGGGTCCTCCCCCAGTACACGCTACTCTATGGTCCTCCAGACAAACAGGTAAGTACACAGGGAGCATGCTGTATGGGCTATGCCTGTGTGGAGTGGGGTGGATGAAAGATGGGGGGGAGAATGAGGCGTGCATGAAACAACGATGAATGCATGTGCCACATGGCAAGGGTAGGGATGGGGGCCAATGACTGTGACGGTGCAGTTGGTAATAAAATGTATCTTCCCCCTGTACAAATCATGTAGGTCAGCGCTCACCAGAAAAAAGATATTTGGTGTGCTATCGCCAAGGACGTCCGGACCCTGGGGGTCTACCACAGACAGAGCACCCACTGCCGGAAAAGATGGGAGGACATTCACCGCTGGAGCAAGAAGACGGCGGAGGCTCAGCTGGGGATGTCCTTCCAATGTGGGAGGGGTACCCGTCGCACCATGAACCCCCTGATGTTCAGGATCCTAGCGGTGGCGTACCCGGAGTTGGATGGGCGCTTGAGGGCATCACAGCAGCCACAAGGGGGTGAGTACACTCTCATCCTGCTGGTTTTGCGCGTAGTGGAGGTGTCTGAGTGGGGGAGGTGGGTTGTGGGTTTCCCTAGGCCAGGAAGGGTTTAGTAGGCAAGGTCCCTCCGAAAGGCAGGCCATGTGGCACCGCACCCCACCTCTGTAGAGTGCCAAGTACACCTAGTAATGCCCCTGTGTCATCAATGTGTGCAGATGTCGTCCATAGCCTTGTAGGCCATGTCCCAGGGATTAAACAGTGGAGCCCAAGAGCGCCGCGTAGTGCAGGGGGCTTCTGTGTCTGTCGTGTCCGCCAACGGTAGCGGTAATGTATGCACTCAACATGTCTTTCTTCTGTTGTCACCCCCTTTTTGTGGTCTCCCTGTTCTTGTGTGCATTAGCATCATCAGGTGGAGGAGCAGTGGAACCGGAGCAGGAGGGAGCTGCATCCCACATGGCCCTGGAGGGTGAGACAACGGACCCGGAGTTCACCAGTGGGACAGAGGGTGAGGGGAGCTCTACGGCGGGGACAGGAGCTGACACCAGTGACACAGACTCCTCCTCTGATGGGAGCTCCCTTGTGGTGGCGGCACCATCTGTGCCCCCGCTTCCACAGGTACAGCCGCCACCCCCCTACCAGCACCACCCTCCCAGCAGCCCCTCAGCCTTTGCCCCGTGCCTGCACACCCAGGAGGGTGGGCATCACCTTTGCCCCAGGCACCTCACGCCCTGCCCCAGTCACCCCTGCTGCCCTCAGTGAGGGGGCCATTGACCTCCTCAGGTCCCTCACTGTTGGGCAGTCTACCATTTTGAATGCCATCCAGGGTGTAGAAAGGCAGTTGCAACAAACAAATGCATTCCTGGAGGGCATTCATTCTGGTCAGGCGGCCCTTCAGCAAGCTTTTCAGACTCTGGCCTCAGCACTGATGGCAGCCATTGTCCCCGTCTCTAGCCTCCCCCCTCCAACTTCCTCCACCCAGACCCAATCCCCTGTACCCCAGCCTATCCCAAGCACACCTTCAGACCAGCATGCACACACGTCAACACACAAGGGAAGCTCAGGCAAACATAAGCACCACACATCCCACAGGCACTCACGCAAGCATCAATCACATGCAGACACACCAACATCCACTGCCTCCACTGTGTCCCCCTCCTCCTCATTTCCCTCCTCCTTCCCAGTCTCGTCTCCACTCACACCTACAGCCACTACTGCCATCACCAGCACACACACCACCTCACCCCGCTCACGTGCAGTCACCACCCCCACTACCATTCACATGTCCCCTGTGTCCTCTCCCAGTGTGTCTGTGACGCCACCTCCCAAGATACACAAACGCAGGCACACACCCACCCAACAGCCATCCACCTCACGAGAGCCTCCAGCACATGCACCTTCACCCAAAGTCACCAAACGAACACCTCCTACAACCACAACCTCTTCCTCCACTCCCAAACCCCCTCCAGCTACCCGTCCCAGTGTCTCCAAAAAACATTTCCTGTCCAACCTTGACCTCTTTCCCACACCTCCCCCACCCCGTCCGTCTCCTAGGTCCCGAACTAGCACCTCAGCCACAACACCTCCGGGACCAGTGGTGCCTGTAGTCACCGGAATCTGGAGTGCACGGGCCACCAGGGCAGCCAGTGTAGCACGGAGCCACAGTACAGACAGTCCCCCACCTATCAAGCATCAGAAGTTGGCCAGTGCCCGGCGGGAGAGGGGGAAGACTTCAGCCACCAAAGCCGCTCCCAGGGGTCCAGGTGGGAGTGTGGAGTCAGCTGCGACACCTTCCAAGGTGTGGAAGGGCCACAAGAGACCCGGCAAGTCTGGGAAGAGCAGCACTGCAGAGAAGACCGCCATCATCCCCGCTGCCCATGAGGCTACCGCCAGCACCTGCCCTGCTGCCCTGCAGGCCAGCGAATCATCACCGCTGCCCAGGAGGCCACCGCCAGCACCTGCCCTGCTGCCCAGGAGGCCCCCGCCATCATACCCGCTGCCCAGGAGGCCACCGACAGCACCTGCCCTGCTGCCCAGGAAGCCACAGTCAGCACAAGCCCCGCTGGGCTACAGAGGAGTGCCAGCAAAAGCCCCACTGGGCTAGAGAGGACCACCAGCACAAGCCCCACTGGGCTAGAGAGGACCGCCAGCACAAGCCCCGCTGGGCTAGAGAGGACCGCCAGCACAAGCCCCACTGGGCTAGAGAGGACAGCCAGCACAAGCCCCGCTGGGCTAGAGAGGACCGCCAGCACAAGCCCCGCTGGGCTAGAGAGGGCCGCCAGCACAAGCCCCACTGGGCTAGAGAGGACAGCCAGCACAAGCCCCGCTGGGCTAGAGAGGACCGCCAGCAGATGAGTCATTGCAGAGGAACCCGCCACCTCAAGCACCACTGAACAGGGCACCGCCGCCTCAAGCACCGCTGAACAGGTCACCGCCGCCACAAGAACCGCTGAACAGGGTACCGCCGCCACAAGCACTGCCGAACAGGGCACCGCCGCATCAAGCACCGTTGAACAGGACACCGCAGCATCAAGCACCGCTGGCCCATGAGCGCCAAGGGCACTGCTGCTACTGAGTCCATCATGAGCAGGATGAAGCACTCTGGGCACAAAGCCCCCTCCAGAACCAGTGGAGACTGTCATCCACTACCTCTGTCCTTAGCAGGATGAAGCACTCTGGGCACAAAGCCCCCTCCAGAACCAGTGGAGACTGTTATCCACTTGAGGACTGTGGCTTTGCACTCCCCAGGATGCAGCAGTGGGCAACCCACTCACTGTAGAGACTTGAGAGACTGTGGCTTTGCACTCCCCAGGATTGAACAGTGGGCAACCCACCCACTTTAGAGACTTTAGAGACTGTGGCTTTGCACTCCACAGGATGCAGCAGTGGGCAACCCACCCACTGTAGAGACTAGAGAGACTGTGGCTTTGCACTCCCCAGGATTGAACAGTGGGCAACCCACCCACTGTAGAGACTTGAGAGACTGTGGCTTTGCACTCCCCAGGATGCAGCAGTGGGCAACCCACCCACTGTAGAGACTTGAGAGACTGTGGCTTTGCACTCCCCAGGATTGAACAGTGGGCATGTGGCCCCGTCATGGATTTGGCGTTGTGCACTCAACCGGCTAAGGTGCCCCCCCCTTTCCCTCCCCCTAAGGGGCCTGTTTTCTTGCTCTCTGATGCCCCTGCAGTGTTCTCTCCGTCAAGGTCAGGGATCTTGTGTGGGCCTCGCCCATACCGTGATGGCCCTGTGTTCCACGGACTTCACTGGAGCACTACTTGGAGTACTAAGCTTGGTGTATATTTTTTTTATAGTGTATATATATATTTTTGCATACTTGATTTTAATATATTACAATGGTTACACTCATTTCCTTTTGTCTTTGCATTCTTCCGGGGGGGTTGGGGGTGTAACTGTAATGTATCATGCTGTATTGGTGTGTGTTTTGTAGTGGGTGAGGGTGGGGGTGTTGCGTGTTGCGTGTGTGTGTCCCAGTTTTTTGCCTCCCCTGTGTCGTAGGTGCAGTACTCACCGTTGTCTTCGCCGCAGGCTTTCGTGCTCCTGGTAGAGGAGCAGGAAGATAATGGCTGGCAGGATGTGCAGCTCTGGTTCCATGGCGTCCGGATTCCTCGTGGGCTGTGTAGAGGTGAGCGTTTTCCCTTCGAAGTCCTGTTTCAGCCGTGTTTTTGTCCGCAGTGAATCTGCCCCGGAAAAGGTGGCAGATTGGTAGGTTGTTATACTGTGGGCGGAACATTGTCCTCCGCCTGTCTGTTGGCGGTGACTGCCGTGCTGTTTGTTTGTACCGCTGTGGCGGTCGGAGTGTTAAAGTGGCTGTCTTTGTTGGCGGTTTCCGCCACGGTCGTAATTCCAATTTTTTTTACAGCTGGCCTGTGGGCGGTCTTACTGCCGCTTTAACAACGTCCGCCAGGGTTGAAATGACCACCATAGTAATGTGTTTTATATGTCCTGACAGTGAAATATTGCTAAATTTGTTTTTCACTGTTGCAAGGCCTTTCCCTCTCGTAGGTTAACATGGGGGCTATCTTTAAATCTGATTAAAGGGTAGATTCCCTTTGGGAGCAGATAGACATCTGGAGTTTGGGGTCTCTGAGCTCACAATTTTAAAAATACATCTTTTAGTAAAGTTGATTTTAAGATTCTGTGTGTTTTAGGAAGTGAGCATTTTCTTGCTTATACCATTTCTGTGACTCTGCCTGTTTGTGTATTCCCTGTCTAGGTCAGTTTGACAGTTGGGCTGGTTGCAGTGCTGGTTACAGTGGCACAAAGGGAGCTGGGGTGTAGTCTGCATTTCCTGATGAGCCATCTGTGCTAGGAGGGACGGGAGGAGTGGTCACTCACACCTTAAAGGGTTGTGCCTGCCCTCACACAATGCAGTCTCCAACCCCCTAGTGAGTGTCTGGGGCCTGGTCTGGGCAAGGCAGGATTTCACATTCAAGAGAGACTTTGCTTTGAAGTAGGCCTACTTCAAAGGAGAAAATGGGTGTAAGAAGGGCACCCAAAACCACAGACTTTAGAACACTTCTGGAAACCAAGAGGAACCTCTGCCTGGAGAAGAGCCGAAGAGCTGAGGAAAAAGAGCTGCCCTGCCTGTGACTGTGCTTTGTGGAGCTACCCTGCAGTTCCTGCCACTGCCTGGTGAAAGGGAACAAAGACTGGACTGTCTTGTGCATTCCTGCTTCTGAAGAAATCTTCAAGGGCTTGTCCGGAGCTTGCCTCTTGTTTATGAAGTCTCAGGGCCATCAAAAACTTCTCCTGCCAGCACCTGGACTCTCTGCTGAGACTCCTGCCCTGCCAAGTGGTGCCCTATCTAGTTCCTGGGGCTTGACAGGTGAAGCTTTCTTCCCAGCGCTTCGATGCTCTTTGAATAGGAACGCGCTTTATAAATCTCGAATTACATTACATTACATTACATTACAAGCTGGCAGGCCAAGATTGAAAATCCATGCACCGACCGCCGTGCTGGGAAATTTCCGATGCAAGTTCCGAGACGCGGCTAAAGAAACAACGCGCTGCTAGCTCCACGGCTGAAATCGATGCTGCGCTTACAGAGCAGCTGGGGGATCCACACTCGCAAGTGGATAAAGGACGTGCCGCATCGCTAACAGAGGCTGGTAACGTCACAACCCACACAGCGCAGTTTTGCTATCACTGTGTGGCAGGATTATCAACGCAAACCTTGCTGGGCCTGGAAAAATGGTGCAACGCCTGCCCGGACCCAAGTACTGCCCGGATCGACACATCATTCCCCTGGGGTGAGGAAAAATAGCGCACGCCGACCCTACCGGAGAAGGAGAAACGACGCACGATCTCGCTTGCAGGTGAGAAATCTACGCACCTCTCACCTTTTTTGACGCACAATCGCCTGTGCGTGTTATTTTGACGCTACCCAGGTACCTTTCAATGCTAACAGTGTTCTACCTGTTTACAAAAGGATTTAAGCCTCTTTTTACTTTTTAATTAATAACTTGACTTGTGTATGTTGGATTATTATCGATTTGGTATTGTTTTGTTTAGATAAATATTTTCTATTCTTCTAAACCTGTGTTGTGTCATTTTGTAGTGTTTACATTAAGTTACTGCGTGTGTTGGTACAAATACTTTAAACCTAGCACTCAGAAGTTAAGCCTGCCTGCTCGTGCCAAGCTACCAAGGGGGTGAGCGGGGTTTAGCTGAGGGTGATTCTCCTTTACCTTGACTAGAGTGAGGGTCCAGGCTTGGAAAGGGGGTAACCTGACTGCCAACCAACAATCCCAAAGCTCATTTAACCTATATGAACACCCAAATAACACTATTTAGATCCTTCCCTCCTTTATCCATACTTTATTTTGTTCAAGCAAACTAACAGACTCACATGTCCACCAGTCAAACAAATAACTTCCCTATACTAATCCACTACTAATCCTTTGGGTTCAGGAGTAGCGTGTGTTGGACCTGGCCCTTTTACATGGTCATTCCCCAGACTTTTTGCTTTTTGCCTCCTTATTTTCTGACCTTTGTTGGCTGACGTTTTGACTCTGAGCACTTTTTCACTGCTAACCAGTGCTAAAGTGCATGAGCTCTCCCTTACAAAATCATTATGATTGGCTTATACCTAATTGGCATATTTAATTTACCTATAAGTCCCTTTTAAAGTGGTATCCCTATACCAAGGACCTGTAAATTAAATGCTACTAGTGGGCCTGCAGTGCTGCTTGCGCCACCCACTGAAGTAGCCTGTCAAACCTATCTCAGGCCTGCTAGCGTAGGGCCTGTGTGTGCAGTTTTCTGCCACAGGGACCTGAAATCTAAATTTACTTGCCAGGCCCAGAACTCCCCTTTTACTACATGTAAGACACCCCTAAGGTACGCCCTAGCTAGCCCTTTGGGCAGAGTGCCATGTATGTAGAAGGCAGGACATGTGCTATGTTGCGTGGCCTGTACTGGTAGTGACAAACAGCCTAACTTGGTGTCTCACTGCTGTGATTGCTGCCCTCTCATAGGATTCCATTGGAGATGCCCTGCCTTATGTGTAAGGGGTATTGTCTGATTTATGAGGGGTAGCGTGATAGTGATGAGAAATGCTGCTTACTGGTGTAGGTGTATTTGTTATTACTATCACAGAAATGCCACTTCTAGAAAGTGTGCATTTATCTGTGCTTATGACTTTGGTGTTTTGCAGCTTGCCTCCATTCCATGTCAGTGCAGACTGACAGTTGGGGCTTTGTGCATACTTTTCAGACAGCCTGAATACAGGGAGAGTGGAGGTGTCACAGAAGTGCATCTACATATTGTAAAGCCTTCCTGGGCTGAGAGAAGGGAGAGGCGGGGCACAACTGCATTTGTAAAGGCTGTGCCCTGGCCTCACACAATAGGGTTGTTTACTCCGCACTGATGTTTGGAGCCTGTGCTGGAGGAGAGAAAGGGCACTCCCAGGACCAGCTGTAACTGGTTGGAACCCCCTCTTCTCCCCATTGTAAAACACACTGAAAACTTAGTAGAAGTACAGGGGGATTTTGCCCACAATTTAGACATCATTTGACATCACTTTGGACATTCTGGGAACTCCAGGAACCTTACCTGGAGCTGGACAGGATGCTGTTGAAAGGACTCACCAGGACCACCTTGGACTGCTGTTGCTGTGCTGACCTGTGACCTGTTTGGTCACAAGGAGGAACTGCCACTGCTTGCACCCCCTTGTTGTGCTGACCTGCTGCTGGGTTCTCCAGCCCTGCGCCCCCCCTTTTTCATCAGTTGTCTCCTATGGCAGGGTGCTGTGGCCCCTGACCTCTGGAAACTCTCCTCAGCATGCGGGGTGCTGCCTCGGCTGCGTAGCGCCTTCGGAGCTCTCTTTTGAGCTGTAAAGCGCTTTTTCTAAAGTGCGCTTTTCCCCAAAATCACTGCCGCAACCCAGGCTTCTATTTTTCATCCAGCGCGAGGTCCGTGCTGTTTCCAGAGCCCCCGGGGCACAAGCAGAAGCCAAGCGGAGCAAGCTTGCTCCTATCGGCGCTCCCGGGGCACAGTCCGCTCTTGGGAGCGCCCCCGGGACACCCACTGCCTCCAACTTGCCAGTGAAACTTCATCGCGCGGCCCGGCAAGCTGCTTTAGAACACTCACGCACTGCATCGGGTGCGGGCGAGTGTCTACTCGGGCCCCAGGAGGGGTCCGAGCCTTACAAGCTTCACATGCAGGACTCGGGGAAGGCAAGGGGAGCGCCCCCTTTGCCGGTTTCTGCATTAGGAGCAGGATGCTCCTTTTTCTTCATAAAATGGGCATTTTAAACCGGGAAGGGAGACCTCAACGGAGGTCCCCTTCCACTCGCCCCTAATTGTTGTTGGGCTTCCCATGGCCCCCATCCCGAGGACAGGGTGTGAGGAGGCCTAGGCAGGCCCCCATCCAAGTCGGCGAGCCCCCAGAAGGGTCCGTTCTCTACAAGGAGAGTGTGCCGACTGCCCCTCTCCCCCAGAGGTACCACGTGGCCCCCGTAGTGCGCGCAGGAGCTCTTGGGCCCCCCCATGCTCTTCTAGGCACTGAGAGTGCCTCTTCATCAGGAAACTAGTTACTTTTTACGGATATAGTGGCTCAGTGAGCCAAGTATGGACCTAGGGGAATTTATATGTTTTACCTGCTTTCCTGCCATAACATATATGTGCTGATGTTCCTTTTATGGGCATGACATGCTGATATGTATTGTTATGACTTGTAATATGTTCTCTGGTGTTCTTTTTATGGGTATTTATGAGGTATTCATGACAAATGCATAGAATTCTTACTGTAATTCCTGACTACTGCTTATATTGCACTTACGTGTTCTAATGTGACAACTGCTTATTCTTGCAGAGTATTAGTAACTTGTGTAACGTTCTGACAAGTGCTAAGGTAGCAGGGTATTACTAATGTGTAATGTTGGTCTAATAATGTTTTGTGCATTACAGTTTATTTTTACATAGCTCAATGTTGTGTTTACTTTGTGGTGTACATTTTGCATCACGTGTGTTATGTGTGTTGTGCAAACGCTTTACACATTGCCTCCGGGTTAGGCCTGACTGCTCGTTCCAAGCTACCAAGGGGGTGAGCAGGGGTTATCTTGGACGTGTAACTCCCTTGCCCTGACTAGAGTGGGTAGGTCCTGCCTGGCTGAGGTGCATTCCCTAGCCAATCAGAAACCCCATTTCTAACAGCGTGCTAATGGCCGAAAAGCACTTCAATGTCTCATCAGGGGTAGTAAGCGCTATATAATTACAATCACAAATGCAAAGGTATAGGAAATAGAAAATAGAAAAATATCGGATCCATTCAGGGCACAAGAGACAAACCTCAAGATCTCGGGACAGGCTGTTGCGTTAAGGAAAGGGATGCTGTTGTTAAAACTGGGGAACCAAGTTCGAGTTCCAACGTCAGGTCAAAGTCATCTGAGTCTCAGCACATCACTTATTCTCGCAGTGCCTAAAAAAGGAATGTCGGGTAGTGTAACTGGTGCTTATGTAAAGTGCCCTTCAACTGAATCTACGTTTTGTAAAACTGTAAAAATAACCTGACTGCTCAGACTTTTGAAGGAATGTTTTTCCATTGTTCACAACAGCACTAGCGATGCAAACCCTACTTTAGAAGTTACCCAAGTGCATGTAAAGTGCTAATTCTAGCACTCAGGAGATGACGGCTCGTAGAGAGACCATCTACTTGGTAATTTTCACATTGCCTCTGTTAATCCTGTGCCTGCGGGTCCCAGAGCTGCAGTGTTCCTTTCGAACTGCACTGCAATGCACTGCACAGCAGCTGAAAGTTTTGTAATAGGTATCTAAGCCTAATCTAGAAATGCTCAATAACAGCAATGCCCAGTAGGGCAGAACTCTTATTCCAGCAGTATAGAAGTGCCCCTATCCCAGTAGGGCCCATTTATCATGGAGTTGGCTCCACGTCTGAAGAATGCTCAACTCTAGAGCTCCCAGAGTCAGGCCGGTTGGGATCCACCTGCATCCCATGGAAGGGGAGGTCGATGTACAGTACCTCTCACTGGCATCTCAAACTCCTCACAGAGCAGAGCCACCTGCTGCTCAGTGCTTCGTACACTCTTATTGTTATCTTCTCCCCCTACCTAGAAAGAGCACACTGTGGTATAAACACTGCTTGAGAAAAGCGCTGCCTGTGGTGTGTGGGGCAGTGTCCTGGCGCCCCAGGTTCCGTTTTGGCATCTTGGTTTGCCTTCACTGGGTACATACAAAATAACATTATGAGGAACAGTTTAAAATGGACATCATCTGGTATAATGCGAAATACCTGAAGTTAGATAAACAAAGGCACTCCAAAAGGAATTTACAGCCACATTGCCAGGACACAAGAAGGGAAAAAGCTGCAATGTGTAATAATTATAAAAAAGAAAATAAAACATTGGATTTGAAGGGAACTACCTTGTGTGTGGATGTGCTGCTTGTGAAAGGGGTAAATGCAGTCATTCAAAGTGAAGTTAATCAGCAGCTGAAATATGCTGACTCCTTGCTCCATGCTGTATGCTGTATGCTGTATTGGGCAGAAGGAAAACTTGAATGACACAACAGTAGGTGAAGAGAGCTGGTGGAAAGTCCCTTTAAGTAAATATATTTTTTCATCAACATGTTTGAAAATACCAGGGGTGGATTGATGGATGGTACTTATTTTTCAGGATTCCTGACTAAACAGTGACCTGAAAGAATGATATGTCATTGGTAGAATTGTCTTGATAATGACCGAATAGCCATGCTCTCAATTCACCCTGCCGCACCAACCTACTGAACACTTGGACCTCCACCAACGATGAAGAAATCGGCAGAACCATGAGCTCCATCCACTCTGGCTCCCCAACAAACCCTTGCCCCCACCACATCTTCAACAAGGCCAACCAAATCATCGCTCCCCAGCTCTAGGCCGTCATCAACAGTTCCTTCCAGACCGCTACCTTCCCAGATATTTGGAAACACGCCGAAGTCAACGCTCTTCTCAAAAAACCCAAAGCAGACCCTGAAGACCTCACAAACTACCGACCCATCTCTCTACTCCCCTTCCCCACAAAGGTCATGGAGAAGATAGTAACCACACAACTGTCTTGCTTCCTAGAAGACAACAACATTCTCAAAGTCTCCCAGTCTGGATTCTGCAAAAACCACAGCACCCAGACCACCCTCATCGCCTGTACAGACGACATCAGGACCAAATTGGACAAGGGCGAAACCGTCGCCCTCATCCTCCTAGACCTCTCCGCAGCTTTTGACACCCTATGCCACCAAACCCTCCGCACACTCCTCTTCGATGCTGGAATTCACCACAAAGCCCTGGACTGGCTCAACTCCTTCCTTTCTGAAAGAACACAAAGAGTTTGTCTCTCTCTTTTCCGGTCTACAGCCACCAAGACCATCTGTGGGGTCCCCCAAAGATCCTCCCTCAGCCCCACCCTTTTGAATATCTACATGGCTCCTCTCGCCAACATCATACGCCCCCACAGCCCCACCATCATTTCATACGCTGACGACACCCAGCTCATCATCTCCCTCACGAGGAACCCAGCTACCGCCAAGAATAACCTACATGCAGGACTCCTTGCCATCGATAACTGGATGAGAGCAAGCCACCTCAAATTGAACTCAGAAAAAACGGACATCATCATCTTCAGTCCCAACAAGACAGCATGGAACGACTCCTGGTGGCCCACCACCCTTGGACCACCCCCAACACCCACCATCCATGCACTGAATCTTGGCGTCATAATGGACTCATCCCTCTCCATGACTCAGCAAATCAATGCCATATCATCCTCCTGCTTCAACACCCTTCGCATGCTACGCAAGACTTTCAAATGGATTCCTTTAGAAACAAGAAGAACAGTCACCCACGCCCTCATAAGCAGCAGACTGGACTACGGCAATGCCCTCTACGCAGGGACCACAGCCAAGCTTCAGAGAAAACTCCAGTGAATCCAGAACGCAGCCGCACGCCTCATCCTCAACCTCCCTCGCCACAAACACATCTCCACCCACCTCAGATCCCTACACTGGCTGCCCATCAACAAAAGGATAATTTTAAAAATCCTTGTCCACGCTCACAAAGCCCTCCACGACACCAGACCGGCCTACCTCAACGAACGAATCAACTTCCACAAACCAACTCTACAGCTTCACTCCGCCTACTTCCCACTCGCTACAGTCCCCCGCATCCAACGCACCACCTCTGACGGCAGATCCTTCTCCCACCTTGCCGCCAAAACCTGGAACTCCCTCCCCACCAACCTACGCAAGACCCAGGGCCTCATAACCTTCAGAAAGCACCTCAAAACTTGGCTTTTCGAGCAGTAACCCCCACCCTCACCCCAATTGCCTTGAGACCTTACCGGGTGAGTAGTGCGCTTAAGAAATGTATTTGATTGATTGATTGATTGATTGTAAAACACACAGGAGAGTTTGCAGCTTGAGTGAAGTTTTGAAGCATCTGTATGTACTAACAGGTCCTGTAAGTCAGTCCAATAATTTGAATACAAGAAAGGGGTAGTTTACTAAAAAAAAAAACTCAGTGCAGGAGTCACAAAGGTAAACTTACTCTTTTGTGTATGTTTACTATTTCTTTGCTATTCTCAAACAACAAGGTAATAGTCTTTTTACGACTGCGAAGACTCCACGGTTGGAAGGGAGAACTGCGCAAATAAAAATATCGTCTCGCCTCCGAAGTCGTAAACTTACTATTAACTAATAGTTTGTGAACAGCAAAAAAATAGTAAACTTACACAAAAGCGTACGTTTACCTTTTTGAATCAGGTCCTGTGTATATAAGTACAACGTATTTATTGCGAATACTGCACATACTCTCATATTGCCTGGCATAGTTGTAATGTAGTTAAATATTTTCATCTCGTTGTGTCTCCAATAGCATTGTGAAGATTGGACTCTACCATGACTTTTTAAATAAGCTTCGTCTTGTATTCAGTATGTACTTGCAAATAATATAACCAGCGTTTGATGAAAGCTTCATACACATTTAGGCTACAAAATGACACCAATACATTCTTGGAAATTACCTGGGCTCCCCTTAAAGTATTTTCAAAGAGCTAGAATGTTTCCTGTTCTGAAGAACATACTGTCGCTCTTCATGTTGCAATATGACCGGCACCTTCTGGAAATAAAAAAAATAGTGCTTTTTTGCTCGTGTGGGTGACAGAGTATATGAAAGGTAAATCTTGCTACTGGTAAGCGAGAGCATCCACTAAAGGTATGTTTTTCGTAAGTAGTAAGATCTCCCTCCAGGCTGTAATCACTACATGATTTCAAGCTACTGTCGGTATTGTCTTCAATGAAAGGCATTTGCTATTATATCTGCAGGTGGTATTTATACATACTCACTTCATAAACTACTGATGTGTTCTATAATGAGCATGCCAAGGCTTCAGAGACTCCCACTGGACATATTCTAAAGTGCTTTCATGGGATTTAGGAAAGCAAAGGATCAACTTCAATTAATATAGACAAATCTTTGTACAATATTGGGATCAAAATCCAAAAAACGTGGATACGGATTACCATGTCTAGACCAATAACCATAGTGCCAAGTTGGGGGTCGCTATTTTCAGTGTGATTGCGTTCATCTGCCCCTCTCCAATTAAACTTCCATGCTTGCTAGACAGAAGTAAACACCCTATTGACATATACCATTGGTTATTGGTTCCTTTATGGAAATTATTGTTAAGGCAGTCTGAGGACAGATATTTGCACTACACTCTAGGCTTATCAGATGAGATCTTTAGGTCTCTCTGCAGACATAATGTATGTACAATAAAAGTGCAATATCCATAAACATAGGCAATTACCTGCAAACAAAGTGTTGCTTGAGTTAGTAAGGCGTGGCTTACATATGTAGGTTTAACGGTGCATCATCAGAATATGCAACTGGCATTTCATTTTAGTGCGTTGCTACTTTTTTTAGTTCAGCGGTGATGGTGGGTGTCTCTTTCTTTTGGACATAGTCCACTGTAGTCTACATATTTTAATGGCTGCATTCTGCCAGTGATATGACCCAGTCTGAAAACAGTCCAGTACCTTCAAGTCATGTTTCAAGGATTCAGACACAGTCCGGAGACTGATGTTAATTATAAGATTAAATTGTTATCAGTTATAACTTGTGAGTATTAGTAGGTTTGTCGTCCTCTTAGTTTATGTTTGATAGTTCGATGTGTTATAGGTTTGTTGGGTGTGATCGGAGGTCTTGCCAAGATGCTTAGTACTAACTGGCTAATGGCTCACACGTTAGTTGGCCTGTTGGTGTCTGTGTGTTCACTAGAGGCAATATGTGATGTCTGCGAACCCTAGAAATAATCGGATGGCATGTCTTGACTGTGGTGATTGGATGGCTGTTTACTATGAGTTCTATGGACCTCGGTGTAGGGTACCTATAGGGTAACTTGATTTTAAAAAATGCTGCTACCCACCAATGTCCTATCTGTGCATTTTTTAATGCTCGTGATCTGTTCTGATCGATATGTGGTGTTGGATGTTTAGTGCGTGCTCTAAGTGGTTAGTAAGGGCTGTTCTGAGTATACTGAACACAAACTATGTGGAGTATATACCCCATGCTCATTGTTTGTAAAATTCTGTTGAATGGGTTACGTGGGAAGCTATGTTGATATTGAGTACCATTGAGGTACCATGATAGTCATATATAGGAAATTTCGAATGTTTTGAATGTGTATGATATGTTCTGTTTTAATTTGCGTTTTGGTGTTTGGGTATCCTTCTGAGGAAATGGCAAGTGAGGTAGAAGTTTGGTGCTGATATCCCTTGGCACTTCTAGGTAGAACTGTATTTAATCTCAGAACTGATTTCACAATGAAGTTAACCTGTGGAGGTTAGGATAAAGAACAGAGCCAGGGTGCCCATTCTACTACTCAGGCAGTTTCCTGGCAGGATGCAACTTAGGAACTACATTCAGAGCTGAAAGAGCTGCTGTGGCGCAGCAATGCCTCTTTCACCTCATTTTAGTCCTTATCTACTGCAGGACTGGGCTGGTTTGCAGCTGTTTTTGGTTTAGTACCTTTGTGGTTCATTTGATTATCTTTTGATTGCAGCTGCAGTTTATGAGCTGCTAAGGGGGAAGGTTGGTTAGTAGCCCTCACAGTATTTAATTTATGGTATGAGTGTCAATGGGAAGTTTTATAGGATGAAACGTAGAGAAGGAATATTGAGTGGGAGAAGTAGGCTAGACTAGCAGAGAATAGGAACCAATATCCTCGGAAGCTGTATCTGATACTTTGGGCAGACATGTGTCTCCTTGGTGTCCTAAAAAGACATTGGGATGGAGGAACAAGGGGAATGCTAAGATGAGGTATTATTAGCTTTTAATACAGAACAGTTTCTTGAATGAGGAAGTATTTGTGTGTGTTAGAAATTGGGGTACTGGTTGAGTGGTGTGCAAGTCGTGAGCAAGCAGCAACCACAATTCTATTCAGAGCAAGGCACAAGCAAACCCCAAATCAACCTGTGTTCACTGCCTGGTAGCTTGGCACAGAGCAGGGAGGCTTAACTTTGAGGCAATGTGTAAAATATTTGTGCAACACTTCAAACAGGAAAGATGTGAAAACACCAAACGAATAGGATCCCACACCTGATTAGAAGAAAAGAGCTACATTTAATCAAGAAAACAAGACCAAAATGACAAAAATCCAATTAGTAGAGCTGGTGATATTGAATTTGAAAGTTTTTAGATAAAATAGTGCCAAGAGCTCTAAGCCCCAACTGTGGATATCTGGTCACACTGGACTGTTACAAAGGCACATGTTCATGCTCACCCTGATGGAGCAGAGACCAGCTACAGGGACCCAGTTCGGCCAGCTGAACAATGGACCTCAAATCCTAGTGTGCACAGCTTTTCAAGAATCCACCTTGAAGATGCACCACGCAGCTGAAGCAATGCGTCAGCTCGAAGATCTGGTGAGGCTGTGATGCAAGGGCCTGCGTCACAGTCGAAGATCCCATTGATGGTGTTGCGCCGCGGCAGCGTACTAGGGCCGCTGCGGCGCAACATGCAGGGAACGCGGCCCATTTCTCCGGCCGCCAGTTCCAGGACAGGCGCGGCAGGATAGAAGACCCCGAGTCGGGTTTCGATCCTTGCCACGCTCAGCGCGCACAGCACATTTAATTAACTAAAACACATCAGGGACTCCCCGGGAAACCCTCCTTGCCACCACTTACCTTTTACACGGCCAAAAGCCGTATGCATGCACATGGCTCATCTTTATGCATGCTTTTCCCCTTCCCAGCATGCTGTTCACTTCCTCTCTTCCCTGCATGCATTATTTCCCTTTTCTTAGTAGCATGTTTTCTATTCTAGTTCTGATCTTTTTCCCAAACCAAGATGGTGGTTTACTACTTCCTGATTTCCACTTCCTGTCTAGGGGTATATAAGGGGAATCTATCTTTCTTCTCATTGCGTTGCAACACTCCTGTGGTGGCAGTCACGCTCTGGCTGGTTTCCGCTTGTGGCGCCAGTTGTTCTTGATCTGTCTTCCGTCTCCAGAATTCCTGAATTCCAGAATCTTAAGTCCTAACGTCCTTGTGTCCTCCTTCTGTTTAAGGGAGTTCCTGTTGGAGCTTTTTTACCCTTTAGGGGTTTTTCCTCTGGGACTCCTTCTGGAGGGCACGGACTATAGTGGCTTACTATTGTCAAACAGCACCGTGGCTACCGGAAGGGGTCGTCCTTACCTCGGCCAGAGCAGGACTTGCAGGAACCGGGGCCGTTCACCACCTCTCTCCAACCTCGACGGTAAGCCCAGGGTGAATCGTGACAGACGGGGCCTGTGGTGCAAAGTCCGGCATCGAGGATGCGGCCCGCAGTTGGGGTGATGCGTTGGTTTCAAAGAGCTGTGAGGCTATGATGAGAAGTCTGGTGTTGTCATCAAGGCTGTCATTGATGATCGAAATGAAGGCCTACACGGAGGATGCACCACACAGAGGGGGCTCCTATGGGATTGCGGGTAGCAGCAGTGATGCGGGTGTTTGCAATGGGTCCATTACACACAGTAACAGAGTCGCATTGGTTCTGCCTGTTGTTGTGCTGTGCAGCAAAGGAGATGCATTGGTTCCACTGGATCTAGAGAGGCTGGCAAAGCACCTTAAGCCCACTTCCAAGGGTCTGTGACTGGGGTGGTTTCACTTGGCAGGCTGGTTTCACAGATGACAGACTCCATGCGCAAGGTTGTTGGAAGCATGTTATGTCCCTAGATCTTCAGATGATGAGGCCAGACAACTAGCCCTTACTGTCACTCTGGGTTCTGGGTTCAAGAGATACAGGTCTAGCCCTTCCTACCCAGGCAAGAGGGCAGAAAGCAGCAGGCCAGCACAGTAAAGCAGGAGAAGAGTGCAATCCAGCAAAATGGCAGTCCTTTATCAGTACAGCAGTCCTTTCTCCAGGCAGAGTAGCCACAGATCCAGAAGTGTACTGACGTTGTGCTGTCTGAGGTCCTTCTTTTATACACAGCTGTGGCTTTGAAGTGGGGAGAAGCTTTTGGAAGTGTGCTTTTGAAGTGTACAGATGCCCTGCCTTCTCTGCCCTACCTCCAGAATAACTACAGGGTATGCAGCGGTGTGTGTGGACACAGGACACAGCCTATTAAGGTGTCTGTGAGGCTGGGCCGAGCTCTTTCCTCCCACCCTGCGAGTGTTGACTGATCTAGTCACACCTAAGCTCCCATTGTGTGTGGCTGTCAAGGAGTAATACTCAAAGCCCAAATGCCAACTACATCCAGTCAAGTCACCAGAGACAGGGTGAAGGCACCAAATGGCGAAGGCAAGAAAATATCTGCTTTCTAAAAGTGTAATTTACAGAATTATGATTTAAAATCTGACCCACCATAAATTAGGATTTTAAATTAGGATTCCAGAGAAATGAAACATGAACCAGTTATCTCTTCCCTTTTGGAAACTAAATTTATAAAATGTAATAAGGCAACTTCAATATTATCCCACAGGAGAGATAGCTCTTGCAGTATTGAAAAATTTATTTGAGAGTTTTTCACTACCAGGACATATAAAACGTAAAAGTACATGTCCTGGTTTTAAAAACATTGTACCCAGCCCTCTGTGCTGTCCAGGGCATACCCTACAGGTGACGTATATGTATTGAAAAGGAAGGTTTGGGCCTGGCAAAATGTTTATTTTTCCAGGTCAAAATAACAGATTAAACTGCACACAAAGGCTCTGCAATGGCGGGCCTGAGACATGTTTAAAGTGCTATTTAATCAGGTGCCACAACCAATGTGGCAGGCCAGTAATAACATTTCATTTACAGACTCTGGGCACTAGTAATGGTACTTTACTAGGGACTTAAAAGTAAATTAAATATGCCGATTTGATATAAACAAACTGTGCCATGTTTTAAGGAGACAGCACAATCACTTTAGCACTGGTTAACAGTCTTAAAGCCAACAAAAATAAATTCAGCAAAAAAGTGGATGGCAAAGGCAAACAGACTGGGTGTGACTGTTTAGAAATGGTGAGGCTGAACAGCGTGATTGTGATTATTTGGGAGTTACACAGATTTCCTGTTCTGGTTCTGAAGATTCGGAGTAGGGGATCAGTATGGACAAAATGATAATATATATGGGAGAAAGCACGCCGTGTCATATATTATAAGGATATTGGAAGTCACTGAAGAGTTCTGTGACCATAAAGAGAAATGAGACAGAAGGATGAGTTCCATTACAAGGGCATGGAACCCTGATGTGACGTTCAATATCCTTTCAATGTACAGTCCAGGGTATTTTATTTCTTACAAAACATGATCACATCAACACCCGTCCCAGAGACCACTTTAATCCTTAATGTCTTGTTTTTTCACATATCAGAATAATAAAAGCAGAGTTTGTACTGCAAAACTAAACACACAAAAACAATTAGTAATTTTTGCAAAAATATATTAGAATTAACCTTAGGTAAGTCAAGTAAAGATGTTGTGTCTCACAATGTGCAGAAGCATTCATGGAGTCTTTCTTCCCTGTTATACATATAGATTGGAAAAAGCTAGACTTGTTGCCATAAATATATCCATCCACTGATCACAGAATGAATTAAGTACATAGATTTCATGCCTTATTAGTGTTTGGCTGTTGAGATGCTTTGTTCACATGTGTGTTCATTTATATAGTCTCACTGATTTGGTCTTGCTTCCCATTTGTGTCCCTAATGATGCTTTTTCTATGCAAAGTAACAATGCATATTGCACTGCAGTCTAGGGTCAGTAACCCTCCCCATTGCCCTGTATCCTATCGGCCTCTACCATTGCAATGCATCTTTGGAGCTCTATCCCACCATGCAGCACCACATCTGATGAACACTAACTGACAACACATGACTGCATATAACCAACAACACTGAACTGATCTGAAAAGATCAACATACTTGTTTTTTAGAATTACACAATGGAAAACAAATAAGTTGTACATTGAGATGAAAATTTAAATTCACACCACTCATATTAAAACAGATTCTACTAGAGCATCTGTTACTACATAGTGTTCAGAGGACCTTTCTTCTCCACTGTATTTGAGTTCCTAACAGTGTTGTTATAAATGACTGCGCCATACCGTGTACTTAATTACATAGAGACTGATTTAAGATTTTCCAGAAGATAGTCCGTCCATCAGGGTGGTGAAGTATATTACCTCCACCCTCCTGACAGAAAACGACCACCAAATTTAGAGATGACCTTTGGGCCCAGTAGTCATTTTTATTTTGTTTATGGACAAACCTTTAAACTTTTTTTGTTTATCAGAAAAAACTCCAGAAGTAAGAGTTTGCTTCTGATAAACAAAAATAATGACATCACATCCTGTGATCATTATTTTGTTTTTCTTCCCCTCAGTGCCAGATTTTACGTGGCACTGAATGGGCAGAAGTAAAGGATACTTCACCTTCCACCCTAAAAAGATAGGCAGTGTAATGCTCTTCATCTGATTTCCCTACTCCATCGGGTCATTGGAGGACACTTTCAGTCAAAAGAGCAAACAGGGCTTTGTCAACGGGAAGCTTACAGGCCTCCTATCTCTAAATGTTGGGGGTGCACCAAGTGTTTCGTGGACAGGATACTCCATCGCATTTGCTATAGGGTCCCTTGTCTGCCAAACTCTAGATCAGGCCCATAGACAATATTACTGACCTGATATATCTTCTTCTCCTCCAAGACAGAGTTAGCAGCTAAGCTAGAACAACTGCAGCATGTCGACCGTGAAATGTTGCTCAAGCTACTATTAGCACAAGCCCATAAATAAACCATTAAACAAGATACAATTCTGTTCATTTTCCCTCATCCCCTGTTTAACTTTCTAGTCACACCACTGACCTTGTATCTAGTCCTCAATCCTCAGATAGGACAGTGATAGTGCTAGTGTCTACGCTTTCCTTTTATCAGAAAGAGTTGACTGGCAGTACCAAAGAAATGCAAAGTTAATTCCAAACTGAGGGCCTTATTTAGAGTTTGGCAGTAGGGGTTACTCCATCACAAACATGATGGATATTCTGTCCACCGTAATACAATCCCATTACGGCCTATGAAGATCGTAATGCGGTGGATGGGATATCCGGCATGTTTGTGACAGAGTAAGCCATCCGGCAAACTCTAAATCAGGCCCTGAGTCAAAAATAATTTATCAAAAAGCTCTCACTATGTCATAGGATTTATTCAGGTAATATAATAGATCCGCATCAGCAATATAGCCAGCAAAAAACACAAAGAACAACAAATCAGTTGCATGCTCTTGGTACATAAATTGTCAAAAGAAATGTGATCCAGATAAAAAATAAAAAAATAAAATACCTGGGTCACTGATAATGATGAATGAATGAATTAAACACTTGGCTGCTCACAGGAGTTTTTTTAGTGTCAAAAAGTTTTTTCAGTGTCAAAAAGTACAAGCTGCCATCTGCGGGTGTCTGGTTGAGCCAGATGGGGATAAACTCCAAAGTTAATGCCCACCATGATGGTGCACAGGTTGGCTACAAATACCATGATCAACATGGTGAAAAATGTCCCTTCTGACTTAGGGCCAGATTTATAATCTGGCCAAAGGCCCTTTCCTCTACCAGGGCAAAGGAGTAAATCACTTGGTCGCCGTGACATAGGTATCGTCTGCCAGATTTATAAATGACTACCAAGTAGGTTAGTCTTTTCTTAAAGCATTGCCAGGAACCACCACCACAGAGGTTGCTGTCAATGTTGCCTACAGTATTTATTTATTTATATAAAACATTTGTGAAGCGCATATGACCAACAAGTATCAAAGCACTGAGAGACAGAGATAAATCCAGGAAGGCAACAGCAGGCCGTGTTATCCTACCTCCAAAAAAACACCAAAAAAACAACACAGCAATTGAAAACAGACAATACAAGGGAAGCCATCCAAAGTCGTGGGGCGCCAACGACCTGTTCTAACCAGAAAACAGACAGGTCCGAAATCCAAGGTACCCCTCGTTGCCACAAATGTCCTCCAAGAGAGAGTTCCATAGCTTACTGGCTGCTACAATAAAAGCCCTTTTACCCATCTAGCTTTCCTAAACCGGGGTACCTCCACCAAGTAACGACTCACTGATCTTAGCTGTCTTCTAGGGGCACACCATTTAAAAGAAGCCAACAGGTACCTCGAGCCAAGCCGATGTAAGGTTTTGTCCATCAGGCACTAGGCCTTGAAGGGAATTCATTTCCTCGTGGGCAGCCAATAAAGTTGGCGCAGGCGTTCCGAAATAGAAGCATATTTGGCCAGCCCTAGGACTAGTTGAGCGTCCGCATTCTGAATGACTTGCAATTTGTCCTACAAATACTGATTAATATTCAGGTATAAGGTGTTACAATAGTCCAGGCAGAAATAGATGAGGGCCAAGACAACAGACACCCTAAGATATTTGGGCAAGAGAAGCAAGATATTCTTCAGGATCCGGATCATCCAGAAGCAGGATCTGACTATTCTGTTAACCTGGGCATGAAATGTTAAGGCATTATCAAACAGCACTCCCAAGTGTTTGGCCACCACTAAAGTTACAAGGAGAATACTGCAATCTGCAGGCCACCAGAGTTCCGACCAAATCGAGCTATCTCCACCAAAACAACAATCTCTGTTTTTTTCCCCATTCAGTTTCAGCCAGTTTCTGTTCATCGAACCATGAATTTCCTGCATGCAGACCCGAAACATATCCGCAACCTTGTCCCAGTTATTCATGCCAGGCACAATGATCGGGGTGTCATCAGCATAAGATGACAAAAGATCTAATGAGCCTTGCTGGGGGGGGGGGGGCTACATATAGGTTAAAAAATGTAAGACTTAGAGAGGACCCCTGAGGTACACCACATGGAAGCTGAAAGGGAACAGGCCTATAATCACCACAGCTCACTGTGATCATTCTATTATATAAAAAGGATTCCAGCAATCTCAGAGCCACTTCTCTCACCTCCAGTATGGTGCAGGGTCCCCTTAACATGACAGAGCCCGGTTTTCCTTTTTATTTTCAAAACAAAAATCCTGAATTGGGATTTTATATTTGAAAATAAAAATAATGCTCCACTCGGCAGTAGAATCCTCTCCCATGGCAAGGGGAGCATTTAGCAGTTTTCACTCCCTCTTACTACCAAGGTTTTCCTGGCATTAACAGGCAGTAAAAACTGACCTCTAATTCCGCCCATCTAAAATAGGTGAGCAGAGTTCGAGATCTGCTCCTGATGACCCTTACTCCACAGGGCCACTGGAAGGGTTTAATCACAGCTGCTGGTCATTATGTTGGCCACAAGCATTCTCCATTGTGGCAAAGTATGCTTACTGACAACATATAAACCGAGCACTTGGCCTTTTTTCTGGAGGAATTTTCTCATCAGTAGCTTGAGCTACCACCCAAATCTAACTGAGGGCTCGACAATGGCAGAATGCTGCTCGGCGTTGGTCCTGATGAACTCATTCATTTTGGGACTTAGAAACATTTCTGGAAGTGGAGCTGCTTTTAGTAGAACAAACCAGCAAATTAAAACGGACCCGTGATGCAGCAACAGTGGCTGGGGTTCTGTGGTGGTTCTGTGGTTGAAAAAGTTCAGAAAACATTCAGAAAAAGTTTCCACTCATGCAATCTTGAGCAGGAAGAGGATACTCTCTAACACCAGCCAACTGGCCAGGTCCTTGGAGCACTGCTGTCAGAAATACGGCCATGCGCGGTCCAGTTCCCGCCCGAAACTCCGCTGCGCGGCTCTGCAGCGCTTTATGCACACCATTTGTCATCCCCTCTTGTTCCAAAGGTGGCCATCAGCGTCATCTGCCCTGTGGCAAAGCCCATAGAGCTGCAGGTTCAGGACATTGGTGGACAAGATTCACTTATCAGTGCTATTCCATGAAGGGACTACAATTCCCATGTTTTTAGAGGCAGCAGCCATCTTGGGGTGTGGCAGGCCTATGAAGCACGTTTTAGGTTTTGGAATGTGAGTTCATCCACTTATATCCAGACAAAAACGTTCTGTAAATTGTCTTTTTTAAGAGTTTGTGGGATTTGGCTGGTTTGTTGAGTAAAATCTGCAATAAATTGGCGATAGAAGTAGGCCAGTTCTAAAAAACACTGGGGGGGGTTTATAGAAGAGAGGGACGGCCAGTCTAGGATGGCCTGAACCTTCTCTGGATCAATGGAAATACCGACTTGACTAATATGATACCCTAAATATTTTACATCAGTCTTGTCAAATTCAAATTTTTCGGGTTTTCAGAAGAGTTGGTGTTGTCTGAGTCTGTCTAGAACTTGAAGTACATGCATGGTATGATGTTCTGGATGTCTGGAATATATTAGGATATCATCTATGTATATTACTACGGTTTGGTTTAAAAGATCGGAAAATACTGAATCCATGAATCTCTGAAAAATAGAGGGGGCATTGGTTAAATAAAAAGGAATTACCCGATATTCATAACGACCAAAGGGTGTACGAAACGCGGTCTTCCATTCATCACCTTCCTATATTCTTAGAAGATGGTAGGCTCCCCTTAGGTCTAACCTAGTAAATATCTGCGTCCCTCTGACTGCTTCCAAAATATATTTTATTAGAGTTAGCAGATACTGGTCTTTTATGGTAATCTTATTCAATCCATAAAAGTCTATATAGGGACGTAGATCCATCGTCTTTTTTAGGCACAAAGAAGAGGGAAGCCCCAGCGGGGGAAGAAGACGGTGCAATAAGACCACTCTGTATGTTTTCTTACAGATATTCCTTGAGTACCTTCTTTTCAGGTTCAGTAAGAGAGTACATTCTACCAAAAGGGACAACAGCACCATGTTCCAGGGGAATGGTACAGTCATATTCTCCATGTGGAGGTAGTACTGGTTTCTTTGGGTTTTCGGAATACGTCTGCATAGCCCAGATAATGACTAGGTACCCCTTGGGTGGAGTTTATGGAACAACCTACTTCTGGTACAGCTGATAACATTTTCTTTGGTGACCAATATGTTCATGAGTAATAAGGGTGGTCTTGACAAAACTGGGAAGAAAGACAAATAGTTCTGGTATCCCAATTGATGTAAGGATTATGCTGTGTAAACCAGGGTATTCCTAGGATTATTGTATGATTAGGTGAGGAGATCAGATCAAAAGAGACATGTTTCTGATGTTTTCCGAAACGCATACATAAGGTAGGAGTAGTGTTGATGACAGGACCGGAAGCTAATAGAGATCCATCAACTGTATGAACTTGCTCTGGAATGTCCTTGGATATTCGAGGAATTTTGTGTTCCATAGCCCATGTCTCTTCCAGATATATTCCACTGGCTCCACAGTCTAATAATGCCAACGCCCTTTCTTCCCGACCATCCAGTAACTGCAGTGTAATAGGTAAAAGAAAGATGGCAGTTGCATCTTCCTTAGAAGAACAAATAGAATGTATCTCAGAAAATCCCATTCCCTCCTTTCTCATAGAGGATGGGGATTGGTGTTTCCTGGAGACTTCACAGGATGGAGTGGGCAGGTACAAAGCAAATGGCCAGGAGCTCCACAATAGAGACATAAGGCCTCATTTCGACCTCAGTGGTCTTTTTGCAAGACCGCAGAGGTACCGCCGTGCTGAAGACCGTCAGTGGTGGCGGTTTTCCGCACAGCGTATTATGACTGCTGGCAGCCCTTTGCCCTTTTCCAGATGGCAAGCCGCCAGCAGCCATACTGGCGGTCGGTGGTGAAGTGGAGGCTGCTCCACCTCCACCGCCCCGTCATGAGAACACCACCCACCGAATCACAACCCAGGATACGGTGTGGCGGTGCTCTGTTGATGGGGAGCTTGCGGCAGAGCAGCCCCCATGAATCCCGTACCCTCCCGGAGGACCACCGGACCAGGTAAGGTGATCATCCATTAGGGGAGGGGGAGTGGGGGGTGTTGTGTGCATGCATGGGGGTGTGCGTGTGAGTGTGTGTGGGATTGCGTGTATGCATACGGGGGTGGTGTGTGTATGGGAAATGGGTGCGCATATGTCTGTGTGTATGTCTGTGTGTATGTGTGCGTGTATGTCAGAGTGTCTGTGTAGTTGGTGTGTGAGTGTGCGTGTAGGGGGTGCATTGTGTGTGTGTCAAGTTGGGGGGATTGGGGAGGGGGTCCTGCCATCTTTGGGGGGGTTGTAGGGAGGTCGTGGGTGTGGGGGGAGGACTCTGGGGAGGGGGAGCGGTAAGGGGGAGACCCCTATCAGTGCCAGGGAAGGATTTCCCAGGCACTGATAGTGCCTTCTGCCATGGATTTCATGGCGGTTCCAAACCCCACGAAATCCATGGTGGTCTGCAGGGTCCTGATACCATCGGCGGTCTGGTGACGGTCGCCGGGCTGGAGACCGCAGTCTCCAGCCCAGCAGTCATCACCGCCCTGACGGACAGAGAGGAGAAGTGGCGGTTGACCATGGCGGTAATCGGCAAGGTCATAATTCAATTAGTTTTACCGACGGCCTGTTGGCAGTATTAACGCCACTTCTCCCACAACCACTAGGGTCATAATGAGGGCCATAATCCTTTTCTTAATCTATTTTTACATTCACCAGCAGTTAGAGGACCACAAGCTGTGTCTATTTGCATAGGTTCCTCCTCCGCAGCTTCTCTCAAATCAGGTTGAGACTCTTTGGACCGATGGATGGTGGTACATGGGTTCCCTGCATGAGATGGTCCACGATTCTTTCTCTTTTCCAACTTGCGTTCATGTAGATGATACTTTATGGAGAGTGCTAAGTCCATTAAACTTTGTAAATCTTCCACTCTTACTGAATGTACCAGCTCGTCCTTTATCTCCTCTCGAAGACCTCTACGAAAAAGGGTTACAAGAGTACGTTCTACCCAAGTAGTTTCTACTGCCAGTTGTCTAAAACGTGTAATATATTGTAGAACATCCTGGGTACCTTGCTGGATGTCAAATAAAGCTTCCTCAGCAGAAGACTCCAGTTCCAGGCGTTCAAACATTTGTTTAAAGGCAGCAACAAAAGCTGAATAGTCAGACATCACAGAATCATTGGAAGCTACCAAAGGAGTCGCTCAGGCTAAAGCAGGACCAGACACGGCACTAATTAAATATCCCACTTTAGTTTTATCTTGCTCAAATTGGAAAGGTTGAAATGCAAAATAGACTGTCAGGGCAACAAGGAATTCACACAATTTGTTAGGATCTCCTGAAAAGCATGGAGTACTAGCTGAAACAGTGGGAACATCTGTTGTTCAGGAAACCAAGGCTTGTCGTAAATACGCATTTTCATTTCGTAATTGTTGCAGTTCCTGGGCTTGTTGTTGGATGGTTATGAGTAGTGACTGGTTGGTTTCTCCAGGAGCCGTTGAAGTATTCTCCATTATGCTTGACAAAAACTGGTTCTCTTGGCGCTGCAATCTGTCACAGTTTACTCGTCGCTTACTGCTTGGGCCAACTGGAACTGCAGGATGATCTCGATTCTTCTAGGTCCTGCTCTGACTCAGGTAAGTGTGGCCCTTTCTGCTAGCCATGGTGCTGCTGACAATGGTACGTCAAGAAGCAGTCCGTGCCCTCCAGAAGGAGTCCCAGAGGAAAAACCCAAAGGGAAAAAACCTCCAAGACTGGAACTCCCTGGAACAGAAAATAAGCAAAAGAAAAAGGTCAGACTTCCAATAATAAAAAAAAAACTAGAAGAACCTGGAACGAGCAAGGAAAAAGGCTGGAGGGAAAAACAACCGGAGCATGATCACCACCAAAGGAAGTGTTGCAGCACAAGGAGAACAAGAATCCCACTCCTTAAATACCCCTAAACAGGAAGTGACATACAGGAAAGGTAAAAGACGCCATGTTGGATTGGGAAAGGATTATAGGAGAAAATAGATGAGGACACCATTTTAGAAAAGGAACCTAATGCCTGCAGGGAAAGAGGTAGAAAAAAGGCATGTTGGGAGAAAGAAGAATATGGCCCCTATTTGGAAAAAGGTAGGAAAGAAGAAAAGAAGAAAGAAGAGAAAAGAAAAAAGAACAGTTAATCACCAGGTAAGTGAGGGGTGGGGAGGGGCGCCCACTTCTAATTCTGAGGGCGCGCCGCACCCTGAACTCGCCGAGGCCCGATGCCCAATCTAGGGACTTGTGTGAGAGGAGGTCGAAAAAAGGGCCCGCGGCGCAACAATAGGTCCCCTCCCCTCAGAGCCCCGGGTTTGTCCAGTTACAGACGGAAAAAACGACAGACCAAAAGAGGACCGTGAACAGAAGAGGCATCTTCCCAAGAACACTCGCTGAGAGGATAACCCTTCCAACTAATGAGATATAGGAGATGGTTTCTGAAAATACGAGAATCACATATTTCTTGAACCTCCGTCTCGGGTTCATCATTCACCAACAGAGGAGGAGAATAAGGTGAACTGTCTATGAAAAGGATCAGACTTATAGGGCTTCAGTTGTGAGACGTGAAATACAGGAAGTATCTTCCAAGTTCGAGGCAAACGAAGACGGAAGGATACCGGATTGATCTTTTGAAGAATTGGGAAAGGTCCATAATAGCGGGTTTGAACTTGTTTTGTGACAGACATAGTCAAGAATCTGGAAAAAAGCCAGACTTTGGCCCTCATTCTGACCTTGGCGGTCGGCGGAGAGGCGGCGGTCGGACCGCGAACAGACCGGCGGTCAGAAAAATTGCATTCTGACCGCGGCGGTCACCGCCGCGATCGACCACCACTTCCCCACTCCGACCGCCACGGCGGTCATGACCGCCGGGCTGGAGTTTGCGCACTCTGGCCCGGCGGTCGTCCCAAGACCGCCAACGGTATCATGACCCTGCCTACCGCCGCGGTTTCTGGCGGTCGGGAACCGCCATGCGAACCATGGCGGTAAGCACTATCGGGGCCAGGGAATTCCTTCCCTGGCACTGATAGGGGTCTCCCCCACCCCCCACTTCCCACCCGAGTCCTCCCCCCACACCCTCCACCCCCCTGCCACCCCCCAGAGGTGGTACGAACCCCCTCCCCACCCCCACCCCGACATGCACATACATGCACCCCGACATGCACACACCCCCAACATGCACATATACACACCCCCTACACACACATACACAACGGGGACACATACCCGCACACATACATGCAGACATGCGCACCTGCCGAACAGCACACATTACCCATAGACACAGCAGCACCCCCCGCCCGCATACACGCACTCACACACCCCCTCTACACACTCACACGCACACCCCCATGCACGCCCACATCACACAACACCCCCCCTCCCCCTCCCCTCACGGACGGTCAACTTACCTTGTGCGTTGGTCCTCCGGGAGGCGACGGGAGCCATGGGGAGGTGACCGCCAACAGAACACCGCCAACAGAAGACCGCCACACAGATATGTGGGTCGTAATTCGGTGGGCGGTGTTCTGCTGGCGTGGCGGTGGAGGTTGACCAGTCTCCACTTTTCCGCTGACCGCCAGTGTGGCTGCTGGCGGTTTCCCGGCGGAACGCTCCCAGCGGTCGGAATGCGCACAGCGGCATACCGCCGCGGTCGGCGGTCTTCACCGCGGCGGTAACTCGGCGGTCTCGCGAAAAGACCGCCAAGGTCAGAATGAGGGCCTTTGTCTTGGACTTGATAATATGGGGCATCACATCGTCTCGAATCATCCATCCTTTTCATCTGTTGTTTGGTAGACAAAAGGTTAGAATGTATAATACGTTGAATGTTACGTAACCTCGAGAAAATGAGGTGATTGCAGGAAGTGTAGAGGATTCTTTTTTAATAGCAGGAAAGGACTTGGGATGAAAACTGTTAGACTTTCATCCTTGGCGTGGTCACCCTTAACTTTTTGCCTCTGTTTCCCAGGTTGTTTGTGTGTGCTGGACCCTGTTTTTGCTGTTTTTGTTACTCTGGGCACTTTACCACTGCTAACCAGTGCTAAAGTGCAAGTGCTCCTTTACAAAATGTGTATGTAATTGGCTTATTCATGATTGGCATATTTGATTTACTAGTAAGTACCTGGTACAGTGCACTAGAGGTGCCCAGGGCCTGTAAACCAAATGCTACTAGTGGGCCTGCAGCACTGGTTCTGCCACCCACATAAGTAGCTCTGTAATCATGTCTCAGACCTGCCACTGCAGTGTCTATGTGTACAGTTTTAACTGTAAAACATGCCTAAACCTTCCTTTTACTTACATGTAAGACACCCCTAAGGTAGGCCCTAGGTAGCCCCAAGGGCAGGGTGCCGTGTATGGTTAAGGTAGGACATATAGGTGGTCATTACAACATTGGCGGTAAAAGCCGCTTACCGCCGTGCAGAAGACCGCCAACACACCGCCGCGCCCGTGGCAATCCACCACAGCTATTACGACCCACAGCTCGGAATCCGCCAAAATCCAGATACCCACACAAGTCCGCCACACCAAAGGTCAGTGATAAACTGGCGAAAACAAAACCTCCACTGTCACACCAACAGAAATACGCCTACACTATCACAACCCACAAATCCATGCGGCGGTCTTTCAACCACGGTATTCCATTGGTGGTACACACCGCCGCGCTCAAAATACACACACTCTTACAAAACACAGCTACATTGGACAAGTCCAAATACACACACCTGATACACATACACACACCACTCCCACACACCCAATACAATATAAAACACACACCCACATCACCCACAAACTCCTACTACCCAAAATTCCGAAAGAAGGCCAGAGAGAGACACCACAAACAACTACCAAGCATCCACAGGCACAAAATACCACCACCAACAGAACGTCCACGCACCTCACACAACACACCACTACATATTAACACACCTATCACCACACACACCACCCCACACATCACCCACACCACCCCATGGCACGGCAAAGACACCCCAGGTTCTCTGAGGAGGAGCTCAGGGTCATGGTGGAGGAAATTGTCCGGGTAGAGCCGCAGCTATTCGGAGCACTGGTGCAGCACACCTCCATAGCTAGGAAGATGAAGCTATGGCGAAGAATAGTGGACAGGGTCAACGCAGTGGGACAGCACCCAAGAAATCGGGATGACATCAGGAAGAGGTGGAACGACCTACGGGGGAAGGTGCATTCTGTGGTCTGAAGACACCACCTTGTGGTTCAGCGGACTGGCGGCGGACCCCCACAACTAACAACATGGGAGGAGCAGATCTTAGCGATACTGCATCCTGAGGGTCTCGCAGGTGTAGATGGAGGAATGGACTCTGGTAAGTCAAATCTTAACTATTACATCCCCCAACCTACCTGCATGCCATCACATACCCCCACCCTCACCCTCACCCCATCACTCCAACTCCTCATGTCCCAATATCACAAACCACCCATCCCAACACCAAGCCCTGCATGCAACACCAAAGCATGGACACTCATAACCAAATCATGGCCACTGCACATACACATACACCCCATAAACCACCATCACACAAGGTCCCACAGAAGAATGTAAGCACTGGGGTACACGATCACCCACCCATTGCACACCATGGCACACACAGATGTAATAAACATCATTTTATACCCCTGCAGGAGGCCCTCTCCTCCATCATGGGAGCCTACCACCACTTCCAGGAGACGATGGCAACGGTACTGGCCAAGTTTCAGGAGACCCAGTGGCTGCAGGAGGCACAGTATTTGGGCTTCAGGGAGGAACTCAGAACCATCAATTCCACCCTGGGCACCATCGTAGGGGTGCTGAAGGAAGTACTCAACACCAGGAGGGACACTGTGGCACAACAAGGGGCCCCTGACACTAGCATGGACAATGAACTGCTCACCACCTCCGCCGGCGCTAGTGGACAGGACGCCCCATCACAGGACCACCACACCAGCACCCCAACCCCTGCAGAGGGCGAACCACCCCGCAAACAGTCCCTGAGATCCAGGACCAAGACAGAGAACAATGCCAAAACCCCACCAAGAAATGAGAACACCCTGAATGTCATCTTTCTGTCCCACTTTGTCACCCTGTCCATCCTCAAACTGCCCCAGCTCCACTTCCTATGTCCATTTGGGCAATGCACCTGAGGCACTAATAGAATGGACTCTGTCATGGACATTCCTCCACCATCCCCCCTCACCATTTTACAACCCCCTCCAATATTGAGCACTTCAATAAACACCCTTGAAGCACAAAACAATCTGGAGTCAGTCTGTGATTTCGAAATTGTGTATTAGCAATTACAGTGACAAAATGCTTTTTCAAATGTAATGTCAACATAGCTATGTCACACAGCTCTAGTCCAGGAGGAAACAAAGCAGACATCACACAGTGGGACCGACATCTGTTTAATCGTAAGGGAAAGTGACAACTCAGTGACCATACACTGGGTGAAAACGACAGACAGTAAAGAGGTAGTAGTGTTAAGGTACATGTAGTAGGCAGGTCTGTGCTCTTACCTGTGTCTCACTGGAAATATTGCAGGATCACCGAGTTCCTGTTGTCCATGTCTTCTTCTTCTGCTTCCTCGTCTTCACGGTCCACAGGCTCTACAGCTGCAACAACACCGCCATCTGGAACATCCTCCTGCAGAAAAGGCACCAGCCGTTGCAAAGCTAAGTTGTGAAGCATACAGCAGGCCACGATGATCTGGCACACCTTCTTTGGTGAGTAGAATAGGGATCCACCTGTTATATGGAGGCACCGGAACCTGGCCTTCAGGAGGCCTAAGGTCCGTTCTATAATCCGCTGTGTTCGCCCATGGGCCTCATTGTAGCGTTCCTCTGCCCTTGTCCTGGGATTCAACACTAGGGTCAGTAGCCATGACAGGTTCAGGTAACCAGAGTCACCTGCAAATGGCGAGGGACAACTGTTAGACACACACTAACCTGTAGGGATATCCCCAGACCCAGACAACCATTCCCACTGTCTTGATTCCAGGTGCTCACCTAATAGCCACACACGGTGCCTCTGGAGTTGACCCATCACATAAGGGATGCTGCTATTCCGCAGGATGTAGGTGTCATGCACTGAGCCAGGGATCGTGGCATTCACATGGGAGATGTACTGGTCTGCCAAACACACCATCTGCACATTCATGCAATAATAACTCTTCCGGTTTCTGTACACCTGTTCACTCCTGCGGGGGGGACCAAAGCCACATGTGTCCCATCAATGGCACCTATGATGTTGGGGATATGTCCCAGGGCATAGAAATCACCTTTCACTGTAGGCAAATCCTCCACCTGAGGGAAAACAATGTAGCTCTGCATGTGTTTCAGCAGGGCAGACAACACTCTGGACAACACGTTGGAAAACATAGGCTGGGACATCCCTGATGCTATGGCTATGGCTAAGACCCACTTGCAAGGAAATGGAGTACTGACAGCACCTGCATTAGAGGGGGTATTCCTGTGGGATGGCGGATAGCTGACATCAGGTCTGGCTCCAGCTGGGTACACAGTTCCAAGATTGTGGCCCGGTCAAGCCTGTAGGTGATGATCACATGTCTTTCTTCCATTGTCGACAGGTCCACCAGCGGTCTGTACACCGGAGGATGCCGCCATCTCCTCACATGTCCCAGCGGACGATGCCGATGAAGGACAACAGCGAGCACAGAGTCAACCAACTTAGAGGTACGTACACACAGCTTCCACAGAACACGAATCATAATCCGAAAAGTGGGCTGCATGTGTGTTGAGGCTAGGCCTAGGTATGTGTGACGCAGTTAAAAATTAAGCCATGTGGGCCCCTGAAATGGCGGCTGCCTGACCTCTAAAGTGGGACAATGGGATGTGAGGTAACTGCACTGGCGTTGTACACCGTCGTGGTAGGCGGTTGAAGACCGCAGCGCAATGCTGCATTGGTTAACATTGGACCCTAGGGGTCCCAGGAGCCAATGACGATGTACGCCGGCGGTGACGGTACACACCGCCGCGGACGTGACCGCCATTTTCTATCAGTTCAATCACTCGATACCTGATCTTCGGCAGGAGAGGACCTACACTGCAAGTGCTGCTGTGACCTCGGTCTGGAAGAGACAATGGCTCGAGTGTCTGGGGAAAGGGCCCCTGCCTTCACATCGGAGGAGTTGGAGAGACTCGTGGATGGGGTCCTCCCCCAGTACACGCTACTCTACGGTCCTCCAGACAAACAGGTAAGTACACTGGGAGCATGCTGTATGGGCTATGCCTGTGTGGAGTGGATGAAATATGGGGGGGGGGGAATGAGGCGTGCATGAAACAACGATGAATGCATGTGCCACATGGCAAGGGTAGGGATGGGGGCCAATGACTGTGACGGTGCAGTTGGTAATAAAATGTCTCTTCCCCCTGTACAAATCATGTAGGTCAGCGCTCACCAGAAAAAATATATTTGGCATGCTATCGCCAAGGACGTCCGGACCCTGGGGGTCTACCACAGACGGAGCACCCACTGCCGGAAAAGATGGGAGGACATTCACCGCTGGAGCAAGAAGATGGCGGAGGCTCAGCTGGGGATGGCCTCCGAACGTGGAGGGGTGCCCGTCGCACCATGAACCCCCTGATGTTCAGGATTCTGGCGGTGGCGTACCCGGAGTTGGATGGGTGCTTAAGGGCATCACAGCAGCCACAAGAAGGTGAGTACACTCTCATCCTGCTGGTTTTGAGTGCATTGGAGGTGTCTGGGTGGGGGAGGTGGGTTTTGGGTTTACCTAGGCCAGGGCGGGTTTAGTAGGCAAGGTCCCTCCGAAAGGCAGGCCATGTGGCACCGCACCCCACCTCTGTAGAGTGCCAAGTACACCTAGTAATGCACCTGTGTCATCAATGTGTGCAGATGTCGTCCATAGCCTTGTAGGCCATGTGCCAGGGATTGAACAGTGGAGCCCAAGAGTGCCGCGTAGTGCAAGGGGCTTCTGTGTCTGTCGTGTCCGCCAACGGTAGCGGTAATGTATGCCCTCAACATGTCTTTCTTCTGTTGTCCCCCCCTTTTTGTGGTCTCCCTGTTCTTGTGTGCATTAGCATCATCAGGCGGAGGAGCAGTGGCACCGGAGCAGGAGGGAGCTGCATCCCACAAGGCCCTGGAGGGCGAGACAACGGACTCGGAGTTCACCAGTGGGACGGAGGGCAAGGGGAGCTCCACGGCTGGGACAGGAGCTGACACCAGTGACACGGACTCGTCCTCTGATGGGAGCTCCCTTGTGGTGGCGGCACCATCTTTGCCCCCCGCTTCCACAGGTACAGCCGCCACCCCCTCTACCAGCACCGCCCTCCCAGCAGCCCCTCAGCCTTTGCCCCGTGCCCGCTCACCCAGGAGGGTGGGCATCACCTTCGCCCCAGGCACCTCAGGCCCTACCCCAGTCACCCCTGCTGCCCTCAGTGAGGATGCCATTGACTTCCTCAGGTCCCTCACTGTTGGGCAGTCTACCATTTTGAATGCCATCCAGGGTGTAGAAAGGCAGTTACAACAAACAAATGCATTCCTGGAGGGCATTCATTCTGGTCAGGCGGCCCTTCAGCGAGCTTTTCAGACTCTGGCCTCAGCACTGATGGCAGCCATTGTCCCCGTCTCTAGCCTCCCCCCTCCAACTTCCTCCACCCAGACCCAATCCCCTCTACCTCAGCCTATCCCAAGCACACCATCAGACCAGCATGCACACACGTCAACACACAAGGGAAGCTCAGGCAAACATAAGCACCACACATCCCACAGGCACTCATGCAAGCATCACACATGCAGACACACCAACATCCACTGCCTCCACTGTGTCCCCCTCCTCCTTCCCAGTCTCGTCTCCACTCACACCTGCATGCACTACATCTACAGCCACTACTGCCATCACCTGCACACACACCACCACACCCCGCTCACGTGCAGTCATCACCCCCACTACCATTCACACGTCCCCTGTGTCCTCTCCCAGTGTGTCTGTGACGCCACCTCCCAAGATACACAAACGCAGGCACACACCCACCCAACAGCCATCCACCTCACGACAGCCTCCAGCGCATGCTCCTCCCCCTAAAGTCACCAAACAAACACCTCCTACAACCACAACCTCTTCCCCCACTCCCAAACCCCCTCCAGCTACCCATCCCAGTGTTCCCAAGAAACATTTCCTGTCCAGCCTTGACCTCTTTCCCTCACCTCGCCCACCCCGTCCGTCTCCTAGGGCCCGACTCTCCAGGTCCCAACCTAGCACCTCAGCCACAACATCTCCGGGACCAGTGGTGCCTGTAGTCACCGGAATCTGGAGTGCACCGGCCACCAGTGCAGCCAGTGTGGCACGGAGCCACAGTACGGACAGTCCCCCCACCTGTCAAGCAACAGAAGTTGGCCAGTGCCCGGCGGGAGAGGGGGAAGACTCCAGCTACCAAAGCCGCTCCCAGGGGTATGGTGGGAGTGTGGAGTCAGCTGCGACACCTTCCAAGGTGGGGAAGGGCCACAAGAAACCCAGCAAGTCTGGGAAGAGCAGCACGGCAGAGAAGACCGGCATCATCCCCGATGCCAGGAGGCCACCGCCATCATCCCCACTGCACAGGAGACCACCGCCAGCACCTGCCCTGCTGCCCAGGAGGCCACAGCCAGCACAAGCCCAGCTGGGCGAGAGAGGACTGCCAGCACAAGCCCCGCTGGGCTAGAGGAGGACCGCCAGCACAAGCCCCGCTGGGCTAGAGAGGACAGCCAGCACAAGCCCCGCTGGGCTAGAGAGGACCGCCAGCACAAGCCCCACTGGGCTAGATAGGTCAGCCAGCACAAGCCCTGCTGGACTAGAGAGGTCAGCCAGCACAAGCCCCACTGGGCTAGAGAGGACCGCCATCAGATGAGTCATTGCAGAGGAACCTGCCGCCTCAAACACTGCTGAACAGGGCACCGCTGCCACAAGCACCGCTGAACAGGGCACCGCCGCATCAAGCACTGCTGAACAGGGCACCGCCGCATCAAGCACCACTGAACAGGGCACCGCCGCCACAAGCACCGCTGAAAAGGGCACCGCCGCCTCAAGCACCGTTGAACAGGGCACTGCCGTCTCAAGCACCGCTGAACAGGGCACCGCCGCCAGAAGCACCCCTAAACAGGGCACCGCCGCATCAAGCACCGCTGAACAGGGCACCGCCGCCACAAGCACCGCTGAACAGGGCACCACCGCCACAAGCACCGCTGAACAGGGCACCGCCGCATCAAGCACCGCTGAACAGGGCACACCGCATCCAGCACTGCTGAACAGGGCACCTCCGCCACAAGCACCGCTGAACAGGGCACCGCCACCACAAGCACTGCCGAACAGGGCACCGCCGCCACAAGCACCGCCGAACAGGGCACCGCCACATCAAGCACCGCTGAACAGGACACCGCCGCCACAAGCACCGCTGAACAGGGCACCGCCGCATCAAGCACCGCTGAACAGGGCACCGCCGCATCAAGCACCGCTGGCTCATGAGCGCCAAGGGCACTGCCGCTACTGAGTCCGTCACAAGCAGGATGAAGCACTCTGGGCACAAAGCCCCCTCCAGAACCAGTGGAGACTGTCATCCACTACCTCTGCCCTTAGCAGGATGAAGCACTCTGGTCAGAAAGCCCCCTCCAGAACCAGTGGAGACTGTCATCCACTACCTCTGTCCTTAGCAGGATGAAGCACTCTGGGCACAAAGCCCCCTCCAGAACCATTGGAGACTGTTATCCACTTGAGGACTGTGGCTTTGCACTCCCCAGGATGCAGCAGTAGGCAACCCACCCACTGTAGAGACTAGCGAGACTGTGGCTTTGCCCTCCCCAGGATTGGTGTGTGTGTTGTAGTTGGTGAGGGTGGGGGTGTTGCGTGTTGCGTGTGTGTGTCCCTGTTTTTGCCTCCCCCCCTCCAGGTGCAGTACTCACCGTTGTCTTCGCCGCCTGCGTTTGTGCTCCTGGTAGAGGAGCAGGAAGATAATGGGTGGCAGGATGTGCAGCTCTGGTTCCATGGCGTCCGGATTCCTCATGGGGTGTGTACAGGTGAGCGTTTTCCCTTCGAAGTCCTGTTTCCGACGTGTTTTTGTCCGCGGAAGCGTGGCGTTTGTCAAGAACCCTAAAAGGCGAGGATTGACCCCCGTCTCACTTTCTGCCTCTTCCCACTGTCCCCGAGCCAAAAATACCACAGAAACGGAGCAACACTTTACTCTTTTCCTCTCAAGTAAACTCTCCCAGAATATGCACACTGTTCGACGGAGCAGAACTTTCTCCCTTCTCCAGTGGTTCCTGCAGCCTGCACCTCAACTTCCGCTTCCGTCCAAAGCAGAGGCAATACTGTGTGATACCGGAAACAGAAAAGGGACTGCAAAACTGTATCAAGTTATTAACCCCTTCGCTGCCAGGCCTTTTCCCCTTCTGTGCCAAGCCTTTTTTTGGCTATTTGGGGCAGTTTGCGCTTAGGCCCTCATAACTTTTTGTTCGCATAAGCTACCCATGCCAAATTTGCGTCCTTTTTTTTCCAACATCCTAGAGATTCTAGAGGTACCCAGAGTTTGTGGGTTCCCCTGAAGGAGACCAATAAATTAGCCAAAATACAGTGAAAATTTTGTCTTTTTCATAAAAATGGGAAAAAGTGCTGCAGAAGGCAGCTCGTGTTTTTTCACCTGGATATGGCATCAACAAAGGGTTTGCAGTGGCAAGATCACCATCTTCCCAGCTTTCAGGAACAGGCAGACTTGAATTGGAAAACCCCATTTTTCAATACAATTTTGACATTTTACTGGGACATACCCTTTTTTACAATTTTTCGTGCTTTCAGCCTCCTTCCAGTTAGTGACCAAAATGGGTGAGAAACCAATGCTGGATCCCAGAAAGCTAAACATTTCTGAAAAGTAGACAATATTCTGAATTCGGCAAGGGGTCATTTGTGTAGATCTTACAAGTGTTTCCTACAGAAAATAACAGCTGAAATAAAAAAATATTGAAATTGAGGTGAAAAAAACAGCCATTTTTCTCCACGTTTTACTCTGTAACTTTTTCCTGCAATGTCAGATGTTTGAAAGCAATATACCGTTACGTCAGCTGGACTCTTCTGGTTGCGGGGATATATAGGGCTTGTAGGTTCATCAAGAACCCTAGGTACCCAGAGCCAATAAATTAGCTGCACCTTGCAATGGGTTTTTATTCTATACCGGGGATACAGCAATTCATTTGCTGAAATATAAAAAGTGAAAAATAGGTATCAAGAAAACCTTTGTATTTCCAAAATGTCCACAAGATAAGGTGTTGAGAAGCAGTGGTTATTTGCACATCTCTGAATTCCAGGGTGCCCATACTAGCATGTGAATTACAAGGCATTTCTCAAATAGAAGTCTTTTTTACACACTGCTTTACATTTGGAAGGAAAACATTTTGAGAAAGACAAAGGGCAATAACACTTGTTTTGCTATTCTGTGTTCCCCGCATCTCCCGATAAAAATGGTACCTTACTCGTGTGGGTAGGCCTAGCACCCACAAAAGGAAATGGCCCAAAACACAACGTGGACACATCACATTTTTCCACAGAAAACAGGGGTGTTTTTTACAAAGTGCCTACCTGTGGATTTTGGCATCTAGCTCAGCCGACACCTGGGGAAACCTAGCAAACCAGTGCATTTCTTAAAACTAGACACATAGGGGAATCCAAAATGGGGTGACTTGTGGGGCTCTGACCAGGTTCTGTTACCCAGAATCCTTTGCAAACCTCAACATTTGGCCAAAAAAACACTTTTTCCTCTAATTTCAGTGACAGAAAGTTCTGGAATCTGAGAGGAGCCACAGATTTCCTTCTTACCCAGTGTTTCTCCCAAGTCTGCCGATAAAAATGGTACCTCACTTGTGTGGGTAGGCCTAGCGCCCACGAAAGGAAATGGCCCAAAACACAACGTGGACACATCACATTTTTTCACAGAAAACAGAGGTGTTTTTTACAAAGTGCCTACCTGTGGATTTTGGCCTCTAGCTCAGCCGGCACCTGGGGAAACCTAGCAAACTAGCGCATTTTTTAAAACTAGACACCTAGGGGAATCCAAGATGGGTTGACTTGTGGGGATCTGACCAGGTTCTGTTACCCAGAATCCTTTGCAAACCTCAAAATTTGGCCAAAAAAACACTTTTTCATCTCATTTCGGTGACAGAAAGTTCTGGAATCTGGGGGGAGCCACAGATTTCCTTCCACCCAGGGTTCTCCCAAGTCTGCCGATAAAAATGGTACCTCACTTGTGTGGGTAGGCCTAGCGTCCACAAAAGGAAATGGCCCAAAACACAACATGGACACATCACATTTTTCCACAGAAAACAGAGGTGTTTTTTACAAAGTGGCTACCTGTAGATTTTGGCCTCTATCTCAGCCGGCACCTGGGGAAACCGAGCAGACCAGCACATTTATTAAAACCAGACACCTAGGGGAATCCAAGATGGGGTGACTTGTGGGGCTCTGACCAGGTTCTGTTACCCAGAATCCTTTGCAAACCTCCAAATTTGGCCATAAAAACACTTTTTCCTCTCATTTAGGTGACAGAAAGTTCTGGAATCAGAGAGGAGCCACAAATTTCCTTCCACCCACCGTTCCCCCAAGTCTCCTGATAAAAATGGTACCTCACTTTTTTGGGTGGGCCTACTGCCCGTGAAAGAAAATGCCCCAAAATACTATCTGGACACATCAAAATGATCAAATACAAAACTACCTGTTTTTGCAGGGGCACCTGCGTTTTTGGTCCTGGGCTCAGCAGCCTTCTAGGGAAACCTACCAAACCCAGATATTTTTGAAAACTAGACACCCGAGGGAGTCCAGTGAGGGGGCAAAAATGTTCTAAATACAATTTGCCCCCAGGGGAGCGACCCCTGTCTATGGGGTCGCTCCCCTTGCGTGACATTGGCGCAAAAAAAAGATCCCCCGTGCCTAGTGGTTTCTGCCCCCCTTGGGGGCAGATTGACCTAAAATTGGCCAATCTGGCCCCAAAGGGGGCAGAAATGGTCTAATTATAAATTGCCCCCCAGGGGAGCGACCCTTGCCTAATGGGTCGCTCCCCATCTCTAAAAAAATGTAAAAAAAATAATAATTTTTTTAGCCCTGGCGCCTAGAGGTTTCTGCCCCCCCGGGGGCAGATCGGCCTAAAAACAATAGGCCGATCTGCCCCAGGGGGGGCAGAAATGGCCTAAAATAAATTTGACCCCCTGCCCCTGCCACCTCCCTCCCCCCGCCTCCACCCTACCCCTGCGGTTATTGACCCTAGCCTACAGGATCGCTCCCCTTTCGTGACATTGGTGTAAAAAAAAGATTCCTGGTGCCTAGTGGTGTGGCAGATTGACCTAAAATCGGCAGATCTGCCCCCAAGGGGGTCTGAAATGGTCTAAAGACAATTTGCCCCCCAGGTGAGCGACCCTTGCCTAATGGGTTGCTCCCCATCTCTAAAAAAACAAACAAAAAAAAATAAATTAGCCCTGGCGTCTAGAGGTTTCTGCCATCCCTGGGGGCAGATCGGCCTAAGTACAATAGGCTGATCTGCCCCCAGGGATGGCAGAAATGGACTAAAATAACTTTGGCACCCTGCCCCAACACAACCAAACCCCCTGGGGAGAGACCCTTGCCTACGGGGTCGCTCCCCATGCGTGACATTGGTGCACAAAAAAGACCCCCGGTGCCTAGTGGTTTCTGCCCCCCTTGGGGGCAGATGACCTAAAATCGTCCGATCAGCCTCCAAGGGGGGCAGAAATGGTCTAAATGCAATTTGCCCCCCAGGGGAGTGACCCTTGCCTAATGGGTCACTCCCCATCTCTAAAAAAACAAACAAACAACAAAAAAACTGCAAAAAAATATTTGCCCTGGCGCCTAGTGGTTTCTGCCCCCCCTGGGGGCAGATCGGCCTAGTAACAATAGGCGGATCTGCCCCCGGGGGGGCAGAAATGGCCTAAAATAAATTTGCCCCCCCGGGAGCGACCCTTGCCTACGGGGTCGCTCCCTTGCATGACATTGGCACAAAAACAAAGATCCCCGGTGACTAGTAGTTTCGCAGATTTACCTAAAATTGGCCGATGGCCTAAATACAATTTGCCCCTCCAGGGAGCGTCCCTTGCCTAAGGGGTCGCTCTCCATCTGTGAAACAACAACAACTAAAAATCCACGGTGCCTAGTGGTTTCTGCCCCCCTTGGGGGCAGATCGGCCTAATTAAAATAGGCTGATCTGCCCCCCAGGGGGGCAGAAATGGCCTAAAATAAATTTGCCCCCCAGGGGAGCGACCCTTGCCTAAGGGGTCGCTCCCCTTGTGCCAATTTCATTCAGAAAAGAAATCCCTGGTGTCTAGTGGGCATTTCAAAAGCAGGACCAATGCCATCAAAAGCCTGGCAGAAACGCATCACAGAAGGCCAAAGACTCACCAACAGAGACACAGAGAAGATCAACGCAACCATGGAACCAGAACTTCAAGTCTTCCCGATGCTCTTCTACGCCATGCTCCACCTGGAACACCAACGCCAACGAAGACGATGGGTTGACTTGTGGGGATCTGACCAGGTTCTGTTACCCAGAATCCTTTGCAAACCTCAAAATTTGGCCAAAAAAACACTTTTTCCTCTCATTTCGGTGACAGAAAGTTCTGGAATCTGGGGGGAGCCACAGATTTCCTTCTACCCAGGGTTCTCCCAAGTCTGCCGATAAAAATGGTACCTCACTTGTGTGGGTAGGCCTAGCGTCCACAAAAGGAAATGGCCCAAAACACAACATGGACACATCACATTTTTCCACAGAAAACAGAGGTGTTTTTTACAAAGTGGCTACCTGTAGATTTTGGCCTCTATCTCAGCCGGCACCTGGGGAAACCGAGCAGACCAGCACATTTTTTAAAACCAGACACCTAGGGGAATCCAAGATGGGGTGACTTGTGGGGCTCTGACCAGGTTCTGTTACCCAGAATCCTTTGCAAACCTCCAAATTTGGCCATAAAAACACTTTTTCCTCTCATTTAGGTGACAGAAAGTTCTGGAATCAGAGAGGAGCCACAAATTTCCTTCCACCCAGCGTTCCCCCAAGTCTCCTGATAAAAATGGTACCTCACTTTTTTGGGTGGGCCTACTGCCCGTGAAAGGAAATGCCCCAAAATACTATCTGGACACATCAAAATGATCAAATACAAAACTACCTGTTTTTGCAGGGGCACCTGCGTTTTTGGTCCTGGGCTCAGCAGCCTTCTAGGGAAACCTACCAAACCCAGATATTTTTGAAAACTAGACACCCGAGGGAGTCCAGTGAGGGGGCAAAAATGTTCTAAATACAATTTGCCCCCAGGGGAGCGACCCCTGTCTATGGGGTCGCTCCCCTTGCGTGACATTGGCGCAAAAAAAAGATCCCCCGTGCCTAGTGGTTTCTGCCCCCCTTGGGGGCAGATTGACCTAAAATTGGCCAATCTGGCCCCAAAGGGGGCAGAAATGGTCTAATTATAAATTGCCCCCCAGGGGAGCGACCCTTGCCTAATGGGTCGCTCCCCATCTCTAAAAATTTTTAAAAAAAATAATAATTTTTTTAGCCCTGGCGCCTAGAGGTTTCTGCCCCCCCGGGGGCAGATCGGCCTAAAAACAATAGGCCGATCTGCCCCCGGGGGGGCAGAAATGGCCTAAAATAAATTTGACCCCCTGCCCCTGCCACCTCCCTCCCCCCGCCTCCACCCTACCCCTGCGGTTATTGACCCTAGCCTACAGGATCGCTCCCCTTTCGTGACATTGGTGTAAAAAAAAGATTCCTGGTGCCTAGTGGTGTGGCAGATTGACCTAAAATCGGCAGATCTGCCCCCAAGGGGGTCTGAAATGGTCTAAAGACAATTTGCCCCCCAGGTGAGCGACCCTTGCCTAATGGGTTGCTCCCCATCTCTAAAAAAACAAAAAAAAAAAAAAAAATTAGCCCTGGCGTCTAGAGGTTTCTGCCATCCCTGGGGGCAGATCGGCCTAAGTACAATAGGCTGATCTGCCCCCAGGGATGGCAGAAATGGACTAAAATAACTTTGGCACCCTGCCCCAACACAACCAAACCCCCTGGGGAGAGACCCTTGCCTACGGGGTCGCTCCCCATGCGTGACATTGGTGCACAAAAAAGACCCCCGGTGCCTAGTGGTTTCTGCCCCCCTTGGGGGCAGATGACCTAAAATCGTCCGATCAGCCTCCAAGGGGGGCAGAAATGGTCTAAATGCAATTTGCCCCCCAGGGGAGTGACCCTTGCCTAATGGGTCACTCCCCATCTCTAAAAAAACAAACAAACAACAAAAAAACTGCAAAAAAATATTTGCCCTGGCGCCTAGTGGTTTCTGCCCCCCCTGGGGGCAGATCGGCCTAGTAACAATAGGCGGATCTGCCCCCGGGGGGGCAGAAATGGCCTAAAATAAATTTGCCCCCCCGGGAGCGACCCTTGCCTACGGGGTCGCTCCCTTGCATGACATTGGCACAAAAACAAAGATCCCCGGTGACTAGTAGTTTCGCAGATTTACCTAAAATTGGCCGATGGCCTAAATACAATTTGCCCCTCCAGGGAGCGTCCCTTGCCTAAGGGGTCGCTCTCCATCTGTGAAACAACAACAACTAAAAATCCACGGTGCCTAGTGGTTTCTGCCCCCCTTGGGGGCAGATCGGCCTAATTAAAATAGGCTGATCTGCCCCCCAGGGGGGCAGAAATGGCCTAAAATAAATTTGCCCCCCAGGGGAGCGACCCTTGCCTAAGGGGTCGCTCCCCTTGTGCCAATTTCATTCAGAAAATAAATCCCTGGTGTCTAGTGGGCATTTCAAAAGCAGGACCAATGCCATCAAAAGCCTGGCAGAAACGCATCACAGAAGGCCAAAGACTCACCAACAGAGACACAGAGAAGATCAACGCAACCATGGAACCAGAACTTCAAGTCTTCCCGATGCTCTTCTACGCCATGCTCCACCTGGAACACCAACGCCAACGAAGACGATGACGGTGAGTACAGCCGCCTAGCACACAAGGAAGGGAGGGAGGAAAAGGAGAGTGACACACACACACACAATACACACCAGACACACACACACCATACACAAAACCAACTGCATATGTAAACAAATGGCACACAACACACGGCACAATAATACAAGGACTAGAGGTCGGAAGTACTGAAAATGTATTTGCAAGGCAAAAGCCACCATAGGAACCAATTTTGAAAAGATAGACATAATCAAATGTCCAGAAAGGGCAAATGCCCAGTCCAAAGTACAGAAGGCTCACATGGCCACAGGGCACAGCCCAAGCCCCAACTTGATCCTGACCAACTATGCACAAAAATGTGCAGGGGCATTATCACGGAAGTGGACAGGCACCTCAGGAGGAAGGTGGGTGGGGGCACCTCAGCTGAAGTCGGGAATTTGCCCACTGGTTCTGGAGGGGGCTCCATGCCCATTTCCCAATACTGGGGAGTGCAAGGTCACAGTCACTGAGGTGGGGAACTTGCCACTGATCCTGGAGGGGGCTCCATGCCCATTTCCCAATGCTGGGGAGTGCAAGGTCACAGTCACTGAGGTGGGGAACGTGCCCACTGATCCTAGAGGGGCGCTCCATGGCCATTTCCCAATGCTGGGGAGTGCAAGGTCACAGTCACTGAGGTGGGGAACTTGCCCACTGATCCTGGAGGGGCCTCCTTCTACAACAGTCCCTGCTGGGTGGCCCACATGCCCTCTGTTAGAGATGAGGGCTGCTGTGTCTCAGCTGGAGGTGAAGCCGCTGCATGGTCTCTGCTGGGGGAGGTGTCACTTGAGCAGCCTCTGGTGGAGGTGAGGGCTGCTGTGTCTCAGCTGGAGGTGAGGGCTTCTTGCCTGTCATTGGTGGTTGAGTGGGGACCTTTTCTTGCATTGGTGGTTGAGTGGGAACCTTACCCCTACTGGCTGGTGGAGTGGGATCCTTTCCCTTCCTGGCTGGTGGAGTGGGATCCTTCCCTTTCCTGGCTGGTGGAGTGGGAACCTTCCCTTTCCTGGCTGGTGGAGTGGAATCCTTCACTGTCTTGCCTCCACGACCAGGAGGTTCCTCCACTGTCCTCGTGGACTGTTTGGCTGAGGTGCTGGGCTGGGTCGTTGGGACCCTGCACTTACGCAGGATGGGGGTAATGGGAGAGGTCAGGTTGGGCAAGGAAAAGCTTTTTAGGGGCAGTGGGTTGGGATGAGGGAGGAGGGATGGGAGTGGAGGTTGAGGGAGTGGTTGTTGGTGAAGTACGTCTGCTGGACTTGGGTGCAGGTACATGGGCAGTATGCTGATGTCAGGTGGATGGCTGTTGGGTGTCCGAGTACCTATGTTCATTTCCTTTAGGAAGAGGGAGGACAGACAGGGTGGGAGAGGACACAGGGGACACATGGATGGATGCTGTGGAGGTGTCTGCTAGTGAGGTGTGTGTGCTACTTGGTGCTGTGATGCTGGTGACTGTTGAAGCAGTGCATGCAGGTGTGAGTGTGGACGTGACTGTGAGGGAGGAGGAGGAGGAGGGGGAGACAGTGGAGGCAGTGGATGTGGATGTGTGTGCAACTGTCTGTTGTTTGTGTGAGTGCTTGTGGACTGAAGAGTGGTGCCTGTGTTTGACTGTGCCACTCTTGTGTGATGTTTTGTGTGCATGCTCGTCTGTATGTGTGCATGGGATGGGTTGGGGTTGAGGACATTGGGACTGGGAAGTGGTAATTGGAGAGGGGACGGTAGAACCAGGGACAATGGCTGCCATCAGAGAGGAGGCCAGAGCCTGAATCGATCTCTCTTGGGCCGCCAATCCACTGTGAATACCCTCCAAGAATGCATTGCATTGCTGCATCTGGGATGCCAGCCCCTGTATGGCATTCACACTGGTTGACTGCCCTACAGAGATGGATCCCAGGAGGTCAATAGCCTCTTCACTCAGGGCAGCAAGGTTTACTGGGGCAGGGCCTGAGGTGCCTGGGGCGAAGGAGATGCCCACCCTACTGGGTAAGTAGGCACGGGCAACTCGCTGAGGGGCTACTGGGAAGGCGGTACTGGTACAGGGGTGGTGGCTGTACTTGCAGCAGTGGTGGTCACAGAGGTGTCTGCCACCACCAGGAAGATTCCATTGGAGGAGGAATCTGAGTCACTGTTGTCACCTCTTGTCTCTGCCATGGTGCTCCCCTCGCCCTCTGTCCCACTTGTTAACTCGGCATCGGTGGACTCTGCCTCCTGGGTCCTGGGGTAATGCAGCTCCCTCTGTCGCCGGAGCCCCTGCTCCACCGCCAGATGATGCTAATGCACACATGGACAGTGTAACCGGGCGCCTCCAGACGCCGGTTCCGGGTCGGAGCAAACGGCCGCCGGAGGATACCCCGGGGGCACCCGAGGGATTCCTGACGTGATGACGTCCCACGTCATCCGTCAGATAGAAGGAAGAGGGACGACCGACGGAGAGAGAGAGTCGCGCAACCCAGAGAGAGACGCCGACGTCAGGGAGAGCCGGAGAGACGAACGCCGTGGACCACCAAAAGAGAAGGAAAACCCCGCCGTAGAGAAGGAACAGCGGACAGAGAGCAGAAACCCTTGGGCGCCTCCCGCCCCTGTTGAGACGAAGTCGGGAGATCGCCTACAAGCCGGCCACGTCCCTGGAGGGGCGTGGCCAAGTCAGGTACGAGCGTACCGGGGCTGGGACTGGGGTTCTGGGTGGTTGGCTGGGTTTAAAGGGGCTAAGTGGAGAGGGCTGAGGTCCTGTAGGGAAGGGGATCCCATTTAATTAGCACCACAGTTAACTGAAGGGTAACCCCACAAGGACCGTACCCAGACCAGTGGATAGAACTGTAAGGGGGTCACAAACAGGGCACAACAAAAGGAAGACACAAGAGAAATGTACCCCCCCCCCACATTCCTTCACCTCCACACAAACCCCCCCCCCCCCTCTCACTCCTTACTAACCCCAATTAACCCTATATAGATAAATTTCCCCACTTACCTGTTCCTTTCTCCTTCTTTGTTTTGGGAAATCCTGGGGCCATGAGAGCCGGGTGAACAAGACCACTCCCTCCGGACCGGACCAGGCTGTCCCGGGAACATCAAGGAACCCTGAAAAGAAAAGGGATTTATATATTAGTTTGGACTTGGAATATAACACTTTGGCGGAAAAGCCAGTACTACAATCTCAACGAAGAAATAAATAAACGTACTACACCCTTAAGTGCCGCGTCTGTCCCCTTCTTCCAATATCCCCTCGACTCGGGATAAAGGACCCCGTCACAGTGGTGTCAGAAGTGGGATATTGGAATAGGTGACAGAGACTTCCCAACCATGGAGGAGAAGTGTACCATATCCGATATGATGCAACAGTTGGCCTCCGGACAAAGACACCTACAATTAGTGTGGGAAGAGCAACAAAAAGAGGCCAAATTGGAAAGAGAGGCACTACAAAATGCCCTTAAGAGTCAGGCCACCATAATGGCCAACAACCAGTTGGTTCATGAAACCGCCATTAAGAATCTCACAGATACCATCGCTGCTACTCGCGTACACCCGAATGTGCCCAGTTCGGTCTTACAACGATATCAAGAAGGTGAAGACCCCGATGCCTTTTTCACCAATTTTGAACGAGTTGCTACTTCCGCTACTTGGCCTCAGGAGCGATGGGGCCAATATATCGCCCCCTTATTGACGGGGACTCTTCAAGCCGCCTATCAAGCGGTAAACCCCGGTGGAATAACCCCCTATAAGGATATTAAAAAGAGCATCTTAGAACGGGTGGGTTTTGATTCTGAACATTATCGCATCCGGTTTAGAAAAGCGAAGTGGGGAAACAATGAAAATCCCCGGGCCCTATATTTTAGGATCAAAGATCTGGGTCTCAAATGGTTGGGTCCCATAGGGACAAATCGGGAAGACATTATTGAGATCGTGCTCTTAGAGCAATACTTGGATGCTCTGCCTCCGTCTACCCGCAATTGGATCAAACAACATCCAAACCCGGATACCAATACTACCATCGAGTTGGCCTGTGCCTTTCATCGCTCCCTTGAATTCAAAGTAACCCCCCCCCCGATCAACACCTAGTCCCCTGCGTCTGGGTTCGGGAACATCCGCGACAGCGGGACGAAGAATCAATGAGGACATAGCGAAATCCCGGGGACTAGATAGGCCCTATACAGTATACAACAACCTCAGTGTTTTAGTTGCGGGGAATGGGGCCACATAGCTCGAGGTTGCCCCCTGAAGACAGAAAAACCAGAACCCATGGAAATAGGGGTCACAAGGGGAAGAGTCTTTTATACAGGGAGAAGAGACAACCCTTATAAAAAGAGACTGAGTATCAATGGGAAAAGCACAGTGGCCCTCATCGATTCAGGGTGCAGCCAATCTGTGGTCAGGGCCGGGTTGTTCAACGCACATTACTATTCGGAATTCACGGTATCAATCTGTTGCATCCATGGGGAAACCAGAGAATATCCCCTAATCTGGACAACCCTCACCTGGGGAGGAAAAGAAATACCCATAAGAGTGGGTTTAGTAGAGCAACTGGTTGAAGAAGCAATTATAGGAACTGACTTTTCGGAGTTCCCGCAACTCCTAGACAGCCTTAGACAGCTCGAAGAAACCAACAACTGGTGGAAGGACGCTCCTTTCTCCAATATGCCTCTATCACCTCCGAGGGTACGACCTAAACTCACCCGGAAGGAGAAAAGAATAATTAAGAAAACCTATAACCAAGACCCCTCCAGCAGGACCAGGGTAATTACAAAGGTCCTCGCCCTCACTGCTCTTCCCAGCTTCCGGACTTTGCAAAGAGAAGACCCCAGTTTAATTAATGCATGGAAAAGTGCACGCCCACGGAACCCCCAGGATAAGGGTCCCTCGTTCACCATAGTTAAGGACCTATTATACCGAGTCACTTACAAAGACCAAGACGAAAAGAAACAGTTGATAGTTCCAGAACCTTATAGACAACAAGTTCTACACTTAGCACACAGCCAGCCCGGGGGTGGAAACTATGGGAGGGAGAAAACAGAGGAGTATTTGTTGAGGAAGTTTTACTGGCCGGGGGTATTTTCCCAGATTAGGAAATTCTGTCAACAATGTCCAAAATGCCAATTGATTGACCCCGGCTCACGGAGAAAGGCCCCTTTACAACCCCTCCCCATCATTGATGTCCCCTTCTCCAGAATAGGGATGGACCTCGTTGGCCCTCTTCTGCCCTCGTCGAGAGGCTATCGTTATATATTGGTATTAGTAGATTACGCCACGAGATACCCTGAGGCTATTCCCCTCTCTAGTATTAACACCAAAAGTGTTGCTCACGCCATGATAGGGTTCTTTTCCCGAATTGGGTTTCCTCGAGAAATCCTAACGGACCAAGGTACCCAATTTATGTCCAACCTAATGACACAAATATGTCAACTATTGGGGATTAAACAGTTACGGACGTCGGTTTATCATCCACAAACCAATGGTTTGGTGGAGAGATATAACCGTACCCTCAAAACACTACTAAAGAAAACTATCTCGGAGACTGGTAAGGACTGGGATAGGAAACTCCCTTTAGTATTATACGCAATCAGGACACACGAACAAGCCTCTACGGGCCATAGCCCGTTTGAGCTGTTGTTTGGGCGACAACCACGGACCCTACTAGATATGGCCGCTGAGATGTGGGAAGAAGAAGACGGGGAAAAAACCATTCTAAAGTACGCCCGTGAGTTAAAAACCCACCTACATACAGTATGGGAACACATGGAGAGGGCCCAAGACAAACAGAAAAGGTATTATGATCGAAATACCCAATTAAGGTCCTTTTCCCTAGGAGATAAAGTGCTAGTTCTTCTCCCCAGTTCAGACAACAAATTGTTGGCCAAGTGGCAAGGACCCTACACCGTAACAGGACTAGTAACCCCCGTAACTTATAAAATTCAGCTTAACGACACTCCCCCTAGGTCACAGATCTTCCATGTTAACTTATTAAAAAGATGGGAAGAACCTCCGAACGACCCAAGGCACGGCTGCCTAGTTAATACCGTTAAGGAATTAGAGATAGGGTGGTGCCCCACTGATCCCCCTGGCGAGAGAGAGGTTCCTATCATTAATACAGAGATCTCGATTCAACAAAATAGACAATTGAAGAATCTCTTTGATAAACACGGTCGGGTGTTCTCCTCGGTACCCGGTAGAACACGATTGGTACATCATCAAATCCTCACACCACCTGGGAAGACCGTACGACTAAAACCTTATCGTATCCCTGAAGCTAGGAAAACCCTCGTAGAAAACGAAATCGAGAAGATGTTAGATCTAGACATCATAGAACCTTCCCAAAGCCCCTGGTGTTCGCCCGTTGTCTTGGTACCCAAACCTGATGGGTCTATACGTTTCTGTATTGACTTTAGACGGGTCAATTCCATATCACAATTTGACACCTATCCTCTTCCTAGGATAGACGAGCTCTTAGAAAGGTTGGGGAAAGCGAAATACATGTCTACCCTTGACTTGACCAAGGGATATTGGCAGATCCCGTTGGGTCCCGAAGACAAGGAAAAGACGGCTTTCGCTACCCCCTCAGGATTGTATCACTTTAAGGTTCTCCCTTTTGGGTTACATGGCGCCCCCGCCACCTTCCAACGTCTCATTTACACCATATTACGACCTCATACCCGATACGCGGCGGCCTATCTGGATGACATTGTTATTTTCAGTGAGAACTGGGAAGACCATCTGGTCCACATAGACCACATCTTCTCGGCTTTAAGGAAGGCTGGACTGACAGCCAACCCCGCCAAGAGCCGACTGGCTTTTAATGAGATCTCCTACCTGGGTTATCACATTGGCAACGGTATACTTCGACCACAAAAGAATAAAATCGAAGCCATCCTACACACCAATGCTCCCACCACGAAGAAGGGAGTTCGTTCCTTTTTAGGTCTAGTGGGGTACTATCGAAGGTTCATTCCCCACTATTCCAGTTTGGCTGCCCCCCTAACCGATCTCTTAAGAAAAGGACAACCCAACAACATCACACGACTAGACCCGACTCAACTTCATAGTTATCATACCTTGCAAAGGTGTCTCACCACCCAACCGATATTGAAATGTCCTGAGTTTGACAAACCCTTTCATCTCCAAACGGATGCCTCCGACGTGGGGGTAGGGGCCGTTCTTTTTCAAAAGGATGAAGACGGAGTGAGCCATCCCATCGTCTTTATTAGCCGTAAGCTGTTTCCCAGGGAGCAAAGATACCCCATTATAGAGCGGGAATGTCTTGCCATTAAGTGGGCTATCGAAAGTCTCCAATACTATCTTTTGGGCAGACCTTTCCTACTGTATACGGACCATGCACCCCTTACGTGGCTCTCAAGATATAAGAATACCAACAATCGTATATTGAGATGGTTCATGGAACTCCAACCTTTCTCCTTCCAGGTTTGCCACCTCCCTGGTGACCTTATGGGTCAGGCTGACTATTTGTCCCGGTTTCCGGATCTGGTGGGGCTCGATCAGCCCCATTCATGTGAGGGGATGTGTAACCGGGCGCATCCAGACGCCGGTTCCGGGTCGGAGCAAACGGCCGCCGGAGGATACCCCGGGGGCACCCGAGGGATTCCTGACGTGATGACGTCCCACGTCATCCGTCAGATAGAAGGAAGAGGGACGACCGACGGAGAGAGAGAGTCGCGCAACCCAGAGAGAGACGCCGACGTCAGGGAGAGCCGGAGAGACGAACGCCGTGGACCACCAAAAGAGAAGGAAAACCCCGCCGTAGAGAAGGAACAGCGGATAGAGAGCGGAAACCCTTGGGCGCCTCCCGCCCCTGTTGAGACGAAGTCGGGAGATCGCCTACAAGCCGGCCACGTCCCTGGAGGGGCGTGGCCAAGTCAGGTACGAGCGTACCGGGGCTGGGACTGGGGTTCTGGGTGGTTGGCTGGGTTTAAAGGGGCTAAGTGGAGAGGGCTGAGGTCCTGTAGGGAAGGGGATCCCATTTAATTAGCACCACAGTTAACTGAAGGGTAACCCCACAAGGACCGTACCCAGACCAGTGGATAGAACTGTAAGGGGGTCACAAACAGGGCACAACAAAAGGAAGACACAAGAGAAACGTACCCCCCCCCCACATTCCTTCACCTCCACACAAACCCCCCCCCCCTCTCACTCCTTACTAACCCCAATTAACCCTATATAGATAAATTTCCCCACTTACCTGTTCCTTTCTCCTTCTTTGTTTTGGGAAATCCTTGGGCCATGAGAGCCGGGTGAACAAGACCACTCCCTCCGGACCGGACCAGGCTGTCCCGGGAACATCAAGGAACCCTGAAAAGAAAAGGGATTTATATATTAGTTTGGACTTGGAATATAACACTTTGGCGGAAAAGCCAGTACTACAATCTCAACGAAGAAATAAATAAACGTACTACACCCTTAAGTGCCGCGTCTGTCCCCTTCTTCCAATATCCCCTCGACTCGGGATAAAGGACCCCGTCACAGACAGGATGACAGAAGGAGAAGGGGGAGGGAGAGAAAGGGAGCACTAGGTCACTTACAGCACCAAAGCCACAGTTGGCATACACAGCACCGTCACACACAGGGATCAGGATTGAGCACTATGCATTGTACTGGCATTGAATTGGCTAGATGCCACAGCAAGATGAGGGCCAAACACCGCAAACTGCACACCTCCTGGGACCCACGAAGCCCTGACTGACATGGAATGCAAACGAGTCAGGTTACCTGCATTTGCCACATACCCATTATCCTTGAGCTGGAGCACGCTGCAATGTCTGCCTGGCATTAAGGAGCACCCACTAACTCACACCCACCACCCGGATCCCATGCCACCTACCAATTATTGTAGTAATGCCCACTGTACTCACCCCCTTGTGGCTGCTGTGATGCCCTCAAGCACCCATCAAGCTCAGTATGCGGGCCAACAGGGGGGGGGGGTCAGGTACCTACAGGCACCCCTTCCTCATTGGGAGACCATCCCCAGGTGGGCCTCTGCGGTCTTTTGTGCCCAGTGTCTCAGGTCCTCCCACCGTTTCCTGCAGTGGGTTCTCCGCCTGCTGTAGAGCCCCAGGGTCCGCATGTCCTTGGCAATGGCACGCCACAATCTCTTCTTTTGATGGGCGCTGACCTGCAGAGGGAATGCAGACAGGAGGACACCATTACATATACAATCCAGTCTGTCACACATATGGCCCACAAATCCCGTTTCCAACTCCATTGACACACACATCGCCCGGCGCCCACCATGTACATTACCTACAGACATCCTCACCCAAATGACATGATGCCTGCACACACATCTCCATTCATCCTTCCCACGTGCATTGTGCCCAAGGTGCACTCACCTGTTGATCTGGAGGCCAATACAGCTGCCCATACTTGGGTAGGACCCCATACGCCAAGCGATCCATCTCCTCCGAAGTGAAGGCAGGGTCCCTATCCCCGGTCACACGGGCCATGGTAAGTTCCAGACACAGGTCACAGCAGCACACGCAGTGTGGGTGTTCTCCTGTGGAAAGTCAGGAATCAAGTGAGGTCATAGGCAGAAAATTGCAGTAATGTCCGCGGCTGTGTACACCATCACCGCTGATGATGATCCCCATTGGCCACTGTACTCCTTAGAGACCCATATTAGCCAATGAAGAATTACATGGTGGTGCAAGACCTCCTTCCGCCTCGACGCCCAATGTCAGCGGAGCTACCTCACTTCCACCTGTCCCTAGGTATAGGACAGGCGGTCGCCATTTCATGGTGGTGGACTAAATACAGATCTTCCATGACTGCGTCATTGCTGAAAATTGCACATACATTGCCATTCCCACTGACCCATCACAGTAATTCTGTATGCACACTGAGGTGGTGGCTCCATTGTTCAAATTTTGATGGCCTACTCACTCTTGTGTCCCTTAGATACCTACACTGAAGATGAATAGGAGGAGGAGACAAACCCCCGTTATATAGACCTCTTGTGGACTTGGCCACCCTGGAGGACAGGCACATTATATTCACCTATAGACTGGACAGGGCCACAATCACAGAGCTGTGTGCACAATTGGAGTCTCACCGGATATCAGCCACCCGTCATCCCACTAGGACAGTGGGCTTCGCAGCAGGAATGTCACAGCCAATGTTCTCAATCGTGCTGGCAAGGGTATTGTCTGCCTTAGTGAAACACATGTGCAGCTGCATTTCTTTACCCCAGGTGGTAGATTTGGCCACTGTGAAGGCAAGATTCTATGCAATGAGACATATACCCAATATTATTGGGGCGACTGACGGTACACATATAGTGTTTGTCCCCCCACCCCGCCAGAATGAACAGGTGTTCAGGAATCGCAAGAGTTTCCACTCACTGAATGTCCAAGTGGTGTGCCTGGCGGGCTAGTACATCTCCCAGGTCACTGCCAAGTATCCTGGGTCGGTGCATGATGCATTTGTTCTGAGGAATAGCAGCATCCCAAATGTGATGGCCCAACTACAGAGGCACAGGGCGTGGCTAATAGGTGAGCCAGAGTCCCCACCTACTGTATGTCAGTGTATGCCTTCAAGTGTCATCCCCATAGGATTGTGTAAGGTTACATTTTGTCCCTCACTATTTGCAGGTGACTCTGGCTACCCAAACCTATTGTGGCTCCTGACTCCTGTGAGGAATACCAGGACAGGGGCTAAGAACCATTATAATGACGCACATGGGCGAACCAGGAGAATAATCGAGAGGACCTTCGGCCTCCTGAAGGCCAGGTTCATATGCCTGCAATTGACAGATGGATCCCTGTGCTTCTCACCCGAGAAGCTCTGCCAGATTTTAGTGGCATGCTACATGTTGCACAACCTGGCCATCAGACGACATGTGCCTTTTCTGCTGGAGGAGAGGGCCTGGAGATGCCCCTGGGGCAGCAATGGACCCTGAGGACAGTGAGGATGAGAAGACAGAGGATGAGGATGTGGACAACAGAACATCAGTTATACGTCAGTACTTCCAATGACACACAAGTGAGACAGTGCAACTGACCATTACTATGACTATTGATGTTTTCTGTGTGGCTGTAGCATGAAGGCATTCACGTCCTTTGCATCACAACTTACTGTCACATATGGCTTGTCCTTCTACAGATGTTGATGATATGACAACAGTGTCCTGATGTGTTTACTGCAGACTGCTACAGGTCAATATTTGTATGCTCCCACAGTGTTCAGATCATTTGCACTAGATGTGACTGTTCCCATAAATGCACATTTTCAATACATAAAACGGTGTCACTCAAATTGTCTTCAAGGGTGTTTATTGTAGTGCAAATAATTGTATGAAAAGTGCAATGGAATGGGGTGATGGTAGAGGAAAGTCCAGCGTGTTGTTCCAGTCTGTTTGTAGCACATGTCCAGTGTCCAGGGGCCATAGGAAGGGGAGCAAAGGCAGTTCAAAGTGGGACACAAGGGGGACAATCAGGAGAGTCTCATTTCCTGGCGGTGGTCTTGGCAAGTGTCTCTGGCTTCTGTCTGGGTCGCAGGGAACGTTTGTGGGGTGGTTCACCTCCTGCAGGGGGAGGGGTGCTGGTGGCCTGTTGGTCCTGTGGCAGGGCCTCCTGCCCTCTAGCTGCAGCGGAAGTGGAGGGCTGGTCAATAGACTGGCTAGTGGTAGGGGCCCACTGGTGTGCTGTCCATTCCTTCATGATGTTGGCCCTGTCTGACAGCACTCCTGCTGTGGAGATCATGGTGGTGTTGAGAGCCTGCAAGTCCTCTCTGATCCCCTGATGGTGTTCCTCCTGCAGCCGCTTGTTCTCCTGCATGCTGTTAAGGATCTGCCCCTTAATCATGTACTGGAATTGTTGGTAGGCCCCCAGGACATTGGTGAGTGCCTCCTAGAGAGTTGGTTCCCTGGGCCTGTCCTCCCCTGGTGCACAGCAGTTCTCCCAGTGTCCCTGTTGCCCTGTGACTGTGTCCCCTGAACGGTATGCCCACTGCCACTGACCCCAGGTCCCTGATTGTCTTGGGTGTGAGGTGTGGACTGGGGTCCCTGTAGAGGTGGGCACACTGCTGATTGACGTGTCCTGGGGACAGAGGTGTGGGGACGGTGGGTGGGTGCTGTGGTGTTGGATACTGATGGGGGAGGCTCGTGGTTGACTGGGAGTGGGCTGGGGTGACCGACTGACCAGTGGTCCCTGATGGACCATGTAGTTCATCCAGATCCTGAAGTCCAGAGTTACTGTCATCATTGGGGGCATCTTCTGTTGGTGCACTGCTTAGTCGTGGCAACTCCTCTCCGCTGAGATTGGCTGGGACAATAGTGGGGATGTAAGTGATGTATTATGCGTAATTTCTGTGACACATTGAACATCCCTAGCTTCCCCTCTATCGTTGCTGTTGCCCGGTCACCTTCGTTTGTGTATGATGATGTATTATGGGATTGTTAGTTCTCCATGCTGTGCATGCTTTGGTGATGGGTGTATATGCAGGGCTGGGAGGGCTGTTCATGCATTGGTATAGCATGCAGGGCTTGGCATTGGGGTTAGTCATATGTGTAGGTGCACTGTGTGGGCTGGAGTGGAGTTATGGGAGTGAGGGTGAGGGAGTGAGATGGCATGCAGGTATGAGGGTGATAAGTATTAAATGTTGACTCACCAGTGTCCAGTCCTTTGGCAACTCCAGTAAGCCCCTCAGGATGCAGTAATGCCAAGACTTGCTCCTCTGATGCTGTGAGATGTGGGGGAGGAGGTGGGGGTCCACTGCCAGTCCTCTGTATGGCGACCTGTTGCCTTGCTGCCACGGAACGTACCTTCCCCGTAGGTCGTTCCACCTCTTCCTGATGTTGTCCCTTGTATGTGGATGTTGTCCCACGACATTCACCCTGTCCACGATTCTCTGCTATAGCTCCATCATCCTGGCAATGGATATTTGCTGTAACTGTGCTCCAAACAGCTGTGGCTCTACCCTGACTATTTCCTCCATCATGACCCGCAGCTCCTCATCTGTGAAACGGGGGTGCCTTTGTGGGGACATGGGTGTTGTGTGGTGTGTGTAAGTGTGTGGGTGTTGGGTACTGTGGTTGGGTGTGCGAAGTGGGGTTCGTGAGAGATGTATTGGTGTGTGTGTCTAGTTGTCACAGTGATCTTGATGTCAGTCTGGTGGCAATAATTTGTATTCGTAAAGGTTTGTGGGTGATGTGGGTGGGTGTTTTATAGTGCTGTGAGTGGGTGGGTGTGGTGTGTGTATGAGTGTCAGGTGTGTGTACTTGGTATTGGCCAATGTTGTGTAGTTTAGTATTTGAATGTGTCCATTCTGAGCGCGCCAGTGTGTACCGCCAATCATTTACTGCCATTGAATGACCGTGGTGGTGATTCATGGGTCATGAAGTGGTGGGTGTTATTTTGTTGGTGTAATGATATAGGTGTTGGTACCGCCACTTTAGCACTGACCTTTGGGCTGGCAGATTTGTATATGTGGCAGTATTCTGTTGGATTGGTGTGTGTGACTCATAACATGGCAAACAGATATTCGCCACTGCGGCGGTATGTTGCTGGCGGTCACCGCGGCGGTAAGCAGGATTTACCGCCAGTGTCATGATGAGGGCCATAATGGGCATACTCTTTTCCGTAACACTGCCTTTAGCCGTGTTAACACCTTTCCATCATAGTGCAAAGCTGTCTGCATAGACAGCTTTGCGTTATGTTGCAATGACTAGCCTTGATTTTGTACTGGAAGTGTACCCTTCAAGTACAAAATACTATACTTTAGACAAAGTTAAAATCTTTTACACATGGTATGTGGGCTGTAAACTGTAGCACACATGTAAAGTAAGAAAAGTTTGGAGAAATAAAATCATTTCTCCTTTTTAGTGCCTTCCCCAAAGAGGTGGTTTTTGGCACAAAATCCTGCCTACAATTGTTAGTAAATAGCTCTTTCCATAAAAAATAGGTGGTTGAATAGCAACATTGGAAAATAACACGTGAAATGCCCCATGGAGGCAAAGTAATCGAAAGCAGCACAAAGTACTTCTGGGCGATTTTCCAGCACAAAATTCATTTTGCACTGCAAAGAAAATATTAACGTCCTGATTCATGATAGAGATAAAATGTTATTAATACATTAGGGGGATAGAAGTTAGAATGAGGCGACTTGCAAGTTTCATTTAAAAGACTAGCAGAGAAATTAACATGAAATGTAAAAATGTGCATTTGAATTATGACGAGTATTGTGACCTCCACGTATTTCAACATTACGTTTTGCCATGAAAGTTGTTGTGCATTTATATTTTAGTGAACTACTGACATGAATTAATAATAAAAGTATTTTTAGAGAGACAGTAGGGATGAAAAGTATATTATAAGTATTAAACGAACATGAATTAATTGTAGTTATACTGATTTAAATGGATTTATTAAGGTGAAGTTACATGTGTGCAGAAAAATAAATGCACGTCTAATCTGTTTCTAAATAATTACAATTAAGTAATTTGCTTTGCATGTTTGATTGAAATTGTAAGGTGTGCAATTCAATTTATATGTATTCATTTTCATTAATATGTATTTAGGCTTTCTGAGCTAGACTAGACCTGAAGATTCATTTCTGCAGCAGTAGTGGAAAAGTGCTCAGTCATTCTGTTCCCTTTGACATATATTATTTCCTAGGTTGCTGGTGTGTTAGAGAATGTCCTATTGTGTTGAAGACAGAGATTCTTTTAACAAATAACAATTCTAACAGTATTTGTTCGAGATGTTGAACAAGACTGCAAACATTATCGAATTTGTTTGAGAACTGTTAGAATCATCTTGTAAAAGCCTGGGAAGGGGATCCTATGTTTCGAAATCTTCTAAAAAGTTATATTTTGGCGGGAATGTATGAATTCATTGAGATGACTTTGCATCTTCCCTGAGAAAATCCAGAATAGTTGAAAACCTGATGGGCGTCAATCATTTTCACTGGATATTGATCTACTTGAGCAAGATGACTCCTCTCTGAGGACCAATCAGAACTCTATGGACATTTCTTGTTAGTTATAGACTTTTTAAACTTGTAGTCAACATCTTGCTTATCACCCCTTGCTGTAATGAAACTCTCTCACTTCCTGAATCCTAATAACCCTTCGATGTCTTCTGAAGAATACAAATCATCCTTTTATTTGTCCCACTTACTTATGCTGTTCAGTACTAATATGTCCAATAAATTCTGAACTGCTGTCTTGCCCTATGTGCAGCTCGTGTTCGGTACTGCCCCTGATGCTGTTGTATACTGGTGCTGAGAAGCTGTAAGTGCTCTAGACAGACAAAACTTTCCTGTCTGCTGTCCCATGACGTAGTTATTCTTGTTTCCTTTTCAGATGAGATAATTGCACCAGTGTATTTTTATAGTGAGTTACCCTAGTTAGATGATTTTCCAAATTATTTTTGTCTCTTCTTTTGTTTTGTCCACATGTGTTAGTCGTCCCCACACATGCGAGTCCAAATTCATAATAGTGATAGGGAACTGATTGCTATTATTTGTTTGATGGTTTCCCGATGTCACCACCATCTGCTTTGAAATCTGTTTTTGATGTGCATATTACAGTTTTGTTAATTTGTGTTATTCTCTTGGAGTGTTTACTAGTATTGATGTTTAGTAGGCTAAATCTTTTTAGATGTTTTGGTCAGCCTATGATTTTCAATTACATTTATAACTTAGTCTTGCACATCATATTACATTATGTTGGCTTTGTGGTTGTAATAAAGCTTTGAAACTTCATTCAGTTTGGAGTTTGGTTTGTGAGGCCACATCGGTCATGGTGTTTAAAATTATTTATGTTTCTCATAATGAATCTGATTATCCCACTCCTCAATGAGTCCAAAGATCTAGTAGACCTCTAGTGTAGTTGAGACGAGTTGTGGCATCTTACCAGAGCGCTTCCGGTTTCTGAACCTGAGGCAGAAAGAAGACTTCCGTATGTGCTCCAGCAGTTTTGGTAGCAGAGTTATGGTTTTACCTCATGAGGAGGGGAATTAGATTTTTGCCCACACTGTGAACTGTTTTTGGTGAAGTGTAGGGGTGAATGAATTTCCAGCATTGTGTTACAGGTGTGCCGTATGTGTTCTGAGTAGGATTTGTGCTTGCAATCTTTTTAGCTAAATTGTGGTGACGTGTAATGCGTTAGATATTTGGGGAGTTTGCGTACTCCATGTGAATGTTGCACTTTGTGCTTTAAATTGCCTACGTGGTTGTTGTTGTTTACACGTCCTGCGTGGTCTAAGACTCTGGAGTGCCTCACAAGCGTATGGAGAACATTGGTTAATTTATTATCTGCAGTAAGGTGTGGGTAAATTGAGAGCTGTTGACAATACCAGTATATTCCTTAAGTGTGTGAGTTGTTGGTTGGTATTAGGTGAATCCTTAGTGCACAGGGAAGATCCGTATCACCCGGAGTGAGATTTGCTGGTCAAATCTTACTTACGTATGCGCAAAAGCCACAGTGAGAAGTGTAGCTGTACAGCTTTCAAAGCATTTGAGTCCCACTTTTTGCTTGCAGTATTTACATTTACGGTGCATAAGTGAGAAGTATATGAGACGGCTGTGAAGTGAGTCGCAGTTGCAGAGTGAAGCGAGTGTGGCGGCATTTGGTCCTTGCTTGCAATGGTTGATTATTGTGAAAATCCGCACATGGATTGGTGGAAAAGACTGCCCTGCTATAGGCTGAGGACAGCTTATGAAAAGAGTTGTGGGATTGAAAATACTTCCTGGATTCGTAGAATTTGTGTTTGTAAATTAATTTGTGTAAATATAACAAAAATGTAATCTTTAAGGAGTGCGCTAAGAGGAGATATTTTTATTCCAGTTAGAGAGGGTGAACCTACTCCACCTGAGGGTAACCCAGTATTAGAGGTGATGAAGGAAAGAAGAGTTTCAATATGTTTGTGTACAACAGTGGTGCAAAATAACCGAGAAGGAAGGTAACTTGGCTTTTCCCTGTTACAGAACTTTCAATTTAAGGGTGTTAGAGAATCTGAGGAGGATGCTGTATGAATCAAACCCTCTTCCTAGACCTGCACAATTTGAAGCACCTGCCATTTGAGAATTAGTTGTGAGAGAGAAAGAAGCTCAGAAATATGACAAGAGAATGAGAAAAGCAGAAAAGACATTGGCAGAAGCTATATGGGATGAGGAACAGAACATTTGGAGAGCAGATACTTTACACAGAATGAAATGATTCCCAGCAAAGCCAGGATCAAGTAGCTCCAAATGTACCTACTGCTAATGTAGCACAGGTGCCAGTGGTTTATTTGATATTTCCAATTGTTAATACAGCCCAGAATACCACAGTTTCAGTTATGCCACAGCTAATTCGGAATTCAGGAGTAACTCAAACAGAGTCTACGCCTAATGTAATGACACCTGCACAAATTGCGAATCAGAGACAGACAATGCCCATGTATTGCCCAGTACCGACACCACAGAACGTTCCCCCAGCTAAGTCAAATCAGACATTTGGTACTGTAATAACTGGTCAAGGTACAGGACTGATGTTCCCACCAAGTCTAATGAATTTGTCAGGACCACATGCATTGACAGTTCCTGTGACAATAGGTCCAGTCGTCCTACTGTATGCCCAGGGTAATAATGGGAGCAAGTCCACAGACTTCAAATTCAGTATCAATATTACATTCTCCTTTTGGAACTAATGCAGAAATGGAAAGACTGAGCATTACTGTGCTAGCGATGGCCCTTATGAATTCTTCCGGTTCTTACCAAATATGTAATAAAGTAGGTCCCCTGATTGACATGAGATGTGCCCTGTGCTCTACTAGTTCAACTGTACTGGCTCAGGAGCAAGCTATGAGAGCACCATGTAATACTCCACAGCCTATACCTCGAGGTAGTAGTAATAATAATAATATTAGCTTACAAGATTATCAGCACAACAACTAACTGAATGGTTAGTCATTTTAGGTGAAGTATCAGTTTTGAAAAACACATAAGAGGGAGAGAAGACAATGAATATGGCTAGACTAAAATTGGAATTAAATTAAATGATGGAGGGAACACTTGAATTGGACAGATTGGATTCTTACTATGAAAACGAGTTGTGCTATATGTGCAAGGATGTCGTACATTGTGCAGGACAGATCTATGGAAAATTAGCTGATTTGCCAGAGAAATATAAAATTGAGATGAATAAATCCAAACAGTTAAAAAGGAGTTACAGATTATAATTTGATTCAAGAAACATTTCAAACATGAGATCGCCTGATATGAAAATTCATATTAAAGAATTGATTCAGAGTCATCCAAACATGGGGAGCATTGGATAAACGGGAAAGCAGATGGGCAAAGGAAAGAGATCAGAAGAAAAAGCACACTGCACCCTCATATGGTATACAGCAGACTGAGGGAGAGGTACAAATGATGCCAATTAGAGTAATTCCAGGAGGGAATTTTGTTCATGTTCCTTGGAGTATAAGTGACATATTGTCATTTACTAATGATTACCCAAAGTTGAGGGAGAAGCCAGTGGAATAGTACCAACAAACGAAGAGGTTTGTTAAGTTTGCAAAGTGTTTGTGGGAACATCGGAAGACTTTATTTAAGATTGTGGTTCCAGGAGTTTTGTGGTTTGAATATAAGCAGAGTGTTGATTGGCCAACCCGTAAACTGCCAAGGGATTCAGTGACATGTGCACTGTCTGAAAAAGGAATGAAAAATTATTACAAGGGGATTGAATTTCTGAAAAGTCCTAAAGATGTTGGTTGGCAGAGAATTGACAGGACAGCTCAGGAATCAAAGGAGTCTGTTCATGCTTATTATGGGAGATTGTTGCAATCATTTAAACAATACAGTAACAATACAGTAGTACTGAGATTAGTGAACCAAGAGATATGATTCATTTTGTGTTTAGGTTTGTACAAATATTGAAGCCCGAAATTAGCAATATGATTTGGAATCATTTAATTTCCTGGCAGGGTACTGTAGTGATGAAATTGAATTGAAGCAGAAGAAATTAAAGGAGAAGGTGATGGTGATGCAAATGAAGTCTGCCCAAGCAGCAGGTATGAAGGGATCGCAAAGGAGGATGAACACAGGAGGAACTCAGGAAGTACAACGGCAGGGCAATATAATGCCTCAGTTGAGAGGGAGAAGTCGTGGAGTTCGAATAGATCAGAATGTTAATGTGGTTGAGGTTAAAAAAATGAAGAGATTGCTTCCTTGTCATGTATGTGGGAACATCAGACACTAGAAACGGGAGTGCCCATAAAACAGTATAAATAATTTGGTGCACGGTGGTGGTGTTGTGCAGATGGCTGACAACAGTCAATTTCAAATCAAAGAGTTCGAAAGCTGTGAAATCAAAACGTGAATGTTCCTACCAGAGAAGAACAAATGCAAGTTCCCCAACAACAAGTACAATTTCCCTAACAACAAATTCAAGCCGCACAGCAAATGCAAATTCCACAAGCTCTGATGGCACAGCAACAGGCAATGGTTCCTGATGAAGTGAGTGAAGATTATCTGAGTGAGAGTTCAGAAGATGAAGAATGTGTGTTGGCTGCCTCTTTGGAGGTAGATCATTGTTGTCCATATATGAAAACAAATGTTATGGGTCATGATGTTTCAATTTTGGTTGACACTGGAGTGACCTGTTCCACTGTCAGATCTTCAGACGTCCCTAATATGCACCTTTCTGGAAGGACAGTTCAGGTAGTTGGATCTGGTAGATCATATTACAAGTACATAAGGGTCAAGAGAGGAACTTTTGAGGATTTACACCAATTTGTAGTCTGTAATTCAAGTCCTGTGAGTCTGTTAGGAAGATTCTTGCTGTGCAAATTAAAATGCTTCATCACTTGTACTAATAAAGGGATAGCAATTCAAACAAATAGTGATTATGAAACTTCCAGCCAAAACTGATGATCTGTATTCTCTCATTTCACTGTTTCCTGTCATGACAGTCAGAAACTTACCTGATGATTGAAAGAAACAATAATGTTGAGAGTTTGGGATCTCTCTGGAAAAGATATAGGCCTTCATCATGACATTGGCGGTAAATCCCACTTACCGCCGTGGTGAAGGCCACCAACATACCGCCGCAGTATGCGAATATCCGTTCTCCTTATTATGACACACACCAATCTGACAGAATACTGCCACATACACAAATCCGCCAGCCCAAAGGTCACTGTTAAAGTGTCGGTATCAACACCCATACTTTTACGCCAACATAACAATGCCCACCACATTATGAGCCACGAATCACCATGGTAGACATTCAATGGTGGTAAACCATTGGTGGTACACACTGGCACGCTCAGAATGGACACCCAAATGCTAAACTACACAACATTGGCCAATACCAAAAATACACACCTGACACTAATACACACACCACACACACCCACCCATAGCACTATAAAACACACACCCACATTAACCACAACCCTTTACGAATACAAATTATTGCCACCAGAATGACACCAAGACCACTGCGACAACTAAACACACATACACCCATACATCCCTCACACACCCCACTTCACACACCCAACCACAGTACCCAACACACACACACTTACACACACCAAACAATACTCATGTCTTCACAAAAGCACCCCCGTTTCACAGATGAGGAGTTGCGGGTCATGGTGGAAGAAATAGTCAGGGTAGAGCCACAGCTGTTTGGAGCACTGGTCCAGCAAATCTCCATTGCCAGGAAGATGGAGCTATAGCGGAGAATTGTGGATAGGGTGAACGCTGTGTGACAGCATCCAAGAACAAGGGATGACACCTGGAAGCGTCTGAACGACCTACGGGGGAAGGTACGTTCCATGGCAGCAAGGCACCAGCTCACTATACAGAGGACTGGCGGTGGACCCTCACCTCCTCCCCCACAGCTCACAGCATCGGAGGAGCAAGAGTTGGCAATACTGCATCCTGAGGGACTCACTGGAGTTGCCAGAGGACTGGACACTGGTGAGTCAACATTTAATACTTATCACCTCCCATACCTGGATGCCATCTCACACCCTCACCCTCCCTCCCATCACTCCGTTCCATCCAACACACTGCACCTACACATATGACTAACCCCAATGCCAAGCCCTGCATGCTGTACCAATGCATGGACAGCACTCCCAGCCCTGTATGTACACCCATTACAAAAGCATGCACAGCATGGAGAACTAACAATCCCACAATACATCACCATACACAAACAGAGGTGGCAGGGCAACAGCAACGATAGAGGGGAAGCTAGGGATGTACAATATGTCACAGGCATGAAGCATAATACAGCACTTACATCCCCACAGGTGCCCCAGCCAATCTCAGTGGAGAGGAGGTGCCACGACTAACCAGCCCCCCAACAGAAGATGCCCCCAGTGATGATAGTAACTCTGGACTTCAGGATCTGGATAAACTGGCCCATCAGGGACCACTGGTCAGTCAGTCACCCCAGCCCACTCCCAGTCAACCACAGAGCCGCCCCCACCATTATCCAACACCACAGCACTCACCCAGCATCCCCACACCTCCTCTGCCCCAGGACACATCAATCAGCAGTATGCCCATCTGTACAAGGACCCCAGTCCACACCTCACACCCAAGACAATCCGGGACCTGGGGTCAGTGGCGGTTGGCACACTGTTCAGGGGACACAGGCACAGGGCAACAGGGACACTCTGAGGACCCCTGTGCGTCAGGGGGAGGACAGGCCCAGGGAACCGACTCTCCAGGAAGCACTCACCAATGTCCTGGGGACCTACCAACAATCCCAGGACATGATGGGTCAGATCTCTAACAACATGCAGAAGAACAAGCGGCTGCAAGAGGAACACCATCAGGAGATCAGGGAGGACTTGCAGGTTCTCAACACCACCATGATCTCCATAGCAGGAGTGTTGGCAGACATGGCCAACATCATGAGGTAATGGACAGCACACCAGTGGGCCCCTACCACTAGCCAGTCTATGGCCCGCCCTCCACTTCCACTGCATCTAGTGGGCAGGAGGCCCTGCCACAGGACCAACAGGCCACCAGCACCCCTCCCCCTGCAGAAGGTGAACCCCCCCTTAAATGTTCCCTGCGACCCAGACAGAAGCCAGAGACACTTGCCAAGACCAAGACCACCGCCGGGAAATGAGACTCTCCTGATTGTCCCCCTTGTGTCCCACTCTGTCACCTTGTCCACTTTTAACTGCCTTTGCTCCCCTTCTTATGGCCCCTTGGACACTGGAACTGTGTCACAAAAGGACTGGAACAATACCCTGGACTTTCCTCTACCATCACCCCATTTCATTGTCTTTTCAGTCAATTATTTGCACTACAATAAACACCCTTGAACACAATTTGACACCATTTTATGTGTTGAAAATGTGCATACATGGGAACAGTCACATCTAGTGCAAATGATCTGATCACTGTGATAACATACACATATTGACCTGTAGCTATGTGCAGTAAACACATCAGGACACTGTTGTCATATCACCAACATCTGTAAAAAGATAAGCCATAGATGACAGTAAGTTGAGATGCAAAATATGTGAATGCCTTAATGATACAGCCACACAGAAAACATCAATAGTCAGAGTAATGGTCATTTGCACTGTCTCACCTGTGTGTCATTGGAAGTATTGACGTATCACTGATGTTCTGTTGTCATCATCCTCATCCTCTGCCTCCTCATCCTCACTGTCCTCAGGGTCCACTGCTGCCACATGGTCATCTCCAGTCCCCTCCTCCTGCAGAAAAGTCACATGTCGTCTGAGGGCCAGGTTGTGCAACATGCAGCATGCCACTACTATCTGGCAGACCTTCTCGGGTGAGTAGTAGAGGGATCCACCTGTCAGATGCAGGCACCTGAACCTGGCTTTCAGGAGGCTGAATGTCCTCTTGATTATTCTCCTGGTTCGCCCATGTGCATCAATATAATGGTCCTCAGCCCCTGTCCTAGCATTCCTCACAGGGTTCAGGAGCCACAATAGGTTTGGGTAGCCAGAGTCACCTGCAAATATTGAGGGACAAAATGTAGCCTTACACAAACCTATGGGGATAACACTTGAAGGCATATACTGACATACAGTGGGTGGGGACTCTGGCTCACCTATTAGCCATACCTGCTTCCTCTGTAGTTGGGCCATCACATTTGGAATGCTGCTATTCCTCAGAACGAAGGTGTCATGCACGGACACAGGATACTTGGCAGTGACGTGGGAAATGTACTGGTCCGCCAGGCACACCATTTGCACATTCTGTGAGTGGAAACTCTTCCGATTCCTGAACACCTGTTCATTCTGGTGGGGGGGGACACAAACGCAATATGTGTACTGTCAATGGCCCCAATAATATTGGGTATCTGTCCCATTGAATAGAATCCGGCCTTCACAGTGGCCAGATCTTCCATCTGAAGGAAAGAAATGTAGCTGCACATGTGTTTCACCAAGGCAAACAATATCCTTGTCAGCACGACTGAGAACATTGGTTGTGACATTCCTGCTGCCAAGCCCACTGTCACTTGGAAAGAACCAGTTGCTAGCAAATGGAGCACTGATAAAACCTGCACAAGAGGGGGGATCCCAAAGGGATGACAGATAACTGATATAAGGTCAGGTTCCAATTGGTCACACATCTCTGTGATTGTGCCCCTGTCCTGTTTATAGGTGAGTATAATGTGCATGTCCTCCAGTGTAGCCAAGTCAACAAGATGTCTGTACACGTTGGTTTGTCTCCTCCTCCTATTCATCTGCAGTGGTAGGTATCTGAGGGACACAAGAGTGAGTAGGCTGTCACAATTTGAAAAATGGAATCACCACCTCAGTGTGCATACAGCATTAATGTGATGGGACAGTGGGAATGACAATGTATGTCCAATGTTCGGGAAAGGACGCAGTTATTGAAGATCTGTATGTAGTACAACACCATGAAATGGCAACCGCCTGTCATTTATCTAAGGACAGGTGGAAGTGAGGTAACTCCACCGATGTTGGGCGTCGTGACAGAACGCGGTCTTGCACCGCCGTGCAATTCCTCATTGGCTAATATAGACCTCTATGGAGTACAGTGGCCAATGGAGATCAGCATTGGCGGTGACGGTGTACACCGCCGCGGAGGTGACCGCCATTTTCTGTCTATAACCTCACTTGATTCCTGACTTTCCACAGGAGAACACCTACAATGCGTGTGCTGCTGTGGCCTGTGTCTGGAACCTACCATGGCCCATGCCACTTGGGAAAGGGCCCATGCCTTCACTTTGGAGGAGTTGGAGCGCTTGGTGGATGAGGTCCACCCCAGTAAGGACAGCTATATGGGCCTCCAGACCAACAGGTGAGTACACCTTGGGCACGATGCATGTGGGAAGGTTGCATGGAGATGTGTGTGCATTGATTGTGTCATTTCGGGGGGATGTCTGTAGGTAGTGTACATGGTGGGCGCCGGGCGATGTGTGTGCCAATGGAGTTGGAAACGGGATTTGTGGGCCATATGTGTGACAGACTGGATTGTATGTGTAATGGTGTCCTCCTGTCTGTATTACCTCGGCAGGTCAGCGCCCATCAAAAGAGGGGATTATGGCGTGCCATCGCCAAATGACGTGCAGACCCTGGGTGTCTACAGCAGGTGGAGCACTCACTGCAGGAAACGGTGGGAGGACCTGAGACGCTGGGCACGGAAGACCGCGGAGGCCCAGCTGGGGATGGCCTCCCAACGAGGAAGGGGTGCCTGTCGGAACCTGACTCCTCTGATTGCCAGCATACTGGTTTTGGTCTAACCAGAGCTGGATGGGCGCTTGAGGGCATCACAGTAGCCACAAGGGGGTGGGTACAGTGGGAGCTACTACTATAATTGGTCGGTGGCATGGGTTCCGGGTGGTGGGTGTGAGTTAGTGGGTGCCCCTTAATGCCCAGTCACACTTTGCAGCGTGATCCAGCTCAAGGGTAATGGGTGTGTGGCAAATTCAGGTAACCAACTGTTGCATTCCATATCAGCCAGGGCTTTGTGGGTCCCAGGAGGGGTGCAGTTGGCTGTGGTTGGCCCTCATCTTGCTGTGGCATCTAGCCAATTGAATGCCAGTGCAATACATAGTGCTGATTCCTGATCCCTGTGTGAGACGGCACTGTGTATGCCAATGGTGGTGTTAGTGCGGTAATTGACCCAGTGCTCCCTTTCTCTCCCTCCCCCCTTTCTCCTTCTGTCATCCTGTTCATGTGTGCATTAGCATCATCTGGTGGAGGAGCAGGGGCAACGGTGACAGAGGGAGCTGCATCCCACAGGACCCAGGAGGCAGAGTCCACCAATGCTGAGGGAACCAGGGGGATGGTAGGGCGAGGGGAGCACCACGCCGGAGACAGGAGGTGACAACACAGACTCTGATTCCTCCTCCGATGGAAGCTCCCTGGTGTGGCGGACACCTCTGCGACCACCCCAGCTGCAGGTACAGCTGCCAACCCCCATACCAGCAACGCCCTCCCAGTAGCCCATCACAAGTTGCCCGTGCCCTCTCACCCAGGAGGGTGGGCATATCCTTCGCCCCACGCACCTCAGGCCACGCCCCAGTGAGCCCTGCTGCCCTGAGTGAGGAGGCTATTGACCTCCTGAGATCCATCTCTGTAGGGTAGTCAACCATTGTGAGTGCCATCCTGGGGCTGGCATCCCAGATGCAGCAATGCATTCCTGGAGGGCATCCACAGTGGATTGGCAACCCAGCAGAGATCGATTCAAGCTCTGGCCTCCTCTCTGATGGCAGCCATTGTCCCTGTTTCTACCATCCCCCCTCCAACTACCCAATTCCCACTCCCAGTCTCCTCAACCCCAACCCATCCCATGCACACATACAGATGAGCATGCACACAAGACATCACACAAGAGTGGCACAGTCAAACACAGGCACCACACTTCAGTCCACAAGCACTCACACAAACACCAGACAGCTGCACACACATCACCGCCACCAGCACCTCCACCAGCAGCGCAGCCCCAGTGGGCAGCCTTCTGAGGCTGCAGGGGATGCGCTGGAGCCTCCCCCCACCACTGCCAGCACCGCCATCAGCAGCAGCTGCCCCAGTGGGCAGCCTTCTGTGGCTGCAGGGGATGGGCTGGAGCCTCCCCCCACCATTGCCAGCACGGCCACCAGCACCACTGCCAGCAGTACCAGCAGCCCCAATGGGCAGCCATCTGAGGCTGTAGGGGAAGGGCTGGAGCCTCCTCCACCACTGCCAGCCCCGACACCAGCCCCGCCACTGCCAGCAGTGAGCAGCCGTCACCACCAACCGGCAGTGTGTAGTCCTGCCCTATGGACTGTAGTGCATCCTGGATCCTGTGGGTATGACACCCAGGTGAGAGACTGTGACCTTTCACTCCCCAAGTGCTGCATCAGAGGGCACAAGGCCCCCTCCAGAACCAGTGGAAGAAGCCATCCACTCACCCCCTCCTTGCCAGGATGAAGCACACTGGGCACAAGGCCCCCTCCAGAACCAGTGGAAAAAGCCATCCACTCACACCCTCCTTCCCAGGATGAAGCACACTGGGCTCAATGCCCCCTCCAGAACCTGTGGAAGTAGTCACCCACTTGAGAGACAGTGGCCTTGCACTCCCCGGGACCAAGCAGTGGGCAAACCACCCACTTGAGAGACGTGGGCCTTGCACTCCCCAGGACATTGCATAGGGCATGTGGCCCCCTCCAGGATGAGTGGCGTTGTACCATCTTCTGGCTGAGGTGCCCCCCCATTCCCCATCCCCCTGAGGTGCCTGTGTATTTTTGACCTGATGCCCCTGCAGTGTTCTCTCCATGTTGTTGCAGGAGTAAGGTGGGGCCTTGGCCTATGTGATGTGGCCCTGTGGCCCACGGACACTGAGGACTGGGCAGTGTCCCTCCATTTGTAAATATGCATATACTTTTTTATTTGGATGTATGTATTTCTACTATGTTATCTTGTTACACTCACTTTAATCAATTCCTTTTGTCCTTGCATTATTCCTGAGGGGTATGGGGTGAATATGTAATGTTGCTGCATCTGGTTGTGTGTGTGGTGTTGGGGGTGGGGGTGTTGCATGTTGCATGTGTGTGTCACTCTCTCCCCTCTCCCTTGTGTGCTAGGCGGCAGTACTCACCATGGTAGTCTTCACCGGCGTTGGTAGTCATAGTGCAGGAGAAGGTAGATGAAAATGGGAAAAATGTGCAACTCAGGCTCCATGGCGTCGTGGTTGTTCCCTGATTCTCCAGAGGTGAGTCGTTTCCCTTCTGTGCAGTGTTTCCACTGTGCTTTTGATGTCGTTGTTACCGCCCCGGAAAAGGTGGCTGATAGGCCTGTCTTAATACAGTGGACGGAACAACGACTTCCGCCTGGCTGTTGGCGGTTACCGCCGTGGTGCTTGTTGCTACGGCTGTGGCGGTCGGTATGTTAAAGTGGCTGTCTGTTTTGGCAGTGTCCGCCGCGGTCATAATTCCATTTTTGTTACCACCGGCCTGTTGGCGGTATTACCGCCACTTTATCACCGACCACCAGAGTTATAATGAGGACCTAAATCTTTTTTAGTCATTTTGGTCAGCCCATGATTTTTATGTACGTTTGTATCTTATTCCTGCACACTATTTACCTTATATTGGCCTTGTAGTTGTGATAAAGCTTTGAAACTTAACTCAATTTTGTTTCTGTGGCCAAATTGGCCAATATGTTACTGGTTTATATTAAATGAATCTGATTATCCCACTCCTCACTGAGTCCAAAGATCTAGTCAACCTCTAATATAGGTGGGATGAGTTGTGGCGTCACGCCAGAGCAGATGCACTTTCCAAACCCAAGGTGGGATGAAGACTTCTGTGTGCGTTCAAGCATTCACAAGGGTAAACTTACCATTCGGAGTACGTTTTTAAGCTCAGCCTTTTGTGTAAGTTTATGTTTGTTTTGGAATTCACAAAACTGCATTTTAAAAGTAAGTTCATGAGTGGTGATACTCCACAGTCAGGACAGAGAACTCCACATATAAAAAGACACAACATGCCTACCTTTTTATGTGCAGAGTTCTTCACTCTGACTGCTGAGTCTCCCCACTCATCAACTCATAAACTTACTATTAAAATGCAGTTCCAAAATATACAAAAGTGTAACTTTACCTTTGTGAATCATGCCCCAAATAGGCATTTTTTGCTGGTTTGCATCACTTTTGTGACAAAATGTTAGTAAATCTGTCCGATATGAATTTCAGGACAAGTCGGAAATCTGAAATTGTGGAGTCTACCTTTTATCTTTTTAACTTCTTATTATTAATAAATAGGTTAAAAATTAATTATGAAATATGACTTATTTACATTGCTTAGAAACATTCATATTCCAGTATTGAGTGTTCTATGTGAAATATGTATTGTTTCTGTTACAGTAACGAGGCATTCCATTAAAGAAGCACTTGCTGAATGAAAGATTGGGCATATTTCTTTGACCTTTGAGCATTTTCTCTGAAGGACTCACAATCTTTTAGAATTTTAAAGAATTGTAACATTCATCTGGGCTATACCTACTAATTTGTGTATTAACAGGATCACACAACTAGAAATTATATTATTTAACACTTAATATTTGTTGTTGCCACGTTTTTCATTTGTTTCATTTTGCATAACTTATCCAAGCACTAGATTCATGTAAAAACAATGGGGTAGATTATTCGCACACTGAACAAGGACACAAGTGAAATGCTTGTTTAACCGACATAATCCCCTGGATGTAGATCAGGTGAGTTAATATCACACGATAAATACAATGCATGATTTCCACTTACTTTTGACTTGTTCATCAGTCACAGTTTTTTTTGGTATTATTGGTTTACAAACCTTTGGCTTAGGAATCAAGAGCTGCTTCTATAAGAATGTTTTCTTTCTTTATATCATTTTAGGTAAGGATAAACAAGAACACATTTAAGACCAATGATATACATATGATGGCCTCAGTATGGAAATCAAGCAGGTACTGAAAATGTTAAGGTATGCAAAGAGGAAAATAAAAAAACTCCATCATAGCTAGAACCATAAGTGAGCCACTTGCAAGTCACAAAACTACATCAGTGCCAACTCAATTGGCCAGTGCTGACGACACAAATACCACTGGGAGAGGGTCAGTAACATGGATCAGTGCATATTTTTTCAATATGGGCATCTTAGGGCGGTGTGCTTGGTTACCAGACAAGAGAACAAGAGATAGTCAATGGAAACGAACAGGAAGCAATCTCAAGCCAAAGTACTATCATTATACAAGCATGAAAGGTCGTATAAAGAGGGGGTTCAAGGGGTCTTGTCCATCCAAAGAGGTAGGGGCCAGATGTAGGAAAGGATTTGCGAGTCGCAAACGGCAAAAACTGCCATTTGCGAGTCGCAAATCGCATTTTCCTATGCAGAAATGCATTCTGCGAGTCGGGACCGACCCGCAAAATGCATTTCAGAATCGCAAATAGGAAGGGGTGTTCCCTTCCTATTTGCGATTCCTAGTGGTATGCAATACCATTTGCGACCACATATGCGGTCGCAAATGGTGTCGCAGTTACCATCCACTTCAAGTGGATGGTAACCCACTCGCAAATTGGAAGGGGTCCCCATGGGACCCCTTCCTCTTTGTGAATGGACCCCAAATTATTTTTTCAGGGCAGGTAGTGGTCCAAGGGACCACTACCTACCCTGAAAAAATACCGAAACTAAAGGTTTCGGATTTTTTTAAAGTGCAGCTCGTTTTCCTTTAAGGAAAACGGGCTACACTTAAAAAAAAAAAAAACTGCTTTATTTAAAAGCAGTCACGAACATGGAGGTCTGCTGACTACAGCAGGCCTCCATGTTTGCGAGTGCCCATAGTCGGTATGGGGCCGCAATTTGTGACCCACCTCATTAATATTAATGAGGTGGGTCATTGCGACCCCATACCGACTCGCAGATGGTGTCTGAGACACCGTTCTGCATAACATTTTGCGAGTTGCAAATAGCGAGTCGCTATGACTCGCTATTTGCAAGTCGCAAAATGTTTCTTTGCTACATCTGACCCTAGGTCCAGTAATTGAAAATAAGATAATTATGGCATATATTTTCTCAGCCAGTGCTGCATCATGTGGGTCTCACTGGTGAGGAGTCATGAGAGGGGAGGGCTAGCGTATTGGAGAATTAGAGTAGTAAGATCATTATTGTGTTTCTTAAGGGAGGAGATGCTGAAGCACCACTTGTGCTTCTGCAGTGTTCTCGACACAGGGGTATTGTCAGTGTTAGTGGTTATGGGGTTGACCAAGGTGAGGTCAGAGCACTGTTTTTCAAAGTTTAATACCCTCATAATCAGTCTCAATGCTGTGGTGGATTGTTGTGTATCACACTCGCTGACTTACGTTACTGTTGAAGGGTAGGTAGGCACAGGCATATAGGGCCAGATGTATCATTTATCCAAATAGCGATTACCTAATTGTGATTATCTGCGAATCGCAATTATGTCATCGTTATTTGAATGTATGAAACTACAGGAGTTTCATTTAGCAATTCCCAATGGCTTCCAAATTGACCTGACTCATTAATATTCATGAGGTAGGTCACAATGTGCAACTTATTGTGAATGGCTATAATCACAGGGATGGGGGCCCGCAGGGCTCAGCAGACCACTATGTCTGTGATCTGTAAGACCACTGCCTGCTCTTAAAAAATGTTTTTGCATGCATTCACAAAGGGGAAGGGGTCCTTTGAGGACCCCTTCCTGTTTGCGAATGGATTACCACCTACTTGAATTAGGTGGTAAAATGCTAATGTTTTGCGGCCGAATTTCGGTCATAAAACAATCCTAAATACTGCTGTGATTCGATATTAGGAAGGGACACCCATGCCACGCCCCTTTCTAATACTGAATCGGTATGTGGCCGCATATTGGATTTCATACATTCCAAAATGCATTTTGCGATTGCAAACGTCCCAATCAGGCCGTTTGTGATCACAAAAATGCATGATACATCTGGACCATAGTGTGGCTACCATGGTCAATTTCGAACATTAGAGACTAAAGCAATGAACAATCATCATAACATAGCAGTCACATACAGGGAGGTAGGATGTACTTCTTTCAAATAGTATCTGTAGATATGGCACATGCACAAACGGTTAACAGTAAGGCCACAGTTTTACATGGGTTTCTACTCATACCAACCCAGGAGGCAGTAAATTCGAGACCTGGTCAAATATGCAAACTTGGGGCTTGAGGTACTAGATCAGCTGTTCATTCCCTGCAGTGACCAATATGTCCTTAATCCACTCAGCATGCATGAGTACAGTTGTAGATTTCCATTTTTACAGAATCCATACTTTTGCAACTTCCTGCAAAGTGGTTTGTCATGCCAGGGATGTGCGAGATGTCATGGAAGAGGGCCCTAAATTGTGATTCATCAAAGTAAAAAATACGAGATTATGTCAAGGTTTTCCAGGTTGTGGAGAATATTAAAATAATTGAATTCAATTTGCGATGCTCTCGATTCTTTGTCATGGAGATTAATGACGGATGTTCAGTTGTAGTCTTCCAGTTTCAACACGAGGTAGCATTTCCTTTTCCATTGCTTGTAGGTTTTGAAAACAGTTTTGTAATGAAGGTTCTGATGAGGCCTGACAACACTTCATCAAACGTGCCCCAAACCTTCATGAAGGACCAGATGGTAAACCTGGGCACATCAGATTGGTGTGACCCCAGGCCTTTAGGCATTGTGTTAGTTGCTATTATTTCAATTTCTGGGAGATATCCATACCATACTTCTCTTGTATACCGTAAAATGATTTTATCATATGTGGGAAAGCAAATCTGTCATGATCTCATCCCCTAAGGTGGACCAAACTTGTCAGGTGAGCAGGATACCATTGATCTGTAGCTATTTATTGAGGGAGTGCAAGGCCTGGATAACAGAATATGTTATGCTGTTCATACTTTGGCAATAGGACTGCATGTTTAGGATCGCAGCACCTCCAAGTATGGGAAAATGAATACAACACACACCATTAGTAACTGTCGGTGTTATCTCCTGGCTAGCTCACAGAGCCTCAGCCAAACCTTCAAACCTGTCGAAGTGAAAGGTAATTTGTGGCATCCTGAACATGACACTCTGACTCCTGAAGGATGCCATGGAAACAGGTCGTACCCCTTTTGTCCAGTTACTCATGCATGCCAGGCAAAACACAAAATGCGGAATGGATCATAAAAGCATTTATTGAAGCAACTGTATTCTGGTATAAAAAACATGTGCTGCGATAATTAGGCAGATAAAACAAAGCAAGGTAACCTACATCACAAGCAAAGTGAATAAGATAAACAACCCCACTATGCTGTGTGGTTATAACTGTTCAATAGATTTCTACCTAACCCTATGTCTACATCTGAGAGCATAGTAGTTGTAACCTCTGCCTGGCCCAGTCTAAGGGATTAGCCCCAGTCCCATACCTGAATAGAATTGCAGCGGTCTGCCTGTTGTGTAAATGCCAATCCTCTTGGGAACCTTACAAGTCAGCACCAGCAAAGCTGTCTGTCATAGTACACGTCCCAGAATGATCATGACCATAATGCCCTTTACCCAACTTGGGTCAATGTGTAGTATAAATAATAACCCTTGACTTGTTTGGAACACAGTTCTGATGTAATGCTGTGTCTTGGGAATAGAAGCTGGCTCCTGGACTGGTAATACGAGTAAGCCTATCATGTACTGCATGTAACAGTCTTGAACAAAAGTACAGATTACACGTGGTACAAAGAATGATTAAATGTACAGCGTGACCCTTGCCTTCCAAGAATGAAGCATCTGATCAAATATGTGAAATCCACTGCTAAAAGTAGTTTTGCTAAGACATGAATAAAAACACGTATTCATGTAAATAAGGCAGAAACCGTGAAACTAAGACGGGATGCACAACATGGGTACTAAAAGGGTCCTCATGACAAATGTATGATGGTATTAATATCGTCTGTCACTGTACACAAGTTACTTTGTCAAAGTAACCCAGGTGGGTTTCTTTCAGCAAAAGGTGAGTAGTTTTGTGAGGCATGCCAAACAGTTCACCAATCAATATGATAAAATAAGGGGTAGATAGAGGCCACTAGTCAATGTAGTTTTGGGGCCTTGTATCTTGACCTTGCAAAGGCACTCACAATGCATTTGATGCCATTGTCTTTTGTCTTCAGGATCTGACTGGGCACTTTCAGCAGTACCATTGAAAAGAAATAGTAAATTTGTGGTACTCTATTTATTTTAAAATTCTGTACTCTCCCTTACAGACAGAGGTGTAGTAGGTAGGGCCACCTGGTGAACTTGGCAAACATTCTCTTAATTAACAGTTGCAGATTATCATGAACTACGTCCTACAGCACCGGATTTACCTGTATGACCAGGCATTTCAAATTGCTATGAATCTATTTAAAACCATAGTCACTGAGAGTGGCCCTCCTTGTAGTGTGTATCTTGGGCAAGGTTTTGCTTTCAAACCAATTAATTCTGTAATATGAGAAGAAAGATATCGGAGATCAGGTCTATAAGCTACTTTGGTAAGTAGTATATAGAATCTGCATACAGAATCATTTTTTGTGGGCCAGTGGAAGTTTTAATAACACAGATATTTTCTTTTTGGCACACAACAACTGCCAGTGGTACCAGGGCCAGTGGAGAAAGGAACATTGATTGTGACCACATTTGTCTGATGTCACTTTACAATTGGGAAGATTCTGAACATATATCTTCTGCAGCTGATCTTTGCCCCTGGTTAGAAAAGAAACACCTAACCATGTCTACACATCCTCTGTCCAAGCAGGCATTTTTTAGTGTATGGAATAGGTGTTCCTAATCAACAGAGTTGAATGCCTTTTAAGTGTCTAATCAGAGTGCTACTAGTTTAGGAATGAGAGAGATAATGGATCTATTTAATTCAGGTTGTTTGGATCTCAGTGTGAAAGTATCCTTGCCTTTTTTACAGAGTTGTGACAGCATTCTGGATTGGTGGTAGTTTCAGAAAACTCAATGGGAAATCCATCTTTCAAGGGTGTCGACTGCCTGTAATCACCGGCCTCTAGTATGTCATCCTCTGTAATCTCACCACCAAGGTCATCTCAGAGATATATAGGCAGTGTTGTCAAAGCATCATATATAAGGAAGAGTTCCTATAGTGTATCAGTTGAATGTTCCAGTGTATCTATCTTGTAAACTCCTTGGTGATGTCAGTAGGATGTGTTGCAGGTAAATTCCATCCTTGTGGTTCACTGTGAAGTTAGCAGTATCCCTGCCTTTTCCTGATGCTCAAAGTGCCCAAAGTGCTTCATTTTGACAGCATAAACTCAACTTTGAGGGTAGAAGTGAGCATTGAGTTCTAACTTTGCAGATGGATGTACTTTCAGTGTATGCAGTGCAGGGCACTCATATATGTAGTTGTAAGGTCTGCAGCCTGATGTTCCATAGATATTCAGCATTCTGTGTACTTCCTGTTGTGCAGCACAGTCATGCTTTACAGTCCCTCTCACACATACCTTCCTTGCTGCACAAATAACTTCATCTGATTGGACCAACCCCTCATTATGAGTCAGTAAATTGGGTTAGTGGGATTGTGGAGCTTTCTTCTCTTTCTGGTGCCTGTACCCGGAAACATTCATCCTCCACAGTTTTGCTGGAGGTGACACTAGTTCTAGAGAGAAGGTGGACAGCATTCGAGAAGGATCAGTCATGCTGCCCCCGGGAATCTCACAGTCAGAAACATTCAGCAGCAATGAGCAGGATGTCAGAAAGAAGCCAATTCTTGTGCATGTCCTATGCACAAAGGTGACAAAGATGTAGTCAAGGTCTCCACGGTGAAGCAGTCTGCACATTGTAGTGGAGTGTGATCAGGCTTCACATGTATCAGATGTTCCCTATATTGGCTGTGGAAGGGGTCTGGCCTCCCATATCTTTCAAGTATGAAATCCACTTTCATGTACTAGTCACTCCAAATTGTAACCTTGATATTAACTTATGTCAAGGCCCTTGAAAGGACAGAGAGAAAAACATCCTGTGCACATTTGTAACAATAGACAATCCCTCTATCCATGCTATGTTCTGTACAAAAATCTTTGTACACAGATAGTGACAATAGGAGTTATATCACATTTAACTGGAAGTGTTTTCTGAATCATGATCGCTACTCCCATTTTTTTTATGCCACAGAACCAGAGCCACACTTAGATGGGCTAGCTGAGTTACAAGCCTGCACTATTTTGTCACCCATTCCCTTCTCAGTTTTTCTGATTCACCTGTTGATAGGAGTGTTTCCTGTAACAACGCAATATCCACTTATTTAGAGGGCAAAGGAGAATTTTCTTCCTCTTTATGTAAAGGGTAAGATCATTCATATTAAGAGATAAAATAGTAAGATCTTTAGCCAAAATGATTTGCATACCTCGGGGTGCCATTCTGTTGTTATCATCACATGAATCTCTCCACTGGGGGATGACAGGAGTGATTCCTAAAATGAAATCATGAGTCAGAGGAGGTGCCTTGTCCCCACCCTCATCCCACAAGACACGTAGGGCCAAAAGATATAAAGAGAACATCCAATACAGTCTATGATTTGGACACTCTGAGTGGCAGGCAAATGCAAGTGATGTTCCAGCAGTTGATAGAGTAAACAATCTAGAATCCTGAACATGACCTCCCGAGGGGTAAAACATGCTGGTAAGACAGTACATGAAAGGTTAGTGTAAAAGTGTAAACATCTGTCCAGTGAATAAGAAGGAGAAGGAAAAAAGGTAATCCTATTGTCACCAGAAAATTAGAAGGTGGAAACAAATTCCTACAAGTTGAACACTAAATAGTAACATTTCATGTTTTAACACGCAAAGAAGCTCCTCATGCTTAACTACCCCAAAGGCCAAAACTCTGATCAAGAAAAGAGCCTGCAGCTTCAAATGTCTCCAAGGAAATCCCAATGACCTGGCCTTGAGTCCTCACATAATTCTGCATCACTCTCCAATAGTATAAACTACACACTAGGACATTACAGGTCTTCCATTGGGCACCATGATTAACCCAATTACGAACCTGTGATTTAAGGTGTTTCTAAGTCTCTGACATATCAGTTACCTTCCACGTCACAGACACCCCTAGTCATACTCTATTACATGTAATCAGTGTGGCTGGTTAACAGACACAGAATGAGAGGTCAGATAAAGGAAATGACAACAGTATCGGCAACTTCACCAAGTGCTAACAGTTTGTCATCTGTTGTTAAGTCTTCAGAGAGACCTGGACTTATCCCTTCCCCTGTCTCTCCTGGGCCCTATCAAGGGGTTTGTCACTGTCAGTTCAGCACAACGTGACTGATTCTAGACATTCATTTTCTGTCTGCTAGGGAGCAACCTATTGAGCAATGAGCAGTAGCCAAGGCCTCTCCTGCTGTCATATATCCTCCATGGTTATGTGTTGTCCATCGCAAACATTTATAATGATGCCAAAAATCTCTCTAAGTCTTCAAGTTTACCGAACTCCTTGTGTTACCACCCAAAGTACAATGGAGGCAGGCTCAAGTAGGTCATGTCTAATTTTTCATTACTTCATCTACGGTCTAAGACTAAGGAATTTTCTGAACTTCACGGCAGTTTGGTGAGCTAAATCAGCTGTAACATATATCTTATGGTTCTGAGTGAGAAAATTGACTGTTCTTTTTTTGCCATGTTGATCATTGGTCTCACCTTTTACTGTCTAAGGACACATGCTTTAATTTCCCCTGGGAACATAATGCATTATGTTGTTTGAAATTCTAGTGGAGGGTTGAAAGAAAAAAGAGTTATTTCTGGAAAAAATATTTTCCTTTCCACTACCTCCTGGACACCAACAAATCTAACATTTTCCTAGTTGCCTCCATCCTTTAAATTTGCCACCTTACTGTACAGCTTCCATAGTTCTTATACCCAATCTGGTGACCTCTTTATTTGTAAAAACTGGTCCTCTATGGACACAAGCCTCCTGCCACTTTCATTCAGAATAGTCTGGATGAAGGAAAGGTCAAATTGAATGTATTTTAATTTAGTAGAAGTTTCTGATATGATGATTTTAACTGCGTTCATGGCCATTGTAACTGAGGTTCGTTCCACCATCAGCGAGTTAGTGAGTATGCAAGGTGTGCAGGAAGTAGATCATTAGGGAGTGTGGGCCTTCTCTCTGATGAGCATTGTTAGAAATTGGGTTGCTTGTTGGCAGAGGCATGCACCCTGCCCAGGTAGGAACCATAATCCTAGTCAAGGTAAATCACAAACACACCTTAAATTAACAAGTGCACACCCTCTGGTAACTTGGCACCGAGCAGTCAGGCTTCCCTTAACAGGCAATGTGTAAAGTAATTGTGCAACACTTCAAAAAGTAAAACAGAGAAAATACCACACAAACGGATGCCATACCTGGTTAGAAAAATGTAACCTAATGTAAGAAATAAAACACGTCCAAAATGCCAAAAATTCAATAAGTAGAAATTGAGATATGCATATTTAAAGAATAATCTGTAGAAAAGCCCTTAGAAGCAAAAAGTGCCAACCAGGTCAACCATGATGGAGCATGGTCCAGCTACAGGGACCCAGTGAGGACTGCTGAACAAAAGTACCTTAATCCTGGTTGTGTTGACTTTGAAGATGCAGGCAGCAGACTGAGGTGACTAGTTGGTGTTGTTCCCCACAGTGGAGGCAATGCGTTGATCTTTCTCATGCAGCAGCAAAGATGCATCAAGTTTCTCCATGCAACATCAGTGATGTGTTGGGTCCAAGGTGGGGCGGTTTTCAAAGGCAAAGCGCGAAGGGCAATCCGCACTGGAGAGGTTATGCGTCGCCTCTGATCCACGCAATTGGGCCAATGGGCCGGTTCCGATCAATGTAACAGAGGCGAGGCGCCCGTTCCTATTCAAACAGCACTGGCAATGCATCATTTCAAATGCAGCAAACACCTTAGGCCCACTTCCAAGGGTCCAGGACTAGGTGGCATCACTAAGCCGGTTAGACTCAGGGATGGCAGAGTCCAGGTGTGGACATGTTAAGTTGGAAGTCTTTCATGTCCCTGAAACTTTAGAAAACAGGAGCCCAGTCAGCTGGTCCTTGTAGTCACCCTGGGATCTAGGTTAAAGTGATGAGGGCCCAGGCCTTCTCAGCCATGTAAGGAGGTCAGCAGGCAGCAGGTCAGCACAGCAAGAAGGCAGTTCTTCCAGAGCAGCAGTCCAACAGGGTGGAAGTCCTTCAGCAGCACAACAGTCCTTCTTCCTGGCATGGTATCCACAGGTCCAGAAGTGTACTGAGTTGGGTGGGTCTGAGGTCCACTTCTTACACCCAATGGTGCCTTTGACGTGCCACAGACTTCAAAGAAGTCTTTGAAGTTCACAGAGGTCCTCCCTTCCTACCTTGGCTCCAGAATTACTGTATCGGAGGATGCAGCCCTTTGTGTGGGAACAGGAAGCATCCTATTCAGGTGTAAGTGTGAAGCTGTGACCAGCTTCTCCCTCCAATCCTGCCCAGGATCAGTCATCAGGATGTGGAAGTCTAGAGGAATACACAAAGCTCAGCTGTCACCCACTCCAGACAAGTCATCAGAGACAGGCTACAGGCACACAGCAGGAAAATGCCAACTTTTTAAAACTGTCATTTTCAAAATTGTAACAATAAACCTGACCTTACCTTTAAAGAGGATTTATCATTATAATTCCATAGATATTAAACATGGCAGATTTACCACCTCCCTATTAGAAATTACAGCTTATTAAACATAAGGAATCCCAGTGATATCCTATGGGAGGGGTAGGCCTCACAGTAGTGAAAAACAAATTTGGGAGTTTTTCTATACCAGAACATGTAAATGGTACAACTGCATGTCCTACCTTTTAATTGCATAGCACTCTGCCCTATGGGCTGCCCAGGGCCTCCCTTACAGGTGTCCTATATGTAATAAAAAAGGAGGTTAAGGTTTGTCAAGGGGTTTTAAATTTAAAAACCAAGCAGGCATGGCAGTGTGATGCTGCATTCAGGCTGCAATGGCAGCAATGGCAGACCTGGGAAATGTTTAAAAGTGCTCAGTGCTGCAGGCCTACTGTTAGCATTTAATTTACAGGCCCTTAGCACATGTAGTGCCCTTTATTATGGACTTGTAAGTACATTAAATGTGTCAATTAGGTGTATACCATTCAAACCATGTTTTAGGGAGATAACACTTGTTACCAGTGGTAAAGTGCACAGAGTCCTAAGGCCAACAAAGGCTAGTGCATCAAAATTGGAGGAAAGCAGGCAACACATTTGAGGAAATACTGCCCTAAGGCTAACAGATCTAACAATCATGTATTATTTTCCATCTGATGTTGGCTTGAGAGATGTGTCAAACCTTTGGGGTGCTCCGTTTACAAGGGGGTGGCTGGCATCACTGCCAGCAATATCAGATCTGATGCAAAATTACACCACATTCTTCATGAACCAGAGTGCCCCTGCAGCGCATTGCATAAGTGGTGGTTAACGGTCCCATGATAACATACCTCCACAAATTCTGCAGTGGTGCCTGGATCAGCACAGTTGCTACTTCTGAAGTATACAACCCATCTACAACAACTTTTCTTTGAGAGCCTCCACAAACACTTTTTTTTTTGTAAATGTACACATGGTACAATAGCAGGGGCTGTACTCACTGTAAAATCGGGTCAGAATAGTATTTTACTGCTCCAGGGTACACTCCTCAATCCACTGCTGCTCAAGCCTAATGCAGGGAGAGGCAGTCACTCTCTCATACCCCTTTGCCTATCATCAACTCTGTTTTGGTGGAAACACTCCTTGTGGGCAAGCAGGGATGAGGATCTCTGCCTGCATAGCATGGCAACCAAGTTTCAGGAGTGAGAGTGAACCTTATCCTCTGCGTTTTCTCTATCCTGATAACCACAATTGGCTCTGGGTACGCTAGCTCAGATGTTACAACAGACATCTTTTCATATCTCAGAACATTCATCACTCACAACTCATCTGTGGGACCCATATATCCCCTTGGTCTGTTCTTCAGACACAGCTGTTCAAATCCTCCAGTGTGGCAAATGAAACTAGGCCCCACCTCCATAAAGATATTTTCTTGCCAAAATTGTTTGGTGATATGTCAATATAATACAATTAACATTTCCCCGAGAGCAATTTCCTTCAGTAAACTGCCATGAACACTGATATCAGCATGTCACCTGATCCAACTTTGGCAAAGTTCTGAGTGACAGGCTGTGTAGCATGTGCTTCGGTCATGGCAGCACTTAAAACAGAGAACATATACTAAAAGAAGTTAGAGCTGCTGGCTTTGCCAATGTTTTTCAGATTTTCAGATTTTACTCAGAGGTTAAAACCTGATTCCACTTAAAAACTGGCTCATGGCTATCATCAATCCCACAATACCTTGCTGCCTGCTTAATTCCACCCTATTCCAGCTGTGCATCTTTTTCTAAGGTAACACATTTTAAAATACCTAATTAAACTCTGAATTTGTCTTATTACTGTGGCAGTTTTTTGTAGTTAGTACAGTATGTGCTATTATTACTGTTATACCTTTTTAAAATGCCTCATTTTTCAAAATGGTATGGTAGTGTTGTAAATGGCCATTTTTGCAGGGTTATCTTCAAATGTTTTGTTTCTGACCTCCTGTTTTGAATTAAAGTGCAAGTGCTCCCTGTCTAAATTGTATTGGTGATTGGTTTATCCCTGCTTGCTGTTTTTATTTACTAGTAGGTCCCAAGTAAAGTGCACTATGTGTGTCCAGGGCCTGTAAATCAAATGCTGCTGGTGGGCTTCCACCACTGATTTTGCCCCCATATGAGTAGCCCTGAAAACATGTCTCAGACCTGCCACTGCAGTATCTGTGTGTGCAGTTTTAAATTGCCATTTTGACCTGGCAAGTGCATGCACTTGCCAAGCCCAAACCTTCCCTTTTACTACATTTAAGTCACCTCTAACTTAGGCCCAAGGCAGGCCTGTGGGCAGGGTGCAGTGCATTTAAAAGATTGGACATGTACTGGTGTGTTTTTCATGTCCTGATGGTGAAACACTGTTAAACTCGGCGGTCACTATTGCAAGGCCTACCTCTACCATAGGGTAACATAGGGTTACCCTGAAATACCTTTTAAGTGTAATTTCCCATTGGGAGCAGATAGAGGTGTGGAGTTTGGGGTATCTGAACTCACTGTTCAAACATACATCTTTTGGTGAAGTTGTTTTTGAACTGTGAGCTTGAAAATGACACTTTTAATAAGTGGGTATTTTCTTGCCTAACCATTCTGTGCCTCTGTCTATCTGCTAAATACACGTCTGGGTCAGGATGACAGTTGGGCCGTTTGTGTATTCACTTGCTTCCAAAGTGTCTCCATGGGCTTGGACTGAGCTTGCCTCCTGTTAAGGAGTCTCAGAAACATCAACAACTTTATCTGCCAGTGCCTGGGCTCTTCTGCTGAGAGTCCTGACTTGCCAAGTGGTGCCAACTCCAGTCTCTGGGCCCTTGGAAGTGCAAGCTGGTGATCCGAAGGAGAAAATCCACGCATCAATGCACTGCGCCGGAAGTATTGATGCAGTGCCGGTCTCACTGCTGAAGAATTAACACAGCAGCTGCCCTGTGGCTGGAGAAATGAGGCAGCACCTGTCTTGCAACTGCTGAATCGATGCAGTGTCTTTTTCACTGCTGTCCCATCAGCGCAGCGCGTCTCCATTTTCCATGCACTGTCCCTGGGTGCAAATTTTTAATCTACCACACACCACAGTAAGGAACCAATGCTACATGTCTGGAAAACGATGCAACACCTTCCCTGCGAGGAAAGAATCGAAGCATCACCTCCCTTACCCGTAAAGAACCAGAGAATTGACACATTATGTCCCCTGTGCAGTAAGGAACTGACGCATGATTTTGCTTTTCCTACATCTCACCTCCACTGTGGCCTGCATGGTCTTTGTTTTTTATTCTTCCCAGGTACTTTGTGCTAAAGAGATACATCCATTGATTCCTATGGATTATGACTTGTTTAAACTTTTAGTAAGGGATATTTTGACTTGGGTTTTTGTGGTTTTGGTCTTGCTTTACTCAGATAAATATTGGCTATTTTTCTGAACTGGTGTGGAATCCTTTTGTAGTGTTTTCACTGTGTTACTTTGTGTGTGTACAAATACTTTACACATTGCCTCTGAGATAAGCCAGACTGCTTGTGCCAGCATGAACAGGGATTCTGCAAATGCTAACAATGTTATTTTTGGTCTTGGATGGATGAGTACATCTGTCCCAATGCAAAACTTTTTTTTGTTTGCATTGTAAATGCTGAGCACGGGATGCATCCATGAAGAAAATTGAGACTTTTAACTCTGATTCCTCATTATCTTCTTAGGTTAATGCTCACTAAGCTGTAACTAAGTGAAAACCATGCAAATTGCCAGTTCTTTAACCATGTGTATGTTTTCTCAACACTTTCTTGACTTCCCTGTTTCTGAAAGTGTAAATAAAAGGATTCATCAAATTAGAAATAAGGCCACCAGACATCTGTAGTGCTTTGTACAATTCTACTGAATTATTTAGTGCTGGAGTCACTTCAACGAAAAGAGCAAGTCCATAGGAGATAGAAACTAAAGTCAGGTGAGAGCTGCAGGTGGAGAAAGTCTTCTTTCTTCCACTTGCTGATGGGATTTGAAGAACAGTTGAAACTATAAAAATATAAGACACAACAGTGAACACCAATGAGCTCACAAGGAGTACAAGAGCTGAAATGATACAGGTAATTCGAAAGAATGTAGTGTCCGTGCAGGCCAGTTTGGAAACTGAAAAACTGTCACAGAAAAAATGGTTTATAATATTAGAGCCACAATAGGGAAGCTGATTCAATAATATAGTGGGATAGAGAAGACAAAGGAACGACCCCAGCCAAGAAGCAATCATCAGTTGAATGCAGAATCTACTGTTCATGATCATGGTGTAATGCAGTGGCTTGGATACGGCCAAGTAACGATCATAGGACATAATAGGCAGGATGAAAAACACATTAGTGGCAAGGTAAAAATAAAAGTAGCACTGTGTTAAGCAATTCCGCTTTGATATCAGAGTGTGAGCTGAAAATATCTGTTCTACTATTACAGGGGAAACATTTAGGACATTTATAGCTTCCACCACCGATAAGTTCCAGAGGAAGAAGTACATGGGTGTGTGTAGCTGCTGATTTATACATATTAGGGCTATAAGGAAAACATTTCCAGTCAGTGCAACAATGGAAATCAAGACATAGATAGTTAAGAATGATATCTGCAATCCAGAACGTATAGTTAATCCCGCAACAATGAATTCTTGTACCATGGTTTTGTTCTTCAGTTCCATTCTTTCTCAGCAGTGAGCCTGAGGATGCATATTAAAATATCATTAATAGAAATATACAAATGATTTCTGAACATTTTCTTCATGCTTCAACTGTAATTACTTTGTGTGTACAAATGCAAACATTTCACTATCTGAGTAGCATAGAGAAGAGAAACCTCTGTGTCAAAGAGTCACACTCGTAAAGAATGAGCTGAAACGCCCATGCTGCTGCAAGGCTAGATGTCTCAATAAACACAATCTCACACGAGATACCCCCTAAAACGTACTTGGTGATAACGGAGAATATCAACAACCATACCTGTCGGTACGTACTGAATGCAGTCAGCCTCAAGGCTGATTGTGTGGAGCCTCATTAGGAGGTGAGCAGCTTAAGAAACTTCTGCCTCCAGCAATGAGGAGGAGATGCATGGGCAGAATGTAACCAACATAATAGACATTTCCTACTGATGCCCCCTAACTTGAAATTGGCAATGTAGCTGCTCAGAATTGACCTTTGTATGAGTCACCAGCACTGAAGTAGCTGCTCTTGGCCCTTTGACTTTTTCTGTGATGCACAAGTGCAGAAGTGGTCTTTGTAATTCCTTTTGGCATCTTCAGTGATACATTAACTTGAAACATCTCTGTATTAATGCATTTTCTGCTGATATTAAATCCACCCAGGGAGCAATCTTTCAAATGGAGAGATAATGATCCACGTGTTGGACTTGGCAAGGTACCATAGCACATAGCTGTTACACCTCTCATACCAGTCCTGGGGTAAGAAATTCAGCAGTCCTTAATAAGAAAAGGCCAGTGGTCCCGGTGTCTAATGCTGGGCTTGCAACAACAGCACAGTCCATTTATGGATGTATGATAAAGCGTAATTCCTAGTGTCACAAAAGTTATCAGACAATGACAAGTTTAGTTTATGAAAGTAAAAGTGTGAAAAAAATAATGTATAACGCTGCACTGCCTCACATGTTAAATATGTATTTCAAAGTTCGCCTTAGGTGCCTTTTGAATTAAATCACATACTAGAAGGTTAAAACTGATGTTGAATTGTAATTCAGAATCTAAACTAACAGTGATTATGGAAACAATATTGAATTTCTTGTGATTGATTAAATATTGTGAGAGGGGTGCAACTCTCCGTTCTACTCAATGTAATGCAATAACAAAGCTTTTCCATTTATATGAAATGTTTTACTCATATCGATCAAATATTATTAATGATGAAGTTATGTTTGCATATTATATGTGTTTTACTAAAACGTATTATTTAAATGCATTTTATGGTATTTTCTTGTGTTAGCATAAGTGTGGCTTACAGAGCTAGCATTTTTTTTGCAGTCATGTGAAAGTATTGAATTATTTTTTCATAATGTGGTCTTCTATTAGATTTCGTTCCTATGAGAAGCAAAGTCCTTTTTTATTAAGTTCATTATTTAAACGTGGGGAGATGACCCATTTTTTCTTGGAAACATTACATTGAAGGAACATGGACTGAGGTCGTATACATTTGTTTCAAACCTGCTTGGAGTCACATGGAAAAGAGATGTTCCCCTAACAGACTTGAGAAATTGTCAAACTGTTGCAACCCACAGTATGGTAATGAATTATAATTGAATGATGCCTATTCAGCGTAATATGAACTAAAACCTTTGGAAAATCAGAATACTTCTTGTAAATTGATATATCAATGGAAAATTGAACTTTGGTCAGTCTGCAGCATTTTCGCTGAGCGGTCCTGTGTAGACCTTTGCTGCTTGCAGAGGTTGTCCTTATGTTTGCTGATCCTGATGTCTTGCTGATGAGGATTCCCTGAATGCTGTATACTTTGGAGAGGTATCGACCTCTCTGCCATTTACTCTTACCCCTGAATTGTCCTTTTTAAATGTAGCAATCCTTTTTATTTTGCTCCTTCAGAAGACTTGTGTCTCAGCTTCTGATATGCTTACGTTTTCTCTTTTTACTCATCATTTGTCTAGCTTAGTTAGTATTCTGCAGTTCAAGATTATCTTATCTTTTTCCAAATTATTTTTGTTCTTTTTGTACTTTTTGTATTTTGCTCGTATGTTTTCCCCATATGTGTATTTCCCTGATTTGGTTGGCAGAAGGGTTGGCCTGTGCCCAGCCAAACATTATTGAGTCTGCTAAATTTGAATTGACTATTGTTTGTAAATTCTGGGCATTGTGTAGTATTGACTTTATGTCAGTTTGTCTGAATTTATTTTGACACCTTGGGCAACCCTTGGAGATTATGTTTCTTGATAATTTGGTTTTGCACATTGTCTACATAATTTTGAGCTTGTGTTTGTAATAAATCTTTTAACTGTATTCCTCACTGGAGTTTTCCTTCCATGGCCACATTGGTCATGGTGTCTAAATTGTTAGGGGTGGTGTTGAAATATTGTTGATGGTTCACCACACAGCTTTCTGGGACCAAAGGTCTATCGACCGCATTGTGCATTTGATTCCTGCAAGGGATGGAAATTGATTCCACACATACGAGGGAGTGCAGTACAGATTTTGCAGTACTGGTTATGGGCTACCATCACACCCTCTCCAGTTTGAGGCACAATTGTACCACATGCAATGATTCACTTATAGATGTGCCAGGTTTATTGTAGGCGAAGACAAATCTAGGTGTCACATCGGGGTAATTGGTGTAAATGAGCCTTAGGTGCTTATGGGAAAAGAGGCAAAGTGCCTGCAGTCCCATGCTTGTATACCACTGGGTAGGTATCAGTTGGTTTCAAAGAGTGGCAATGCTCAGTTGTCACCATTAATGCAGCTGGAGTTGCAGGTGGGTCATCTCTGAATACACTCCAGAATAACTCTAGTGATTAATTTATGAATTAGTAATGAATTTATAAATTTAGGTGTGCATATTGAGCCTGTTGATCATTCGAGCCCTGCTTTAAAGTTTGTTCCTTGAATTTTTAGTGCTGAAAAGTTGTTGCATGGCCATACGATACTTCCAATGTAAAAACATGGCCATCTTCCCTTCAATAATTGTGGTCAATTTCCAGTGGTCTCTATTCCTGTTCTCTCATTAATATTATTATTATTATTATTATTATTATTATTATGATGCATGATTTGTAAAGAGCATGGCTACCTAAAACGTTTCCCATTTCTAGGCTCATTTACTGAAAGATTGCAACCTGTCATTCTTCAAAGGGAATCACATTTAAAGGGGTTCAGAACACTGAAGACCCTTGTTTTTAGCGATTTGCGAAACAGAGAGAGTGATGGATGCACACTCAATGTGGGAGTGAAATCATTCCAAAGGTCCAGACCAAGAAAGAAAAAGGCATGGCCTCCTTGGCCAGATTTCCTAATTCTGGGAATTACAGCCAAATTGGTATCCCTCAATCACAAAGAGCGAGCGGGGGTGTATGGAGTGACCAATTCTCTTAGATAGGAAGGTCCTGAGTTTGCCAGGCATTTGTGGCTATAACATAAGGCCTTAAAATACACCCACCGTTCAATGAGTAACCAATGAAGCGTCTGAAGCATAGTGGCCGTAGAAGTCAATTTCAGAGGACAAAGCAGAAGCCGAGCAGCAGCATTTTGAACTATATGGAGGCGTTTCAAGAGAGTTTTTCCTGCCTCCATATACAACACATTACTGTAGTCCAGTCTGGAAATCACCAAGGCCTGAACTACTGTTCTCTGAGCAGAAATGGAAAGACAACATAAAATCTTTCTGAGCCACTGAAGAATACTAAAACAGGTGGCAGTGACCATATTGATTTTGTGGCTCATAGTGAGTTTAATGTTGAGCCACAGTCTTAAGTTTTTCATGACCCACTCTGGACTAGAAGGACTGCCCATAGTTGAAGGCCACAGCTGGGAGTCCCAAAGAATAGAAGGATTTCCCATAAGACCGCAGATTTGTCCCCATTTAGTTGTAGGGAGTTGGCACCCATCCATGCTGACACTTGATTAAGGCAAGAATTGAGAGCTTGCACATTGTGGTTGTTCTTGGCTATCAATGATACCACAATTTGTGTGTCATCCGCATAGGAAAAAAGTGTGAATACCCAGTTCTCAACTATATCTAACATGGGCCTGACATACAAATTGAAAAGCAGTGGACTCAGACTCGACCTCTGGGGCTCATCTGAGCCAAGCGGAAAGGATTTGGATCGGTGCTGATTGGTATGAACCTGAAAGGTGCGATCATGCAAAAAAGATCTTAACCAGGCAGGGGCAGTATCCTGTATTCCCATGCCTTTTATTTTTTGGAAGAGCTTACTATGATTCACTGTATCAAATGCCTCACTGAGATCTAAAAGAATCAGGGCAGCAGCTCTGCCATTGTCCAATTGGTATCGCAAAAAAGTCCTTGACACTGAGAATGGCAGTAACAGTGCTGTGAAAAGAACGCTGATTGTGAGGGATGAAGAAGACTATTTCGGTCTGTTAATTCAGTAGGCTGTTGAGTCACATGTTTCTCTAACACCTTTGAGAAGGAAGGTAGCAAGACAATAGGCCTATAATTGGACCAAATGAGAGGGTCCAGATTAGTTTTGTTTTCAATGGAGGAGTAACTAGAGCTGTCTTCCAAGTTTTGGGGACCCTGCCTTCCAGCAAGGATAAATTTACTAATGCACTAAAGCATTAGACAAGGACACAGTCTCCTGGAATGAGTTCACCCTTTTATCATATTTTAAAATGTATCTTAGTATTGTTGGCTGCAGCCTCGCTAGCCAGCTTATACACCGGTTCATAGTTCTCTGATTGCCACTGGCATCTTCAGGTATGTCTCTGGACTGCTATCATTAGTGGTAATTCAGAAACAGATGTCAATGGGCACCTGTTATTTGTTTTGAGTGCAGATATAATGAGTTTGAGGTGGCAATATTCTGACTAGACTTGGTAGTCCGATGTAGCTTCTGACGTAAAGCCCCTAAGATCCGACTCCATTTTAAGTAGGCCCCAACTCCATTTTAGGTAATAGGAGTTGCCATTTTCTCAATTTTAGATAATGGGAGTCACCATTTTTGCAGAATTTTTGTCATGTCTGCCATTGACGCAGATGTCGTCTGACCACATCAGTTGAAGAACTGTGAAAGTGTTAAGTCATTCAGACAATGACATAGATATTACACTTGATGCAACATCAAGGGCCTCATTATAACATTGGCGGTATATACCGCACTACCGCCGTGGCGACGGCCACCAAAAGACAGTCGCCGTGCCTACCAGACGTCAGCTGGATTATGACCACAGCCGGATTTCCACCAGAAGGATGGCAAAAATTCAGCTGTGGCCATGCCGGCGGATGGCGGTAAGGTGGCGCAGCTGCCAGCAGCAGCGCCACACCAGTAGACCGTCGCAGACAGTATCATGACACATGATATGGCCTGTCGGTGTTCTGCTGGCGGATGCTGCTGCTGGCAGCAGCGCCCCATCCCGTCTCCTGCCGGAGGACCCCTCACAAAAGGTACGTCAGGTGCTCCGACAGGGGAGGGGTGTGGGGGTGTTGTATGTGTGTGTATGTCTGTGGGTGCATGAATGTGGGTGCGTGTAGCGTGTTGTGTGTGTGTGCACGTATGGATGTGTGAGTGCGTGTATGTAATGTTGTGTGTATGCGTGTAAGTGTGTATGTATGCAAGTGTGTGTGAATGGATGTTTTCATGTGTGTTTGAATGTGAGAATGAGAGTGTGAATGTGTGTGTACGTGTGTGCATGAAGGTGCATGTATGAAGGGGGAGTCTGGAGAGAAGGGGTGGGGGGAAAAATGGGTAGGGGAGCGGGAGAGACCCTTATCAGTGACAGGGAATGAATTCCCTGTCACTGATAGTGCCTACCGCCATGGTTTTCGTGGCAGTATGGAAGCCACGAAAACCATGGCGGTTGGCGGGGTCGCAATCCTGCAGGCGGGCTAGTGACAGCCGCCAGGCTGGAGACTGAAGTCTCCAGCCCGGCGGCCGTTACTGCCGTGGCGGTCAGTGTGGTACATTGGAGTTTTGGCTTGTGTAAAACCGCCAAGGTCTCAATATGGGGAAACATACCATCAGCCTGTTGGCAGTACTTTTCTCCATTTTACCACCGTCCGCTGGGGTCATATTGACCCCCCAAGTCTGGGACAAGGATCTAGTTATCACAGTGTCAATGTCAAATAAGAGCAAACACAGACATCTAGCCAAAATCGTGGAGTCTGAATTAACGTTCATTTAATTTATATATCTATAGGACTATGTCTGAGATGCACACCTTGATGCACCTAATCTGTGCCAGACATTCCTAAACTGATGTCAGAAATTCCAATCTCTGATAATATTTTGGGCCAGATTACAACCTTGGAGATTGGGATAGTCTGTCACAAACGTGACAGATATCCCGCCCGCCGTATTACAAGTTCCATTGTATCCTATGGAGCTTGTAAAATGGCGGGCGGGATATCCGTCATGCTTGTGATGGAGTATCACATCCTCCAAGATTGTAATCAGGCCCTTAGTATATAAGATTTAGAGGCCCTAGCGCCTCTGGAGCGTCACTTTTCATAATGCTCCGGTGGCGCAAACCACTGCTCAGTATTTACAAGGAGGAGTAATGCCACTTTTTGTGGCGTTACACCTCCTTGTAAATATGGGCCCCTCCGACGCAGTTTTCCACATCAGAGCAGCATGCAATGGGTTGCAGTGGGCATTCCACGGCAACACCCATTGGTTTTGACGCTGCCCCAGATTTACAAGTATAAACCAAAATGATGCTTTGGTACTCCTATGTGTGCTGCATTTTGCAGCACACCTAGAAGTGCAAAGTCGCCATTATAGATTCTTTATGTGCAGGAAGGTACACCTTAACACCTCTATAAACAATCTATCCCCTCAACACAGACACCCTTGCACTATGGTGGAAGGATGCCTGTGTTGGCGCATGCACCTTAATTCAGCCCCGGCGCGGGGGGAAACGCAGGGGTGCACCATATTCCTGTAAATATGTCACATCCCTGCATTTTCAAAACTGGGCGGCTCGGTGCTGCTATTTTTGGCACAGTACCAGGCTTGAATAAATCAGGGCCTTAGTATATAAGGACTGCCACTCAAGCACTTGTCAGGAGAGGTCCCCACCCAGATTATCAAAAAAGAGACTGCCAGAGATGGTCTTTACCGCAGCCAGTTCATCAGGAAGATGCTACATCACACTTGATACGGATAACAAATGAGTTGAATCCAGGAGAAAAGATACTCCTGCAACCTGTATTTTACTTTAGCAGGGAACATGGCTTTTACTCCTCACAGATAAATACAGCCGTTTCTGTCAAGGGATGCAGGGCCTGATTTATGACAAGTTAGCGCTGCCTTTGCATAATTTTTTGATGCAAAAGCGGCGCAAACTTACAAAATATAATTATATTTTGTAAGTTTGCTCCGTTTTTGCATCAAAAAATGACACAAGGGCGGCGCTAACTTTTCATTAATCAGCCCGCAGTGTATTGCTTCTCTCTAAGAAAGTCTAGGTTGCAATATCCACTTACCATGCTCCCCTAGTGTAGCACTTAGAAGTAGATTTAGTGTGTTAGGTTTTAAATTACATTTGAACTATGTTTGAAATGTTCATTTTATTCTTGTTGTTCATAATAATATTCTGCGTGGTTCTTTTAGTTGTGCTGAGAAATAGGTTCACCATATTGCATTAAATGCCCAGGCCGATCTTGGCCCCAAAGCCCCCCTCCCTGGGCCGATCTTAGCGCCAGGGACCCCATTCCCCGGGGCCGAGCCCAAATATATTTTTTTGGGGGGGGGCCGTAAAGCCAAATTAGTTTTGTTCTTTTTGTATTTTTTTTAATCCGAGTCCCAATATGGCTGCCAACGCTCCCTTTTTTGAATCAATGGACGATCTGCGTCCCTAGATATTTATATTTCTTAAACTCTAATATCTCAAAAGCTACTGAACGTATTTACACCAAATCACAAAAAGCACGCTTTCTGGATGAAGAACTAGCTTTCTGCCAAATTTGGTGTAGTTCCGTCCAGCATTTCAAGCTGGAGTTGTGTTCAAAATCCATATCGAAAAATGCATGGGAAAACAAGTTTTTGGACACTCCTTTTTTTACGCCCCCCACTAAGAAGATCACCCCGAAACTTTCAAGACAGCATTTGAACCGACTAACATATATATTTAAAAAAATTGTGAAGATTCATCAAGCGATACCAAAGTTATTGGCAAAACAAACAACGTGTAATATTAGCAGTAACATTTTTTAACAAAAAACTGAAAAAACTGTGCATGGCCGGGGCACAAGCTATAGTTACCTTAGTGCATGGGTTATAGTTACTTGAGATGACTCAAACCATAACAGGTGAATTTTTATTGTTTTGTAAGTTTAAAATGTGTGCCTAACTATAAAGTCCCTGTATCCTTAGTTTTTTCATTTTATATATATATATATATATATATATATATATATATATATATATATAGACAGACATATATATAAATGTATAGAGAGAGAGAGAAAGCAAGAAAAAGTGTGTGAGAGAGAGAGAGAGAGTTGTTGTAGTTGTATCCACTCTGTAATTATAGTTAGAGTTCTGGGAGTTTGGAATTCCTCAGATTTGCCCCCACGCGACAAATTTCCACAAAACTTTGCAGACCTACTCAGTTTTTTACATTGACTGATGATGCAAACATTTGTGGTGATTAGATAAGGACCACAAACACATTTGCATCACACCAACGCATTTTCCATAGACCTTATAAACAGACATAGCAGCAAAATAGCTGAATGGATTTTCATGAAATTATGCTATGAAATTAGATTATGATGTTGAAGAGATCGTTTTTGTTATTTGATTTAAACTGGTTCAGTCGTTTTTGAGTAATAAGGAACAAAACTTGGTGATATATTGGGCCACGGTACACCATGGTACCATTGTGATATACTTGGGGAAATGAAAAGGCAGCCATATTGTTAGATTACATTTCACCTTTGTCCTGTAGTTTAATGTAAAATATAGGTTATTACTGTTGTTTGAGTGTAGAAGACAAAATGAGCCAATTTAGCCAAACCTTGCGAGGAAGGGATTTATATATATTTTAAAAAGTTTATAGAGTACAGCAATACTCTAATGAAAGTATCTAGAAAGTGCAGCGGAACTTACTAAAATATATATATATATACATTTATATGTCAAAATACAATTAGACATAATCTACATACAGTGGGTCTTAAAATAACCATTTGTTTTTTTGTAAAGGAAACATATTTAATAACAAATAAAACTAAGAAGTACAACATTATAAGATTTCTTTATTTTCATAATGAATCCAGTCAAGGGCCTTGACGGTTTTATTCCCACCTATAAAATACATTAACTACACCAGAAGCAACTAACAAGACTAAACTTGAGCAACATTTTTCAAGGAAATTGGATGCATTCCTCAAGCACACAGCCATACTTTCATGAAGAGAGTTACTATCACCAGAATAATTGTGTGCTTTCAGTCTTACATGGAAATGTAGTAGGGCAAGATAAAATAAAACAAAAAGTAATTTCTATTGAAGACGTACAGGGCAAAAAGAAGCACAACCCCATAAATCAAAGGCAATACACTTCTATTTGTAATATCAGAGACAAATCGGTTCTGAAGCAAAGGACATTTCTAATGACACTGCCCCAAAAATTAGACGACTGCCCATTTTGGACCATTACTAACCTCCAAGGAGATGCTTTAGGTTGTTTGAGAAGTCACCTGTGTGACCCACATTACATCATATCAAACTGCTCTCACACATCATTCAACAGTAAGAAACCGTGTGCAGACATTATACTCTGTCAAAACACTATCATTGCAAGTGGAAGCACTCAGTTAGTATGAGTACTGAAAGGAACAAATATTTTTCTCCCATTAGATTTCAACAAAAACATAGTCAGTCTTGCAATTGAATGCAAAATCGAGGAACCATTAGTGGTTTTAGTCAATGGAGTACAAACGAAAGAAAAAATTGGCAAGAATGATTGAGCATAGAAAAAGTTCAGTAAGCACTACATTACCTTAAGAAAAACAAAGTATACAATAAATATTTTGACGTTCATAACTATATCTCCTCTCCATACTTGTCATTTGCAAAAGATAATCAAAGTCAAACAGGACAATGTGAACAGATTAGTGAAGAACAAGCTCAATGCACATATTAGCATTATGGTAAACGCTCATTACACTCGAAGACACAGAGAATTGAAACATATGCTCAGAAATTTAGGACCAGCTACTTAATTTATTACTTTAAGCTGTGCTGAGTATGAATGGGATGATTTGCATCAATTTCTTCTCAAAGCTAATGCTAATATACTTGCTACTAACTGCAAAACACCCACTGAAATATGTTTTTTGGGACCTGGCATTGTTAGCAGATATTTCAATCACAAATTTGAAACAATGTTAAATTACTTAACCAATAATAAGGAAAATCCCATTGGAGAAGTGTGACACGCAACACGTAAAGAGCAATGCACTTCCTGGGCAGCAGCGAGGTCCGAGTGAGGGACTGCGTGAGGTTTTGACTAAATGAGCAAAGTAGTATACCCCTTGGCCCCTTGGCCCCTTGAACCGTCAGACCCGCACACCACTCCGTTCCGGCCCTGGCACCCAGTACTCAGGTGCCTGGCACTCCTGCTCGGGCCCCCTGAGAGCTGTAAATTGTGTCAGCAGGACACAGGGCACAGGGCCGGGCCACTTGCTACCTGAGCAAACAGCTGATTGTTGAGCCGCGTCACAAACATGTGCTATGAGGAGAAGCCATCTGGCGAAGTGCACAGAAGTGGGTATGCACCAGCCGGGAGAGCAGGGGCAGGGTAGGGCAGTGAGTAGCCTTGCAGCAGTTAGGTAGAGCCCTGTTCACCATGGAAGCGGCCCAACTAGGTTTTGGGTGCAGCTTGCAGTGACGGGAGAGCTCTTGCCACCTTTCCCATCCTGCCTCTAGCAAACTCAGTGAAACCTGGGGCTGGGCAGCTTTCCACTGCACCCAAGCACACCAGTGTAGATCCAGAGGGCCCTTGTATTTAGTATTGGGCTACTTGTGCCCCCAGTGCCCTTTAAAGCTACAGCTATACAGCCAGACGACTAAAGCATCAGATTACCAATTAGAGCACCAACAGCCAGAGCACGTTTGGGCTCAGTCACGCATCAGAAATGGAAAGCACCAAATTAAAAAAAAACTCCCTAAATAATATCAAGCCTCCAACAATTGAAGGATGTGATGAAAGTGAGGAGATTAAGTGCTGGGAGTGCTGAAAGGGAGTTTATGATGTTGGACAGGATCCCTCATAGCCCTTGGGGCAGAACGAAGCCCTTAAAGCCTTTAAATATATCAGATTACTTCTTTACATTGAAGGGTGAGGTCACTAAATGTTCCGACCACAGCAGCAGCATCAGGGTCAAATACAGCACTACAGTGATGACCCTAACCCAAAACCAGAAGTCCGCAAGTGAGGAGAATACAGTAAAAACCACAGAGGGCCCACATTCGGTCCCCTGGTCTGCAACAGTTCTGCTTAAAGTGTTTCGCGGCCAGCCATTCAGCAACAGGAATTGACCATCACCAATTTTCAAACTTTGGCCTCTAGCCTAAAAAGCCATCAATTCTCACTGAGCTTGTTCCCCAACATTTAGGGAGACTTTCGCCAGCTTTGCCTGCACATGTTCACAAATCTGATAGTCCATTTCAGGAGCAGGACGTTGGGAAAGTAGCATGTCCAGGCTCCCTGGTTTTCCATCTGCTGGATAAGCCTGGAGGTGAGGATTTAAAAGTTAGAGCAACAGATTCAAACAAGACCAGAGGGGCTTTCCTAAATTCCATGCAAGCAACAATTATGGCTTTTTTTTTAAAATAAACATTTTTATTCAGTTTTTAGGGTAAAATGTTTGAAAAAACAAGTTACAGCAAAAACCAAAGTGGGGACAGAGAGGGATAACAAAAGAGAAAAAAGTCTTAACCAGACATGCGTAACTGTTAATAAATCACTCTACAGCATTAAAATGATTAAATAACAAGGTGAACCATAATAATTACTGGATCAAACATTAGGAATATGATGAGGTTCTGTATGAGATGGCTGGAGTATACATGACTTTGTGAGTGTGAGATGAAGAGTTGATAACGAGACAACTAGGAAATAGGGAAGGATGTGCCATAGTATAGAGAGGAGAATATTGAACAACACTGAGAAACATGATACTACAGAATAGTGTATGGGTTGTCTGTAAAGAAAGGATTTCCTCAGGTAGGTTGGTCCTGCATGAAAAGGTCAAGTGTGTTGTATTTGGTTGGGATCTGTCATGCCGTTGTGTAATATGAGTGCTTCTTAGATAAGTGACTCAGGCCCACCAGGTATGATGTGATACATTTTTATTTGATTTCCATTCTATCAGAATTACCTTGATGACAATGGTGAGTAGAAGGTCTGGTAGGAGCAGATCAGTATCTGGGAGGGTAATGGGAGGTGTTGCTAGGAATGGGCTTAACACAATAGCTGGGGAAGATAAGTTCATAGGGCTTCTAAAAATCATTTCAATGTGTTTTGTTATGTTTTGCCAGAATTCTTTTAAATTTGGCCTGGAAAAAAATATATGTTCATTGCTTCCATTAGGGAGGTCGCAAGACCAACATGAGTTAGTGTCTTCAAGCTTAAGCCAGCATAGTTTCATAAGGGTCTAATATAGAAAGTGTGTGGCGAAACATTTAGTTTGGGTGAGGGATGGTATCAGATTGTGTTAAAATAGATTAGAACCTATCTGTGACCAAAATTCCGGTGTTGGAGGAGTTAGCTCCTTGGATGAGAGAAAGGTGGACCATTTTTTGTGTGAGGGGTGAGCAACGTTGGTTTTTGGTGAAGTTAAGTAGTATATACATGTTTGAAGTGGTGTGCCTACTCTCGAGGAGTAGTTGGAGTTTAGGTATCAAGGGTGAGGTATGTAACTGTCCATTTTTGGAGATGTTAGCATTTGTTTGTAGAAAAGCATAAATGTCCAGAATGGAGAAGTTATATTTATGTGATAAAGCCTCAGTGTCATGGTATGGATCAGTTATGTTCGCGATCCCTTTGGTAGCCCAGGAGGTGGCCTTTATCTAGTGATTTTGGGGTTTGGAGTTTCCTATTGAACCACAGGGAAGTGGAGAAAGATTTGTGAATCTTGGGGTCCAGTATTGAGCCTACTGACAGGAGGGTCGAAATATTGTCTTAAATGATTTTTCTGAGAGGGTTATGAGACATTGTCAGAATGGCTGGCAATGGAAAGGGATGGCAGATGGTGGTTTCGATAGGTAGGAAGATAGGTGTAAGTAAAGTATTGGTGTCAAACCATCATGCACCTTGCATAGCTAAAATGGCCCTCTGATACATGTGCCAGTTAGCAAAGTTATATCCTCCTGTCTTTGCTGTCCTGAGCTTTTTCAAGCTAATTCTAGGATTTTTTGTTTTCCCAAAGGAAGGAAGAAACCACTTCGTTGATGTTTTGCAAAAATTCTGGGGACAAACAGATTGGGATCATACTGATAAGGAAATTTATTAGCAAAGAAATCATCATTTTAATGGTTCCAAATCTGCCACACCAGGAAATATTTTTCGAGGATCATGTTGTTAGTAGATCTTTCATTTTGATTAGGGTTTCATGTCCGTTGGAGATGACTGACAAGATTGCTGGAGAACCATATACCAAGGTATTTTATGGTATTTTATGGATCTTTTCCATTGAAAGTTAGACGAGCCAATTACGGATGGGTGACAGTGGAAATTAAGGGGAAGGATCACTGTTTTATCTTGTTCAAAGAATATCCATAATACTGGGCAAATTGATTATCAATAGAGAGGATTTCCACTCTGGCCGAGTAAGGGGATTCTGTGAAGATCAGAATGTTGCCAGCATGGGCGACTGGTTCATACTGCAAATTATTGAAGGGGATACCTAGGATGTCAGGTGATATATTGAATATTAAAAGGAGGGGATCAATTGCAGGTAGAAACAGGAGTGGGGATGGGGGCAGCCTTGGAATGTGCCCTGTTGTATGGGGGATGATGTTGACAGTGATCCAATAATCCTCATTCTAGCTGTGGGATTATGATATAGGGCCATAGACATATTGATAAAGTTTGGTCCTAAGGTCATATCTGATGAGCACTGCTTCAAGGTAGGCCAGACAACCTTATCAAAGGCTTTCTCCGCGTCCAGAGCTATTGCCGCTGGAGAAAGTGGCTTTGAAGACTTTTCAATAATATGTGAAAAAAGACATACAAGTAGACCTACTTAACACCTTGGACTACTTTACTCAGGCATTAATGAAAAGCTGGAAAAATGTAATGCTCTTATAATGCAAGTACAATCAAAGACCAATATAAGCTTTACTATATGCTCGTGTAAAGAAGTAATTGATAAGCTTGCACAGCTACCAACAGTACTTGAAGAAATACTGGGAGAAATAAGAAACGTCCTGAATCTAAATAGTCGGCAGCCTATCTGCAAAACACAAAATAATGCTCTAGACAACATTACCACCCCTAGGAGCTCGGAAGAGTCAACACTAACATTGTGCAGAGGAGACGGGGGCACCAATGCAAGGAGTAAACCAGAGCCATAGGGTTTGTCAAGATGAGGAGCTCAAAATAAAGTAAAAAAACAAAGGCCTGGAAACAGTTATCACGCCTGTTCCACTCCACCTGATGAAGCGGGAAAGAAAGTACACCAGAAAAGGCAGAAACAGGATCCAGTCAGGGGGATCTGCTTACTTGAGTGCTTACTCAATTATGCCTCCAAAGCAGGAAGAGGTCCAAGTGGTAAATATAGGTTTGTTGCTGGTTAATCCTGAGTTGGTTGGCTCTGATTAGTACTAGAGTGGCATAGAACTGTCACAATATCAAGAGGGGTGAAGTCAGTTAAGAAGCCTGACAAAGCAGCAGGGCACTCTGCTATTAATGAAGATGAAGGCCAGAGTAAGCCCACTGCAGCCCTGAGCTCAGGGGTGATCCCACCAGAGGTTATAATCAGCTACTGCAGATAGCAGAAGACAACTGTAGTCATTCTGTTGTTGTACGACGAGTTCCAGACTGAAAGCAATTCAAAGTACTCTAGCAGGAAGGCCACTTGGCTCTGGCCCTCAAAGTTCACAGCCTAAAGGTAATAAGCCACCCTGATGTCTGAGCTGAACTCATGCTAAGTTAAAGTCTGCTCAAGAAACTCTGCCCTGGCCCCCTTCTTCATAGGCATGCAAGGAAAAGAAAGCGCTGAATTGGAGGGAGTCACTAAAAGCCTGAACCCTTACCTCCTGGAACAGAATGGGAACAAGACTAGTCTATTGTGGATTCCAGAATTAAAATCAAGGAGAATCCAGGAAACTTTAAATCAAGCAAGCATTCTGGTCAGGGCCCTTACAGGACTGGAGCAGATGGTGTCAGAGGAAATCTTTTCCATTAAATTTCTACCCACCAGAAGAAAGGAGGCTTCAGAACCCACCCTGATTACATTAAACTCCTGGTGCCTCCCAACAAAAATATTAGAGAACAAAGACCTGTTGTAAGCTTGGCTATAAAGCTAGAAATATTCCAGAAGGACCACTATACCTACTTCTTCTATAGCAAGATCATTTAACTAAGGGAAAAGGAACCACAAATTCAATGCCGAAAGTGCAATGGGATGGCTATCACCCTCAGTCCACTGTGTTGGTGATTAACCCCAAAGATTGACCAGGAAACCAAATGAGCATGAGCATAATGGAACACAGTAACATAGCATATGTTCTTGTAACCTGGGAGGACTGCTAGCAGAAACCGAGGACACCCTCTTGCTGCAATACCTACAAAGTAATGATGTAAAAGCGATCAAAGAGATGTCGGAGTTATCTAATAAACCCCTGATAGGGTTTGTGGAATATAGTAGGTTTGCTCACAAAAGCAGCACCTTTGGGAGGACAAAAGGAGGGTTAACCATTTATGTGAGTTGTCACCTATCCTGAAAATTTACAGTGATGGACATACAAGAACCCTGGTTATTGGCTCTGCATTTCGATGGCTAGTCACAGAAATTGGCAGAACCTTTGATCCTTGTCCATGGCTACATTAACCCTAAAGAAACACCTATGACAGGGGGTAACTGATCTACCTCCTACAAGGGATTGTTTAACAGCTAACCTGCTAATCACTGGAAACTTTGCTTCAAACTTATTCCAACCCCCGGGTGAGGATCATGACTATGCACCTGGGGCCCTGCTGGATTAAAGTTATCCACAGCACAGGTGTCAAGGTAAGATCTGTAAAAAGCTGCTAAGAGCCTGTGAATTGGCTGGATTAATAATCTTGAATCACCCCCTGGGAGACATCCCACCATTATGGACAGGTCGTCAGATAAAAAGGTTTCTTACCTTGACTATTCTATGATAAATATAGTCTATGCAGTCGTCACAGATTTTAAAATCAACCATCTTTCTGTTCTTGGTGCCAAATATCCGACCAAAGGAACACATGAAGGTGCAAACATCAACTATAAAAAGAACTCTTGTGCGCCGAGGGTTATTTGATTCTTAAGATCAAAAATCAGCAGATCTCTCAGGCAATTGCTGTTTTCCCTCAGAACCCAGACCTGTTAAAAACCCTGTGTGAAAACTGAAAAAGGCTAAAAAGAGAGGTTTGAGTTTTCAAGCAAAGCAGGCATGAAACTTTATGGGCCAAGCGGCTATATTCATCAAATCAAAAGGACTCTAAGAAATTCTAGAAATTAATCAACAAGATTGAAAAAGACCAAAGGGTGGAAAACAATGCAAACATCAGTGATACCACTGGAATGTCTGCATTATATGTAATTAAGATAATTGAGAACTCACGCTCCAACTGTGCCTCTGGCCCGAATGGTATCCCCCAAGCCCTCTTTAAACAAAATATACCAACCTGGATGAATTTCTTGGCTGTGATATTTAGTGCCATTCTGGCCTCTATGAATATACCAAACAGTGGCGAGGCTCCATTATTCACCCCCATTTTAAAGGAGGTCATAACTATGCCCCCAAGCATCTATCGTCTGACAGCTCTGAGAGATGTGGACCTGAAATACTTCTCAACCCTGTTAATACAAGACCTGGTTGAGTGGGCATTACAAACTGGAACATTGCCTCTGAACCAGACGGGGGATCAGAAAGAACCAAGAGACCTTATCCAACCTGTTGGTCCGGGCCTGATTATGAAAAGCACAAGTGACACCCACACACTATTGTTCATGTACTTCGTAGATTTCAAAGCAGCACTCAACCTCGTTTCACGTGATAAAAGGAGAGAACAGCTACATCGCTGGTGGATCCCACTAAGTTTACTGAGGACAATAAGGCTGTTATATGAAGACCTGGGTCAGTATCAAGGACTGGCTTGGGAGTCATCTGTCCAGAAAAGTGGGTACGAAAATCAGCCTGAAACAGGGTTGTGTGCTCACACCCCTCCTGTCTAACCTTTATGTCGCAAATATCTCGCCTGCCCTGAATCAACTGGTGGCCAATGCTCCGAGCCTTGGTGGGCCACCTTTGTCCAACATCCTTTATTCAGATGATTAATTCCTTTTACGCAACACCCAGTTAGGGCTAAAAAACGAATCAAACACCTGCTGGGATACGCTAATGAAAATCAGTTAGAAATCAATCTCATTAAAACAAAGGTAATCTCTTTAAACTGGCTCATTTCTAAGCAGAGAAAATGGCTGCTTGAAGTGTCACCGATAGAATAAACTATCACCTCATAACTTTTTGTTCACATAAGCCACCCAGGCCAAATTTGCGTCCTTTTTTCCAACATCTTGGGGATTCTAGAGGTACCCAGACTTTGTGGGTTCCCCTGAAGGAGACCAATAAATTAGCCAAAATACAACTGAAAGGTTGTTTTTTAAAACAAAATGGGGAAAAAAGGCTGCAGAAGAAGGCTCAAGTTTTTTCCCCTGAAAATGGCATCAACAAAGGGTTTGTGGTGGTAAAATCACCATCTTCCCAGCTTTCAGGAACAGGCAGAGTTGAATTAGAAAACCCAATTTTTCAACACAATTTTGATATTTTACTGGGACATACCCCATTTTTACTATTTTTTGTGCTTTCAGACTCCTTCCAGTTAGTGACAGAAATGGGTGAGAAACCAATGCTGGGTCCCAGAAAGCTAAACATTTCTGAAAAGTAGACAAAATTCTGAATTCAGCAAGGGGTCATTTGTGTAGATCCTACAAGTGTTTCCTACAGAAAATAACAGCTGAAATAAAAGAATATTGAAATTGAGGTGAAAAAAACAGCAATTTTTCTCCACGTTTTACTCAGTAACTTTTTCCTGCGATGTCAGATTTTTAAAAGCAATATACCGTTACGTCAGCTGGACTCTTCTGGTTGCGGGGATATATAGGGCTTGTAGGTTCATCAAGAACCATAGGTGCCCAGAGCCAATAAATAAGCTGCACCTTGCAATGGGTTTTCATTCTATACCGGCATACAGCAATTCATTTGCTGAAATATAAAAAGTGAAAAATAGGTATCAAGAAAACCTTTGTATTTCCAAAATGTCCACAAGATAAGGTGTTGAGAAGCAGTGGTTATTTGCACATCTCTGAATTTCGGGGTGCCCATAGTAGCATGTGAATTACAGGGCATTTCTCAAATAGATGTCTTTTTTACACACTGTCTTACATTTGGAAGGAAAAAATGTAGAGAAAGACAAGGGGCAATAACACTTGTTTTGCTAATCTGTGTTCCCCCAAGTCTCCCTATAAAAATGGTACCTCACTTACGTGGGTAGGCCTAGCGCCCGCGGTAGGAAAAACAAAATGGACACATCACATTTTCACAAAGAAAACTGAGCTGTTTTTTGCAAAGTGCCTAGCTGCGGATTTTGGCCTCTAGCTCAGTCGGCACCTGGGGAAACCTAGCAAACTGGTGCATTTTTGAAAACTAGACACCTAGGGGAATGAAAGATGGGGTGACTTGTGGGGCTCTGACCAGGTTCTGTTACCCAGAATTCTCTGCAAACCTCAAAATTTGGCTAAAAAACACTTTTTCCTCTCATTTCGGTGATACAAAGTTCTGGAATCTGAGAGGAGCCACAAATTTCCTTCCACCCAGCGTTGCCCCAAGTCTCCCAATAAAAATGGTACCTCACGTGTGTGGTTAGGCCTAGCGGCTGCGACAGGAAGTGCCCCAAAACTCAACATGGACACACCACATTTTCAGAAAGAAAACAGAGCTGTTTTGTACATAGTGCCCTAGCTGTGGGTTTTGGCCTCTAGCTCAGCCGGCACCTGGGGTAACCTAGCAAACCTGCACATTTCTGAAAACTGGACACCTAGAGGAATCCTAGATGGGGTGACTTGTGGGGCTCTGACCATGTTCTGTTACCCAGAATCCTCTCCAAACCTGAAAATTTGGCCAAAAAAACACTTTTTCCTCTCATTTCAGTGACAGAATGTTCTGGAATCTGACAGGAGCCACAAATTCCCTTTCACCCAGCGTTCCCCGAAGTCTCCCGATACAAATGGTACCTCACTTGTGTGGGTAGGCCTAGCGCCCATGACAGGAAATGCCCCAAAACACAACTTGGACACACAACATTTTCCCAAGGAAAACAGAGCTGCTTTTTACAAAATGCCTAGCTGTGGATTTTGGCCTCTAGGTCAGCCGGCACCTGGGGAAACATACCAAGCCTGCACATTTTTTTAAACTAGATACCTAGGGGAATCCAAGATGGGGTGACTTGTGGGGCTCCGACCAGGTTCTGTTACCCAGAATCCTCTCCAAACCTGAAAATTTGGCCAAAAAAACACTATTTCCTCTTATTTTGGTGACAGAAAGTTCTGGAATCTGAGAGGAGCCACATATTTCCTTCTACTCAGCGTTCCCCCAAGTCTCTCAATAAAAATGATATCTCACATGTGTGGGTAGGCCTAGCAGCCGCAACAGGAAGTGCCCCAAAACACAACGTTTACACACCACATTTTTAGAAAGAAAACAGAGTTGTTTTTTACAAATTGCCTAGCTGTGGATTTTGGCCTCTAGTTCAGCCGGCACCCGGGGAAACTTAACAAACCTGCGCATTTTCTGAAAACTAAACACCTAGGAGAATCCAAGATGGGGTGACTTGTGGGGCTCTGACCAGGTTCTGTTAGCCAGAATCCTCTGCAAACCTCAAAATGTGACCAAAAAAACACTTTTCCCTCTCATTTCGGTGACAGAAAGTTCTGGAATCTGAGTGGAGTCACAAATTTCCTTCAACCCAGCGTTCCTCCAAGTCTCCCGATAAAAATGGTACCTCACTTGTGTGGGTAGGCTTAGCGCCCGCGACAGGAAATGCCCCAAAACACGACGTGGACACACCACATTTTCAGAAAGAAAACAGAGCTGTTTTTTACAAAGTGCTTAGCTGTGCATTTTGGCCTCTAGCTCAGCCGGCACCTAGGGAAACCCACCAAACCTGCTCATTTATAAAAACTAGACACCTAGGGGAATCCAAGATGGGGTGACTTGTGGGGCTCTGACCAGGTTCTGTTACCCAGAATCCTCTGCAAACCTCAAAATGTGACCAAAAAAACACTTTTCCCTCTCATTTCGGTGACAGAAAGTTCTGGAATCTGAGTGGAGCCACAAATTTCCTTCAACCCAGCGTTCCTCCAAGTCTCCCGATAAAAATGGTACCTCACTTGTGTGGGTAGGCTTAGCGCCCCCGACAGGAAATGCCCCAAAACATGACGTGGACACACCACATTTTCAGAAAGAAAACAGAGCTGTTTTTTACAAAGTGCTTAGCTGTGCATTTTGGCCTCTAGCTCAGCCGGCACCTAGGGAAACCCACCAAACCTGCTCATTTCTAAAAACTAGACACCTAGGGGAATCCAAGATGGGGTGACTTGTGGGGCTCTGAACAGGTTCCGTTACCCAGAAGCCTTTGCAAACCTCAAAATGAGGCCAAAAAAACACTTTTCCTCTCATTTCGGTGACAGAAAGTTCTGGAATCTGAGAGGAGCCACAAATTTCTTTCCAACCAGCGTTTCCCCAAGTCTCCCAATAAAAATGGTACCTCACTTGTGTGGGTAGGACTAGAACCAGGAAATGCCACAAGACCCAACGTGGACACACCACATTTTCAGAAAGAAAACAGAGCTGTTTTGTACAAAGTGCCTAGCTGTGGGTTTTGGCCTCTAACTCAGCCGGCACCTGGGGTAACCTAGCAAACCTGCGCATTTTTGAAAACTAGACGCCTAGGGGAACCCTAGATGAGGTGACTTGTGGGGCTTTGACCAGGTTCTGTTACCCAGAATCCTCTCCAAACCTCAAAATTTGGCAAAAAAAAACACTTTTTCCTCTCATTTCGGTGACAGAAAGTTCTAGAATCTGAGAGGAGCTACAAGTTTCCTTCCAACCAGCGTTCCCCCAAGTCTCCCGATAAAAATGATACCTCACTTGTGTGGGTGGCCCAGGTGCCTGCAACAGAAAAATGGCAACAACCTGTAGGGATTGAAGGGATAGCACAGCGAGTTGATAAGCATTTTTCTTTTATACATCTTTTAGGCTGACTCTGCTTTGGGGACCAATGTAAGTGAAGTATAATTTTACTTGGGAGACTGAGGGGAATGCTGGGTGGTAGGAAATTTGTGCCACATCGGTGATCCTGCAAAGAAAAGTGAGGAATTTATGATTTTTTAAGCAAATTTTGTGGTTTGCCTAGGAGTCTGGGTAAGAAAATGTTGGGGGATTCAGGCAAGCCACACCTCCTTGGACTCCTTGGGGTGTCTATTTTTTAAACATGTCTGTGTTTCATAGTTTTCCCTAGATGAAGGCCGCACCTGGGACCAAAAACATAGGTGCCCCCCACACTCCCCAAACACAGGTAGTTTTGCAATAGATCATTTTGGTGTGTCCACATACTTATGTGATGTTCCAAACACTAAAATTGTGAAAAGAAACACTTAGGTTATGTTAAAAAGACCCCTCACTCACCAAACAAGTTGGTGGCATGCTTCATCATCCGGGTCCCACCCGAGACACCTAGCATAATACAGGTGTGCTGCGACAACTGATTACAGCAGAGCAGGTTTTGTCAATTTTTTCCACACATACTTATTGGATTTGGCACGAGGGTGAGTGATGGTTCGGTGGATCAAATTTTATTAACAAGAGATTTCACAAAAATGAAATGCACAGTTAATAACTGAAATGCCAAAAAACTGAACCAATGAATCACAGCTCGTGAACTGTAAAGCCATGGCAGGGGACCAACCGCTTTACAGTCCATTCACACACCTTTCATACATGACATACACAAGACCATTCAAGCCGCCAGCCACGGGCCCAGCACATTACAACACTCGCATCGACAGACAGTGCCACTCAAGGGCCCACCACTTACATACGCCCACATGCCTGATACAGCAATCACACCAGCTGAGGGGAGTGTGTGGACTGGCATTTGGCTGGCAGTTTGTTGCAGTAACCAACAGCAAGTCAATATGTACACCGTCATCCAAGCGCCACTCAACACACAATGGCATCACTTTTTCTTTTTGTTTTAAAAACAAAGAAACCACTAACTAATTAGAAATAATTACAAAACTACAAACACAAAAGCTCTAACTAAGTACATGACTGAAATGCCAACCATGAAACTGAACACATGAAAATATAAAACAGGCAGTTTACACTCATGGTAGTTCCAAGTAATTCTTCTGGGTGTGGTAATTCTTGAGACAACCACCCACTCACAGCCCAGGCTTTGAAGGACAATCTGTACAGTACATTCGAGTCTCCCTCCGGATACCTCTTCAAGCACACACTCTACATTTCTTATCAGGAAAGTCTTTTTTGGGCGTGGGAGGAATGTGCTCAGCAAAGTGGTGATCTTTCAGTCTAGCCACATCCTCCACCACTGCTTCTCTTGGAACTCTTGCCTGTTCCACCACAATAAGGCTCTCTATCACTGACTCCTGAAATTTCACAAATGTCATCTTTGACTCTGGAGACCTATCCTTAAACACAATTAAAGCATTAAAAGTTGCCAAGGGGAAGAGGTGATTTGCTAACTTCTTATACCAAACGTAAGACTTACGAATAGCAGTATAAGGTTCCAACCTCTGATCAACTCTATCTACACCTCCCATGTGCTTATTATAATCTAAAATGCACACAGATTTGCGCACTTCAGCAGCCTGCCCCCAAACAGTCACGGGCGAAGTACTCTCATCATGGATGGTACTTAGCATGTAGACATCCCTCTTGTCTGAAAATTTCAAAGCTAGCAGCTCATCATTCCGCAAGGCACTGCACTGTCCCCTCTCAAGTTTTTTACAGACAAGCTCCCTTGGATAGCCTTTCTGGTTACAACGAATTGTGCCACAAGCAACAATGTCCACTGCAAACAATTCCTTGAACAACTGCACTCCAGTGTAAACGTTATCTACATAGAAATGGTGACCTTTGTTGAACAGTCGTCTACCAAGTTCCCACACAATTTTCTTAGTAACTCCAAAAGTGGGAGGACAACCAGGGGAGTCAACACTGGAATCCCTACCAGTGTGGACACAGAAACTATACACATATCCTGTATAACTTTCAGACAGCATATACAATTTAATTCCATATTGTGCCCTCTTGCTAGGACTTTACTGCCCAAAAACCAAACGACCCTTGAAGAGGACCAAAGACTCGTCCACAGCTACTTCTTTGCCTGGAACATAGACCTCTGAAACCGATCTACAAAATGATTAAGTACAGGCCTAATCTTAAAAAGATTGTCAGAATCAGGGTAATCTCGTGGCAAGGCTAATGCATTGTCAACAAAATGCAGCATCCTAAGAAGAAGCAAACACTGATTACGACTCATGGTTGCAGGAAATATAGCTGTTGCCATCAAGGGACTAGTAGACCAATAAGAAGCCAGTGATGGCTTCCTTATAAACCCCATCAAGAGAGTCAAACCCAAAAACCTTTTCATCACCTCCAAATTTGTGGGAATCCACTGGGTCGCTCTAGAGTGTGGCCTAAGTCTAGCAGCGTTGTCCCTCAAATGCTGCTCCGCATACAAATTAGTCTGCTCAACAATCTCTTCCAAAAACACATCATCCATGAATAACTCAAAGAAATTGACAGGCAAAAAGTTCTCTGTATTGACTCTACACCCCGGGAGACCAGTAAAGGCAGGCAACTCTGGCTGCTCCATGTTTGGGGCAACCCAAAGTTCAGGTCTTCTAACGGGAAACCTATCAGCTCCAGGTTGCTGCACTAATGGCACATCAGTGTCCTCCTCTAAAACAGGCCCTTCATCTGCACTGAGTGTGGCTTCCTCATCAGAATATTCCTCTCCGACAGAAACTTCACTGTCAGAATCTCTCACTTCCTCCTCTGCCTCTCATGCAGAGTCCGTCTCATAATCATGATCAGACAATGACTCAAAAAGCATACCAGCCACCTGCTGAGCAGTCATCCTGCGGTTGGCCATGATCTTTCCTACGAAAGTTAACTGAACAAATGCACCACCAACAACCAGCACTGTGTAAGATAAGTAATAAAGTGTAGCTTTATCAGTCAGAGTTATAAACTCAAAACCTATACTGCTCACTTGTCTGGTAAAGCTTGACTCACAAGCAACTACTCTGCACAGACACAGCAATCACTAATGATATCCCACTAAAAAGAAAGAAAGAAAAGCAAATTAGAAATAAGACAACACAAATATCACTGTGCACAAATCTAAGGACAATTTCACACACAATCCTGCATTTAGTACACCACCTACAAACATGTCATTCATGCATGACAACAATACTCTTTTGGAGTAAATTGTTTTTACTTGCCTAAAACTTGCAACTATGCAAACCGCAGGTCAACCACTGCCAAAACCGCAAGGAGCCACAGCAAAGAAAGCAAAAGCTTTGAACTAGAACAAAAAAGATAATTTTTTTTATCACAAATGCAAATACTTCGTCAGTTGACAAACACCCCACCATCAAGCATTTAGAAATTGGTGCCTGAGTGGATTCTCCATAGGTTCAGATAGGCCTACTAAAAAATAGGCCTATCTGCACCAAGGAGGGCAGAAAATCCCTTTAGTAGTGTGTCCCCATCAGGAGTGACCCTTGCCCAAGGGGCCACCCCCAAACAAAAAAAACACACACACACACTATCCCTGGTGCCTAAGTGGCTTCTTCCCTCCTTGGGGGCAATGGGCCTAAAAAGAATAGGCCCATCTGCCCCAAAGGGGGGCAGAAATGGCCAACAGTTCAATGCCCCCTTGGGGGGGTGCCCCCTTGCCCAAGGGGACACCTCCCCACATAAATAAACATATTAAAGAAAACCCTGACATTCTAGTGGTTTCTGCCCCCTTTGGGGGCAGATCAGCCTAAACATAATAGGGCAATCTGCCCCCAAGGAGGGCAGAAATGGCCTTGGTACACGTGCCCCCAAAGGGGGGTGACCCTTGCCCAAGGGGCCGCGCCCCCCATCCACTAACACACACACACTATCCCTGGTGTCTAAGTGGCTTCTGCCCCACTTGGGGGCAGATGGGCCTAAAAAAAATAGGCCCAACTGCCCCCAAGGGGGGCAGAAATGGGTAACAGTTCAATGCCCCCCTTGCCCAAGGGGACCCCCCCCACACATAAATAAACATATAAAAAACAATCCCTGGCATTCTAGTGGTTTATGCCCCCCTTGGGGCAGATCAGCCTAAAAATAATAGGCCGATCTGCCCCCAAGGGTGGCAAAAATGGCCTTGGTACACGTGCCCCCAAAGAGGGGCGAGCCTTACCCAAGGGGCCACCCCCCCATCCACTAACACACACACGCACACTATCCCTGGTGTCAAAGTGGCTTCTGCACCCCTTGGGGGCAGATGGGCCTAAAAAAAAATATGCCCATCTACACCCAAGGGGGGCAGAAATGGCCAACAGTTCAATGTCCCCCATGGGGGGGCGCCCCTTGCCCAAGGGGATGCCCCCCCCACACATAAATAAACATATTTAAAAAATCCCTGGTGTTCTGGTGGTTTCTGCCCCCAAGGGGGGGCAGATCACCCTAAAAATAATAGGCTGTTCTGCCCTCAAGGGGGGCAGAAATGGCCACAGGTAACATGCCCCCAAAATGGGAGCGACCCTTGCCCAAGGGGCGCTCACATACACCAAAATCATGCCTTATAAAACAAAAAAATCATCTAGTGGTTTCTGCCCCCCTTGAAACAAGGGGCCGCTCCCCGACACAAAACACAGTATAGATACACAAAAAAAAATCCCTGGCGTCTATTGGGCATTCCTGCTGCCCCATCGCAATGCCTTTCCTTTCCCCCGGTGCCTCTTTGTTTCGAACTCCCCACCCGCCGGAGGAGAAACTCACCTGTTTCTCCCTCGATCGCACTGGAAGCAAATGGCTTCCAGTGCGACCGGCACCCTGTAATGATGTCAGCCCGCTGACATCATTTTGGGGGCATGGGTGCAAGGGGAAGGGCTTCCCCTTCCATCCCTGCCTTGGGGGGGGTGGGAGGGAAGCCCACAGAGGGAGCACTAGCGCTCCCTCTGAGCTCAGTACCCAGGACGTAATGGCTATGTCCTCGGCACATGAGCACTGTGCCGTTGGACGTAACCATTAAGTCCACGGCACAGAAGGGGTTAAGTGGGTGGCACAACCAGTGTTGCAGGCCCTCAAGTAGCATTTAATTTACAAGCCTTGGGTACGCGTAGTACCAACTTTATAGAAACATTCACGTAAATTAAATATGCCAAATGGGTACAAGCCGATTCTACCATGTTTTAGGGAGAAGGCAGTATAGCACTGATTACCTGTCGTAAAGTGCACAGAGTCATAAGGACAACAAAACTGAATTCAGCAACAATGGAGGGGCAAAGGTAAAAAGTCTGGGGATGGCTGTGCAGAAACGAGCAACTCTGACTAAAGAGTTTGTTTTTTTCTTGTTTGAATACAGTATATTCAAGTTCAAACATCCCATCCATTCACACACTGGCTGAATATATCCTTTAGAAGCATTCAAACCCTTGTGTTTAGAACAATTTTTTACTTACAAAGTATCAATATATGATTTCATATGCCTTATTGTTCATTTATTGCACTTTCTATGTAATATTCTATATAAAAAGATATGTTGCCAGAATGTGACAGTTCTTTAAGTCTATAATATAGGAGTATATAATCAAAATTAGATAAAAGATAGACATTTGTAGCTTAAAATATTTAAGGGATTATTTAGAATTTGATCTTCCCTATAATAGAATGAATGTAATGAGACTTGAATGTTGCTGCGTCCAAAGCCTTATGTGATTTTAAAATGGAAAAATCAAATCAGGTTTTCCCAATTAGCTGAGTAAAATCCAGCGTCAGATTTATAAAGGGACTATTTTGCTCTTGTGCCATGCAGGGTGTCACGAGGGCAACGCAATCCATAAATCAGATTTACCAAGCAGTGCAAAAACACTTTGCATGGCCCTGCATTGAAAATCTGGAGTAACACAAGGCAGTGCAAGCCGCCCTGGGAAGGCGTTCCATGGGTGTAGCGTGGGTGTTTCTACGCATCCACCCATGGAAATTGTCTCATTCCCAGATTTACAAACACTATTAAACCTAGGAAGGTGTCAAAATGTTACGCTTTCCCAGGGGAGCTGCAACAAGGAGAAATATTTTTTCTCCTCGTTGTTTCCTCTTTGTAAGTGTGCTGCATTCTGCAGCACACTTGGAGAGAGGAAGATGCCTCTGAAGATTGTTTTTGTGCAGGAAGGTGTCCCTTCTTGCAGAAAAACTATCCTTCCTGCAATGCAGCACGCTTGCAAGATGACACAAGGGTGCCTGTATTGGCTCTAGGCAGCCAAAAGTGTGCCAGCACTAGGAAAGGGCAGAAATGAGCTATGTAATGTTAAATGCAACACATTTCTGTCCCTTACATTTCACACAGCACTGCATAGCAAGGTGGCTGGCTGCTTTGCGTTGTATGAGTTTTTGGCTAAATATGGCTCTAAGTGTGGAAAGACCTACCAACTTGGAATCAGGCAGAGCAGAATTCCATGAGGTAATTTCACAGTGCCTGACACATATTGATGGCCTTAATGTGGTATCTTTGAAATGGTAGGGATTGTGTTAGCTTGTTATCTTTTGGACCTGGCCCTTGCAGGGTCATCCCCAAGCTTTTTGCCTTCTTCCTCCTATTTTTGTCTGACCTGTTTTTGTTGGCTTAGGACTCTGAGCACTTTACCACTGCTAACCAGTGCTAAAGTGTATATGCTCTCTGTCTAAAATGTTGATTGGTGATTGGTTTCTCCATGATTGGCATATTTAATTTATTAGTAAGCCCCTAGTAAAGTGCACTGTGTGTGCCCAGGGCCTGTAAATGCTACTAGTGGACCTGTAGCATTGACTGTGCCACATACATGAGTAGCCCTGTAAAAATGGCTCAGTCCTGCCATTGCAGTGTCTGTGTGTGAAATATTAAACTGCCATTTCGACCTGGCAAGTGCACCCACTTGCCAGACCCAAACCTTCCCTTTTACTACATGTAAGTCACCCGATGTAGGCTAAAGGCAGCCCCATTGGCAGGGTACAGTGTATTTGAAAGGTAGGAAATGTACTGGTGTGATTTTAAGTCGTTTTTCACTAGTCCAAGGACTATTTCTTCATACAGGGTAACATGGGAATTGCCTTGAAGTATCTTTTAAGTGTAATGTCCAATTGGGAGCAGGTAGAGATATGGAGTTCGGGGTATCTGAACAATTTAAAAATACGACTTTTGGTGAACTTGTTTTTTAAATTGTATGTTTGAAAATGCCACTTTTAGAAAGTGGGCATTTTCTTGCTTAACCGTTCTGTGCCTCTGCCTAGCTGTGGCTACACATCTTGGTCAGGATGACAGTTGAGCTGTTTGTGAATTCACTCTAGACAGTCACACAAAGGGAGCTGAGTTATTCCCTGCATATCCTGATGGGTTATCCTGAGCTAGAGTGGTGGGAGGAGCTGACACTTGCATCTGAATGGGGCTGTGCCTGTCCTTACACAAAGCAATCTCCAACCCCCTGGTGTGTGTCTGGAGCCAGGGCAGGAAAGGCAGGGTCTTCTGCACTACAGAGACTTCTCTTTGAAGTGTGCCTACTAATGGGTATAAGTACTGGACCTCTGACCCCACAAAGTTACAACACTTCTCGACTGAGGACATCCTCTACACATCCAGTAGAGCTGGATGGTGTAGGAGGCACTGCCACTCTGCTTGTTGCTTTGCTGTGCTGGCATGCTGCTCGCTGCTTCTGTCTTGGTAGTTAAAGGAATGGACTTGACTTTCTCCATCCTGCTTTCCAAGGATCTCCGAGGGCTTGAACTGAGCTTGCCTCCTGTTAAGGAGTCTCTTGGCCATCAAAAACTTCACCTGCTATCACCTGGGCTCTCTTGCTCAGAGGCCTGACTTGTCAAGTGGTGCAAAATCCAGTTCCTGAGCCTTGGAAGTAAGCTCTGGTGCAACCAAGAAGAAACTACGATCATGGACTCCAGAGCAACTTCAAAACCAGTGCTGCTCTCGGACGCCACACCACTGCCTGCACTGGAGCCACGTTCCCGCTGAGTGCAATGACCATGACCTGCAATGCAGGCCCGATGGCGCCTCACAGCCTCCAAAGTCCTGCCACCGCGTGAATCCTGAGTGCCATGTCACCGACTTCCGTGGTACCCGATTCCACCACAACAACTGTGGACCCATGGTGTGATTGCAACACTGCAAAGTCGATGTCTCGAATCTTGACCTGCTGGATTCATTGACCCAACCTTGTCATAAGGAACCGAAGTCTCACCACTGACGTTGCATCACCTCCCCAGAAACCGTAAGGAACCGATGCTTCACGTCTCCTCCCTAGTAGTAAGGAACCAACGCCTCATCTCCCCAGTAGTAGTAAGGAAACGAAGCCGCACAGCTTCAGCGACCTCTCATCTTCTCGACTCTGTGCAACTTCTTTATTTCCTCATCGCTTTCCAAGGTACTGTATCTGGGATCCCTGTGACTCTATGACTGTCCCGCGCTCTCTCCCAAGTGGGGTTGGACTGTTGGAAGTGACTCCATCAAAGTGCTGTGATGGCCCCAGTTGGAGCTGATGTGTTTCTAAGCGCTATATTATGATTTAATCTTTGAAAATGTGTATCTTTACTTGTATATGGTGGATTTTTGTTGTTTTAGTCTTGTTTTTCTCTGATAAATATTGGCTATTTTTCGAAACTGGTATGGGTACGTTTGTGGTGTTTTCATTGTATTACTGTGTGGATGTACAAATACTTTACACATTGCCTCTGAGATCAGCCTGTCTGTTTTTGGCAAGCTACCAAGGGGGTGACCAGGGGGTATCTTACTTGTGTGACTTCCTTACCCTGACTAGAGAGAGGGTCCCTACTTCGACAGGTTGCATACCACTGCCAGCTAGATACCCTATTTCTAACACCATCCTATGATAAACAAGCATTGGCAAAGTAGATAGGTCTAGGGCTGGCTGCCAGTATTTTTCCTATTGCTGTTCTTGTTTTGTTCTATCGTGATTTTTGCAAAACTGTTTTTTTGGGGGAAGCTGCTGGGCCCTCATCAATTTAAAAAAAGATGGCTATAGGCAAACATATGATTTTGGTCTAACAAATCACACATTGAAATTGCAAAATGCAAATATTGGGACAATTGTGCCAAGTATTTGCAGGCTTATCTGAGTGCAGTCCTGGCACGCTCTGCTATGAAAAACAAACTTTACCGCAGGGAGTTGCTTCATTAAATTCAAGGGTGTGTCTGAGCTCATAGTTGTTTAAGGTTGCATAAATCTAAAAGTCGCACTTGACTTTTTGATTTGTGCTTCATACTAATTCAACTATAGGCATACAATAGAAATGCTGCACATTCACCCTTCTTCATAATTTATCAAATTCACAATTGCTAAACTCTCTGATAGCTAGATACACAAGAAATTGACAGGCTTATAATTGTCACGGTTTACTCGTCGCTTACGGCTTGGGCCAATTGGAATTGCAGGATGATCTCGATTATTGTAGGTCCTGCTCTGACCAAGGTAAGGGCGGCCCTTTCTGGTAGCCACGGTGCTGCTGATAATGATACGTCAAAAGGCAGTCCGTGCCCTCCAGAAGGAGTCCCAGAGGAAAAACCCAAAGGGAAAAAACCTCTATGACTGAAACTCCCTGGAACAGAGAATAAGCACAAAAAAAAGTCTATGGAGCAACAGTAGTTCCCCTCCCCCCCGATCCCCGGGTTCATCCGGATACAGACAGAAAAAACAACAGACCAAAAGAGGAGCGTGAACAGAAGAGGCATCTTCCCAAGAACACTCGCTAAGAGGATAACCCTTCCAATGAAAGAGATATTGGAGATGGTTTCGGAATATAGGGGAATCACATATTTCTTGAACTTTCTACTCATGTTCATCATTCACCAACAGAGGAGGAGGATAGGTGAATTGTCTATGAAAAGGATCAGACTTATAGGGCTTCAGTTGTGAGACGTGAAATACAGGATGTATCTTCCAAGTTCGAGGCAAACGAAGACAGAAGGATACCGGATTGATCTTTTGAAGAATGAGGAAAGGTTCATAATAGCGGGTTTGAACTTGTTTTGTGACAAATGGAGAGGTAAGAATCTGGAAGAAAGCCAGACTTTGTCTCAGACTTGATAAGATAGGGCATCACATCATCTCAAATCATCCATCCTTTTCATCTGTTGTTTGGTAGACAGAAGATTAGAATGTATAATACGTTGAATGTTACTGTTGGACTTTTTGTCTTATGCAGGGTCATCCCCAGTCTTTTTGCCTCCTTCCTCCTCGTTTTTCTGACCTCTCGCTGTTGGCTCTAGGACTCTGAGCACTTTATCACTGCTGACCAGTGCTAAAGTGCAGGTGATCTCCCATCTAAAGTTGGTATGATTGGCTTATACCTAATTGGCATATTTCATTTAACTATAATTCCCTTGTACAGTGGTATCTCTATACCCAAGGCCTGTAAATTAAATACTACTAGTTGGCCTGCAGCGCTGCTTGCGCCACCCACTGAAGTAGACTTTCAAACCTGTCTCAGGCCTGCTAGCGCAGGGCCTGTGTGCAAAGTTTTCTGCCACAGGGACCTGGGATCTAAACTTACTTGCCAGGCCCAGAACTCCCCTTTTACTACATGTAAGTCACCCCTAAGGTACGCCCTAGCTAGCCCTATGGGCAGGGTGCCATGTATGTAGAAAGGCAGGACATGTGCCATATTGCATGGCCTGTCCTGGTAGTGACAAACAGCGTAACTTGGTGTCTCACTGCTGTGAGTGCTGCCTTCCACCTGAGGCCCTCCACCTGAGGAACTTGTCTTAAGATTCTGCTCCCCAGGGGCAGGGTACTGTGGCCCCTGACCCCTGCATCAATTTCTTCACGAGGGGTGCTTCTCCGTGGTTGCAGCTGTCATAGCGCTGATTGCAGCGCGCTTATGGAGCCTTGGGAGCTCGTAGGCTCCTTGCTGCATTGTGCCCCTTTAAATAAGATCACCACAGCGGCCCGGGAAGCTGAAAGAACACTCGCGCACCGCATCGGGTGCAGGCGAGTGTCTGCTCGGGCCCCAGAGGGGTCCGATCTTCTTGTGGCTTCACGGCAGGACCAGGGGAAGGCGCGGGGAGTGCCCCCTGGCCTCTGCGTTAGGAGCAGGACGCTCCTTTTCTGCTGTTAGGAAAAACAGGCATTATTGTGGGCCCCCCCCCTTGGTGGAAGGGCCAGTGTAAGCCCGCGGGGGCCCCCAGAGATCGCAGGTCCCGGGAGGGGCCTGTCATTAAACGGGAGAGGGTGCGTGGTGCACCCCTCCTCCCCTAAGTTGTTTTTGCTGCCTTTGGCCCCCCTCGTGAGGGCCGGTTGAGGCCCTGGGGGGCCCCCAGCAATCATGGTCCACGGAGGGGCCTGTCTATAAAAGAGAAGAGGTGCATGTCGCCCTCCTCTGACCCCAGAGTATAAGGAAGGCCACCCATGTGCGCATAGGAGCGCCGGGGGCCCCATTGTTCACCTTCTAGGCACTGGAGGTGCCTTCATCCAACCAGGTACTGTTTAAAGGACCAATGTAGTTGCAATCCAAAGTTCTTTCTACAGACTTTTGTTTGATTCATATATTACCTACCTGCGTTTGATGTTTTTACATATGTGTATGCAAATGTTCCCTTTATGGACGTGCTTGCTAATATGTTTTTCTAACTTGCCATATGTTTTCTAATGTTCCTACGATGGGCATTTAATGATATTTTTATGACAAATGCTGTGATGTAATAACGTGTTTTCCTGACTACTGCTTATGTTGCAGAATACTGAGTAACCTGTGTGTTATGTGTGACTACTGCTAGGTTGCAGATTAACTAATGTGTAACGTTCTGACAACTGCTAAGGTAGCAGGATAGTACTGATATGTGATGTTTGGTCTGATAATTGCCTTGTGTACAATACAGTATATTTTCATATAATCTGGTGTTGTGTTTCCATTGTGGTGGGGATATTGCGTCACGTGTGTTGTGTGTGTTGTGCAAACGCTTTACACATTGCCTCTGGGTTAAGCCTGACTGCTCGTGCCAAGCTACCAAGGGGGTGAGCAGGGGTTATCTTGGACGTGTAACTCCCTTGCCTTGACTAGAGTGGGTAAGTTCTGCCTGGCTGAGGTGCATACCCTAGCCAACAAGAAACCCCATTTCTAACAGTTACGTAACCTCTGAGAAAATGAGGTGATTGCAGGAAGTGCAGAGAATTCTTTTATGATAGCAGAAAAAGGACTTGAGATTAAAACCATATGAGCAGAAGAAAGGAGTGACTTTTGAGGCACTATGTACTGTGTTATTATATGAAAATGCAGCAATGGGTAAGTATGTATACCAGTCATTCTGAGTAGTATTGCAGACACAGCATAAATATTGTTTGAGTCCTTGGTTCAGGTGTTCTGTTTGCCCATTACTCTGAGGATGATACCCAGATGATAAGGCTACCTCTATCTGTAGTGTTTCACAAAAATACTTCCAAAAGCGTGACATGTATTGAGGGCCACGGTATGAAATAATAACTTGAGGGAGACCATGAAGGCGAAACATTTCTTGTATAAAGATTTGATTTAATTCTTTGGATGTGGGTAGTTTCTTTGTGGAGTAAAATGAGCCATCTTAGTAAATGAATCCACAGTCACCATTATAACTCGATTCCCTGCTGAGGGAGGTAAGGAACACATGAAATCGGTTGATACGGTATGCCAAGGGGCTGGTGCAATGGGTTAGGGTTGAAGCAGTCCTGTAGGCTTGGTATGGGGTATTTTTGTTTGAGCACAGATGGGACAAGACGCCACATAACTCTCAGTATCTTTCTTAAGTGTAGGCCACCGGAAGGAGCGAAGGAGAAGTTCCTGTGTGGCTTTGAAACCACGATGGCCTGCCAAAGGGGAGTCATGACACATTTGTAGTACTTTCCTTTGAACTGTCTTAGAAGGAAGGAACAACTCATCTTTATGGTAGTAATACCCCTTAACCTTGCGTAATACTGGACGTAGATCTTTCATTTCAAGTTCAGAGAGGGTTGAGTACTCAGACCGTACTTTATCAAGAAAAGGCTGTACTAGTCCAATTATTTTGTCTGGTTCAATGAGGTGTTGTGAAGGAGGATTAATACTTTCTGGATAGCGTCGTGACAGGGCGTGTGGCAGAATATTTTGAGAACCCGGTATATAGGTTATATAAAGGTCAAATTGGCTAAAGAAGAAAGCCCAACAGGCTTGGCGACTGTTCCGACATTGAAAGTTTTGTAGACACTGTAAATTTAGATGGTCTGTTCTTACTTCAAATGGTTTCCTAGATCCCATAAGGAATTGTCTCCACTCATTACAGGCAGTTTTTAGAGCTAGAAGTTCTCATTCTAAAACTGAGTAATTGCGCTCAGAATCAGATAACACATGGGACAAATAAAACATCGAATGTTCTAATCCATTGTCGTTCTGTCTTTGTAACAATGTGGCCCATATGGCTGTTTCTGAAGCATCAGTGACTACAATAAATTGCTTGATGGTATTAGGACGCTGTAGTACAGGAGCTTGGGTGAAAGCATGTTTTAGGTTTTGGAATGCATTTTCAGCTACTTATAGCCAGACAAAAATGTTCCGTAAATTCTCTTTTCTAAGAGTTTGTGTGATTTGGCTGGTTTGTTGAGCAAAATCTGCAATAAATTGGCGATAGAAGTTGGCCAGTTCTAAAAAACACTGGGTTTTTTTTATAGAAGAGGGGGACGGCCAATCTAAGATGGCCTGAACCTTCTCTGGATCCATGGAAATACCGACTTGACTAATATGATACCCTAAATATTTTACCTCAGTCTTGTCAAATTCACATTTTTTGGATTTTCAGAAGAGTTGGTGTTGTCTGAGTCTGTCTAGAACTTGAAGTACATGCATGGTATGATGTTCTGGATGTCTGGAATATATTAGGATATCATCTAGGTATATTACTACGGTTTGGTTTAAACGGTCGGAAAATACTGAATCCATAAATCTCTGAAAAATAGAGGGGTCATTGGTTAAATAAAAAGGAATTACCCAACATTTGTAATGACCAAAGGGTGTACGAAACGCGGTTTTCCATTCATCACCTTCCTGTATTCTTAGAAGATGGTAGGCTCCACTTAGGTCTAACTTAGTAAATATCTGCGTCCCTCTGACTGCATCCAAAATATATTTTATTAGAGGTAGCGGATACTGTTTTTTTATGGTAATCTTATTCAATCCATGAAAGTCTATATAGGGACATAGATCCACCATCTTTATAGGCACAAAGAAGAGGGGAGCCCCAGCGGGGGAAGAAGACAGTGCAATAAGACCACTCTGTATATTTTCTTGCAGATATTCCTTGAGTACCTTCTTTTCAGGTTCAGTAAGAGAGTACATTCTACCAAAAGGGGCAACAGCACCATGTTCCAGGGGAATGGTACAGTCATATTCTCCATGTGGAGGTAGTACTGGTTTTGTGGGTTTTTGAAACACATCTGCATAGCCCAGACAATGAGTAGGTACCCCTTGGATGGAGTTTATTGAACAACCTACTTCTGGTACCGTTGATAACATTTTCTTTGGTGACCAATATGTTCCTGAGTAATAAGAGAGGTCTTGACAAAATTGGGAAGAAAGAGAAATAGTTCTGGTTTCCCAATAGATGTAAGGATTATGCTGCGTAAACCATGGTATTCCTAGGATTATTGTATGATTAGGTGAGGAGATCAGATCAAAAGAGACATGTTCCTGATGTTTTCCGAAATGTATACATAAGGTAGGAGTAGTGTTGATGACAGGACCGGAAGCTAATAGAGATCCATCAACTGTATGAACTTGCTCTGAAATGTCCTTGGATATTCGAGGAATTTTGTGTTCCATAGTCCATGTCTCATCCAGATATATTCCACTGGCTCCACAGTCTAATAATGCCAACGCACTTTCTTCCCGACCATCCGGTAACTGCAGTGTAATAGGTAAAAGAAAGATGGCAGTTGCATCTTCCTTAGAAGAACAAATAGAAGGTATCTCAGAAAATCCCATTCCCTCCTTTCTCATAGAGGACCGGAATTGGTGTTTCCTGGAGACTTCACAGGATGGACTGGGCAGGTACGTAGCAAATGGCCAGGATCTCCATAGTAGAGACATAGGTGGTCATTCTGACCTCGGCGGTAAAAGGCGCTTACCGCCGGTCAGAAGACCGCCATAACACCGCCGCGGTAAACCGCCACGGTCATTCTGACCCGGAACTGGCAAACCGCCAAAAACCCGACATCCACAAAAGTCCGCCACACCAAAGGTCAGCGAAAAACTGGCGATGACCAAACCTCCACCGTCACGCCAACAGAAAAACGCCCATGCCATTACGACCCATGAATCCACGAGGCGGTCTTTCAACCGCGGTATTCCATTGGCGGTACACATCGCCGCAGTCGAAATACACACACCCTTACAAAACACAACCACATTGGACAATTTGTAACACACACACCTGATACACATACAAACAACACTCCCACACACCCAATACAATATAAAACACACACCCACATCACCTACAAACCCCTTTGAAAAAAAAAAACGACATAAAGCCAGCGATAGACAACACTGCTTAGACAACACCATCACACAGAGGCAAACCACACCATCACCCACACAATATCCACGCACAAAACACCACACATCACCACACTCATCAACACATACACCACCCCACACCTCATCCACATCACCCTATGGCACCCCAAAGACACCCCCGGTTCTCAGACGCCGAACTCCGGGTCATTGTGGAGGAAATAGTTCGGGTAGAGCCCCAGCTCTTTGGGACACAGGTGCAGCACACCACCATTGCCAGGAAGATGGAGCTATGGCAAAGGATAGTCGACAGGGTCAACGCTGTGGGACAGCATCCACGAAATCAGGATGACATCAGGAAGCGCTGGAACGACCTACGGGGGAAGGTGCGTTCCATGGTATCAAGGCACAACATCGCGGTGCAGAAGACTGGCGGCAGTCCCCCACCTACTCCCCCAGAATTTACAGCATGGGAGGAGTAAGTCTTGCACATCCTGCATCCTGAGGGCCTCGCAGGAGTATCTGGAGGAATGGACTCTGGTAAGTCAAATCTTAACTACTTCTTCCCACCCCCACCCCACCTGCATGCCAGCATATACCCCCACCCTCACCCCCGCCCCCATCACACCTACTCCCTGCAAATGGCTCACCATCACAACCCACCCATCCCAACACCAAGACCTGCATGCGTCCACAAAGCATGGACACCCATCACCAAAGCATGCCCACTGCACATACACATCTCCCCCACAAGCCACCCTCACAAACGCCCACACACAGGAATGCGAGCCCTGGGGTACACGGGCACCTACCCATTGACCGATATGGCACACACTGAAGCAATAACCATACCTCTATACCCCTGCAGGACCCGAAAGCCACCACACCGCCCAGGAGGGTCCAGAAATGTCCATCCCACCCCCAGAAGAGGCCACCAGTGATGACAGCAGCTCTGTCTCCCTGGACCCAGATGACCAGCCCGGACCATCGGGGACCTCTGGACAGTCGGTTCCCCTCACACAGCCACAGGCCACAGCAGACCCCACCCCCTCTGGGAACACCAGCACAGCTCCCACCCAGCGGGCCCATGCCTCTGTCTCCAGGACACGTCAATCAGCACTACAGGGCACCCAGGTTAACCCACCACCCCAACAACAACAGGGACCTGGGGGCAGTGGTAGTGGGCACACGGTCCAGGGGACAGAGGTCCAGGGAAACAGGGGAACTGGGAGGGCTGCTGTGCGACAGGGGGGGGACAGGCCAAGGGAACCCACTCTCCACGAGGCCTTCTACTCCATCATGGGAGCATACCACCACTCCCAGGAGACGATGGCGACGGTACTGGCCAGGTTCCAGGAGATCCAGGTCATGCAGGAGCAACAGTACATGGGGTTCAGGGAAGAACTTAGAATCATCAGTTCCGCAATGGGCACCATCGTAGGGGCACTCAACCAGATTGTCACCACATTTCGGGACCATGTGTCACTAGCATGGACCAAGAACAGGCAACCACCTCCGCCGGCGCTAGTGGACAGGAGGCCCCCACACAACAACAGGCCACCAGAACCCCACCTCCTGCAGAAGAAGAACCACCCCACAAGCGGGGCCTGAGATCTCGTAAGAAGACAGAGTAGGTTGTCAAGTAGGTTGTCAAGACCCCCGCCAGCAAAGGATACCCCCTGATGTCATCCCCCTGATGTCATCCCACTGTCCCACATTGTCACCCCGTCCAACCTTTAACTGCCCCTGCTCCACCTTCCACAGGCATATGGACAATGCACCTATGAGACTGAAAAGCTGGACTCTGCCATGGACATTCCTCCACCATCACCCATCACCGATTTCCCACCATGTCCCTAAATTCAGCATTTTAATAAAAACACTTATTGCACAAAAACAATCTGGAGTCTGCCTGTATTGTGAACAAATGTATTGAACATAATGCTGCCAAAATGTCCAGTTACACAGTGATGAAAACATACCACTGTCATACAGCTGTAGTCCATGGGGAAACAAAGCAGAGGTCACTCAGTGGGGGCCACATCTCTGAAATTGGAAGGGAAAGTCACAACTCAGTTAACATACACTGGGGGAATAGGTCAGACAGTAGAGAGGCAGGAGACTGTAAGTAACTGTAAAATGCGGGTGTTGATTCTTACCAGTGTGTCATTGAAAATACTGTAGTATCACTGTGTCCCTGTTGTCTGTGTCGTCCCCATCGTCTTCCTCCTCTTCACTCTCCACAGGTTCCACCGCTGCCACAACACCACCATCTGGACCATCCTCCTGCAGGAAAGGCACCTGGCGTCGCAAAGCCAGGTTGTGAAGCATACAGCAGGCCACGATGATATGACACACCTTCTTTGGTGAGTACATTAGGGATCCACCTGTCATATGCAGGCACCTAAACCTGGCCTTCAGGAGGCCGAAGGTCCGCTCAATCACCCTCCTAGTACGCCCATGGGCCTCATTGTACCGTTCCTCTGCCCTGGTCCTGGGATTCCTCACTGGGGTCAGTAGCCACAACAGGTTGGGGTAACCAGAGTCACCTATTAGCCACACACGGTGTCTCTGTAGCTGTTCCATCACATAAGGGATGCTGCTATTTCGCATGATGTACGCGTCATGCACTGACCCAGGGAACTTGGCATTTACATGGGAGATGTACTGGTCAGCCAAACAGACCACCTGGACATTCATCGAATGATAACTTTTTCTGTTCCTGTACACCTGTTCACTTCCTCTGGGGGGTACCAAAGCCACATGGGTCCCATCAATGGCACCAATGACGTTGGGAATATGTCTAAGGGTATAGAAATCACCCTTCACTGTAGCCAAATCCTCCACCTCAGGGAAAACAATGTAGCTCCGCATGTATTTCATCAGGGCAGACAACACTCTGGATAAAACCTTAGAAAACATAGGCTGAGACATCCCAGATGAAATGGCCACTGTTGTTTGGAATGATCCACTAGCCAAAAAATGGAGTACTGACAGAACCTGCACTAGAGGGGGAATCCCTGTGGGTTGGCGGATGGGTGACATCAGGTCTGGCTCCAGCTGGGCACACAGTTCCTGTATAGTGGCACGGTCAAGTCTGTAGGTGAGTATGACATGTCGTTCTTCCATTGTCGACAGGTCCACCAGCGGACTGTACACGGGAACAGCCCTCCATCTCCTCACAAGTCCCTGTGGACGGTGCCTAGGAAGGACAACATGGAGCACAACCCACAGGTATGTTCACACAGCTTGCACTGTACACGATTCTCTATGCATTGAATGGCATGTATGAGTGGCAATGCAAGGCCTAGGCCTGTGTGACGCAGTAGAAATTAAGCCATGTGGGCCTTTGAAATGGCGGCTGCCTGACCTGTGAAGTGTGACAATGTGATGTGAGCTCATTGCGCTGGCGTGGCACACCGTGGCGGTAGGCGGTCGAAGACCGCGGTGCAAAGCCGCATTGGTTAACATTGAACCCTATGGGTTTCAGGAGCCAATGGGGATGTGCGCCGGAGGTCGCGGTACGCACCGCCGCGGTACGCACCGCCGCGGGCGTAACCGCCATTTTCTATCTGCTTAATCACTCGAGACCTGATCATCCACAGGAGAGGACCTATACTGCAAGTGCTGCTGTGACCTCGGTCTGGAAGTGACAATGGCAGCTGCAACTGGGGAAAGGACCCCTGCCTTCACTTCAGAAGAGTTGGAGACACTCGTGGATGGGGTCCTCCCCCAGTATGCGCTACTCTACGGTCCTCCAGACCAACAGGTAAGTACACTGGGACCATGCTTTGTGGGCAATGCCTGGGTTGAGTGGGGTGAATGAACAATGGTGGTGAGGGGAGCGAATGAGGAATGCATCGCACGACAGATGAGAGCATGTGCCACATGGCAAGGTTGGGGAGGGGGGGCCACTCACATCGACCATGCAGAAAAGTGATGATGTTTCTTTTCCCACCCTGTACATGTCACATAGGTCAGCGCCCATCAGAAGATCGACATTTGGCGTGCCATCGCCAAGGACGTCCGGGCCCTGGGGGTCCACAACAGACGGGGCACCCACTGCCGCAAGAGGTGGGAGGACATCCGCCGCGGGAGCAGAAAGACCGCCGAGGCTCTGCTGGGGATGGCCTCTCAACCTAGGAGGGGTGCCACACGGCAATTGACCCCCCTGATGTCCCGGATCCTGACAGTGGCCTACCCCGATTTGGATGGGCGCGTGAGGACATCACAGCAGACACAAGGGGGTGAGTACCAGCACATTCTGCTATCTTTGCGCGCAGTGGAGGTGCCTGGGTGGGGGAGGAAGGCTGTGGGTATCCATAGGCCAGGGCGATTTCTGTAGGCTAGGCCCCTCCGTGAGGCATGGCCCTGTGCCCCCACCCCCCACCTCTGTAGGGTGGCTAGTACAGCTATTCATGGCCCTGTGTCATCTATGTGTGCAGTTGTCGTCCATAGGCTGGTAGGCCATGTCCCAGTGATTGAGTAGTGTAACCCAAGTGCGCGGCGTAGTGCAGTGGGCTTCTGTGTCTGTCCTCTCCGCCAACGGTGTCGCCAATGCATGCACTCAACATGTCTTTATTTCTTCTCCCCCCCCATTTTTTTTGGTCTTCCTGTTCATGTGTGCATTAGCATCATCAGGTGGAGGAGAAGTGGCATCGGCGCACGAGGGAGCTGCAACTCACATGGCCCCGGAGGGCCATGCAACCGACTCCGAGTTCACCAGTGAGACGGAGGGCAAGGGGAGCTCCACAACGGGGACCCGTGGAGACGTCAGCGACACCAACACGTCCTCGGAAGGGAGCTCCCTTGTGGTGATGGCAACATCCGTGCCCACCGCTACAACAGGTACAGCCGCCACCCAGCGCACCAGCTCCGCCCTCCCAGCAGCCCCTCAGCGTTCGCCCCGTGCCCGCTCGGCCAGGAAGCCGGCCATCTCCTTAGCCCCAGGCACCTCAGGCCCTGCCCCAGTTACCCCTGCTGCCCTCAGTGCGGAGATCATTGACCTCCTCCAGACGCTCATTGTTGGGCAGTCTACCCTTTTGAATGCCATCCAGGGTGTAGAAAGGGAGGTGCATCGGAGCAATGCATACCTGGAGGGCATTCATTCGGGTCAGGCTGCCCATCAGCGATCGTTCAATGCTCTGGCCTCAGCACTGACGGCAGCCATTGTCCCTGTCTCCTGCCTCCCTCCTCCAACTCCCTCCATCCAGTCCCACTCCCGTGTTCCTCTGCCTATCCCAGCCACACCTACAGACCAGCCTGCACACACCTCAACACCCAAGGGCAGCTCATCCAGACATAAGCACCACAGATCACACAAGCATTCACCCACGCAACATCCACATGCAGACATGCCAACAGCCACTGCCTCCTCTGTGTCCCCCTTCCTCCTCGTCTCCCTCCTCCCTCCCTGTGACGTCTCCACTCACACCTGCATGCACACCACCATCAGCCAGTACGTCCATCACCAGCACACCCTCCAGAACACTCCGCACACGTGCAGTCACCACCACCCCCACTGCCATTTACACGTCCCCTGTGTCCTCTCCCACTGTGTCTGTCACCCCCTCTTCCAAACCACACAAACGCAGGCAGCCACCCACCCAACAGCCATCCACCTCACGACAGCCTCCGTCACAAGCACCTGCACCCAAAGACAGCACACTTGACTCTCCTACAACCACATCCTCTTCCTCCACTCCCATACCCACTACAACTACCCGTCCCTGTCTTTCTAAATTGATTTTCCTTTCCAACCTTGACCTCTTTCCAACAACTGACCCACCCCCTCCATCTCATAAGACTCCAATCAGCACCTCAGCCACCACAAGCCCTGCATCTACTAGGACCATAGTTCAGGGCTATTGGAGTCCACCAGCTCCTAGGGCAGGAACATCGGCCAGCAGCAAGGGGACAGCCAGCCCACCCCCTGGGAAGAGGGCCAAAAAAGTGAAGGGCCGGCGCGACTGGCCTGAGACGGCTGCCCCCAAGGACACTAGCCTTGCCCCGTCACCTGGCACATCCACAAAGGGAGGCAAGGGCCCCAGAGATTCTGCGAAGGAGGGCAAGGGCAGCAGGGCGGACAAGTCCGGCAGCAGGCGACCTGCCCGGGGGGGGCCCACCAGCCCCATTTGGGGTGTGACGGAGGACACCCACGGGCCCAGGACTCCAGCACAGAAGGGCCCCACAAGCGAAAGGTCGGATGGCGACTGAGCAGGAAATATTGGCCAGATCTGGTTCCCTAGGAACACAAGACAAGCACCGCTGAACAGGGCCCCGGCAAGACAAGCACCGCTGAACAGGGCCCGCCGTGCTGAACAGGACCCCGGCAAGACAAGCACCGCTGAACAGGGCCCGCCGTGACAAGCACCGCTGAACAGGGCCCGCCGTGAGAAGCACCGCTGAACAGGGCCCCGCCAAGACAAGCACCGCTGAACAGGGCCCCGCCAAGACAAGCACCGCTGAACAGGGCCCCGGCAAGACAAGCACCGCTCCGCTGGGCCCTTCCTCTCAAGCACCGCTCCGCTGGGCCCTTCATCTCAAGCACTGCTACGCTGGGCACCGCCATCTTTGAACTGCTCTGCTGGGCCCTTCCTGTCAAGCACTGCTCCGCTGGGCCCTTCATCTCAAGCACCGCTCCGCTGGGCCCTTCATCTCAAGCACCGCTCCACTGGGCCCTTCCTGTCAAGCACCGCTCCGCTGGGCCCTTCCTCTCAAGCACCGCTCCACTGGGCCCTTCCTGTCAAGCACCGCTCCGCTGGGCCCTTCCTCTCAAGCACCGCTCCGCTGGGCCCTTCCTGTCAAGCACCGCTCCGCTGGGCACCGCCGTCTCTGAACTGCTCTGCTGGGCCCTTCCTGTCAAGCACCGCTCCGCTGGGCCCTTCATCTCAAGCACAGCTCCGCAGGGCCCTTCATCTCAAGCACCGCTCCGCTGGGCCCTTCCTGTCAAGCACCGCTCCGCTGGGCCCTTCCTCTCAAGCACCGCTCCGCTGGGCCCTTCATCTCAAGCACCGCTCCGCTGGGCCCTTCATCTCAAGCACCGCTGGCCCATTGGCAGGGCCGGATCTGTGTCGGGCAGGGCTTCACGAAGCACTCTGGCCACCATGCCTCCTCCATAACCAGTGGAGTCTGTAATCCACCTGATGGACTGTGGCTTTGCACTTCCCAGGATGTAACAGTGGTCAACCAACCCACTGTTTAGACTTGAGAGACTGTGGCTTTGCACTCCCCAGGATGTAACAGTGGTCAACCCACCCACTGTTTAGACTTGAGAGACTGTGGCTTTGCACTCCCCAGGATGCAGCAGTGGGCAATCCACCCACTGTTTAGACTTGAGAGACTGTGGCTTTGCACTCCCCAGGATGCAGCAGTGGGCAATCCACCCACTGTAGAGACTTGAGAGACTGTGGCTTTGCACTCCCCAGGATGGTACAGTGGGCATGGAGGCCCCTCGTGGATCTGGCGTCCTGGACTCATGTGGCTGAGGTTCCCTTCCCCCTGAGGTGCCTGTAGTTTTATTATCTGATGCCCCAGCAGTGTTCTCTCCAATGGAATCAGGTCTCGTGTGTGGGCTTTGCCCATGTGTTTTGGCCTATGTATATAATGTTCATGATGTTATTTATTTTATTTATATATTTCATATTTCACATTACTTCAAATGTGCTATAATATACTTCAATTTTAATGATCATTTTATTTTGTCTTTGCATTATTCCGTGGGGTTTGGGGGGTGTCACTCTGACTTGTTGCTCTGCATTGGTGTGTAGGTATTTGGGGGGGGGGGTGTATCGCGTATGTGTGTGCCCGTAACCTTTCCTCCTCCCCCTCCCCTGTGTCGTAGGTGCAGTACTCACCGTTGTCGTCTGCACCGGCGTTCGAGCTCCTGGTAGAGGACCAGGTAGACAATAGCTGGTAGGATGTTTAATTCGGGTTCCATGCTGTCCTGATTCCTCGTGGAGTGTATAGAGGTGAGCGTTTTCCCGTTCGTAGTCTGTTTCCGCCGTGTTTTTATCGGCGGGGCTCCCGCCCCGGAAAATGTGGCGGATTGGTGAGTTGTGATAGGGTGGGCGGTACATTGTCTGCCGCCTGCCTGTTGGCGGTGACCTCCGCGCTGTTTGTTTGTCCCGCCGTGGCGGTCGGAGTGCTAAAGTGGCGGGCTGTGTTGGCGGTTCCCGCCAGGGTCAGAATTCCATTTTTTTTACCGCCTGCTTGTTGGCGGGTTGGCCGCCGCTTTATCACCGACCGCCAGGGTTGGAATGACCCCTTCAATCCTTTCCTTAATCTATTTCCGCGTTCACTAGCAGTTAGAGGACCACATAGGTTCCTCCTCCGCAGCTTCTCTCAAATCAGGTTGAGACTCTTCGGACCGATGGATGGTGGTACGTGGGTTCCCTGCATGAGATGGTCCACGATTCTTTCTCTTTTCCAACTTGCGTTCATGTAGATGATACTTTATGGAGAGTGCTAGGTCCATTAAACTTTGTAAATCTTCCACTCTAGCTGAATGTACCAGTTCGTCTTTTATCTCCTCTTGAAGACCTCTTCGAAAAAGGGTTACGAGAGTACGTTCTACCCAAGTAGTTTCTGCTGCCAGTTGTCTAAAATGTGTAATATATTGTAGAACATCCTGGGTCTCTTGCTGGATGTCACATAAGTCTTCCTCAGCAGAAGACTCCAGTCCCGGGCGTTCAAACCTTTGTTTAAAGGCAGCAACAAAAGCTGAATAGTCAGATAGCACAGAATCATTGGAAGCTACCAAATGAGTCGCTCAGGCTAAAGCAGGACTGGAGAGGGCACTATTTAAATATCCCACTTTACTTTTATCTTGCTCAAATTGGGAAGATCAAAATGCAAAATAGACTGTCAGGGCAACAAGGAATTCATGCAATTTGTTAGGATCTCCTGAAAAGCGTGCAGTACTAGCTGAAACAGTGAGAACATCTGTTGTTCAGGAAACCAAGGCTTGTCGTAAAGCCGCATTTTCATTTTGTAATTGTTGCAGTTCCTGGGCTTGTTGTTGAATGGTTATGAGTAGCGACTGGTTGGTTTCTGCAGGAGCCGTTGAAGTATTCTCCATTATGCTTGAAGAAAACTGGTTCTCTTGGCACTGCAATCTGTCACGGTTTACTCGTCCCTTACGGCTTGGGCCAACTGGAAGTGCAGGATGATCTTAATTCTTCCTGGTCCTGCTCTGACTAACATAAGTGTGGCTCTTTCTGGTAGCCATGGTACTGCTGACAATGGTACGTCAAGAGGTAGTCCGTGGCCTCCAGAAGGAGTCCCAGAGGAAAAACCCAAAGGGCAAAAACCTCCAAGACTGGAACTCCCTGGAACAGAAAGTAAGCACAGGAAAAAGGTAAGACTACCAATAATTAAAAAAAAACTGGAAGAAACTGGAACGAGCAAGGAAAAAGGCTGGAGGGAAAAACAACCGGAGCATGATCACCACCAAAAGAAGTGTTGCAGCACAAGGAGAACAAGAATCCCACTCCTTAAATACCCCTAAACAGGAAGTGACATACAGGAAAGGTAAACAACGCCATGTTGGAGTGGGAAAGGACTATAGGAGAAAATAGATGAGGACACCATTTTCGAAAAGGAGCCTAATGCATGCAGGGAAAGAGGTAGAAGAAAGGCATGCTGGGAGAAAGACGAATATGGCCTCTATTTAGAAAAAGGAAGGAAAGGAGAAAAGAAGAAAGAAGAGAACAGAAAAAAGAACAGTTAATCACTAGGTAAGTGAGGGGTGAGGTGGGGTGCCCACTTCTAATTCCAAGTGCGTGCCGCACCCTGAACTTGCCGAGGCCCGATGCCCAATCTAGGGCCTTGTGTGAGAGGAGGTCGAAAAAAGGGCCCACGGCGCAACAATAGGTCCCCTCCCCCCAGAACCCTGGGTTTGTCTGGTTACAGACGGAAAAAACGACGGACCAAAAGTGGAGCGTGAACAGAAGAGGCATCTTCCCAAATAAATTCGCTAAGAGGATAACTCTTCCAATGAATGAGATATAGGAGATGGTTTCTGAATATAGTTGTAAGTTGTAAGTTCAAGGCAAACGAAGACGGAAGGATACCGTATTGATCTTTTGAAGAATTGGGAAAGGTCCATAATAGCAGGTTTGAACTTGTTTTGTGACAGAAAGAGAGTCAAGAATCTGGAAAAAAGCCAGACTTTGTCTCGGACTTGATAATATGGGGCATCACATCGTCTCAAATCATCCATCCTTTTCATCTGTTGTTTGGTAGACAAAAGGTTAGAGTGTATAATATGTTGAATGTTACCTAACCTCAGAGAAAATGAGGTGATTGCAGGAAGTGTAGAGGATTCTTTTATAATAGCAGGAAATGACTTGGGATGAAAACTGTTAGACTTTCATCCTTGGCGTGGTCACCTTTAACTTTTTGCCTCTGCTTCCCAGGTTGTTGGTGTATGCTGGACCCTGTTTTTGCTGTTTTGGTTACTCTGGGCACTTTACCACTGCTAACCAGTGCTAAAGTGCAAGTGCTCCTTTACAAAATGTGTATGTAATTGGCTTATTCATGATTGGCATATTTGATTTACAAGTAAGTCCCTAGTACAGTGCACTAGAGGTGCCCAGGGCCTGTAAACCAAATGCTACTTGTGGGCCTGCAGCACTGGTTTTGCCACCCACATAAGTAGCTCTGTAATCATGTCTCAGACCTGCCACTACAATGTCTGTGTGTACAGTTTTAACTGTAAAACATGCCTAAAACTTCCTTTTTCTTACATGTAAGACACCCCTAATGTAGGCCCTAGGTAGCCCCAAGGGCAGGGTGCAGTGTATGGTTAAGGTAGGACATATAGTAATGTGTTTTATATGTACTGACAGTGAAATATTGCTAAATTCGTTTTTCACTGTTGCAAGGCCTGTAAGTTAGCATGGGGGCTACCTTTAAATCTGATTAAAGGGTAGATTCCCTTTGGGAGCAGATAGACATATGGAGTTTGGGGTCTCTTAGCACACAATTTAAAAAATATATATTTTAGTAAAGTTGATTTTAAGATTCTGTGTTTGAAAATGCCACTTTTAGGAAGTGAGCATTTTCTTGCTTATACCATTTCTGTGACTCTGCCTGTTTGTGTATTCCCTGTCTAGGTCAATTTGACAGTTGGGCTGGTTGCACCTCTCACTAGACAGTGACACAAAGGGAGCTGGGGTATAGTCTGCATTTTCTGATGAGCCATCTGTGCTAGGAGGGAGGGGAGGAGTGGTCACTCACACCTGAAATGGTTGTGCCTGCCCTCACACAATGCAGTCTCCAACCCCCTAGTGAGTGTCTGGGGACTGGTCTGGGCAAGGCAGGATTTTACATTCAAGAGAGACTTTGCTTTGAAGTAGGCCTACTTCAAAGGAGAAAATGGGTATAAGAAGGGCACCCAAAACCAGAGACTTTAGACACTTCTGGAAACCAAGAGGAACCTCAGTCTGGAGAAGAGCTGAAGAGCTGAGGAAAAAGAGCTGCCCTGCCTGTGACTGTGCTTTGTGGAGCTACCCTGCAGTTCCTGCCACTGCCTGGTGAAAGGGGACAAAGACTGGACTGTGTTGTGCACTCCTGCTTGTGAAGAAATCTTCAAGGGCTTGTCCGGAGCTTGCCTCTTGTTGATGAAGTCTCAGGGCAATCAAAAACTTCTCCTGCCAACACCTGGACTCTCTGCTGAGACTCCTGCCCTGCAAAGTGGTGCCCTATCCAGTACCTGGGTCTTGACAGGTGAAGCTGGCAGACCAAGATTGAAAATCCATGCACCGACCGCCGTGCTGGGAAATTTCCGATGCAACTTCCGAGACGTGGCTGAAGAAACGATGCGCTGCTGGCTCCACGGCTGAAATCGATGCTGTGCTTACAGCGTGGCTGGGAGATCCACGCTCGCGGGTGGAGAAAGGATGTGCTGCATCGCTAACAGAGGCTGGTAACGTCACAACCCACACAGCGCAGTTTTGCTATCACTGTGTGGCAGGATTTTCAAAGCAAACCTTGTTGGGCGTGGAAAAACGGTGCAACGCCTGCCCGGACCCGGGTGATGCCCGGATCCACACATCGTTCCCATGCGGGGAGGAAAAACAGCACACGCCGACCCGACCGGAGAAGGAGAAACGACGCACGATCTCGCTTGCAGGTGAGAAATTGACGCATCTCTCACCTTTTTTGACGCACACTCGCCCGTGCGTGTTATTTTGACGCTACCCAGGTACTTTTCAATGCTAACTGTGTTTTACCTGTTTACAAAAGGATTTCAGCCTCTTTTTGCTTTTTAATTAATAACTTGACTCGTGTATGTTGGATGTTTGTCGTTTTGGTCTTGTTTTGTTTAGATAAATATTTTCTATTCTTCTAAACCTGTGTTTTCTAGTGTTTACATTAGGTTACTGTGTGTGTTGGTACAAATACTTTACACCTAGCACTCTGAACTTAAGCCTGTCTGCTCGTGCCAAGCTACCAAGGGGGTGAGCGGGGTTAGCTGAGGGTGATTCTCCTTTACCTTGATTAGAGTGAGGGTCCTTGCTTGGAAAGGGGATAACCTGACTGCCAACAAAAGACCCCATTTCTAACAATCCCAAAGCTCATTTACCCTATATGAACAAATAACACTATCTAGATCCTTCCCTCCTTTATCCCTACTTTATTCTGTTCAAGCAAACTAACAGACTCACATGTCCACCAGTCAAACTAACAACTTCCCTATGCTAATCCACTACTAATCCTTTGGGTTCAGGAGTACAGTGTGTTGGACCTGGCCCTTTTACAGGGTCATTCCCCACACTTTTAGCTTTTTGCCACCTTATTTTGAGACCTTTGTTGGCTGACGTTTTGACTCTGAGCACTTTTTCACTGCTAATCAATGCTAAAGTGCATGTGCTCTTCCTTACAAAATCGGTATGATTGGCTTATACCTAATTGGCATACTTAATTTACCTATAAGTCCCTTGTAAAGTGGTATCCCTATACCCAGGGCCTGTAAATTAAATGCTACTAGTGGGCCTGCAGCGCTGCTTGCGCCACCCACTGAAGTAGCGTGTCAAACCTATCTCAGGCCTGCTAGCTTAGGGCCTGTGTGTGCAGTTTTCTGCCACAGGAACCTGGCATCTAAATTTACTTGCCAGGCCCAGAACTCCCCTTTTACTACATGTAAGTCACCCCTAAGGTACGCCCTAGCTAGCCCTTTGGGCGGGGTGCCATGTATGTAGAAGGCAGGACATGTGCCATGTTGCGTGGCCTGTCCTGGTAGTGACAAACAGCCTAACTTGGTGTCTCACTGCTGTGAGTGCTGCCTTCTCATAGGATTGTATTGGAGATGCCCTGCCTTAGATGTAAGGGGCATTGTCTGATTTGTGAGGGGTAGCGTAGGCATGTTTGGTACGGTTGTGATAGTGATGAGAAATGCTGCTTACTGGTGTAGGTGTATTTTTTATTACTATCACAGAAATGCCACTCCTAGAAAGCGTGCATTTATCTGTGCTTATGACTTTGGTGTTTTGCAGCTTGCCTCCAATCCATGTCTGGACAGACTGACAGTTGGTTTTCAGACAGCCTGAACACAGGTCGGGTGGAGGTGTCACAGAAGCTCATCTACAAATTGTAAAGCCTTCTTGGGCTGAGAGAAGGGAGAGGCGGGGAACACCTGCATTTGTAAAGGCTGTGCCCTGGCCTCACACAATAGGGTTGTTTACTACCCACTGATGTTTGGAGTCTGTGCTGGAGGAGAGAAAGGGCACTCCCAGGACCAGTTGTTACTGGTTGGAACCCCCTCTCCTCCCTATTGTAAAACACACTGAAAACTTAGTAGAAGTAGAGGGCAATTTTGCCCACAATTTAGACATCATTTGACATCACTTTGGACATTCTGGGAACTCCAGGAACCTTACCCGGACGTGGACAGGGCGCTGTTGAAAGGACTCACCAGGACCACCTTGGACTGCTGCTGCTGTGCTGACCTATGACCTGTTTGGTCACAAGGAGGAACTGCCACGGCTTGCACCCCCTTGTTGTGCTGCTGCTGGGTTCTCCAGCCCTGCACCCCCCCTTTTTCATCAGTTGTCTCCAGAGGCAGGGTGCTGTGGCCCCTGACCTCTGAAAACTCTCCTCAGCACGAGGTGTGCTGCCTCGGCTGCGTAGCACCTTGGGAGCGCTCTTTTGTTTTGTAAAGCGATTTTTCTAAATTGCGCTTTTGCCCCCAAATCACCGCTGCAACCCGGGCGTCTATTTTTCATCCAGCGCGAGGTCCGCCCTGTTTCAAGTGCCCCCGGGGCACAAGCAGAAGTCAAGCGGAGCAAGCTTGCTCCTATCGGCACCCCCGGGGCACAGTCCGCTCTTGGGCGCGCCCCCGGGGCACCCGCTGCCTCCAACTGGCCAGTGAAACTTTACCACGCGGCCAGGGAAGCTGCTTCAGAACACTCGGGGAAAGCGTGGGGAGCGCCCCTTTCCCCGGTTTCTCCATTAGGAGCAGGACGCTCCTTTTTTCTTCATAAAACGGCCATTTGAAACCGGGAAGAGAGACCTCAAAGGAGGCCCCCTTCTGCTCACCCCTAATTGTTTTTGGGCCTCGCTTGGCCCCCACCCAGAGGACAGGGTGTGAGGTGGCCGAGGCAGGCCCCCATCCAAGTCGCGGTCCCCCTGAGGGGCCTGTTCTCTACAAGGAGAGGGTGCCAACCGCCCCTCTCCCCCAGAGGCACCACGTGGCCCCCGTAGTGCGTGCAGGAGCTCAGGGGTTCCCCCATGCTCTTCTAGGCACTGAGAGTGCCTCTTCATCAGGAAACCAGGTAATTTGTAAGGATATAGTGGCTCAGTGATCCAAGTATGGACCTATAAGGGAATTTATATGTTTTACCTGCTTTCCTGCCAAAACATATATGTTCTGATGTTCCTTTTATAGGCATGACATGCTGATATGTATTGTTATGACTTGTGATATGTTCTCTGATGTTCCTTTTATGGGTAATTATGAGGTATTCATGACAAGTGCATAGAATTCTTACTGTAATTCCTGACTACTGCTTATGTTGCAGAATCCTGAGTACTTACGTGTTCTTATGTGACAACTGCTTATTCTTGCAGAGTATTAGTAACTTGTGTAACGTTCTGACAACTGCTAACGTAGCAGGGTATTACTAACGTGTAATGTTGGTCTAATAATGTTTTGTGCAATACTGTTTATTTTTACATAGCTCAATAATGTGTTTACTTTGTGGTGTACATTTTGCGTCACGTGTGCTATGTGTGTTGTGCAAACGCTTTACACATTGCCTCTGAGTTAGGCCTGACTTCTCGTTCCAAGCTACCAAGGGGATGCGCAGGGGTTATCTTGGACGTGTAACTCCCTTGACCTGACTAGAGTGGGTAGATTCTGCCTGGCTGAGGTGTATACCCTAGCCAACCAGAAACCCCATTTCTAACAGCGTGCTACTGGCCGAAAAGCACTTCAATGTCTCATCAGGGGTAGTAAGCGCTATATAATTACAATCACAAATGCAAAGTTATAGGAAATAGAAAATAGAAAAATATTTGATCCATTCAGGGCACAAGACACAAACCTCAAGATCGCGGGACAGGATGTTGTGTTAAGGAAAGCGATGCTGTAATTAAAACTGGGGAACCAAGTTCGAGTTCCAACGTCAGGTCACAGTCATCTGAGTCTCAGCACATCACTTATTCGCACAGTGTCTAAAAAAGGAATGTCGGGTAATGTAACTGGTGCTTATGTAAAGTGCCCTTCAACTATATCTACGTTTTATAAAACTGCAAAAATAACCCGACTGCTCAGACTTTTAAAGGAATGTTTTTCCATTGTTCACAACAGCACTGGCGATGCAAACCCTACTTTAGAAGTTACCCAAGTGCAGGTAAAGTGCTAATTCTAGCACTCAGGAGATGACGGCTCGTAGAGAGACCATCTACTTGGCAATCTTCATATTACCTCTGTTAATCCTGTGCCTGCGGGTCCCAGAGCTGCAGTGTTCCTTACGAACTGCAGTGGTGGTCCAGTGTTCAGCAATGCTCTGCACAGCAGCTGAAAGTTATGTAATAGGTGTCAAAGCCTAATCTAGAAATGCTCACTAACAGCAATGCCCAGTAGGGCAGAACTCTTATTCCAGCAGTATAGAGGTGCCCCTATCCCAGTAGGGCCCATTTATCATGCAGTTGGCTCCACGTCTGAAGAATGCTCAACTCTCGAGCTCCCAGAGTCAGGCCGGTTGGGATCTGCCTGCATCCCATGGAAGGGGACGTCAATGTACAGTACCTCTCACTGGCATCTCAAACTCCTCACAGAGCAGATCCACCTGCTGCTCAGTGCTTCGTACACTCTTATTGTTACCTTCTCCCCCTACCTAGAAAGAGCACACTGTGGTCTAAACACCGCTTAGCCTTTAATGAGAAAAGTGCTGCCTGTGGTGTGTGGGGCAGTGTCCTGGCACCCCTGCTTCCGTTTTGGCTTTTTGGTTTGCCTTCACTGGGTACCTACAAAATAACATTATGAGGAACAGTTTAAAATGGACATCATCTGGTATAATGCGAAATACCTGAAGTTAGATAAACAAAGGCACTCCAAAAGGAATTTACAGCCACATTGCCAGGACACAAAAAGGGAAAAAGCTGCAATGTGTAATAATTATAAAATAGAAAATAAAACATTGGCAATGAAGGGAACTACCTTGTGTGTGCATGTGCTGCTTGTGAAAGGGCTAAATGCAGTCATTCAAAATGAAGTTAATCAGTAGCTGAAATATGCTGACTGATTGCTCCATGCTGTATGTTGTATTGGGCAGAAGAAAAACGTGAATGACACAACAGCAGGTGAAGAGAGCTGGTGGAAATTCCCTTTAAGTAAATATATTTTTTCATCAACATGTTTGAACATACCAGGGGAGGATTGATGGATGCTGCTTATTTTTCAAGATTCCTGACTAAACAGTGACCTGAAAGAATGATATGTCATTGGTGGAGTTGTCTTAATAATGACCGAATAGCCATGCTCTCAATTCACTCTGCCGCACCAACCTACTGAACACTTGGACCCCCACCAACAACGAAGAAATCGGCAAAACCATGAGCTCCATCCACTCTGGCTCCCCAACAGACCCTTGCCCCCACCACATCTTCAACAAGGCCAGCCAAATCATCGCTCCCCAGCTCCGGGCCGTCATCAACAGTTCCTTCGAGACCGCAACCTTCCCAGATATTTGGAAACACGCCGAAGTCAACGCTCTTCTCAAAAAACCCAAAGCAGACCCCGAAGACCTCACAAACTACCGACCCATCCCTCTACCCCCCTTCCCCACAAAGGTCATGGAAAAGAAAGTAACCACACAACTGTCTCGCTTCCTAGAAGAAAACAACTTACTCAACGTCTACAAGGCTGGATTCTGCAAAAAACCACAGCACCGCGACCGCCCTCATCGCCTGTACAGACGACATCAGAACCAAATTGGACAAAGGCGAAACCGTCACCCTCATCCTCCTAGACCTCTCCGCAGCTTTTGACACCCTATGCCACCAAACCCTCCGCACACTCCTCTTCGATGCCGGAATTCGCCACAAAGCCCTGGATGGCTCACCTCCTTCCTCTACGAAAGAACCCAAAGAGCCACCAAGACCATCTGTGGGGTCCCCAAAGAATCCCCCCTCAGCCCCACCCTTTTCAATATCTACATGGCTCCTCTCGCCAACATAATACGCCCCACGGCCTCACCATCATTTCAGACGCTGACGACACCCAGCTCATCATCTCACTCACGAGGAACCCAGCTACCGCCAAGAATAACCTACACGCTGGAATCCTCGCCATCTCTAACTGGATGAGAGCAAGCCACCTCAAATTGAACTCAGAAAAAACGGACATCATCATCTTCGGTCCAAACAAGACAGCATGGAACGACTCCTGGTGGCCCACCACCCTTGGACCACCCCCAACACCCACCACCCACGCACGCAATCTTGGCATCATACTGGACTCATCCCTCTTCATGACTCAGCAAGTCAATGCCATATCATCCTCCTGCTTCAACACCCTTTACATGCTACGCAAGACTTTCAAATGGATTCCTTTAGAAACAAGAAGAACAGTCACCCACGCCCTCATAAGCAGCAGACTGGACTACGGCAATGCCCTCCACGCAGGGACCACAGCCAAGCTTCAGAGAAAACTCCAGCGAATCCAGGACGCAGCCACACGCCTCATCCTCAACCTCCCTCGCCACAAACACATCTCCACCCACCTCAGATACCTACACTGGCTGCCCATCAACAAAAGGATCATTTTCAAAATCCTTGTTCATGCTCACAAAGCCCTTCACGACACCGGACCGGCATACCTCAACGAACGAATCAACTTCCACAAACCAACTCGACAGCTCCGCTCCATGAACCTCGCCCTTGCTACAGTCCCCCGTATCCAACGCACCACCTCTGGCGGCAGATCCTTCTCCCAACTCACCGCCAAAACCTGGAACTCCCTCCCCACCACCCTACGCAAGACCCAGGACCTCCTAACCTTCAGAAAGCACCTCAAAACTTGGCTTTTTGAGCAGTAACCCCCCTCCCACCCCCAGCGCCTTGAGAACCTACCAGGTGAGTAGAGCGCTTGAGAAATGTATTTGATTGATTGATTGTAACACACACAGGAGAGTTTGCAGCTTGAGTGCAGTTTTGAAGCATCTGTAGGTACTAACAGGTCTTGTAGGTCAGTCCAATAATTTGAATACGAGGAAGGGGTAGTTTACTAAAAAAAAAACTCAGGGCTGGATTCACAAAGGTAAACTTACACTTTTGCTATTCACAAACAACAAGGTAATAGTCTATTTACGACTGCGAAGACTCCATGGTTGGGAGGGAGAACTGCGCAAATAAAAATATCGGCTCGCCTCCGAAGTCGTAAACTTACTATTAACTCATAGTTTTTGAACAGCAAAAAAATAGTGAACCTACACAAAAACGTACGTTTATCTTTTTGAATCAGGTCCTGCGTATATAAGTACAACGTATTTATTGCGAATACTGCACATACTCTCATATTGCCTGGCATAGTTGTAATGTAGTTATATTTTCATCTTGTTGTGTCTCCAATAGCATTGTGAAAATTGGAATTTACCATGATTTTTTAAATAAGCTTCGTCTTGTATTCAGTATTTACTTCCAAATAATATAACCAGCGTTTGATGAAAGCTTCATACACATTTAGGCTACAAAATGACACCAATACATTCTTGGAAATTACCTCGGCTCCCCTTAAAGTATTTTCAAAATGCTAGAAGGTTTCCTGTTCTGAAGAACATACTGTCGCTCCTCATGTTGCAATATGACCGGCACCTTCTGGAAATAAAAAAAATAGTGCTTTTTTTGCTCGTGAGGGTTCAAGAGAATATGAAAGGTAAATCTTGCTACTGGTCAGCGAGAGCATCCACTAAAGGTATATTTTTCGTAAGTAGTAAGATCTCCCTCCAGGCTGTAATCACTACATGATTTCAAGCTACTGTCGGTATTGTCTTCAATGAAAGGCATTCGCTATTCTATCTGCAGGAGGTATTTATACATACTCACTTCATACACTACTGATGTGTTCTATAATGAGCATGCCAAGGCTTCAGAGACTCCCACTGGACATATTCTAAAGTGCTTTCATGGGATTTAGGAAAGTAAAAGGATCAACTTCAATTAATATAGACAAATCTTTGTACAATATTGGGATCAAAATCCAAAAAACGTGGATACGGATTAGCATGTCTAGACCAATAACCATAGTGCCAAGTTGGGGGTCGCTATTTTCAGTGTGATTTGCGTTCATCTGCCCCTCTCCAATTAAACTTCCATGCCTGATAGACAGAAGTAAACACCCTATTAACATATACCATTGGTTATTGGTTCCTTTATGGAGATTATTGTTAAGGCAGTCTGAGGACAGATATTTGCACTACACTGTAGGCTTATCAGATGAGATCTTTAGGTCTCTCTGCAGACATAATGTATGTACAATAAAAGTGCAATATCCATAAACATAGGCAATTGCCTGCAATTGCCTGCAAACAAAGTGTTGCTTGAGTTAGTAAGGCATTGCTTACATATGTAGGTTTAACGGTGCATCATCAGAATATGCATCTTGGCATTTCATTTTAGTACTTCATAGACTGCGTTGCTACTTTTTGTAGTTGAGCAGTGTACAAGGCTCTGATGGTGGGTGTCTCCTTCTTTTGGACATAGTCCACTGTAGTCTACATATTTTAGTGGCTGCATTCTGCCAGTGATATGACCCAGTCTGAAAACAGTCCAGTACCTTCAAGTCATGTTTTAAGGATTCAGACACAGTCCGGAGACTGATGTTAATTATAAGATTAAATTGTTATCAGTTATAACTTGTGAGTATTAGTGGGTTTGTCGTCCTCTTAGTTTATGTTTGATAGTTCGATGTGTTATAGGTTTGTTGGGTGTGATCGGAGGTCTTGCCAAGATGCTTACGTGCTAACTGGCTAATGGCTCACACATTACAGAATTATGATTTTAAATCTGACTCACCATAAATTAGGATTTCAATTAGGATTCCAGAGAAACGAAACATGAACCAGTTATCTCTTCCCTTTTGGAAACTAAATTTATAAAATGTAATAAGGCAACTTCAATATTATCCTAGAGGAGAGATAGCTCTTGCAGTATTGAAAAATGCATTTGTGAGTTTTTTTACTACCAGGACATATAAAACATAAAAGTACATGCCCTGGTTTTAAAAACATTGTACCAGCCCTCTGCGCTGTCCAGGGCGTACCCTACAGGTGATTTATATGTATTGAAAAGGAAGGTTCGGGCAAAACGTTTATTTTTCCAGGTCAAAATGACAGATTAAACTGCACACAAAGGCTCTGCAATGGCGGGCCTGAGACATGTTTAAAGTGCTATTTAATCAGGTGCAACAACCAATGTGGCAGGCCAGTAATAACATTTAATTTACAGACTCTGGGCACTAGTAATTGTACTTTACTAGGGACTTAAAAGTAAATTAAATATGCCAATTGGATATAAACAAACTGTGCCATGTTTTAACCCCTTCGCTGCCAGGCCCTTTCCCCCTCCTGTGCCAGGCCTTTTTTTGGCTATTCGGGGCAGTTTGCGCTTAGGCACTCACAACTTTTTGTCCACATAAGCGGACAAATTTGCCCCGTTTTTTTCCAACATCCTAGGATTCGAGAGGTACCCAGACTTTGTGGGTTCCCATAGAGGAGGCCAAGAAATTAGCCAAAGTACAGTGAAAATTTCGTTTTTTTCAAAACAATTTGAAAAAGTTGCTGCAGAAGAAGGCTTGTGGTTTTTTCCCTGAAAATGGCATCAACAAAGGGTTTGCGGTGCTAAAATCACCCGATTCCCAGCTTTCAGGAACAGGCAGACATGAAGCAGAAAACCCAATTTTTTAACACAAATTTGGCATTTTACTGGGACATACCCCATTTTTACGATTTTTTGTGCTTTCAGCCTCCTTCCAGTCAGTGACAGAAATGGGCATGAAACCAATGCTGGATCCCAGAAACCTAAACATTTCTGAAAAGTAGACAACATTCTGAATTCAGCAAGGGTTTCCTACAGAAAATAACAACTGAAAAAGAAAAATATTGAAATTGAGGTGAAGAAAACAGCAATTGTTCTCTAAATTTTACTCTGTAACTTTTTCCTGCAATGTCAGATTTTTGAAAGCAATATACTGTTACGTCTGCTGGACTCTTCTGGTTGCGGGGACATATACGGCTTGTAGGCTCATCAAGAACCCTAGGTACCCAGAGCCAATAAATGAGCTGCACCCTGCAGTGCGTTTTCATTCTATACCGGGTATACAGCAATTCATTTGCTGAAATATAAAGAGTGAAAAATAGCTATCAAGAAAACCTTTGTATTTCCAAAATGGGAACAAGATAAGGTGTTGAGGAGCAGTGGTTATTTGCACATCTCTGAATTCCGGGGTGACCATACTAGCATGTGAATTACAGGGCATTTCTCAAATAGACGTCTTTTTTACACACTCTATTATATTTGGGAGGAGAAAATGTAGAGAAAGACAAGGGGCAATAACACTTATTTTGCTATTCTATATTTCCCCAAGTCTCCCGATAAAAATGATACTTCACTTGTGTGGGTAGGCCTAGCACCCGCAACAGGAAATGCCCCAAAACTAGAGACCTAGGGGAATCCAAGATGGGGTGACTTGTGGGGCTCCACCCAGCGTTCCCCCAAGTCTCCCGATAAAAATGATACCTCACTTGTGTGGGTAGGCCTAGCACCTGCGATAGGCAAGGCCCCAAAACACAACGTGGACACATTACAATTTTTGACAGAAAACAGAGGTGTTTTTTGCAAAGTGCCTACCTGTAGATTTTGGCCTCTAGCTCAGCCGGCACCTAGGGAAACCTACCAAACCTGTGCATATTTGAAAACTATAGACCTAGGGGAATCCAAGATGGGGTGACTTGTGGGGCTCTGACCAGGTTCTGTTACCCAGAATCCTTTGCAAACCTCAAAATTTGGCTAAAAAAACACATTTTCCTCACTTTTCGGTGACAGAAAGTTCTGGAATCTGAGAGGAGCCACAAATTTCCTTCCACCCAGCGTTTCCCCAAGTTTCCCGATAAAAATGGTACCTCACTTGTGTGGGTAGGCCTAGCACCCACAAAAGGAAATGGCCCAAAACACAACGTGGACACATCACATTTTTTACAGATAACAAATGTTATTTTTGTAAAGTGCCTACCTGTGGATTTTGGCCTCTAGCTCAGCCGGCCCCAGGGTGGGCAGAAATGGCCTAAAATAATTTTTTCCCCCCACCCCCACAACCCTCCCTCGGGAGCGACCCTTGCCTACGGGGTCGCTCCCCTTGGCTGACATTGGCACCAAAAAAATAAATCCCGGGTGCCGAGTGGTTTCTGCCCCCTTGGGGGCAGATTGACCTAAAATCGTCCTATCTGCCCTCAAGGGGGGCAGAAATGGTCTAAATACAATTTGCACCTCAGGGGAGCGACCCTTGCCTAATGGGTCGCTCCCCATCTATAAAAAAACAAACAAACAAAAAAAAAGCACAAAAAAAAAATTACCCTGGCGGCTAGTGGTTTCTGCCCCTCTTGGAGGCAGATCGGCCTAATCAAAATAGGCTGATCTGCCCCCCTGGGGGGCAGAAATGGCCTAAAATAAATTTGCCCCCCAGGGGAACGACCCTTGCCTAAGGGGTCGCTCCCCTAGCGTGAAATTCAGGTACAAAAAAAAAACTCCCTGGTGTCTAGTGGTTTCTGTCCCCCTTGGGGGCAGACTGGCCTCATAAAAGTAGGCAGAAATGGCCTAAATATGATTTGCCCCCTGGGGAGCGACCCTTGCCTGAGGGGTCGCTCCCCACCTCCAAAAAAACAGAACAAAACAAAAAGGAAAAAAAAAAAATGATCCCTGGTGCCTAGAGGTTTATGCCCCCCCCGGGGGCAGATCGGCCTAATAATAGGCCGATCTGCCCCCAGGGGGGGGCAAAAAGGCCTTCCAAAAAAATGCCCCCCCTGGGAGCGACCCTTGCCCAAGGGGTCGCTCCCTTATGCCACTTTCAAAAAGAAAAAAGAAAATCCCTGGTGTCTAGTGGGCGTTTCAAAAGCCGGATTGCTTTGCAATCAGGCTTTTGAAACGCAGAAAGAGACTTCAAAGGGAAGGAAATAACTTTCCTTCCCTTTAAAGCCTCTTTCGGCCTCCCCCACGTGATCGGAAGAGAAATGGAAAGCATTTCTCTTCCGATGCGATGGGAGGAGGCCTGTGAAAAATCAGCGCGCGATCGCGCGCTGACGTCACTGGGGGGGTGAGGGAGGGCGGGGGTGTAAGGGGAAGGGCTTCCCCTTCCATCCCTGCCTTGGGGGGGTGGGTGGGGAGCACAGGTGGGGAGCGCTGGGGGAACCGGTGCCTTGGACGAGATCACCTCGTCCAAAGCACCCTAGGGGTTAAGGAGACAGCACAATCACTTTAGCACAGTGTTGTTAAAAATGACTGCACCATACCGTGTACTTACTTACATAGAGACTGATTTAAGATTTTCCAGAAGATAGTCCGTCCATCAGGGTTGTGAAGTATATTACCTCCACCCTCCTGACAGAAAGCGACCACCAAATTTAGAGATGACCTTAGGACCCAGTAGTCATTTTTATTTTGTTCATGGGCAAACGTTGAAACTTTTCCTGTTTATCAGAAAAAACTCCAGAAGTAAGAGTTTGCTTCTGATAAACAAACTAATGACATCACATCCTGTGATCATTATTTTTTTTTCTGCCCCTGAGTGCCAGATTTTATGTGGCAGTGAATGGGCAGAAGTAAAGGATAATTCACCTTCCACCCTAAAAAGACAGGCAGTGTAATGCTCTTCATCTGATGGCCCTACTCCATCGGGTCATTGGAGGAAGCTTTCTGTCAAAAGAGAAAACAGGGCTTTGTCAACGAGAAGCTTACAGGCCTCCTATCTCTAAATGTGGGGGGTGCACCAAGTGTTTGGTGGACAGGATACTCCATTGCATTTGCTATGGGGTACCTTGTCTGCCAAACTCTAGATCAGGCCCATAGACAATATTACTGACCTGATCTATCTTCTTCCCCTCCAAGGCAGAGTTAGTAGCTGAGTTAAAACGACTGCAGCATGTCGACCGTGAAATGTTGCTCAAGCTACTATTAGCACAAGCCTATAAATATATCATTAAACAAGATTCCACTCTGTTCATTTTCCTGCACCCCCTGATAAACTTCCTAGTCACACCACTGACCTTGTATCTAGTCCTCAATCCTCAGATAGGACAGTGATAGTGCTAGTGTCTATGCTTTCCTTTTATCAGAAAGAGTTGACTGGCAGTACCAATGAAAAGCAAATTCCAAACTGAGGGCCTTATTTAGAGTTTGGCAGTAGGGGATACTCCATCACAAACATGACAGATATCCTGTCCACCGTAAAACAATCCCATAATGGCCTATGAAGATCGTAATACCGTGGATGGGATATCCGTCATGTTTGTGACAGAGTAAGACATTCTGCAAACTTTAAATCAGGCCCTGAGTCAAAAATAGTTTATCAAAAAGCTCTCACTTGGTCTTTTTATCAGTGGATTTATTCAGGTAATATAACTAGATCTGCATCAGCAATATAGCCAGCAAAAAACACACAGAACAAAAAATCAGTTGCATGCTCTTGGTACATACATTGTCAAAAGAAATGGGATCCAGATAAAAATTTAAAAAATCAAATACCTGGGTCACTTATAATGATGTGTAAATGATAGACTTGGCTGCTCACCTGAGTTTTTTTAGTGTCAAAAAGTTTTTTTAGTGTCAAAAAGTAGAAGCTGCCATCTGTGGGTGTCTGGTTGAGCCAGATGGGGATAAACTCAAAAGTTAAGGCCCACCATGATGGTGCACAGGTTGGCTACAAATACCAGGATCAACCTGGTGAAAAATGTCTCTTCTGACTTAGGGCCAGATTTATAATCTGGCCAATGGCACTTTTCTCTACCAGGGCGAAGGAGTAAATTACTTGGTCGCTGTGACAGAGGTACTGTCTGCCAGATTTATAAATGACTACCAAGTAGGCAGTCTTTTCTTAAAGCATTGCCAGGAACCACCACCACAGAGGTTCCTGTCAATTTTGCCTACAGTATTTATTTATTTATTTAAAACATTTGTGAAGCACATATGACCAACAAGTATCACAGCACTGAGAGACAGATTTAAATCCAGGAAGGCAACACCAGGCCGTGTTATCCTACCTCCAAAAAAACACCAAAAAAACAACACAGCAATTGAAAACAGACAATACAAGGGAAGCCATCCAAAGTCGTGGGGCGCCAACGACCTGGTCTAACCAGAAAACAGACAGGTCTGAAATCCAAGGTACCCCTCGTTGCCACGAATGTCCTCCAAGAGAGAGTTCCATAGCTTACTGGCTGCTACAATAAAAGCCCTTTTTCCCATCTAGCTTTCCTAAACCGGGGTACCTCCACCAAGTAATGACTCACTGCTCTCAGCTGTCTTCTAGGGACACACCATTTAACAGAAGCCACCAGGTACCTCGAGCCAGGCCGATGTAAGGTTTTGTCCATCAGGCACTAGGCCTTGAAGGGAATTCATTTCCTCGTGGGCAGCCAATGAAGTTGGCGCAGGCGTTCTGAAATAGAAGCATATTTGGGCAGCCTTGGGACTAGTCGAGCGTCCGCATTCTGGATGACTTGCAATTTATCCTACGAATACTGATTAATATTCAGGTATAAGGTGTTACAACAGTCCAGGCAGAAATAGATGAGGGGCAAGACAACAGACACCCTAGGATATTTGGGCAAGAGAAGCAAGATATTCTTCAGGATCTGGATCATCCAGAAGCAGGAGCTGACTGTTCTGTTAACTTGGGCATGAAATGTTAAGACATTATCAAACAGCACTCCCAAGTGTTTGGCCACCACTAAAGTTACAAGGAGAATACTGCAATCTGCAGGACACCAGAGTTCCGACCAAATGGAGCTATCTCCCCCAAAACAACAAACTCTGTTTTTTCCCCATTCAGTTTCAGCTAGTTTCTGTTCATCCAACCATGAATTTCCTGCATGCAGACCCGAAATATATCCGCAACATTCTGCCAGTTATTCATGCCAGGCAAAATGATCTGGGTGTCATCAGCATAAGATGACAAAAGATCTAATGAGCCTTGCCGGGGGGTGGGGTGCTACATATAGTTTAAAAAATGTAAGACTTAGAGAGGACCCCTGAGGTGCACCACATGGAATCTGAAAGGGAACAGGCCTATAACCACCACAGCTCACCGTCATCATTCTATCATATAAAATGGATTCCAGCAATCTCAGAGCCTCTTCTCTCACCTCCAGTATGGTGCAGGGTTCCCTTAACATAACAGAGCTCGGTTTTCCTTTTTATTTTCAAAACAAAAATCCTGAATTGGGATTTTATAATTGAAAATTAAAAAAATGCTCCACTCGGCATAAGAATCCTCTCCCATGGCAACGGGAGCATTTAGCAGTTTTCCCTCCCTCTTACTACCAGGGTTTTCCTGGCATTGAAAGGCAGTGAAAACAGACCTCTAATTCCGCCCATCTAAAATAGGTGAGCAGAGTTCGAGATCTGCTCCTGGTGACCCTTACTCCACAGGGCCACTGGAAGGGTTTAATCACAGCTCCTGGTCATTATGTTGGCATAAGCATTCTCCATTGTGGCAAAGTATGCTTACTGACAACATATAAACTGAGCACTTGGCCTTTTTTCTGGAGGAATTTTCTCATCAGTGGCTTGAGCTACCACCCAAATCCAACTGAGGGCTCGACTATGGCAGAAAGCTGCTCAGCATTGGTCCTGATGAACTCCTTCATTTTGGGATTTAGAAAAGTTTCTGGAAGTGGAGCTGCTTTTAGTAAAACAAACCAGCAAATTAAATCGGACCAGTGATGCAGCAACAGTGGCTGGGGTCCTGTGCCTGGTGGTTCTGTGGTTGAAAGAGTTCATAAAACATTCAGAAAAAGTTTCCACTCTTGCAATCCTGAGCAGGGAGAGGATACACTCCAACACCAGCCAACTGGCCAGGCCCTTGGAGCACCGCTGTCAGGAATAAGGCCATGCGCGGTCCAGGTCCCGCCCAAAACTCCACTGCGCGGCTCTGAGGTGCTTTGTGCGCACCACTTGTCATCCCCTCTTGTTCCAAAGGTGGCCATCAGCGTCATCTGTCCTGTGGCAAAGCCCATAGAGCTGCAGGTTCAGGACATTGGTGGACAAGATGCACTTATCAGTGCTATTCCATGAAAGGACTACAATTCCCATGTTTTTAGAGGCAGCAGCCATCTTGGGGTGTGGCAGGCCTATAAAGCCCAGCCACACCCAAGCACGTTGCTTACTATTTTGAAGACTTTGATGCAGTCAGACCTCCTGGGGGGTTCTCTGAAAAAGAGCAGAGTTCCTGCATGGCAGAGTGACATCCAATCGAAGTACCCTTGTCTCCATGGTGAATTCAAAAACTAGTAGGTCGTACTTGTAGCGGTAAGGCCTTGATGAATCCAATTTTGGAGGAAGTCATTACTTCCAGAAGTAAAGTACCCCTTAGCACAATGAGCAATGCGTTTTCAGTTTCCAGAGTATAGCATCCTTGGTGTGATGATTAAAGGCGTTTCAGAGCACAGATGTAAAAGCGCTCTTTGCACGACAATTCAAGCGCTTTAGTTCACAGGTGTAAAGCGCTCTAATCATGGCAATTCAAGCGCTTTAGTCCACAGATGGAAAGCGCTCTTGGCACTGCAATTCAAGCGCTTCAGTCCACAGGTGTAAAGAGGTCTTGGCACGGCAATTCAAGCGCTTCAGTCCACAGATGTAAAGCACTCGGCATGGGAATTCAATCGCTTCAGTTCACAGGTGTAAAGCGCTCTAAGCACAGCAACTCAGGCGCTTCAGTCCACAGATGTAAATCGCTCTTAGCATGGCAAATCAAGCGCTTCAGTCCACAGGTGTAAAGCACTCATGGCACCGCAATTCAAGCACTTCAGTCCACAGATGTAAAGCGCTCTTGGCACTGCAATTCAAGCGCTTCAGGTCACAGGTGTTAAGCACTTTAAGCACGGCAATTCAAGCACTTCAGTCCACAGGTGTAAAGCGCTCTTGGCACGGCAATTCAAGCGCTTCAGTCCACAGATGAAAAGCGCTCTTGGCACGGCAATCAAAGCAATTCAATCCACAGGAGTAAAAGCCTCTTGGCACAGCAATCAAAGTGATTCAGGCCACATGAGTAAAGCGCACCCTTAGCATAACGAGCGTTGCGCTTCAGGCAAGACAAGTAAAAGCATTTCCTGGTATTATAAGTAAAGCGCTTCAAGTTCAATGAATAAAAACTTTTCAGCCTTTATATTTGTGAATGTGAAAGTATTTTTGGAGATAAGCAAATCATAGTTTTCATTGATTTTGGAAAGCATAATATGTGAAAAGCATATTTAATTCTTTGAGATTTTCTAGGTCATGATCAAAGGTTCAAGTGCTTCAGTCCACAGATGGAAAGCACTCTTGGCACGGCAAATCACGAGCTTCAGTCCACAGGTGTAAAGCGCGCTTGGCACTACAATTCAAGCTCTTCAGTCCACAGATGTAAAGCGCTCGGCAGGGCAGTTCAAGTGCTTCAATTCACAGGTGTAAAGCGCGCTAAGCACAGAAATTCAAGCGCTTCAGTCCACAGATGTAAAGCGCTTTTGGCATGGCAAATCAAGCGCTTCAGTCCACAGGTGTAAAGCACTCTTGGCACAGCAATTCAAGCGCTTCAGTCCACAGATGTAAAGCGCTCTTGGCACTGCAATTCAAGCGCTTCAGTTCACAGGTGTTAAGCACTCTAAGCACGGCAATTCAAGCACTTCAGTCCACATGTGTAAAGCGCTCTTGGCATGGCAATTCAAGCGCTTCAGTCCACAGGTGTACGGCACTCTTGGCATGGCAATTCAATTGCTTCAGTCCACAGATGAAAAGCGCTCTTGGCACGGCAATCAAAGTGCTTCAATCCACAGGAGTAAAAGCCTCTTGGCACAACAATCAAAGTGATTCAGGCCACATGAGTAAGGCGCCCCCTTAGCATAACGAGCGTAGCGCTTCAGGCAAGACAAGTAAAAGCATTTCCTGGTATTTTAAGTAAAGCGCTTCAAGTTCAATGAATAAAAACTTTTCGGCCTTTATATTTGTGAATGTGAAAGTATTTTTGGAAATAAGCAAATCATAGTTTGCCAAGCCCCAATATACGTATACGAAGTGTTTTCGACACTTCATTCATCACTTCTCCCAAAAGGTGGCACCAATCACCAAATTCCGAAAGAAAAAGGCTGTATTCAACTGGTCCCGAGAGACAGAGGAAGCATTTCAAGATTTTAAAAAAGCCTTTACTACTGCTCCCGTTCTAGCTCACCCTAATGTGGAGGCACCATTCATCGTGAAAGCTGATGCATCTGATGTTGCTGTTGGGGTCATCCTGTCTCAACATCATCGAGAAACTGGACAATTACACCGGGTAGCATATGCGTCAAGAAAATTGAATGAAGCAGAACAGAATTACACCATAGCAGAAAAAGAATTACTAGCAATTCGTAATGCTTTTAAAGAATGGAGACATTATCTATTGGGAGCGAAACACACCATGACTGTATATTCTGGTCATAGAAATTTGCATTGTGTGAGTTCTGCCAGACTACTAACTCCTAGACAACTAAGATGGATGCTATTCTTTGCAGAATTTGATTTCATAGTGATTTTTAGACCAGGAGTAGAAAGTTTGTAAGGCCGATGCATTATCTAGACAAGATTCTGCAATCACACCTACTGAACAAAAACCAATGCCTATTATAACGCCTTCAAGAGGGTTGTGTTTAGTAGGTGCAGAGAAATTCTTTGATCTCATTCTTAATCATTTTCACATTACTAAGTGGCAAGAGTGGTTACAACAAGACACCAAGAGGTCTATTCAACAAGGCTTACCTCTACATGAATCTCAAGGATTCCTGAATACTGAGGAGTTAAGAGAGACAGCTTTTCATTGGTTACACAGTCATCCTCTGGCGAATCACTAAGGTCCTCAAAAAACAATAGAACTCATGAAAAGGTATTTTTGGTGGCCTACATTCGTTCATGACTTTAAGGAAATGCTACAATCATGTGAAGTATGTGCAAGATGCAAAAGTGAACATAGCAATCCCAAAGGTCTACTGATACCTTTACCCATTCCCAATTATCCATGGGAACATATCTCTACGGATTTTATTACTGGTCTTCCTCAAATAAAACAATTTACAACCATTCTAGTGGTAATAGACAGCCTTACCAAGTATGCTCACTTCATTGCCTGTAAAGGGCTCCCAACTTCTGACACCTTAGCAACTATCATCTTAGAAAATATAGTTTGTCTTCACAGACTTCCAAGAGTTATCCTTTCTGATAGAGAAACACAAGTTTCTGCACTTTTCTGGCAACAATGGTGCAAGGCTTTAAGAACTGATTCGACTTTATCTACTAGTTATTATCTACAAATGGATGGTCAAAGAGAGAGACTAAACCAAACTCTGAAACAATATTTACGATGTTACACAACAAAGTCTCCTTAAACCTGGCTGGATCTTTTGTGTTTTGCAGAACTGGCTTATAATAACTCTCACCACTCTTCAATAAACTCAACTCCTTTCTATGGTTTATGTGGGTGACATCCGCACATTTTGCCAGTTACGTTACCTGCCTCTACTCAAAGCACTCCAGCAGTCATGGAAATGTTAACACACATGAAAAAGGTACATTCACAATTGCAAACAAATCTTCATCAAGCAAAGAAAAAATATAAAATGTAATATGACAAAAAATACCAGCCTGGTCCTCAGTATACAAACAAAGATAGAGTTTGGTTATCCACGAAAAACTTTGCGTTAAAAAATAAAAATATGTTTCATCCAAAATTCATAGGGCCCTATGAAGTACTACAACAAGTAAACCCAGTAACATATAAGTTAAAATTACCATTGTCTTTGAAAATTCATCCGGTGTTTCACACTTCGCTCCTTAAACCTGCTTTGCCCTCAAGCATCACACAACCTGCTCCTCTATTAGTCCAAGGTCATTGGGAGTATGATGTGCGATCTATTTTAGTCTCTAAATATAGGGGGTCTTCCCTTAGGTACTTGGTGTCCTGGAAAGGATACGGGCCGGAAAATGACTCTTGGGAACCTGCAAGACATGTTCATGCACCACGATTTCACCTCCTCAATCCTGGTAAACTGGGCCCTGGACCGCGCTAGGGAGAGGGGTGTAATGTCAGGAATAAGGCCATGTGCGGTCCAGGTCCCATCCGAAACTCCGCTGTGCGGCTCTGCGGCGCTTTATGCGCACCACTTGTCATCCCCTCTTGTTCCAAAGGTGGCCATCAGCATCATCTGCCCTGTGGCAAAGCCCTTAGAGCTGCAGGTTCAGGACATTGGTGGACAAGATGCACTTATCAGTGCTATTCTATGAAGGGACTACAATTCACATGTTTTTAGAGGCAGCAGCCATCTTCGGGTGTGGCAGGCCTATAAAGCACGTTTTAAGCTTTGGAATGCGATTTCAGCCACTGAGATCCAGACAAAAACGTTCCGTAAATTATCTTTTTTAAGAGTGTGTGTGATTTGGCTGGTTTGTTGAACAATAGAAGTTGGCCAGTTCTAAAAAACACTGGGGGGGGGAGTTTAAAGAAAGGGGCGCGGCCAGTTTAGGATGGCCTGAACCTTCTCTGGATGCATGGAAATACTGATTTGACTAATATGATACCCTAAATATTTTACCTCAGTCTTGTCAAATTCACATTTTTCTGGTTTTCAGAAGAGTTGGTTCTGTCTGAGTCTGTCTAGAACTTGAAGTACATGCATGGTATGATGTTCTGGATGTATGGAATATATTAGGATATCATCTAGGTATATTACTACAGTTTGGTTTAAAAGGTTAGAAAATACTGAATCCATGAATCTCTGAAAAATAGAGGGGGCATTGGTTAAATAAAAAGGAATTACCCGATATTCATAACTCGGTCTTCCATTCATCACCTTCCTATATTGTTAGGTCTAACTTAGTAAATATCTGCGTCCCTCTGACTGCTTCCAAAATATCTTTTATTAGAGGTAGCGGATACTGGTCTTTTATGGTAATCTTATTCAATCCATGGAAGTCTATATTGGGACGTAGATCCATCGTCTTTTTAGGCACAAAGAAGAGGGAAGCCCCAGCGGGGGAAGAAGACGGTGCAATAAGACCACTCTGTATATTTTCTTGCAAATATTCCTTGAGTACCTTCTTTTCAGGTCCAGTAAGATAGTACATTCTACCAAAAGGGACAACAGCACCATGTTCCAGGGGAATGGTACAGTCATATTCTCCATGTGGAGGTAGTACTGGTTTCTTTGGGTTTTCGGAACACGTCTGCATAGCCCAGATAATGACTAGGTACCCCTTGGATGGAGTTTATGGAACAACCTACTTCTGCTACCATTGATGACATTTTCTTTGGTGACCAATATGTTCCTGAGTAATAAGAGTGGTCTTGACAAAATTGGGAAGAAAGAGAAATAGTTCTGGTTTCCCAATTGATGTAAGGATTATGCTGTGTAAACCAGGGTATTCCTAGAATTATTGTATGATTAGGTGAGGAGATCAGATCAAAAGAGACATGTTCCTGATGAGTAATAGGTAAAAGAAAGATGGCAGTTGCATCTTCCTTAGAAGAACAAATAGAAGGTATCTCAGAAAATCCCATTCCCTCCTTTCTCATAGAGGACGGGAATTGGTGTTTCTTGGAGACTTCACAGGATGGACTGGGCAGGTACAAAGCAAATGGCCAGAAGCTCCACAATAGAGAGACAGGGCCTCATTTCAACCTCAGCGGTCTTTTGGCAAGACCGCCTAGGTACCGCCGTGCTGAAGACCGCCAGTGGTGGTGGTTTTCTGCACAGCGTATTATGACTGCTGGCAGCCCTCCACCCTTTTCCGGACGGAAAGCCGCCAGCAGCCATACTGGCGGTCGGCGGTGAAGTGGAAGCTGCTCCACCTCCACCGCCCGTCATCAGAACACCGCCCACCGAATCACAGCGCAGGATTCGGTGTGGCAGTGTTCTGGTGACGGGGAGCTGGCGGCGGAGCAGCCCCCATGGATCCCGTTCCCTCCTGGAGGACCACCGGACTAGGTAAGGTGATCGTCTGTTAGGGGAGGGGAGGTGGAGGGGTGTTGTGTGTTGTGTGCGTGCATGGGGGTGTGTGTGTGTAGAGGGTGTGTGTGAGTGCGTGTGTGCATGCGGGGGTGTGTATGGGAAATGTGTGCGCATATGTCTGTGTGTATGTGTGCGTGTATGTCAGCATGTTTGTGTAGCTGGTGTGTGAGTGTGCGTGTAGGGGGGTTGGTCGGGAGGGGGGTCCTGCCACCTTTGGGAGGTGGTAGGGGGGTTGTGGGTGTTGAGGGAGGACTCTGGGGAGGGGTAGGGGGAAGGGTGAGTCCCCTATCAGTGCCAAGGAATGAATTCCCTGGCACTGATAGTGCCTACCGCCATGGATTTCATGGCGGTTCCAAACCCCACGAAATCCATGGCGGTATACAGGGTCCACAATTCTTTCTCTTTTCCAACTTGCGTTCATGTAGATGATACTTTATGGAGAGTGCTAAGTCCATTAAACTTTGTAAATCTTCCACTCTAGCTGAATGTACCAGTTCATCCTTTATCTCCTCTCGAAGACCTCTACGAAAAAGGGTTACAAGAGTACGTTCTGCCCAAGTAGTTTCTGCTGCAAGTTGTCTAAAATGTGTCATATATTGTAGAACATCCTGGGTACCTTGCTGGATGTCACATAAGGCTTCCTCAGCAAAAGACTCCAGTCACGGGCGTTCAAACATTTGTTTAAAGGCAGCAACAAAAGTTGAATAGTCAGACAGCACAGAATCATTGGAAGCTACCAAAGGAGTCGCTCAGGCTAAAGCAGGACCAGACACAGCACTAATTAAATATCCCACTTTAGTTTTATCTTGCTCAAATTAGCAAGGTCGAAATGCAATATAGACCCTGTTTTTGAGGTTTTTGTTACTCTGGGCACTTTAACACTGCTAACCAGTGCTAAAGTGCAAGTAATCCTTTACAAAATGTGTATGTAATTGGCTTATTCATGATTGGCATATTTGATTTACTAGTAAGTCCCTAGTACAGTGCACTAGAGATGCACAGGGCCTGTAAATCAAATGCTACAAGTGGGCCTGCAGCACTGGTTGTGCCACCCACATAAGGAGCTCTGTAATCATGTCTCAGACCTGCCACTGCAGTGTCTGCATGTACAGTTTTAACTGTAAAACATTCCTAAACCTTCCTTTTTCTTAAATGTAAGACACCCCTAAGGTAGACCATAGGTAGCCCCAAGGGCAGGGTGCAGTGTATGGTTAACGTGGGACATATAGGAGGTGATTACAACTTTGGAGGATATACCACCAGCCGTATTACGAGTCCATTATATCCTATGGAACTCGTAATACGGCTGGTGGTATATCCGTCACTTTACCGTCACTTTTGGGACAGATTAACACCTCCTCCAAAGTTGTAATCACCCCCATAGTAATGTGTTTTATATGTCCTGACAGTGAAATATTGTTAAATTCGTTTTTCACTGTTGCAAGGCCTGCCCCTCTCATAGGTTAACATGGGGGCTACCTTTAAATATGATTAAAGGGTAGATTCCCTTTGGGAGCACATAGACATGTGGAGTTTGGGGTCTCTGAGCTAACAATTTAAAAATACATATTTTAGTAAAGTTGATTTTAAGATTCTGTGTTTGAAAATGCAACTTTTAGGAAGTGAGCATTTTCTTGCTTATACCATTTCTGTGACTCTGCCTGTTTGTGTATTCCCTGTCTAGGTCAGTTTGACAGTTGGGCTGGGTGCACCTCTCACTAGACCGTGACACAAAGGGAGCTGGGATGTAGTCTGCATTTCCTGATGAGCCATCTGTGCTAGGAGGGAGTGGAGGAGTGGTCACTCACACCTGAAAGGGTTGTGCCTGCTCTCACACAATGCAGTCTCCAACCCCCTAGTGAGTGTCTGGGGCCTGGTCTGGGCAAGGCAGGATTTCACATTCAAGAGAGACTTTGCTTTGAAGTAGGCCTACTTCAAAGGAGAAAATGGGTATAAGAAGGGCACCCAAAACTACAGCCTTTAGAACACTTCTGGAAACCAAGAGGAACCTCTGCCTGGAGAAGAGCTGAAGAGCTGAGGAAAAAGAGCTGCCCTGCCTGTGACTGTGCTTTGTGGAGCTATCGGCAGTTTCTGCCACTGCCTGGTGAAAGGGGACAAAGACATGGACTGTGTTGTGCATTCCTGCTTGTGAAGAAATCTTCAAGGGCTTGTCCGGAGGTTGCCTCTTGTTGATGAAGTCTCAGGGCCATCAAAAACTTCTCCTGCCAGTACCTGAACTCTCTGCTGAGACTCCTGCCCTGCCAAGTGGTGCCCTATCCAGTTTCTGGGGCTTGACAGGTGAAGCTAGCAGACCAAGATTGAAAATCCACGCACCGACCGCCATGCTGGGAAATTTCCGATACAACTTCCGGGATGCGGCTGATGAAACGACACGCCGCTGGCTCCACGGCTGAAATCAATGATGCACTTACAGCGCGGCTGGGAGATCCACGCTCACGGGTGGAGAAACGACGTGCTGCATCGCTAACAGAGGCTGGTAACATCACAACCCACACAGCGCAGTTTTGCTATCACCGTGTGGCAGGATTTTCAACGCAAACCTTGCTGGGCGTGGAAAAACGGTGCAACGCCTGCCCGGGCCCGAGTGCTGCCCGGATCGACACATCGTTCTCCTGCGGGGAGGAAAAACAGCGCACAACGACCCGACCGAAGAAGGAGAAATGACGCATGGTCTCGCTTGCAGGTGAGAAATCGACACAACTCTCACCTTTTTTGACGCACACTCGCCCTACGTGTTATTTTGACGCTAGCCAGGTACTTTTCAATGCCATCAGTGTTTTACCTGTTTACAAAATGATTTAAGCCTCTTTTTGCTTTTTAATTAATAACTTGACTTGTGTATGTTAGAATTTTGTCATTTTGTTCTTGTTTTGTTTAGATAAATATTATCTATTCTTCTAAACCTGTGTTGTGTCATTTTGTAGTGTTTACATTAAGTTACTGTGTGTGTTGGTACAAATACTTTACACCTAGCACTCTGAAGTTGAGCCTGCCTGCTCGTGCCAAGCTACCAAGGGGGTGAGCGGGGGTTAGCTGAGGGTGATTCTCCCTTACCTTGACGAGAGTGAGGGTCCTTGCTTGGAAAGGGGGTACCCTGACTCCCAACCAAAGACCCCGTTTCTAACAAACCCAAAGCTCATTTAACCTATATGAACACCCAAATAACACTATCTACATCCTTCCCTCCTTTATCCCTACTTTATTCTGTTCAAGCAAACCAACAGACTCACATGTCCACCAGTCAAACAAACAACTTCCCTTTACTAATCCACTACTAATCCTTTGGGTTCAGGAGTAGAGTGTGTTGGACCTGGCCCTTTTACAGGATCATTCCCCAGACTTTTTGCTTTTGCCTCCTTATTTTGTGACCTTTGTTGGCTGACGTTTTGACTCTGAGCACTTTTTCACTGCTAACCAGTGCTAAAGTGCATGTGCTCTCCCTTACAAAATCGGTATGATTGGCTTATACCTAATTGGCATATTTAATTTACCTATAAGTCCCTTGTAAAGTGGTATCCCTATACCCAGGGCCTGTAAATTAAATGCTACTAGTGGGCCTGCAGCGCTGCTTGCGCCACCCACTGAAGTAGCCTGTCAAACCTATCTCAGGCCTTCTAGCGTAGGGCCTGTGTGTGCCGTTTTCTGCCACAGGGACCTGGCATCTAAATTTACTTGCCAGGCCCAGAACTCCCCTTTTACTACATGTAAGTCACCCCTAAGGTACGCCCTAGCTAGCTCTTTGGGCAGGGTGCCATGTATGTAGAAGGCAGGACATATGCCATGTTGCGTGGCCTGTCCTGGTAGTGACAAACAGCCTCACTTGGTGTCTCACTGCTGTGAGTGCTGCCCTCTCATAGGATTGCATTGGAGATGCCCTGCCTTATGTGTAAGGGGTATTGTCTGATTTATGAGGGGTAGCGTAGGCATGTTTGGTATGGTTGGGATAGTCATGAAAAATGCTGCTTTCTGGTGTAGGTGTATTTTCTATTACTATCACAGAAATGCCACTTTTCGAAAGTGCGTATTTAACTGTGCTTCTGACTTTGGTGTTTTGCAACTTGCCTCCAATTCATGTCTGGGCAGACTGACAGTTGGGGCTTTATGCATACTTTTCAGACAGCCTGAACACAGGGAGGGTGGAGGTGTCACAGAAGTGCATCTACATATTGTAAAGCCTTCCTGGGCTGAGAGAAGGGAGAGGCGGGGCACATCTGCATTTGTAAAGGCTGTGCCCTGGCCTCACACAATAGGGTCGTTTACCCCCCACTGATGTTTGGAGCCTGTGCTGGAGGAGAGAAAAGGCACTCCCAGGACCAGTTGTAACTGGTTGGAACCCCCTTTCCTCCCCATTGTAAAACACACTGAAAACTTAGTAGACGTACAAGGGAATTTTGGCCCACAATTCAGACATCATTTGACATCACTTTGGACATTCTGGGAACTCCAGGAACCTTACCTGAAGCTGGACAGGATGCTGTTGAAAGGACTCACCAGGACCACCTTGGACTGCTGCTGTTGTGCTGAACTGTGACCTGTTTGATCACAAGGAGGAACTGCCACTGCTTGCACCCCCTTGTTGTGCTGACCTGCTGCTGGGTTCTCCAGGCCTGCGCCCCCCCCGTTTTCATCAGCTGTCTCTAGAGGCAAGGTGCTGTGGCCCCTGACCTCTGAAAACTCTCCTAAGCATGAGGGGTGCTGCCTCGGCTGCGTAGCGCCTTGGGAGCGCTCTTTTGTGGTGTAAAGCGCTTTTTCTAAAGTGTGCTTTTACACCCAAATCACCGCCTCAACTTGGGCGTCTATTTTTCATCCAGCGCGATGTCCGCGCTGTTTCCAGTGCCCCTGTGGCACAAGCAGAAGTCAAGCAGAGGAAGCTTGCTCCTATCGGTGCCCCCGGGCACTGTCCGCTCTTGGGAGCGCCCCCGGTGCACCCGCTGCCTCCGACATGCCAGTGAAACTTCACCACGCGGCCCGGGAAGCTGCTTCAGAACACTCACGCACTGCATCGGGTGCGGGCGAGTGTCTACTCGGGCCCCAGGAGGGGTCCGAGCCTTACAAGCTTCACGAGTAGGACTCGGGAAAGGCACGGGGAGCGCCTCCTTCCCCGGTTTCTGCATTAGGAGCAGGACGCTCCTTTTTCTTCATAAAACGGGCATTTTAAACCGGGAAAGGGAGACCTCAACGGAGGTCCCTTTCACTTGCCCCTAATTGTTGTTGGGCCTACATTTTATAAAACTGCACAAATAACTCGACTGCTCAGACTTTTAAAGGAATGTTTTTCTATTGTTCACAACAGCACTAGCGATGCAAAGCCAACTTTAGAAGTTACCCAAGTGCAGGTAAAGTGCTAATTCAAGCACTCAGGAGATGACGGCTCGTAGAGAGACCATCTACTTGGCAACTTAAATATTACCTCTGTTAATACTGTGCCTGCGGGTCCCAAAGCTGCAGTGTTCCTTACGAACTGCAGTGGTGGTCCAGTGTTCAGCAGTGCACTGCACAGCAGCTGAAAGTTATGTAATAGGAATCAAAGCCTAATCTAGAAATGCTCAATAACAGCAGTGCCCAGTAGGGCAGAACTCTTATTCCAGCAGTATAAAAGTGCCCCTATCCCAGTAGGGCCCATTCATCATGCAGTTGGCTCCACGTCTGAAGAATGCTCAACTCTCAAGCTTCCAGAGTCAGGCCGGTTGGGATCTTCCTGCATCCCATGGAAGGGGATGTCTATGTACAGTACCTCTCACTGGCATCTCAAACTCCTCACAGAGCAGAGCCACCTGCTGCTCAGTGCTTCGTACTCTCTTATTGTTACCTTCTCCCCTACCTAGAAAGAGCACACTGTGGTCTAAACACTGCTTAGCCTTTAATGAGAAAAGCACTGCCTGTGGTGTGAGGGGCAGTGTCCTGGCGCCCTAGCTTCCGTTTTGGCTTCTTGGTTTGCCTTCACTGGGTACATACAAAATAACATTATGAGGAACAGTTTTAAATGGACATCATCTGGTATAATGCGAAATACCTGAAGTTAGATAAACAAAGGCACTCCAAAAGGAATTTACAGCCACATTGCCAGGACACAAGAAGGGAAAAATCTGCAATGTGTAATAATTATAAAATAGAAAATAAAACATTGGCATTGAAGGGAACTACCTTGTGTGTGGATGTGCTGCTTGTGAAAGGGCTAAATGCAGTCATTCATAGTGAAGTTAATCAGTAGCTGAAATATGCTGACTCATTGCTCCATGCTGAATGCTGTATTGGGCAGAAGGAAAACTTGAATGACACAATAGCAGGTGAAGAGAGCTGGTGGAAAGTCCCTTAAAGTAAATATATTTTTTCATCAACATGTTTGAACATACCAGGGGTGGATTGATGGATGCTGCTTATTTTTCAAGATTCCTGACTAAACAGTGACCTGAAAGAATGATATGTCATTGGTGGAATTGTCTTCATAATAACCGAATAGCCATGCTCTCAATTCACCCTGCCGCACCAACCTACTGAACACTTGGACCCCCACCAACGACAAAGAAATCGGCAAAACCATGAGCTCCGTCCACTTTGGCTCCCCAACAGACCCTTCCCCCCACCACATCTTCAACAAGGCTAACCAAATCATCGCTCCCCAGCTCCGGGCCGTCATCAACAGTTTCTTCGAGATCGCAACCTTCCCAGATATTTGGAAACACGCCGAAGTCAACGTTCTTCTAAAAAAAAAAAAAGCAGACCCTGAAGACCTCACAAACTACTGACCCATCTCTCTTCTACCCTTCCCTACAAAGGTCATGGAGAAGATAGTAACCACACACCTGTCTCCCTTCCTAGAAGACAACAACATACTCAACGTCTCCCAGTCTGGATTCCGCAAAAACCACAGCACCAAGACCGCCCTCATCGCCTGTACAGACAACATCAGGACCAAATTGGACAAGGGCAAAACCGTCGCCCTCATCCTCCTAGACCTCTCCGCAGCTTTTGACACCCTATGCCACCAAACCCTCCGCACACTCTTCTTCGATGCCGGAATTCGCCACAAAGCCCTGGACTGGCTCACCTCCTTCCTCTCCGAAAGAACCCAAAGAGTTTGCCACCCTCTTTTCCGGTCTACAGCCACCAAGACCATCTGTGGGGTCCCCCAAGAATCCTCCCTCAGCCCCACCCTTTTCAATATCTACATGGCTCCTCTCGCCAACATCATATGCCCCCACGGCCTCACTATCATTTTATACGCTGACGACACCCAGCTCATCATCTCCCTCAAGAGGAACCCAGCTACCGCCAAGAATAACGTACACGCCGGACTCCTCGCCATCGCTAACTGGATGAGAGCAAGCCACCTCAAATTGAACTCAGAAAAAATGGACATTATCATCTTCGGTCCCAACAAGACAGCATGGAACGACTCCTCGTGGCCGACCATCCTTGGACCACCCCCAACACCCACCACCAACGCACGCAATCTTGGCATCATACTGGACTCATCCCTCTCCATGACTCAGCATATCAATGCCATATCTTTCTCCTGCTTCAACACCCTTTGCATGCTACGCAAGACTATCAAATGGATTCCTTTAGAAACAAGAACAGTCACCCACGCCCTCATAAGCAGCAGACTGGACTACAGCAATGCCCTCTATGCAGGGACCACAGCTAAGCTTCAGAGAAAACTCCAGCAAATCCAGAACGCAGCCGCATGCCTCATCCTTAACCTCCCTCGCCACAAACACATCTCCAGCCACCTCAGATCCCTACAATGGCTGCCCATCAACAAAAGGATCATTTTCAAAATCCTTGTCCACGCTCACAAAGCCCTCCACGACACCAGACCGGCCTACCTCAGCGAACGAATCAACTTCCACAAACCAACTCGATAGCTCCGCTTCACCGACCGCACCCTCGCTACAGTCCCCTGCATCCAACGCACCACCTCTGGTGGCAGATCTTTCTCCCACCTCACCGCCAAAACCTGGAACTCCCTCCCCACCAACGTACGCAAGACCCAGGACCTCCTAACCTTCAGAAAGCACCGCAAAACTTGGCTTTTCGAGCAGTTACCCCCCTCTCACCCCCAGCGCCTTGAGACCCTACCGGGTGAGTAGTGCGCTTAAGAAATGTATTTGATTGATTGATTGATTGATTGTAACACACACAGGAGAGTTTGCAGCTTGAGTGAAGTTTTGAAGCATCTGTATGTACTAACAGGTCCTGTAGGTCAGTCCAATAATTTGAAACCGAGGAAGGGGTAGTTTACAAAAAAAAAACTCAGGGCTGGATTCACAAAGGTAAACTTACACTTTTGTGTACGTTTACTATTTGTTTGCTATTCACAAACAACAAGGTAATTGTCTGTTTACGACTGCCAAGACACCACGGTTGGGAGGGAGACCTGCGCAAATAAAAATATCGGATCGCCTCCAAAGTCGTAAACTTACTATTAACTCGTAGTTTGTGAACAGCAAAAAAATAGTAAACGTACACAAAAGCGTACTTTTACCTTTTTGAATCAGGTCCTTCGTATATAGGTACAACGTATTTATTGCGAATACTGCACATACTCTCATATTGCCTGGCATAGCTGTAATGTAGTTAAATATTTTCATCTCGTTGTGTCTCCAATAGTATTGTGAAAATTGGACTTTACCATGACTTTTTAAATGAGCTTCGTCTTGTATTCAGTATGTACTTGCAAACAATGTAAACAGCGTTTGATGAAAGCTTCATACACATTTAGGCTACACAATGACACCAATATATTCTTGGAAATTACCTGGGTTCCCCTTAAAGTATTTTCAAAGAGCTAGAATGTTTCCTGTTCTGAAGAACATACTGTCGCTCCTCATGTTGCAATATGACCGGCACCTTCTGGAAATAAAAAATGTTTTGCTTTTTTGCTCGTGAGGGTGACAGAGAATATGAAAGGTAAATCTTGCTACTGGTCAGCGAGAGCATCCACTAAAGGTATGTTTTTCGTAAGTAGTAAGATCTCCCTCCAGGCTGTAATCACTACATGATTTCAAGCTACTGTCGGTGTTGTCTTCAATGAAAGGCATTCGCTATTCTATCTGCAGGTGGTATTTATACATACTCACTTCATACACTACTGATGTGTTCTATAATGAGCATGCCAAGGCTTCAGAGACTCCCACTGGACATATTCTAAAGTGCTTTCATGGGATTTAGGAAAGCAAAGGATCAACTTCAATTAATATAGACAAATCTTTGTACAATATTGGGATCAAAATCCAAAAAACGTGGATACGGATTACCATGTCTAGACCAATAACCATAGTGCAAAGTTGGGGGTCGCTATTTTCAGTGTGATTGCGTTCATCTGCCCCTCTCCAATTAAACTTCCATGCCTGATAGACAGAAGTAAACACCCTATTGACATATACCATTGGTTATTGGTTCCTTTATGGAAATTATTGTTAAGGCAGTCTGAGGACAGATATTTGCACTACACTCTAGGCTTATCAGATGAGATCTGTAGGTCTCTCTGCAGACATAATGTAGGTACAATAAAAGTGCAAAATCCATAAACATAGGCAATTACAAGCAAACAAAGTGTTGCTTGAGTTAGTAAGGCGTGGCTTACTTATGTAGGTTTAACGGTGCATCATCAGAATATGCATCTTGGCATTTCATTTTAGTACTTCATAGAGTGCGTTGATTCTTTTTGTAGCTCAGCAGTGCACACGGCTCTGATGGTGGGTGTCTCCTACTTTTGGACATTGTCCACTGTAGTCTACATATTTTAATGGCTGCATTCTGCCAGTGATATGACCCAGTCTGAAAACAGTCCAGCACCTTCAAGTCATGTTTCAAGGATTCAGACACAGTCCGGAGACTGATGTTAATTATGAGATTAAATTGTTATCAGTTATAACTTGTGAGTATTAGTGGGTTTGTCGTCCTCTTAGTTTATGTTTGATAGTTCGATGTGTTATAGGTTTGTTGGGTGTGATCGGAGGTCTTGCCAAGATGCTTACATGCTAACTGGCTAATGGCTCACACGTTAGTTGGCCTGTTGATATCTGTGTGTTCACTAGAGGCAATATGTGGTGTCTGCGAGCCCTAGAAATAATCGGATGGCATGTCTTGACTGTGGTGATTGGATGGCTGTTTACTATGAGTTCTATGGACCTCAGTGTAGGGTACCTATAGGGTAACTTGATTTAAAAAAATGCTGATACCCACCAATGTCCTACCTGTGCATTTTTGAATGCTCGTGATCTGTTCTGATCGATATGTGGTGTTGGATGTTTAGTGCGTGCTCTAAGTGGTTAGTAAGGGCTGTTCTGAGTATACTGAACACAAACTATGTGGACTATATATACCCCATGCTCAATGTTTGTAGAATTCTGTCGATTGGGTTTCGTGGAAAGCTATGTTGATATTGAGTACCATTGAGGTACCATGATAGTCATATATAGGAAATTTCGAATGTTTTGAATGTGTATGATATGTTCTGTTTTAATTTGTATTTTGGTGTTTGGATATCCTTCTGAGGAAATGGCAAGTGAGGTAGAAGTATGGTGCTGATATCCCTTGGCACTTCTAGGTAGAACTGTATTTAATCTCAGAACTGATTTCACCATGAAGTTAACCTGTGGAGGTTAGGATAAAGAACAGAGCTAGAGTTTCCCATTCTACTTCTCTGGCACGTTCCTGGCAGGATGCATCTTAGGAACTACATTCAGAGCTGAAGGAGCTGCCGTGGCACAGCAATGCCTCTTTCACCTCATTTTAGTCCTTACCTACTGCAGGACTGGGCTGATTTGCATCTGATTTTGGTTTAGTACCTTTGCGGTTCATTTGATTATCTTTTGATTGCAGCTGCAGTTTATGAGCTGCTGAGGGGGAAGGTTGGCTAGTAGCCCTCACAGTATTTAATTTATGGTCTGAGTGTCAAAGGGAGGTTTTATAGGATGAAACTTAGAGAAGGAATGGTGGGTGGGAGAAATAGGCTAGACTAGCAGAGAATAGGAACCAATATCCTCGGAAGCTGTATCCGATACTTTGGGAAGACATGTGTCTCCTTGGTGTCCTAAAAAGACAATGGGATGGAGGAACAAGGGCAATGCTGAGATGAGGTATTATTAGCTTTTAATACAGAACAGTTTCTTGTATGAGGAAGTATTTGTGTGTGTTAGAAATTGGGGTACTGGTTGACTGGTGTGCAAGCCGTGGGCAAGCAGCAAACACAATTCTATTCAGAGCAAGGCACAAGCAAACCCTAAATCAACCTGTGCTCACTGCCTGTTAGCTTGGCACAGAGCAGGGAGGCTTAACTTTGAGGCAATGTGTAAAATATTTGTGCAACACTTCAAACAGTAAAGCTGTGAAAACACCAAGGCCCATATTTATACTTTTTGACGCTAAACTGCGCTAACGCAGTTTAGCGGCAAAAAATTTAGCGCCGTCTAACGCCATTCCGAAGCGCCATGCGGGCGCCGTATTTATGGAATGGCGTTAGCCGGCGCAAGCAGACCGGCGCTGCCTGGTGTGCGTGGAAAAAAACCACGTAGACCAGGCAGCGCCGGCGTAGGGGGAAAATGGCGCTAGGGCGTCTTAAAATGGCGCAAGTCGGGTTGACGCAAAAAAATCGTCTTAACCCGATTTGCGCCATTTTTTCGACGCCCAGACGCCATTTAAATGACTCCTGTCTTAGTAAAGACAGGAGTCATGCCCCCTTGCCCAATGGCCATGCCCAGGGGACTTATGTCCCCTGGGCATGGTCATTGGGCATAGTGGCATGTAGGGGGGCACAAATAAGGCCCCCCTATGCCACCCAAAAAAATTTGAAAAATATAAAAAATTATACTTACGTGAACTTACCTGAATGTCCCTGGGGTGGGTCCCTCCATCCTTGGGTGTCCTCCTGGGGTGGGCAGGGGTGGCAGGGGGGGTCCCTGGGGGCAGGGGAGGGCACCTGTGTGCTCATTTTGAGCCCACAGGCCCCTTAACGCCTACCCTGACCCAGGCGTTAAATAGTGGCGCAAATGCGGGGTTTTTTGACCCGCCACCTCCCGGGCGTGATTTTTGCCCGGGAGTATAAATACGACGCATTTGCGTCGCCGTCATTTTTTTAGACGGGAACGCCTTCCTTGCATCTCATTAACGCAAGGAAGGCGTTCACGCTAAAAAATTACGCTCTTTGCCCATACTTTGGCGCTAGACGCGTCTAACGCCAAAGTATAAATATGGCGTTAGTTTTGCGCCGAATTTGCGTCGAAAAAAACGACGCTAATTCGGCACAAACGGAGTATAAATACGGGCCCAAATGAATAGGATCCCACACCAGATTATAAGAAAAGAACTACATTTAATCAAGAAAACAAGACCAAAATGACAAAAATCCTATTAGTAGAGCTGGTGATATTGAATTTGAAAGTTTTTAGACAAAATAGTGCCAAGAAGCTCTAAGCGCCAACTGTGGATATCTGGTCACACAGGACTGGGACAAAGGCACATGTTCATGCTCACCCTGATGGAGCAGAGACCAGCTACAGGGACCCAGTTCGGCCTGCTGAACAATGAACCTCAAATCCTAGGGTGCACAGCTTTGCAAGTATCCACATTGAAGATGCACCACGCAGCTGAAGCAATGCGTCAGCTCGAAGATCTGGTGAGGCTGTGATGCAAGGGCCTGCGTCACAGTCAAAGATCCCATTGACGGGGCCTGTGGTGCAAAGTCCGGCATCGAGGGTGCGGCCCGCAGTTGGGGTGATGCATTGGTTTCAAAGACCTGTGAGGCTATGATGATAAGTCTGGTGTTGTCATCAAGGCTGTCATTGATGATTGAAGTGAAGGCCTACACGGAGGATGCACCACACGGGGGTTCCTATGGTATTTGCGGGTAGCAGCAGTGATGCAGGTCTTTGCATTGGGTCCAATACACACAGTAGCAGAGTCACATTGGTTCTGCCTGGGGTTGTGCTGTGCAGCAAAGGAGATGCATTGGTTCCACTGGATCTAGAGAGGCTGGCAAAGCACCTTAAGCCCACTTCCAAGGGTCTGTGACTGGAGTGGTTTCACTTGGCAGGCTAGTCTCACAGATGACAGACTCCATGTGCAAGGTTGTTGGAAGCATGTTATGTCCCTAGATCTTCCGATGAGGAGACCAGACAACTAGCCCTTACAGTCACTCTGGGTTCTGGGTTCAAGAGATGCAGGTCTAGCCCTTCCTACCCAGGCAAGAGGGCAGAAAGCAGCAGGCCAGCACAGTAAAGCAGGAGCAGAGTGCAATCCAGCAAAATGGCAGTCCTTTATCAGTACAGCAGTCCTTTCTCTAGGCAGAGTATCCACAGATCCAGAAGTGTGCTGAGGTTGTGCTGTCTGAGGTCCTTCTTTTATACACAGCTGTGGCTTTGAAGTGGGGAGAAGCTTTTGGAGGTGTGCTTTTGAAGTGTACAGATGCCCTGCCTTCTCTGCCCTACCTCCAGAATAACTACAGGGTATGCAGCGGTGTGTGTGGACACAGGACACAGCCTATTAAGGTGTATGTGAGGCTGGGCCGAGCTCTTTCCTCCCACCCTGCGAGTGTTGACTGATCTAGTCACACCTAAGCTCCCATTGTGTGTGGCTGTCAAGGAGTAATCCACAAAGCCCAAATGCCAACTACATCCAGTCAAGTCACCAGAAACAGGCTGAAGGCACCAAATGGCTAAGGCAAGAAAATATCTGCTTTCTAAAAGTGTCATTTACAGAATTATGATTTTAAATCTGCATCACCATAAATTAGGATTTCAGTTAGGATTCAAGAGTAACGAAACATGAACCAGTTATCACTTCCCTTTTGGAAACTAAATTTATAAAATGTAATAAGGCAACTTCAATATTATCCTACAGGAGAGATAGCTCTTGCAGTATTGAAAAATTTATTTGTGAGTTTTTTACTACCAGGACATATAAAACCTAAAAGTACATGTCCTGGTTTTAAAAACATTGTACCCAGCCCTCTGTGCTGTCCAGGGCGTACCCTACAGGTGATTTATATGTATTTAAAAGGAAGGTTTGGGCCTGGCAAAATGTTTATTTTTCCAGGTCAAAATGACAGATTAAACTGCACACAAAGGCTCTGCAATGGCGGGCCTGAGACATGTTTAAAGTGCTATTTAATCAGGTGCCACAACCAATGTGGCAGGCCAGTAATAACATTTAATTTACAGACTCAGGGCACTAGTAATGGTACTTTACTAGGGACTTAAAAGTAAATTAAATATGCCATTGGATATAAACAAACTGTGCCATGTTTTAACCCCTTCGCTGCGAGGCCTTTTCCCCCTCCTGTGCCAGGCCTTTTTTTGGCTATTTGGGGCAGTTTGCGCTTAGGCACTCATAACTTTTTGTCCACATAAGCTAGCCAAGACAAATTTGCATCGTTTTTTTCCAACATCCTAGGGATTTGAGAGGTACCCAGACTTTGTGGGTTCCCCTGAAGGAGGCCAAGAAATTTGCCAAAATACGGTGAAAAGTTGGTTTTTTTCAAAATAATTGGAAAAAGTGGCTGCAGAAGAAGGCTTGTGGTTTTTTCCCTGAAAATAGCATCAACAAAGGGTTTATGGTGCTGAAATCACCAGATTCCCAGCTTTCAGGAACAGGTAGACGTGAATCAGAAAACCCAATTTTTTAACACAAATTTGGCATTTTACTGGGACATACCTCATTTTTATGACTTTTTGTGTTTTCAGCCTCCTCCCAGTCAGTGACAGAAATGAGCATGAAACCAATGCTGGCTCCCGGAAACCTAAACATTTCTGAAAAGCAGACAAAATTCTGAATTCAGCAAGTGGTAATTTGTGTAGATTCTACAAGGGTTTCCTACAGAAAATAACAACTGAAAAAGAAAACTATTGAAATTGAGGTGAAAAAAACAGCCATTTTTCTCTACGTTTTACCCTGTAACTTTTCCCTGCAATGTCAGATTTTTGAATGCAATATACTGTTACGTCTGCTGGACTCTTCTGGTTGTGGGGATATATAGGGCATGGAGGATCATCAAGCACCCTAGGTACCCAGAGCCAATAAATGAGCTGCACCCTGCAGTGTGTTTTCATTCTATACCGGGTATACAGCAATTGATTTGCTGAAATATAAAGAGTGAAAAATAGCTATCAAGAAAACCTTTATATTTCCAAAATGGTAACAAGATAAGGTGTTGAGGAGAAGTGGGTATTTGCACATCTCTGAATTCCGGGGTGACCATACTAGCATGTGAATTACAGGGCATTTCTCAAATAGATGTATTTTTTTACTCACTCTCTTCTATTTGGAAGGAAAAAATGTAGAGAAAGACAAGGGGCAATAACACTTGTTTTGCTATTCTATATTCCCCCAGGACTCCCGATAAAAATGATACCTCACTTGTGTGGGTAGGCCTAGCGCCCGCGACAGGAAATGACCCAAAACACAACGTGGACACATCACATTTTCTGACAGAAAACAGAGGTGTTTTTCGCAAAGTGCCTAAATGTAGGTTTTGGCCTCTAGCTCAGCCGGCACCTAGGGAAACCTACCAAACCTGTGCATTTCTGAAAACTAGAGACCTAGAGGAATCCAAGATGGGGTGAATTGTGGGGCTCTGACCAGGTTCTGTTACCCAGAATCCTTTGCAAACTTCAAAATTTGGCTAAAAAAACACGTTTTCCTCACATTTCGGTGACAGAAAGTTCTGGAATCTGAGAGGAGCCACGAATTTCCTTCCACCCAGCGTTCCCCCAAGTCTCCCGATAAAAATGATACCTCACTTGTGTAGGTAGGCCTTGCGCCCACGACAGGAAATGGCCCAAAACACAACATGGACACATCACAATTTTTTACAGAAAACAGGTGTTTTTTGCAAAGTGCCTACCTGTAGATTTTGGCCTCTAGCTCAGCCGCCACCTAGGGAAACCTACCAAACCTGTGCATATTTGAAAACTAGAGACCTAGAGGAATTCAAGATGGGGTGACTTGTGGGGCTCTGACCAGGTTCTGTTACCCAGAACCCTTTGCAAACCTCAAAATTTGGCTAAAAAAAACCGTTTTCCTCATATTTCTGTGACAGAAAGTTCTGGAATCTGAGAGGAGCCACAAATTTCCTTCCACCCAGCGTTCCGCCAATTCTCCCGATACAAATGATACCTCACTTGTGTGGGTAGGCCTTGCGCCCTCAATACGAAATGCCCCAAAACACAACGTGGACACATCACAATTTTTTACAGAAAACAGGTGTTTTTTGCAAAGTGCCTACCTGTAGATTTTGGCCTCTAGCTCAGCCGTCACCTAGGGAAACCTACCAAACCTGTGCATATTTGAAAACTAGAGACCTAGAGGAATCCAAGATGGGGTGACTTGTGGGGCTCTGACCAGGTTCTGTTACCCAGAATCCTTTGCAAACCTCAAAATTTGGCTAAAAAAACAAGTTTTCATCATATTTCTGTGACAGAAAGTTCTGGAATCTGAGAGGAGCCACAAATTTCCTTCCACCCAGCGTTCCCCCAAGTCTCCCGATAAAAATGATACCTCACTTGTCTGGGTAGGCCTACCGCCCGTGACAGGAAATGCCCCAAAACACAACGTGGACACATCACATTTTTTTTTAAAGAAAACAGAGGTGTTTTTTACAAAGTGCCTACCTGTAGATATTGGCCTTTAGCTCAGCCGGCACCTAGGGAAACCTACCAAACCTGTGCATTTTTGAAATCTAGAGACCTAGGGGAATCCAAGATGGGGTGACTTGTGGGGATCTGACCAGGTTCTGTTACCCAGAATCCTTTGCAAACCTCAAAATTTGGCTAAAAAAACACGTTTTCCTCATATTTCTGTGACAGAAAGTTCTGGAATCTGAGAGGAGCCACAAATTTCCTTCCACCCAGCGTTCCCCCAAGGCTCCCGATAAAAATGATACCTCACTTATGTGGGTATGCCGAGCGCCCGCGACACGAAATGACCCAAAACACAACGTGGACACAGCACATTTTTTGACAGAAAACAGAGGTGTTTTTTGCAAAGTGCCTACCTGTAGATATTGGCCTTTAGCTCAGCCGGTACCTAGGGAAACCCACCAAACCTGTGCATTTCTGAAAACTAGAGACCTAGGGGAATCCAAGATGGGGTGACTTGTGGGGCTCTGACCCGGTTCTGTAACCCAGAATCCTTTGCAAACCTCACAATTTGGCTAAAAAAACACATTTTCCTCACATTTCGGTGACAGAAAGTTCTGGAATCTGAGAGGAGCAACAAATTTCCTTCCACCCAGCGTTCCCTAAGTCTCCCGATAAAAATGAAACCTCACTTGTGTGGGTAGGCCTAGCGCCCATGACAGGAAGTGCCCCAAAACACAATGTGGACACAGCACATTTTTTTAAAGAAAACAGAGGTGTTTTTTGCAAAGTGCCTACCTGTAGGTTTTGGCCTCTAGCTCAGCTGGCACCTAGGGAAACCGACCAAACCTGTGCATTTTTTAAAAATAGAGACCTAGGGGAATCCAAGATGGGGTGACTTGTGGGGCTCTGACCAGGTTCTGTTACCCAGAATACTTTGCAAACCTCAAAATGTGGCTAAAAAAACACGTTTTCCTCAAGTTTTGGTGACAGGAAGTTCTGGAATCGGAGGGGAGCCACAAATGTCCTTCCACCCAGCGTTCCCCCAAGTCTCCCGATAAAAATGATACCTCACTTGTGTGGGTAGGCCTAGTGCCCGTGACAGGAAATGCCCCAAAACACAGCGTGGAAACATCACATTTGTTTAAAGAAAACAGAGGTATTTTTTGCAAAGTGCCTACCTGTAGATTTAGGCCTCTAGCTCAGCCGGCACCTAGGGAAACCTACCAAACCTGTGCATTTTTGAAAACTGGAGACCTAGGGGAATCCATGATGGGGTGAATTGTGGGGCTCTGACCAGGTTCTGTTACCCAGAATCCTTTGCACACTTCAAAATGTGGCTAAAAAAACACGTTTTCCTCACATTTCGGTGACAGAAAGTTCTGGAATCGGAGAGGAGCCACAAATTTCCTTCCACCCAGCATTCCCCCAAGTCTCCCGATAAAAATGATACCTCACTTGTGTGGGTAGGCTAGTGTCCGTGACAGGAAGTGCCCCGAAACACAACGTGGACACATCACAATTTTTGACAGAAAACAGAGGTGTTTTTTGCACAGTACCTACCTGTAGATTTTGCCCTCTAGCTCAGCCGGCACCTAGGGAAACCTACCAAACCTATGCATTTTTTAAAACTAGAGACCTAGGGGAATCCAAGATGGAGTGAGTTGTGGGGCTCTGACCAGGTTCTGTTACCCAGAATCCTTTGCAAACCTCAAAATGTGGCTAAAAAAACACGTTTTCCTCACATTTCGGTGACAGAAAGTTCTGGAATCGGAGGGGAGCCACAAATGTCCTTCCACCCAGCGTTCCCCCAAGTCTCCTGATAAAAATGATACTTCACTTGTGTGGGTAGGCCTAGCGCCCGTGACAGGAAATGCCCCAAAACAGAACGTGGACACATCACATTTTTTTTAAAGAAAACAGAGGTGTTTTTTGCAAAGTGCCTACCTGTAGATATTGGCCTTTAGCTCAGCCGGCACCTAGGGAAACCTACCAAACCTGTGCATTTTTGAAAACTAGAGACCTAGGGGAATCCAAGATGGGGTGACTTGTGGGGCTCTGATCAGGTTCTGTTACCCAGAATCCTTTGCAAACCTCAAAATTTGGCTAAAAAAACACGTTTTCCTCATATTTCGGTGACAGAAAATTCTGGAATCTGAGAGGAGCCATGAATTTCCTTCCACACAGCGTTCCCCCAAGTCTCCCGATAAAAATGATACCTCACTTGTGTGGGTAGGCCCAGCGCCCGTGACAGGAAATGCCCCAAAAAAGAACGTGGACACATCACATTTTTTTTAAAGAAAACAGAGGTGTTTTTTGCAAAGTGCCTACCTGTAGATATTAGCCTTTAGCTCAGCCGGCACCTAGGGAAACCTACCAAACCTGTGCATTTTTGAAAACTAGAGACCTAGGGGAATCCAAGATGGGGTGACTTGTGGGGCTATGACCAGGTTCTGTTACCCAGAATCCTTTGCACACCTCAAAATGTGGCTAAAAAAAGACCTTTTCCTAATATTTCTGTGACAGAAAGTTCTGGAATCTGAGAGGAGCCACAAATGTCCTTCTACCCAGCGTTCCCTAAGTCTCCCGATAAAAATGAAACCTCACTTGTGTGGGTAGGCCCAGCGCCCGTGACAGGAAGTGCCCCAAAACACAATGTGGACACAGCACATTTTTTGAAAGAAAACAGAGGTGTTTTTTGCAAAGTGCCTACCTATTGATATTGGCCTCTTGCTCACCCGGCACCTAGGGAAAAATACCAAACCTGTGCATTTCTGAAAACTAGAGACCTAGGGGAATCCAAGATGGGGTGACTTGTGGGGCTCTGACCAGGTTCTGTTACCCAGAATCCTTTGCAAACCTCACAATTTGGCTAAAAAAACACATTTTCCTCACATTTCGGTGACAGAAAGTTCTGGAATCTGAGAGGAGCCACAAATGTCCTTCCACCCAGCGTTCCCCCAAGTCTCCCGATAAAAATGATACCTCACTTGTGTGGGTATCCCGAGCGCCCGCGACAGGAAATGACCCAAAACACAACGTGGACACAGCACATTTTTTGACAGAAAAGAGAGGTGTTTTTTGCAAAGTGCCTACCTGTAGATTTTGGCCTCTAGTTCAGCCCGCACCTAGGGAAACCTACCAAACCTGTGCATATTTGAAAACTAGAGACCTAGAGGAATCCAAGATGGGGTGACTTGTGGGGCTATGACCAGGTTCTGTTACCCAGAATCCTTTGCACACCTCAAAATGTGGCTAAAAAAACATGTTTTCCTCATATTTCTGTGACAGAAAGTTCTGGAATCTGAGAGGAGCCACAAATTTCCTTCCACCCAGCGTTCCCCCAAGTCTCCCGATAAAAATGATACCTCACTTGTGTGGGTAGGCCTAGTGCCCGTGACAGGAAATGCCCCAAAACACAACGTGGAAACATCACATTTTTTTCAAGAAAACAGAGGTATTTTTTGCAAAGTGCCTACCTGTAGATTTTGGCCTCTAGCTCAGCCGGCACCTAGGGAAACCTACCAAACCTGTGCTTTTTTGAAAACTGGAGACCTAGGGGAATCCAAGATGGGGTGAATTGTGGGGCTCTGACCAGGTTCTGTTACCCAGAATCCTTTGCAAACCTCAGAATTTGGCTAAAAAAACATGTTTTCCTCATATTTCGGTGACAGAAATTTCTGGAATTGGAGAGGAGCCACAAATTTCCTTCCACCCAGTGTTCCCCCAAGACTCCCGATAAAAATGATACCTCACTTGTGTGGGTAGGCCTAGCGCCCCTGACAGGAAATGCCCCAAAACACAACGTGGACACATCACATTTTTTTTAAAGAAAACAGAGGTGTTTTTTGCAAAGTGCCTACCTGTAGATATTAGCCTTTAGCTCAGCCGGCACCTAGGGAAACCTACCAAACCTGTGCATTTTTGAAAACTAGAGACCTAGGGGAATCCAAGATGGGGTGACTTGTGGGGCTATGACCAGGTTCTGTTACCCAGAATCCTTTGCACACCTCAAAATGTGGCTAAAAAAAGACCTTTTCCTAATATTTCTGTGACAGAAAGTTCTGGAATCTGAGAGGAGCCACAAATGTCCTTCTACCCAGCGTTCCCTAAGTCTCCCGATAAAAATGAAACCTCACTTGTGTGGGTAGGCCCAGCGCCCGTGACAGGAAGTGCCCCAAAACACAATGTGGACACAGCACATTTTTTGAAAGAAAACAGAGGTGTTTTTTGCAAAGTGCCTACCTATTGATATTGGCCTCTTGCTCAGCCGGCACCTAGGGAAAAATACCAAACCTGTGCATTTCTGAAAACTAGAGACCTAGGGGAATCCAAGATGGGGTGACTTGTGGGGCTCTGACCAGGTTCTGTTACCCAGAATCCTTTGCAAACCTCACAATTTGGCTAAAAAAACACATTTTCCTCACATTTCGGTGACAGAAAGTTCTGGAATCTGAGAGGAGCCACAAATGTCCTTCCACCCAGCGTTCCCCCAAGTCTCCCGATAAAAATGATACCTCACTTGTGTGGGTATCCCGAGCGCCCGCGACAGGAAATGACCCAAAACACAACGTGGACACAGCACATTTTTTGACAGAAAAGAGAGGTGTTTTTTGCAAAGTGCCTACCTGTAGATTTTGGCCTCTAGTTCAGCCCGCACCTAGGGAAACCTACCAAACCTGTGCATATTTGAAAACTAGAGACCTAGAGGAATCCAAGATGGGGTGACTTGTGGGGCTATGACCAGGTTCTGTTACCCAGAATCCTTTGCACACCTCAAAATGTGGCTAAAAAAACATGTTTTCCTCATATTTCTGTGACAGAAAGTTCTGGAATCTGAGAGGAGCCACAAATTTCCATCCACCCAGCGTTCCCCCAAGTCTCCCGATAAAAATGATACCTCACTTGTGTGGGTAGGCCTAGTGCCCGTGACAGGAAATGCCCCAAAACACAACGTGGAAACATCACATTTTTTTCAAGAAAACAGAGGTATTTTTTGCAAAGTGCCTACCTGTAGATTTTGGCCTCTAGCTCAGCCGGCACCTAGGGAAACCTACCAAACCTGTGCTTTTTTGAAAACTGGAGACCTAGGGGAATCCAAGATGGGGTGAATTGTGGGGCTCTGACCAGGTTCTGTTACCCAGAATCCTTTGCAAACCTCAGAATTTGGCTAAAAAAACATGTTTTCCTCATATTTCGGTGACAGAAATTTCTGGAATTGGAGAGGAGCCACAAATTTCCTTCCACCCAGTGTTCCCCCAAGACTCCCGATAAAAATGATACCTCACTTGTGTGGGTAGGCCTAGCGCCCCTGACAGGAAATGCCCCAAAACACAACGTGGACACATCACATTTTTTGAAAGAAAACAGAGGTATTTTTTGCAAAGTGCCTACCTGTAGGTTTTCGCCTCTAGCTCAGCTGGTACCTAGGGAAACCTACCAAACCTGTGCATTTTTTAAAAATAGAGACCTAGGGGAATCCAAGATGGGGTGACTTGTGGGGCGCTGACCAGGTTCTGTTACCCAGAATACTTTGCAAACATCAAAATGTGGCTAAAAAAACACGTTTTCCTCAAGTTTTGGTGACAGGAAGTTCTGGAATCGGAGGGGAGCCACAAATTTCCTTCCACCCAGCGTTCCCCCAAGTCTCCCGATAAAAATGATACCTCACTTGTGTAGGTAGGCCTAGTGCCCGTGACAGGAAATGCCCCAAAACACAACGTGGAAACATCACATTTGTTTAAAGAAAACAGAGGTATTTTTTGCAAAGTGCCTACCTGTAGATTTAGGCCTCTAGCTGAGCCGGCACCTAGGGAAACCTACCAAACCTGTACATTTTTGAAAACTGGAGACCTAGGGGAATCCATGATGGGGTGGATTTTGGGGCTCTGACCAGGTTCTGTTACCCAGAATCCTTTGCAAACCTCAAAATTTGGCTAAAAAAACACGTTTTCCTCATATTTCGGTGACAGAAAATTCTGAAATCTGAGAGGAGCCATGAATTTCCTTCCACACAGCGTTCCCCCAAGTCTCCCGATACAAATGATACCTCACTTGTGTGGGTAGGCCTAGCGCCCGTGACAGGAAATGCCCCAAAAAAGAACGTGGACACATCACATTTTTTTTAAAGAAAACAGAGGTGTTTTTTGCAAAGTGCCTACCTGTAGATATTAGCCTTTAGCTCAGCCGGCACCTAGGGAAACCTACCAAACCTGTGCATTTTTTTAAACTAGAGACCTAGGGGAATCCAAGATGGGGTGACTTGTGGGGCTATGACCAGGTTCTGTTACCCAGAATCCTTTGCACACCTCAAAATGTGGCTAAAAAAAGACGTTTTCCTAATATTTCTGTGACAGAAAGTTCTGGAATCTGAGAGGAGCCACAAATGTCCTTCTACCCAGCGTTCCCTAAGTCTCCCGATAAAAATGAAACCTCACTTGTGTGGGTAGGCCTAGCGCCCGTGACAGGAAGTGCCCCAAAACACAATGTGGACACAGCACATTTTTTGAAAGAAAACAGAGGTGTTTTTTGCAAAGTGCCTACCTATTGATATTGGCCTCTAGCTCAGCCGGCACCTAGGGAAAACTACCAAACCTGTGCATTTCTGAAAACTAGAGACCTAGGGGAATCCACGATGGGGTGACTTGTGGGGCTCTGACCAGGTTCTGTTACCCAGAATCCTTTGCAAACCTCACAATTTGGCTAAAAAAACACATTTTCCTCACATTTCGGTGACAGAAAGTTCTGGAATCTGAGAGGAGCCACAAATGTCCTTCCACCCAGCGTTCCCCCAAGTCTCCCGATAAAAATGATACCTCACTTGTGTGGGTATGCCGAGCGCCCGCGACAGGAAATGACCCAAAACACAACGTGGACACAGCACATTTTTTGACAGAAAACAGAGGTGTTTTTTGCAAAGTGCCTACCTGTAGATTTTGGCCTCTAGCTCAGCCCGCACCTAGGGAAACCTACCAAACCTGTGCATATTTGAAAACTAGAGACCTAGAGGAATCCAAGATGGGGTGACTTGTGGGGCTATGACCAGGTTCTGTTACCCAGAATCCTTTGCACATCTCAAAATGTGGCTAAAAAAACACGTTTTCCTCATATTTCTGTGACAGAAAGTTCTGGAATCTGAGAGGAGCCACAAATTTCCTTCCACCCAGCGTTCCCCCAAGTCTCCCGATAAAAATGATACCTCACTTGTGTGGGTAGGCCTAGCGCCCGTGACAGGAAATGCCCCAAAACACAACGTGGACACAGCACATTTTTTGACAGAAAACAGAGGTGTTTTTTGCAAAGTGCCTACCTGTAGATTTTGGCCTTTAGCTCAGCCGGCACCTAGGGAAACCTACCAAACCTGTGCATTTTTTAAAACTAGAGACCTAGGGGAATCCAAGATGGGGTGACTTGTGGGGCTCTGATCAGGTTCTGTTACCCAGAATCCTTTGCAAACCTCAAAATTTGGCTAAAAAAACACGTTTTCCTCATATTTCGGTGACAGAAAATTCTGGAATCTGAGAGGAGCCATGAATTTCCTTCCACACAGCGTTCCCCCAAGTCTCCCGATAAAAATGATACCTCACTTGTGTGGGTAGGCCTAGCGCCCGTGACAGGAAATGCCCCAAAAAAGAACGTGGACAAATCACATTTTTTTTAAAGAAAACAGAGGTGTTTTTTGCAAAGTGCCTACCTGTAGATATTAGCCTTTAGCTCAGCCGGCACCTAGGGAAACCTACCAAACCTGTGCATTTTTTTAAACTAGAGACCTAGGGGAATCCAAGATGGGGTGACTTGTGGGGCTATGACCAGGTTCTGTTACCCAGAATCCTTTGCACACCTCAAAATGTGGCTAAAAAAAGACGTTTTCCTAATATTTCTGTGACAGAAAGTTCTGGAATCTGAGAGGAGCCACAAATGTCCTTCTACCCAGCGTTCCCTAAGTCTCCCGATAAAAATGAAACCTCACTTGTGTGGGTAGGCCTAGCGCCCGTGACAGGAAGTGCCCCAAAACACAATGTGGACACAGCACATTTTTTGAAAGAAAACAGAGGTGTTTTTTGCAAAGTGCCTACCTATTGATATTGGCCTCTAGCTCAGCCGGCACCTAGGGAAAACTACCAAACCTGTGCATTTCTGAAAACTAGAGACCTAGGGGAATCCAAGATGGGGTGACTTGTGGGGCTCTGACCAGGTTCTGTTACCCAGAATCCTTTGCAAACCTCACAATTTGGCTAAAAAAACACATTTTCCTCACATTTCGGTGACAGAAAGTTCTGGAATCTGAGAGGAGCCACAAATGTCCTTCCACCCAGCGTTCCCCCAAGTCTCCCGATAAAAATGATACCTCACTTGTGTGGGTATGCCGAGCGCCCGCGACAGGAAATGACCCAAAACACAACGTGGACACAGCACATTTTTTGACAGAAAACAGAGGTGTTTTTTGCAAAGTGCCTACCTGTAGATTTTGGCCTCTAGCTCAGCCCGCACCTAGGGAAACCTACCAAACCTGTGCATATTTGAAAACTAGAGACCTAGAGGAATCCAAGATGGGGTGACTTGTGGGGCTATGACCAGGTTCTGTTACCCAGAATCCTTTGCACATCTCAAAATGTGGCTAAAAAAACACGTTTTCCTCATATTTCTGTGACAGAAAGTTCTGGAATCTGAGAGGAGCCACAAATGTCCTTCCACCCAGCGTTCCCCCAAGTCTCCCGATAAAAATGATACCTCACTTGTGTGGGTATGCCGAGCGCCCGCGACAGGAAATGACCCAAAACACAACGTGGACACAGCACATTTTTTGACAGAAAACAGAGGTGTTTTTTGCAAAGTGCCTACCTGTAGATTTTGGCCTCTAGCTCAGCCCGCACCTAGGGAAACCTACCAAACCTGTGCATATTTGAAAACTAGAGACCTAGAGGAATCCAAGATGGGGTGACTTGTGGGGCTATGACCAGGTTCTGTTACCCAGAATCCTTTGCACATCTCAAAATGTGGCTAAAAAAACACGTTTTCCTCATATTTCTGTGACAGAAAGTTCTGGAATCTGAGAGGAGCCACAAATTTCCTTCCACCCAGCGTTCCCCCAAGTCTCCCGATAAAAATGATACCTCACTTGTGTGGGTAGGCCTAGCGCCCGTGACAGGAAATGCCCCAAAACACAACGTGGACACAGCACATTTTTTGACAGAAAACAGAGGTGTTTTTTGCAAAGTGCCTACCTGTAGATTTTGGCCTTTAGCTCAGCCGGCACCTAGGGAAACCTACCAAACCTGTGCATTTTTTAAAACTAGAGACCTAGGGGAATCCAAGATGGGGTGACTTGTGGGGCTCTGATCAGGTTCTGTTACCCAGAATCCTTTGCAAACCTCAAAATTTGGCTAAAAAAACACGTTTTCCTCATATTTCGGTGACAGAAAATTCTGGAATCTGAGAGGAGCCATGAATTTCCTTCCACACAGCGTTCCCCCAAGTCTCCCGATAAAAATGATACCTCACTTGTGTGGGTAGGCCTAGCGCCCGTGACAGGAAATGCCCCAAAAAAGAACGTGGACAAATCACATTTTTTTTAAAGAAAACAGAGGTGTTTTTTGCAAAGTGCCTACCTGTAGATATTAGCCTTTAGCTCAGCCGGCACCTAGGGAAACCTACCAAACCTGTGCATTTTTTTAAACTAGAGACCTAGGGGAATCCAAGATGGGGTGACTTGTGGGGCTATGACCAGGTTCTGTTACCCAGAATCCTTTGCACACCTCAAAATGTGGCTAAAAAAAGACGTTTTCCTAATATTTCTGTGACAGAAAGTTCTGGAATCTGAGAGGAGCCACAAATGTCCTTCTACCCAGCGTTCCCTAAGTCTCCCGATAAAAATGAAACCTCACTTGTGTGGGTAGGCCTAGCGCCCGTGACAGGAAGTGCCCCAAAACACAATGTGGACACAGCACATTTTTTGAAAGAAAACAGAGGTGTTTTTTGCAAAGTGCCTACCTATTGATATTGGCCTCTAGCTCAGCCGGCACCTAGGGAAAACTACCAAACCTGTGCATTTCTGAAAACTAGAGACCTAGGGGAATCCAAGATGGGGTGACTTGTGGGGCTCTGACCAGGTTCTGTTACCCAGAATCCTTTGCAAACCTCACAATTTGGCTAAAAAAACACATTTTCCTCACATTTCGGTGACAGAAAGTTCTGGAATCTGAGAGGAGCCACAAATGTCCTTCCACCCAGCGTTCCCCCAAGTCTCCCGATAAAAATGATACCTCACTTGTGTGGGTATGCCGAGCGCCCGCGACAGGAAATGACCCAAAACACAACGTGGACACAGCACATTTTTTGACAGAAAACAGAGGTGTTTTTTGCAAAGTGCCTACCTGTAGATTTTGGCCTCTAGCTCAGCCCGCACCTAGGGAAACCTACCAAACCTGTGCATATTTGAAAACTAGAGACCTAGAGGAATCCAAGATGGGGTGACTTGTGGGGCTATGACCAGGTTCTGTTACCCAGAATCCTTTGCACATCTCAAAATGTGGCTAAAAAAACACGTTTTCCTCATATTTCTGTGACAGAAAGTTCTGGAATCTGAGAGGAGCCACAAATTTCCTTCCACCCAGCGTTCCCCCAAGTCTCCCGATAAAAATGATACCTCACTTGTGTGGGTAGGCATAGCGCCCGTGACAGGAAATGCCCCAAAACACAATGTGGACACAGCACATTTTTTTTTAAAGAAAACAGAGGTGTTTTTTGCAAAGTGCCTACCTGTAGATATTGGCCTTTAGCTCAGCCGGCACCTAGGGAAACCCACCAAACCTGTGCATTTCTGAAAACTAGACACCTAGGGGAATCCAAGATGGGGTGACTTGTGGGGCTCTGATCAGGTTCTGTTACCCAGAATCCTTTGCAAACCTCAAAATTTGGCTAAAAAAAACACATTTTTCTCACATTTCTGTGACAGAAAGTTCTGGAATCTGTGAGGAGCCACAAATGTCCTTCCACCCAGCGTTCCCCCAAGTCTCCCGATAAAAATGATACTTCACTTGTGTGGGTAGGCCTAGCGCCCGTGACAGGAAATGCCCCAAAACAGAACGTGGACACATCACATTTTTTTTAAAGAAAACAGAGGTGTTTTTTGCAAAGTGCCTACCTGTAGATATTGGCCTTTAGCTCAGCCGGCACCTAGGGAAACCTACCAAACCTGTGCATTTTTGAAAACTAGAGACCTAGGGGAATCCAAGATGGGGTGACTTGTGGGGCTCTGATCAGGTTCTGTTACCCAGAATCCGTTGCAAACCTCAAAATTTGGCTAAAAAAACATGTTTTCCTCATATTTCGGTGACAGAAAATTCTGGAATCTGAGAGGAGCCATGAATTTCCTTCCACACAGCGTTCCCCCAAGTCTCCCGATAAAAATGATACCTCACTTGTGTGGGTAGGCCTAGCGCCTGTGACAGGAAATGCCCCAAAAAAGAACGTGGACACATCACATTTTTTTTAAAGAAAACAGAGGTGTTTTTTGCAAAGTGCCTACCTGTAGATATTAGCCTTTAGCTCAGCCGGCACCTAGGGAAACCTACCAAACCTGTGCATTTTTGAAAACTAGAGACCTAGGGGAATCCAAGATGGGGTGACTTGTGGGGCTATGACCAGGTTCTGTTACCCAGAATCCTTTGCACACCTCAAAATGTGGCTAAAAAAACACGTTTTCCTCATATTTCTGTGACAGAAAGTTCTGGAATCTGAGAGGAGCCACAAATGTCCTTCTACCCAGCGTTCCCTAAGTCTCCCGATAAAAATGAAACCTCACTTGTGTGGGTAGGCCTAGCGCCCGTGACAGGAAGTGCCCCAAAACACAATGTGGACACAGCACATTTTTTGAAAGAAAACAGAGGTATTTTTTGCAAAGTGCCTACCTGTAGGTTTTGGCCTCTAGCTCAGCTGGTACCTAGGGAAACCTACCAAACCTGTGCATTTTTTAAAAATAGAGACCTAGGGGAATCCAAGATGGGGTGACTTGTGGGGCTCTGACCAGGTTCTGTTACCCAGAATACTTTGCAAACCTCAAAATGTGGCTAAAAAAACACGTTTTCCTCAAGTTTTGGTGACAGGAAGTTCTGGAATCGGAGGGGAGCCACAAATTTCCTTCCACCCAGCGTTCCCCCAAGTCTCCCGATAAAAATGATACCTCACTTGTGTAGGTAGGCCTAGTGCCCGTGACAGGAAATGCCCCAAAACACAACGTGGAAACATCACATTTGTTTAAAGAAAACAGAGGTATTTTTTGCAAAGTGCCTACCTGTAGATTTAGGCCTCTAGCTGAGCCGGCACCTAGGGAAACCTACCAAACCTGTACATTTTTGAAAACTGGAGACCTAGGGGAATCCATGATGGGGTGAATTTTGGGGCTCTGACCAGGTTCTGTTACCCAGAATCCTTTGCAAACCTCAAAATTTGGCTAAAAAAACACGTTTTCCTCATATTTCGGTGACAGAAAATTCTGAAATCTGAGAGGAGCCATGAATTTCCTTCCACACAGCGTTCCCCCAAGTCTCCCGATAAAAATGATACCTCACTTGTGTGGGTAGGCCTAGCGCCCGTGACAGGAAATGCCCCAAAAAAGAACGTGGACACATCACATTTTTTTTAAAGAAAACAGAGGTGTTTTTTGCAAAGTGCCTACCTGTAGATATTAGCCTTTAGCTCAGCCGGCACCTAGGGAAACCTACCAAACCTGTGCATTTTTTTAAACTAGAGACCTAGGGGAATCCAAGATGGGGTGACTTGTGGGGCTATGACCAGGTTCTGTTACCCAGAATCCTTTGCACACCTCAAAATGTGGCTAAAAAAAGACGTTTTCCTAATATTTCTGTGACAGAAAGTTCTGGAATCTGAGAGGAGCCACAAATGTCCTTCTACCCAGCGTTCCCTAAGTCTCCCGATAAAAATGAAACCTCACTTGTGTGGGTAGGCCTAGCGCCCGTGACAGGAAGTGCCCCAAAACACAATGTGGACACAGCACATTTTTTGAAAGAAAACAGAGGTGTTTTTTGCAAAGTGCCTACCTATTGATATTGGCCTCTAGCTCAGCCGGCACCTAGGGAAAACTACCAAACCTGTGCATTTCTGAAAACTAGGGACCTAGGGGAATCCAAGATGGGGTGACTTGTGGGGCTCTGACCAGGTTCTGTTACCCAGAATCCTTTGCAAACCTCACAATTTGGCTAAAAAAACACATTTTCCTCACATTTCGGTGACAGAAAGTTCTGGAATCTGAGAGGAGCCACAAATGTCCTTCCACCCAGCGTTCCCCCAAGTCTCCCGATAAAAATGATACCTCACTTGTGTGGGTATGCCGAGCGCTCGCGACAGGAAATGACCCAAAACACAACGTGGACATAGCACATTTTTTGACAGAAAACAGAGGTGTTTTTTGCAAAGTGCCTACCTGTAGATTTTGGCCTCTAGCTCAGCCCGCACCTAGGGAAACCTACCAAACCTGTGCATATTTGAAAACTAGAGACCTAGAGGAATCCAAGATGGGGTGACTTGTGGGGCTATGACCAGGTTCTGTTACCCAGAATCCTTTGCACATCTCAAAATGTGGCTAAAAAAACACGTTTTCCTCATATTTCTGTGACAGAAAGTTCTGGAATCTGAGAGGAGCCACAAATTTCCTTCCACCCAGCGTTCCCCCAAGTCTCCCGATAAAAATGATACCTCACTTGTGTGGGTAGGCCTAGCGCCCGTGACAGGAAATGCCCCAAAACACAACGTGGACACAGCACATTTTTTGACAGAAAACAGAGGTGTTTTTTGCAAAGTGCCTACCTGTAGATTTTGGCCTTTAGCTCAGCCGGCACCTAGGGAAACCTACCAAACCTGTGCATTTTTTAAAACTAGAGACCTAGGGGAATCCAAGATGGGGTGACTTGTGGGGCTCTGATCAGGTTCTGTTACCCAGAATCCTTTGCAAACCTCAAAATTTGGCTAAAAAAACACGTTTTCCTCATATTTCGGTGACAGAAAATTCTGGAATCTGAGAGGAGCCATGAATTTCCTTCCACACAGCGTTCCCCCAAGTCTCCCGATAAAAATGATACCTCACTTGTGTGGGTAGGCCTAGCGCCCGTGACAGGAAATGCCCCAAAAAAGAACGTGGACACATCACATTTTTTTTAAAGAAAACAGAGGTGTTTTTTGCCAAAGTGCCTACCTGTAGATATTAGCCTTTAGCTCAGCCGGCACCTAGGGAAACCTACCAAACCTGTGCATTTTTTTAAACTAGAGACCTAGGGGAATCCAAGATGGGGTGACTTGTGGGGCTATGACCAGGTTCTGTTACCCAGAATCCTTTGCACACCTCAAAATGTGGCTAAAAAAAGACGTTTTCCTAATATTTCTGTGACAGAAAGTTCTGGAATCTGAGAGGAGCCACAAATGTCCTTCTACCCAGCGTTCCCTAAGTCTCCCGATAAAAATGAAACCTCACTTGTGTGGGTAGGCCTAGCGCCCGTGACAGGAAGTGCCCCAAAACACAATGTGGACACAGCACATTTTTTGAAAGAAAACAGAGGTGTTTTTTGCAAAGTGCCTACCTATTGATATTGGCCTCTAGCTCAGCCGGCACCTAGGGAAAACTACCAAACCTGTGCATTTCTGAAAACTAGAGACCTAGGGGAATCCAAGATGGGGTGACTTGTGGGGCTCTGACCAGGTTCTGTTACCCAGAATCCTTTGCAAACCTCACAATTTGGCTAAAAAAACACATTTTCCTCACATTTCGGTGACAGAAAGTTCTGGAATCTGAGAGGAGCCACAAATGTCCTTCCACCCAGCGTTCCCCCAAGTCTCCCGATAAAAATGATACCTCACTTGTGTGGGTATGCCGAGCGCCCGCGACAGGAAATGACCCAAAACACAACATGGACACAGCACATTTTTTGACAGAAAACAGAGGTGTTTTTTGCAAAGTGCCTACCTGTAGATTTTGGCCTCTAGCTCAGCCCGCACCTAGGGAAACCTACCAAACCTGTGCATATTTGAAAACTAGAGACCTAGAGGAATCCAAGATGGGGTGACTTGTGGGGCTATGACCAGGTTCTGTTACCCAGAATCCTTTGCACATCTCAAAATGTGGCTAAAAAAACACGTTTTCCTCATATTTCTGTGACAGAAAGTTCTGGAATCTGAGAGGAGCCACAAATTTCCTTCCACCCAGCGTTCCCCCAAGTCTCCCGATAAAAATGATACCTCACTTGTGTGGGTAGGCATAGCGCCCGTGACAGGAAATGCCCCAAAACACAATGTGGACACAGCACATTTTTTTTTAAAGAAAACAGAGGTGTTTTTTGCAAAGTGCCTACCTGTAGATATTGGCCTTTAGCTCAGCCGGCACCTAGGGAAACCCACCAAACCTGTGCAGTTCTGAAAACTAGACACCTAGGGGAATCCAAGATGGGGTGACTTGTGGGGCTCTGATCAGGTTCTGTTACCCAGAATCCTTTGCAAACCTCAAAATTTGGCTAAAAAAAACACATTTTTCTCACATTTCTGTGACAGAAAGTTCTGGAATCTGTGAGGAGCCACAAATGTCCTTCCACCCAGCGTTCCCCCAAGTCTCCCGATAAAAATGATACTTCACTTGTGTGGGTAGGCCTAGCGCCCGTGACAGGAAATGCCCCTAAACAGAACGTGGACACATCACATTTTTTTTAAAGAAAACAGAGGTGTTTTTTGCAAAGTGCCTACCTGTAGATATTGGCCTTTAGCTCAGCCGGCACCTAGGGAAACCTACCAAACCTGTGCATTTTTGAAAACTAGAGACCTAGGGGAATCCAAGATGGGGTGACTTGTGGGGCTCTGATCAGGTTCTGTTACCCAGAATCCGTTGCAAACCTCAAAATTTGGCTAAAAAAACATGTTTTCCTCATATTTCGGTGACAGAAAATTCTGGAATCTGAGAGGAGCCATGAATTTCCTTCCACACAGCGTTCCCCCAAGTCTCCCGATAAAAATGATACCTCACTTGTGTGGGTAGGCCTAGCGCCTGTGACAGGAAATGCCCCAAAAAAGAACGTGGACACATCACATTTTTTTTAAAGAAAACAGAGGTGTTTTTTGCAAAGTGCCTACCTGTAGATATTAGCCTTTAGCTCAGCCGGCACCTAGGGAAACCTACCAAACCTGTGCATTTTTGAAAACTAGAGACCTAGGGGAATCCAAGATGGGGTGACTTGTGGGGCTATGACCAGGTTCTGTTACCCAGAATCCTTTGCACACCTCAAAATGTGGCTAAAAAAACACGTTTTCCTCATATTTCTGTGACAGAAAGTTCTGGAATCTGAGAGGAGCCACAAATGTCCTTCTACCCAGCGTTCCCTAAGTCTCCCGATAAAAATGAAACCTCACTTGTGTGGGTAGGCCTAGCGCCCGTGACAGGAAGTGCCCCAAAACACAATGTGGACACAGCACATTTTTTGAAAGAAAACAGAGGTGTTTTTTGCAAAGTGCCTACCTATTGATATTGGCCTCTAGCTCAGCCGGCACCTAGGGAAAACTACCAAACCTGTGCATTTCTGAAAACTAGAGACCTAGGGGAATCCAAGATGGGGTGACTTGTGGGGCTCTGACCAGGTTCTGTTACCCAGAATCCTTTGCAAACCTCACAATTTGGCTAAAAAAACACATTTTCCTCACATTTCGGTGACAGAAAGTTCTGGAATCTGAGAGGAGCCACAAATGTCCTTCCACCCAGCGTTCCCCCAAGTCTCCCGATAAAAATGATACCTCACTTGTGTGGGTATGCCGAGCGCCCGCGACAGGAAATGACCCAAAACACAACGTGGACACAGCACATTTTTTGACAGAAAACAGAGGTGTTTTTTGCAAAGTGCCTACCTGTAGATTTTGGCCTCTAGCTCAGCCCGCACCTAGGGAAACCTACCAAACCTGTGCATATTTGAAAACTAGAGACCTAGAGGAATCCAAGATGGGGTGACTTGTGGGGCTATGACCAGGTTCTGTTACCAAGAATCCTTTGCACACCTCAAAATGTGGCTAAAAAAACACGTTTTCCTCATATTTCTGTGACAGAAAGTTCTGGAATCTGAGAGGAGCCACAAATTTCCTTCCACCCAGCGTTCCCCCAAGTCTCCCGATAAAAATGATACCTCACTTGTGTGGGTAGGCCTAGCGCCCGTGACAGGAAATGCCCCAAAACACAACGTGGACATATCACATTTTTTTTTAAAGAAAACAGAGGTGTTTTTTGCAAAGTGCCTACCTGTAGATATTGGCCTTTAGCTCAGCCGGCACCTAGGGAAACCCACCAAACCTGTGCATTTCTGAAAACTAGAGACCTAGGGGAATCCAAGATGGGGTGACTTGTGGGGCTCTGACCAGGTTCTGTTACCCAGAATCCTTTGCAAACCTCACAATTTGGCTTAAAAAACACATTTTCCCAACATTTCGGTGACAGAAAGTTCTGGAATCTGAGAGGAGCCACAAATGTCCTTCCACCCAGCATTCTCCCAAGTCTCCCGATAAAAATGATACCTCACTTGTGTGGGTATGCCGAGCGCCCGTGACAGGAAATGACCCAAAACACAACGTGGACACAGCACAATTTTTGACAGAAAACGGAGGTATTTTTTCCAAAGTACCTACCTGTAGATTTTGGCCTCTAGCTCAGTCAGCACCTAGGGAAACCTACAAAACCTGTGCATTTTTTAAAACTGGAGACCTAGCGGAATCCAAGATGGGATGAATTGTGGGGCTCTGACCAGGGTCTGTTACCCAGAATCCTTTGCACACCTCAAAATTTGGCTAAAAAAACACGTTTTCCTCACATTTCGGTGATAGAAAGTTCTGGAATCGGAGGGGAGCCACAAATTTCCTTCCTCCCAGCGTTCCCCCAAGTCTCCAGATAAAAATTATACCTCACTTGTGTGGGTAGGCCTAGCGCCCATGACAGGAAATGCCCCAAAACACAACGTGGACTCGTCAAATTTTTTGACCGAAAACAGAGTTGTTTTTTGCAAAGTGCATACCTGTAGATTTTGGCCTCTAGCTCAGCCAGCACCTAGGGAAACCTACCAAACCTGTGCATTTTTGAAACGTAGAGACCTAGAGAAATCCAAGAAGGGGTGACTTGTAGGGCTCTGACCAGGTTCTGTTACCCAGAATCCTTTGCAAACCTCAAACTTTGGCTAAATACACATTTTCCTCCCATTTCGATGACAGAAAGTTCTGGAATCGGAGAGGAGCCACAAATTTCCTTCCACCCCGCGTTCCCCCAAGTCTCCAGATAAAAATTATACCTCACTTGTGTGGGTAGGCCTAGCGCCCATGACAGGAAATGCCCCAAAACACAACGTGGACTCGTCAAATTTTTTGACCGAAAACAGAGGTGTTTTTTGCAAAGTGCATACCTGTAGATTTTGGCCTCTAGCTCAGCCAGCACCTAGGGAAACCTACCAAACCTGTGCATTTTTAAAAACTAGAGACCTAGAGAAATCCAAGATGGGGTGACTTGTAGGGCTTTGACCAGGTTCTGTTACCCAGAATCCTTTGCAAACCTCAAACTTTGGCTAAATACATATTATCCTCATATTTCGGGGACAGAAAGTTCTGGAATCTGAGAGGATCCACAAATTTCCTCCACCCAGCGTTCCCCCAAGTCTCCTAGTAAAAATGATACCTCACTTGTGTGGGTAGGCCTAGCGCCCGTGACAGGAAATGCCCCAAAACACAACGTGGACACATCACATGTATTTGACTGAAAACAGAGGTGTTTTTTGCAACGTGTCTACCTGTAGATTTTGGCCTCTAGCTCAGCCAGCACCTAGCGAAACCTACCAAACCTGTGCATTTTCTAAAACTAGAGACCTAGGGGAATCCAAGATGGGGTGAGTTGTGGGGCTCTGACCAGGTTCTGTTACCCAGAATCCTTTGCAAACCTCAAAATTTGGCTAAAAAAACACGTTTTCCTCACATTTCGGTGACAAAAAGTTCTGGAATCGGAGGGGAGCCACAAATTTCCTTCCACCCAGCGTTCCCCCAAGTCTCCAGATAAAAATGATACCTCACTTGTGTGGGTAGGCCTAGCGCCCATGACAGGAAATGCCCCAAAACACAACGTGGACTCGTCACATTTTTTGACCGAAAACAGAGGTGTTTTTTGCAACGTGTCTACCTGTAGATTTTGGCCTCTAGCTCAGCCAGCATCTAGGGAAACCTACCAAACCTGTGCATTTTTGAAAACTAGAGACCTAGGGGAATACAAGATGGGGTGACTTGTGGGGCTCTGACCAGGTTCCGTTACCCAGAATCCTTTGCAAACCTCCAAATTTGGCTAACAAAACATATTTTCCTCATATTTCGGTGACAGAAAGTTCTGGAATCTGAGAGGATCCACAAATTTCCTTCCACCCAGCGTTCCCTCAAGTCTCCCAATAAAAATGATACCTCACTTGTGTGGGTAGGCCTAGCGCCGGCGACAGGAAGTGCCCTAAAACACAACGTGGACACATCACAATTTTTGACAGAAAATGGAGGTATTTTTTCCTAAGTACCTACCTGTAGATTTTGGCCTCTAGCTCAGTCGGCACCTAGGGAAACCTACCAAACCTGTGCATTTTTGAAAGCTGGAGACCTAGGGGAATCCAAGATGGGGTGAATTGTGGGGCTCTGACCAGGGTCTGTTACCCAGAATCCTTTGCAAACCTCAAAATTTGGCTAAAAAAACAAGTTTTCCTCCCATTTCGGTGATAGAAAGTTCTGGAATCGGAGGGGAGCCACAAATTTCCTTCCACCCAGCGTTCCCCCAAGTCTCCCAATAAAAATGATACCTCACTTGTGTGGGTAGGCCTAGCGCCCGCGACAGGAAGTGCCCTAAAACACAACGTGGACACATCACAATTTTTGACAGAAAACGGAGGTATTTTTTGCAAAGTGCCTACCTGTAGATTATGGCCTCTAGCTCAGCCGGCACCTAGGGAAACCTACCAAACCTGTGCATTTTTGAAAACTGGAGACCTAGGGGAATCCAAGATGGGGGGAATTGTGGGGCTCTGACCAGGTTCTGTTACCCAGAATCCTTTGCAAACCTCAGAATTTGGCTAAAAAAACATGTTTTCCTCATATTTCGGTGACAGAAAATTCTGGAATCTGAGAGGAGCCATGAATTTCCTTCCACACAGCGTTCCCCCAAGTCTCCCGATAAAAATGATACCTCACTTGTGTGGGTAGGCCTAGCGCCTGTGACAGGAAATGCCCCAAAAAAGAACGTGGACACATCACATTTTGTTTAAAGAAAACAGAGGTGTTTTTTGCAAAGTGCCTACCTGTAGATATTAGCCTTTAGCTCAGCCGGCACCTAGGGAAACCTACCAAACCTGTGCATTTTTGAAAACTAGAGACCTAGGGGAATCCAAGATGGGGTGACTTGTGGGGCTATGACCAGGTTCTGTTACCCAGAATCCTTTGCACACCTCAAAATGTGGGTAAAAAAACACGTTTTCCTCATATTTCTGTGACAGAAAGTTCTGGAATCTGAGAGGAGCCACAAATGTCCTTCTACCCAGCGTTCCCTAAGTCTCCCGATAAAAATGAAACCTCACTTGTGTGGGTAGGCCTAGCGCCCGTGACAGGAAGTGCCCCAAAACACAATGTGGACACAGCACATTTTTTGAAAGAAAACAGAGGTGTTTTTTGCAAAGTGCCTACCTATTGATATTGGCCTCTAGCTCAGCCGGCACCTAGGGAAAACTACCAAACCTGTGCATTTCTGAAAACTAGAGACCTAGGGGAATCCAAGATGGGGTGACTTGTGGGGCTCTGACCAGGTTCTGTTACCCAGAATCCTTTGCAAACCTCACAATTTGGCTAAAAAAACACATTTTCCTCACATTTCGGTGACAGAAAGTTCTGGAATCTGAGAGGAGCCACAAATGTCCTTCCACCCAGCGTTCCCCCAAGTCTCCCGATAAAAATGATACCTCACTTGTGTGGGTATGCCGAGCGCCCGCGACAGGAAATGACCCAAAACACAACGTGGACACAGCACATTTTTTGACAGAAAACAGAGGTGTTTTTTGCAAAGTGCCTACCTGTAGATTTTGGCCTCTAGCTCAGCCCGCACCTAGGGAAACCTACCAAACCTGTGCATATTTGAAAACTAGAGACCTAGAGAAATCCAAGATGGGGTGACTTGTGGGGCTATGACCAGGTTCTGTTACCAAGAATCCTTTGCACACCTCAAAATGTGGCTAAAAAAACACGTTTTCCTCATATTTCTGTGACAGAAAGTTCTGGAATCTGAGAGGAGCCACAAATTTCCTTCCACCCAGCGTCCCCCCAAGTCTCCCGATAAAAATGATACCTCACTTGTGTGGGTAGGCCTAGCGCCCGTGACAGGAAATGCCCCAAAACACAATGTGGACATATCACATTTTTTTTAAAAGAAAACAGAGGTGTTTTTTGCAAAGTGCCTACCTGTAGATATTGGCCTTTAGCTCAGCCGGCACCTAGGGAAACCCACCAAACCTGTGCATTTCTGAAAACTAGAGACCTAGGGGAATCCAAGATGGGGTGACTTGTGGGGCTCTGACCAGGTTCTGTTACCCAGAATCCTTTGCAAACCTCACAATTTGGCTTAAAAAACACATTTTCCTCACATTTCGGTGACAGAAAGTTCTGGAATCTGAGAGGAGCCACAAATGTCCTTCCACCCAGCATTCTCCCAAGTCTCCCGATAAAAATGATACCTCACTTGTGTGGGTATGCCGAGCGCCCGTGACAGGAAATGACCCAAAACACAACGTGGACACAGCACAATTTTTGACAGAAAATGGAGGTATTTTTTCCTAAGTACCTACCTGTAGATTTTGGCCTCTAGCTCAGTCGGCACCTAGGGAAACCTACCAAACCTGTGCATTTTTGAAAGCTGGAGACCTAGGGGAATCCAAGATGGGGTGAATTGTGGGGCTCTGACCAGGGTCTGTTACCCAGAATCCTTTGCAAACCTCAAAATTTGGCTAAAAAAACACGTTTTCCTCACATTTCGGTGATAGAAAGTTCTGGAATCGGAGGGGAGCCACAAATTTCCTTCCACCCAGCGTTCCCCCAAGTCTCCCAATAAAAATGATACCTCACTTGTGTGGGTAGGCCTAGCGCCCGCGACAGGAAGTGCCCTAAAACACAACGTGGACACATCACAATTTTTGACAGAAAACGGAGGTATTTTTTCCAAAGTACCTACCTGTAGATTTTGGCCTCTAGCTCAGTCGGCACCTAGGGAAACCTACCAAACCTGTGCATTTTATAAAACTGGAGACCTAGGGGAATCCAAGATGGGATGAATTGTGGGGCTCTGACCAGGGTCTGTTACCCAGAATCCTTTGCACACCTCAAAATTTGGCTAAAAAAACACGTTTTCCTCACATTTCGGTGATAGAAAGTTCTGGAATCGGAGGGGAGCCACAAATTTCCTTCCACCCAGCGTTCCCCCAAGTCTCCAGATAAAAATTATACCTCACTTGTGTGGGTAGGCCTAGCGCCCATGACAGGAAATGCCCCAAAACACAACGTGGACTCGTCAAATTTTTTGACCGAAAACAGAGGTGTTTTTTGCAAAGTGCATACCTGTAGATTTTGGCCTCTAGCTCAGCCAGCACCTAGGGAAACCTACCAAACCTGTGCATTTTTGAAAACTAGAGACCTAGAGAAATCCAAGAAGGGGTGACTTGTAGGGCTCTGACCAGGTTCTGTTACCCAGAATCCTTTGCAAACCTCAAACTTTGGCTAAATACACATTTTCCTCCCATTTCGATGACAGAAAGTTCTGGAATCGGAGAGGAGCCACAAATTTCCTTCCACCCCGCGTTCCCCCAAGTCTCCCGATAAAAATGATACCTCACTTGTGTGGGTAGGCCTAGCGCCCGTGACAGGAAATGCCCCAAAACACAACGTGGACACATCACATGTATTTGACTGAAAACAGAGGTGTTTTTTGCAACGTGTCTACCTGTAGATTTTGGCCTCTAGCTCAGCCAGCACCTAGCGAAACCTACCAAACCTGTGCATTTTTTAAAACTGGAGACCTAGGGGAATCCAAGATGGGGTGAATTGTGGGGCTCTGACCAGGTTCTGTTACCCAGAATCCTTTGCAAACCTCAAAATTTGGCTAAAAAAACACGTTTTCCTCACATTTCGGTGACAGAAAGTTCTGGAATCGGAGGGGAGCCACAAATTCCCTTCCACCCAGCGTTCCCCCAAGTCTCCAGATAAAAATGATACCTCACTTGTGTGGGTAGGCCTAGCGCCCATGACAGGAAATGCCCCAAAACACAACGTGGACTCGTCACATTTTTTGACCGAAAACAGAGGTGTTTTTTGCAACGTGTCTACCTGTAGATTTTGACCTCTAGCTCAGCCAGCATCAAGGGAAACCTACCAAACCTGTGCATTTTTTAAAACTAGAGACCTGGGGGAATCCAAGATGGGGTGACTTGTAGGGCTCTGACCAGGTTCTGTTACCCAGAATCCTTTGCAAACCTCCAAATTTGGCTAACAAAACAAATTTTCCTCATATTTCGGTGACAAAAAGTTCTGGAATCTGAGAGGATCCACAAATTTCCTTCCACCCAGCGTTCCCCCAAGTCTCCCAATAAAAATGATACCTCACTTGTGTGGGTAGGCCTAGCACCCGCGACAGGAAGTGCCCTAAAACACAACGTGGACACATCACAATTTTTGACAGAAAACGGAGGTATTTTTTCCAAAGTACCTACCTGTAGATTTTGGCCTCTAGCTCAGTCGGCACCTAGGGAAACCTACCAAACCTGTGCATTTTTTAAAACTGGAGACCTAGGGGAATCCAAGATGGGGTGAATTGTGGGGCTCTGACCAGGGTCTATTACCCAGAATCCTTTGCAAACCTCAAAATTTGGCTAAAAAAACACGTTTTCCTCACATTTCGGTGATAGAAAGTTCTGGAATCGGAGGGGAGCCACAAATTTCCTTCCACCCAGCGTTCCCCCAAGTCTCCAGATAAAAATGATACCTCACTTGTGTGGGTAGGCCTAGCGCCTATGACAGGAAATGCCCCAAAACATAACGTGGACTCGTCAAATTTTTTAACCGAAAACAGAGGTGTTTTTTGTAACGTGCATACCTGTAGATTTTGGCCTCTAGTTCAGCCAGCACCTAGGGAAACCTTCCAAACCTGTGCATTTTTAAAAACTAGAGACCTAGAGAAATCCAAGATGGGGTGACTTGTAGGGCTTTGACCAGGTTCTGTTACCCAGAATCCTTTGCAAACCTCAAACTTTGGCTAAATACATATTTTCCTCATATTTCGGGGACAGAAAGTTCTGGAATCTGAGAGGATCCACAAATTTCCTCCCACCCAGCGTTCCCCCAAGTCTCCTAGTAAAAATGATACCTCACTTGTGTGGGTAGGCCTAGCGCCCGTGACAGGAAATGCCCCAAAACACAACGTGGACACATCACATGTATTTGACTGAAAACAGAGGTGTTTTTTGCATCGTGTCTACCTGTAGATTTTGGCCTCTAGCTCAGCCAGCACCTAGCGAAACCTACCAAACCTGTGCATTTTCTAAAACTAGAGACCTAGGGGAATCCAAGATGGGGTGAGTTGTGGGGCTCTGACCAGGTTCTGTTACCCAGAATCCTTTGCAAACCTCAAAATTTGGCTAAAAAAACACGTTTTCCTCACATTTCGGTGACAAAAAGTTCTGGAATCGGAGGGGAGCCACAAATTTCCTTCCACCCAGCGTTCCCCCAAGTCTCCAGATAAAAATGATACCTCACTTGTGTGGGTAGGCCTAGCGCCCATGACAGGAAATGCCCCAAAACACAACGTGGACTCGTCACATTTTTTGACCGAAAACAGAGGTGTTTTTTGCAACGTGTCTACCTGTAGATTTTGGCCTCTAGCTCAGCCAGCATCTAGGGAAACCTACCAAACCTGTGCATTTTTGAAAACTAGAGACCTAGGGGAATACAAGATGGGGTGACTTGTGGGGCTCTGACCAGGTTCCGTTACCCAGAATCCTTTGCAAACCTCCAAATTTGGCTAACAAAACATATTTTCCTCATATTTCGGTGACAGAAAGTTCTGGAATCTGAGAGGATCCACAAATTTCCTTCCACCCAGCGTTCCCTCAAGTCTCCCAATAAAAATGATACCTCACTTGTGTGGGTAGGCCTAGCGCCGGCGACAGGAAGTGCCCTAAAACACAACGTGGACACATCACAATTTTTGACAGAAAATGGAGGTATTTTTTCCTAAGTACCTACCTGTAGATTTTGGCCTCTAGCTCAGTCGGCACCTAGGGAAACCTACCAAACCTGTGCATTTTTGAAAGCTGGAGACCTAGGGGAATCCAAGATGGGGTGAATTGTGGGGCTCTGACCAGGGTCTGTTACCCAGAATCCTTTGCAAACCTCAAAATTTGGCTAAAAAAACAAGTTTTCCTCCCATTTCGGTGATAGAAAGTTCTGGAATCGGAGGGGAGCCACAAATTTCCTTCCACCCAGCGTTCCCCCAAGTCTCCCAATAAAAATGATACCTCACTTGTGTGGGTAGGCCTAGCGCCCGCGACAGGAAGTGCCCTAAAACACAACGTGGACACATCACAATTTTTGACAGAAAACTGAGGTATTTTTTGCAAAGTGCCTACCTGTAGATTATGGCCTCTAGCTCAGCCAGCACCTAGGGAAACCTACCAAACCTGTGCATTTTTGAAAAGTAGAGACCTAGGGGAATCCAAGATGGGGTGAGTTGTGGGACTCTGACCAGGTTCTGTTACCCAGAATCCTTTGCAAACCTCAAAATGTGGCTAAAAGAACACGTTTTCCTCACATTTCGGTGACAGAAAGTTCTGGAATCGGAGGGGAGCCACAAATTTCCTTCCACCCAGCGTTCCCCCACGTCTCCCTATAAAAATTATACCTCACTTGTGTGGGTAGGCCTAGCGCCCGTGACAGGAAATGCCCCAAAACACAACGTGGACACATCACATTTTTTGAAAGAAAACAGAGGTATTTTTTGCAAAGTGCCTACCTGTAGATTTTGGCCTCTAGCTCAGCCGGCACCTAGGGAAACCTACCAAACCTGTGCATTTTTGAAAAATAGAGACCTAGGGGAATCCAAGATGGGGTGAGTTGTGGGTCTCTGACCAGGTTCTGTTACCCAGAATCCTTTGCAAACCTCAAAATGTGGCTAAAAAAACACGTTTTCCTCAAGTTTCGGTGACAGGAAGTTCTGGAATCGGAAGGGGAGCCACAAATTTCCTTCCACCCAGCGTTCCCCCAAGTCTCCCGATAAAAATGATACCTCACTTGTGTGGGTATGCCGAGCGCCCGTGACAGGAAATGACCCAAAACACAACGTGGACACAGCACAATTTTTGACAGAAAACGGAGGTATTTTTTCCAAAGTACCTATCTGTAGATTTTGGCCTCTAGCTCAGTCGGCACCTAGGGAAACCTACCAAACCTGTGCATTTTTTAAAACTGGAGACCTAGCGGAATCCAAGATGGGATGAATTGTGGGGCTCTGACCAGGGTCTGTTACCCAGAATCCTTTGCACACCTCAAAATTTGGCTAAAAAAACACGTTTTCCTCACATTTCGGTGATAGAAAGTTCTGGAATCGGAGGGGAGCCACAAATTTCCTTCCTCCCACGTTCCCCCAAGTCTCCAGATAAAAATTATACCTCACTTGTGTGGGTAGGCCTAGCGCCCATGACAGGAAATGCCCCAAAACACAACGTGGACTCGTCAAATTTTTTGACCGAAAACAGAGGTGTTTTTTGCAAAGTGCATACCTGTAGATTTTGGCCTCTAGCTCAGCCAGCACCTAGGGAAACCTACCAAACCTGTGCATTTTTGAAACGTAGAGACCTAGAGAAATCCAAGAAGGGGTGACTTGTAGGGCTCTGACCAGGTTCTGTTACCCAGAATCCTTTGCAAACCTCAAACTTTGGCTAAATACACATTTTCCTCCCATTTCGATGACAGAAAGTTCTGGAATCGGAGAGGAGCCACAAATTTCCTTCCACCCCGCGTTCCCCCAAGTCTCCCGATAAAAATGATACCTCACTTGTGTGGGTAGGCCTAGCGCCCGTGACAGGAAATGCCCCAAAACACAACGTGGACACATCACATGTATTTGACTGAAAACAGAGGTGTTTTTTGCAACGTGTCTACCTGTAGATTTTGGCCTCTAGCTCAGCCAGCACCTAGCGAAACCTACCAAACCTGTGCATTTTTTAAAACTGGAGACCTAGGGGAATCCAAGATGGGGTGAATTGTGGGGCTCTGACCAGGTTCTGTTACCCAGAATCCTTTGCAAACCTCAAAATTTGGCTAAAAAAACACGTTTTCCTCACATTTCGGTGACAGAAAGTTCTGGAATCGGAGGGGAGCCACAAATTCCCTTCCACCCAGCGTTCCCCCAAGTCTCCAGATAAAAATGATACCTCACTTGTGTGGGTAGGCCTAGCGCCCATGACAGGAAATGCCCCAAAACACAACGTGGACTCGTCACATTTTTTGACCGAAAACAGAGGTGTTTTTTGCAACGTGTCTACCTGTAGATTTTGACCTCTAGCTCAGCCAGCATCAAGGGAAACCTACCAAACCTGTGCATTTTTTAAAACTAGAGACCTGGGGGAATCCAAGATGGGGTGACTTGTAGGGCTCTGACCAGGTTCTGTTACCCAGAATCCTTTGCAAACCTCCAAATTTGGCTAACAAAACAAATTTTCCTCATATTTCGGTGACAAAAAGTTCTGGAATCTGAGAGGATCCACAAATTTCCTTCCACCCAGCGTTCCCCCAAGTCTCCCAATAAAAATGATACCTCACTTGTGTGGGTAGGCCTAGCACCCGCGACAGGAAGTGCCCTAAAACACAACGTGGACACATCACAATTTTTGACAGAAAACGGAGGTATTTTTTCCAAAGTACCTACCTGTAGATTTTGGCCTCTAGCTCAGTCGGCACCTAGGGAAACCTACCAAACCTGTGCATTTTTTAAAACTGGAGACCTAGGGGAATCCAAGATGGGGTGAATTGTGGGGCTCTGACCAGGGTCTATTACCCAGAATCCTTTGCAAACCTCAAAATTTGGCTAAAAAAACACGTTTTCCTCACATTTCGGTGATAGAAAGTTCTGGAATCGGAGGGGAGCCACAAATTTCCTTCCACCCAGCGTTCCCCCAAGTCTCCAGATAAAAATGATACCTCACTTGTGTGGGTAGGCCTAGCGCCTATGACAGGAAATGCCCCAAAACATAACGTGGACTCGTCAAATTTTTTAACCGAAAACAGAGGTGTTTTTTGTAACGTGCATACCTGTAGATTTTGGCCTCTAGTTCAGCCAGCACCTAGGGAAACCTTCCAAACCTGTGCATTTTTAAAAACTAGAGACCTAGAGAAATCCAAGATGGGGTGACTTGTAGGGCTTTGACCAGGTTCTGTTACCCAGAATCCTTTGCAAACCTCAAACTTTGGCTAAATACATATTTTCCTCATATTTCGGGGACAGAAAGTTCTGGAATCTGAGAGGATCCACAAATTTCCTCCCACCCAGCGTTCCCCCAAGTCTCCTAGTAAAAATGATACCTCACTTGTGTGGGTAGGCCTAGCGCCCGTGACAGGAAATGCCCCAAAACACAACGTGGACACATCACATGTATTTGACTGAAAACAGAGGTGTTTTTTGCATCGTGTCTACCTGTAGATTTTGGCCTCTAGCTCAGCCAGCACCTAGCGAAACCTACCAAACCTGTGCATTTTCTAAAACTAGAGACCTAGGGGAATCCAAGATGGGGTGAGTTGTGGGGCTCTGACCAGGTTCTGTTACCCAGAATCCTTTGCAAACCTCAAAATTTGGCTAAAAAAACACGTTTTCCTCACATTTCGGTGACAAAAAGTTCTGGAATCGGAGGGGAGCCACAAATTTCCTTCCACCCAGCGTTCCCCCAAGTCTCCAGATAAAAATGATACCTCACTTGTGTGGGTAGGCCTAGCGCCCATGACAGGAAATGCCCCAAAACACAACGTGGACTCGTCACATTTTTTGACCGAAAACAGAGGTGTTTTTTGCAACGTGTCTACCTGTAGATTTTGGCCTCTAGCTCAGCCAGCATCTAGGGAAACCTACCAAACCTGTGCATTTTTGAAAACTAGAGACCTAGGGGAATACAAGATGGGGTGACTTGTGGGGCTCTGACCAGGTTCCGTTACCCAGAATCCTTTGCAAACCTCCAAATTTGGCTAACAAAACATATTTTCCTCATATTTCGGTGACAGAAAGTTCTGGAATCTGAGAGGATCCACAAATTTCCTTCCACCCAGCGTTCCCTCAAGTCTCCCAATAAAAATGATACCTCACTTGTGTGGGTAGGCCTAGCGCCGGCGACAGGAAGTGCCCTAAAACACAACGTGGACACATCACAATTTTTGACAGAAAATGGAGGTATTTTTTCCTAAGTACCTACCTGTAGATTTTGGCCTCTAGCTCAGTCGGCACCTAGGGAAACCTACCAAACCTGTGCATTTTTGAAAGCTGGAGACCTAGGGGAATCCAAGATGGGGTGAATTGTGGGGCTCTGACCAGGGTCTGTTACCCAGAATCCTTTGCAAACCTCAAAATTTGGCTAAAAAAACAAGTTTTCCTCCCATTTCGGTGATAGAAAGTTCTGGAATCGGAGGGGAGCCACAAATTTCCTTCCACCCAGCGTTCCCCCAAGTCTCCCAATAAAAATGATACCTCACTTGTGTGGGTAGGCCTAGCGCCCGCGACAGGAAGTGCCCTAAAACACAACGTGGACACATCACAATTTTTGACAGAAAACTGAGGTATTTTTTGCAAAGTGCCTACCTGTAGATTATGGCCTCTAGCTCAGCCGGCACCTAGGGAAACCTACCAAACCTGTGCATTTTTGAAAACTGGAGACCTAGGGGAATCCAAGATGGGGGGAATTGTGGGGCTCTGACCAGGTTCTGTTACCCAGAATCCTTTGCAAACCTCAGAATTTGGCTAAAAAAACATGTTTTCCTCATATTTCGGTGACTGAAAGTTCTGGAATTGGAGAGGAGCCACAAATTTCCTTCCACCCAGTGTTCCCCCAAGACTCCCGATAAAAATGATACCTCACTTGTGTGGGTAGGCCTAGCGCCCGTGACAGGAAATGCCCCAAAACACAACATGGACTCGTCAAATTTTTTGACCGAAAACAGAGGTGTTTTTTGCAACATGTATACCTGTAGATTTGGGCCTCTAGCTCAGCCAGCACCTAGGGATACCTACCAAACCTGTGCATTTTTGAAAACTAGAGACCTAGAGAAATCCAAGATTGGGTGACATGTAGGGCTCTGACCAGGTTCTGTTACCCAGAATCCTTTGCAAACTTCAAAATTTGGCTAAATACACATTTTCCTCACATTTCGGTGACAGAAAGTTCTGGAATCGGAGAGGAGCCACAAATTTCCTTCCACCCCACGTTCCCCCAAGTCTCCCGATAAAAATGATACCTCACTTGTGTGGATAGGCCTAGCGCCCGTGACAGGAAATGCCCCAAAACACAACGTGGACACATCACATTTTTTGAAAGAAAACAGAGGTATTTTTTGCAAAGTGCCTACCTGTAGATTTTGGCCTCTAGCTCAGCCAGCACCTAGGGAAACCTACCAAACCTGTGCATTTTTGAAAAGTAGAGACCTAGGGGAATCCAAGATGGGGTGAGTTGTGGGACTCTGACCAGGTTCTGTTACCCAGAATCCTTTGCAAACCTCAAAATGTGGCTAAAAGAACACGTTTTCCTCACATTTCGGTGACAGAAAGTTCTGGAATCGGAGGGGAGCCACAAATTTCCTTCCACCCAGCGTTCCCCCACGTCTCCCTATAAAAATTATACCTCACTTGTGTGGGTAGGCCTAGCGCCCGTGACAGGAAATGCCCCAAAACACAACGTGGACACATCACATTTTTTGAAAGAAAACAGAGGTATTTTTTGCAAAGTGCCTACCTGTAGATTTTGGCCTCTAGCTCAGCCGGCACCTAGGGAAACCTACCAAACCTGTGCATTTTTGAAAAGTAGAGACCTAGGGGAATCCAAGATGGGGTGAGTTGTGGGTCTCTGACCAGGTTCTGTTACCCAGAATCCTTTGCAAACCTCAAAATGTGGCTAAAAAAACACGTTTTCCTCAAGTTTCGGTGACAGGAAGTTCTGGAATCGGAAGGGGAGCCACAAATTTCCTTCCACCCAGCGTTCCCCCAAGTCTCCCGATAAAAATGATACCTCACTTGTGTGGGTATGCCGAGCGCCCGTGACAGGAAATGACCCAAAACACAACGTGGACACAGCACAATTTTTGACAGAAAACGGAGGTATTTTTTCCAAAGTACCTACCTGTAGATTTTGGCCTCTAGCTCAGTCGGCACCTAGGGAAACCTACCAAACCTGTGCATTTTTTCAAACTGGAGACCTAGCGGAATCCAAGATGGGATGAATTGTGGGGCTCTGACCAGGGTCTGTTACCCAGAATCCTTTGCACACCTCAAAATTTGGCTAAAAAAACACGTTTTCCTCACATTTCGGTGATAGAAAGTTCTGGAATCGGAGGGGAGCCACAAATTTCCTTCCTCCCAGCGTTCCCCCAAGTCTCCAGATAAAAATTATACCTCACTTGTGTGGGTAGGCCTAGCGCCCATGACAGGAAATGCCCCAAAACACAACGTGGACTCGTCAAATTTTTTGACCGAAAACAGAGGTGTTTTTTGCAAAGTGCATACCTGTAGATTTTGGCCTCTAGCTCAGCCAGCACCTAGGGAAACCTACCAAACCTGTGCATTTTTGAAACGTAGAGACCTAGAGAAATCCAAGAAGGGGTGACTTGTAGGGCTCTGACCAGGTTCTGTTACCCAGAATCCTTTGCAAACCTCAAACTTTGGCTAAATACACATTTTCCTCCCATTTCGATGACAGAAAGTTCTGGAATCGGAGAGGAGCCACAAATTTCCTTCCACCCCGCGTTCCCCCAAGTCTCCCGATAAAAATGATACCTCACTTGTGTGGGTAGGCCTAGCGCCCGTGACAGGAAATGCCCCAAAACACAACGTGGACACATCACATGTATTTGACTGAAAACAGAGGTGTTTTTTGCAACGTGTCTACCTGTAGATTTTGGCCTCTAGCTCAGCCAGCACCTAGCGAAACCTACCAAACCTGTGCATTTTTTAAAACTGGAGACCTAGGGGAATCCAAGATGGGGTGAATTGTGGGGCTCTGACCAGGTTCTGTTACCCAGAATCCTTTGCAAACCTCAAAATTTGGCTAAAAAAACACGTTTTCCTCACATTTCGGTGACAGAAAGTTCTGGAATCGGAGGGGAGCCACAAATTCCCTTCCACCCAGCGTTCCCCCAAGTCTCCAGATAAAAATGATACCTCACTTGTGTGGGTAGGCCTAGCGCCCATGACAGGAAATGCCCCAAAACACAACGTGGACTCGTCACATTTTTTGACCGAAAACAGAGGTGTTTTTTGCAACGTGTCTACCTGTAGATTTTGACCTCTAGCTCAGCCAGCATCAAGGGAAACCTACCAAACCTGTGCATTTTTTAAAACTAGAGACCTGGGGGAATCCAAGATGGGGTGACTTGTAGGGCTCTGACCAGGTTCTGTTACCCAGAATCCTTTGCAAACCTCCAAATTTGGCTAACAAAACAAATTTTCCTCATATTTCGGTGACAAAAAGTTCTGGAATCTGAGAGGATCCACAAATTTCCTTCCACCCAGCGTTCCCCCAAGTCTCCCAATAAAAATGATACCTCACTTGTGTGGGTAGGCCTAGCACCCGCGACAGGAAGTGCCCTAAAACACAACGTGGACACATCACAATTTTTGACAGAAAACGGAGGTATTTTTTCCAAAGTACCTACCTGTAGATTTTGGCCTCTAGCTCAGTCGGCACCTAGGGAAACCTACCAAACCTGTGCATTTTTTAAAACTGGAGACCTAGGGGAATCCAAGATGGGGTGAATTGTGGGGCTCTGACCAGGGTCTATTACCCAGAATCCTTTGCAAACCTCAAAATTTGGCTAAAAAAACAAGTTTTCCTCCCATTTCGGTGATAGAAAGTTCTGGAATCGGAGGGGAGCCACAAATTTCCTTCCACCCAGCGTTCCCCCAAGTCTCCAGATAAAAATGATACCTCACTTGTGTGGGTAGGCCTAGCGCCCATGACAGGAAATGCCCCAAAACATAACGTGGACTCGTCAAATTTTTTAACCGAAAACAGAGGTGTTTTTTGTAACATGCATACCTGTAGATTTTGGCCTCTAGTTCAGCCAGCACCTAGGGAAACCTTCCAAACCTGTGCATTTTTAAAAACTAGAGACCTAGAGAAATCCAAGATGGGGTGACTTGTAGGGCTTTGACCAGGTTCTGTTACCCAGAATCCTTTGCAAACCTCAAACTTTGGCTAAATACATATTTTCCTCATATTTCGGGGACAGAAAGTTCTGGAATCTGAGAGGATCCACAAATTTCCTCCCACCCAGCGTTCCCCCAAGTCTCCTAGTAAAAATGATACCTCACTTGTGTGGGTAGGCCTAGCGCCCGTGACAGGAAATGCCCCAAAACACAACGTGGACACATCACATGTATTTGACTGAAAACAGAGGTGTTTTTTGCATCGTGTCTACCTGTAGATTTTGGCCTCTAGCTCAGCCAGCACCTAGCGAAACCTACCAAACCTGTGCATTTTCTAAAACTAGAGACCTAGGGGAATCCAAGATGGGGTGAGTTGTGGGGCTCTGACCAGGTTCTGTTACCCAGAATCCTTTGCAAACCTCAAAATTTGGCTAAAAAAACACGTTTTCCTCACATTTCGGTGACAAAAAGTTCTGGAACCGGAGGGGAGCCACAAATTTCCTTCCACCCAGCGTTCCCCCAAGTCTCCAGATAAAAATGATACCTCACTTGTGTGGGTAGGCCTAGCGCCCATGACAGGAAATGCCCCAAAACACAACGTGGACTCGTCACATTTTTTGACCGAAAACAGAGGTGTTTTTTGCAACGTGTCTACCTGTAGATTTTGGCCTCTAGCTCAGCCAGCATCTAGGGAAACCTAACAAACCTGTGCATTTTTGAAAACTAGAGACCTAGGGGAATACAAGATGGGGTGACTTGTGGGGCTCTGACCAGGTTCCGTTACCCAGAATCCTTTGCAAACCTCCAAATTTGGCTAACAAAACATATTTTCCTCATATTTCGGTGACAGAAAGTTCTGGAATCTGAGAGGATCCACAAATTTCCTCCCACCCAGCGTTCCCCCAAGTCTCCTAGTAAAAATGATACCTCACTTGTGTGGGTAGGCCTAGCGCCCGTGACAGGAAATGCCCCAAAACACAACGTGGACACATCACATGTATTTGACTGAAAACAGAGGTGTTTTTTGCATCGTGTCTACCTGTAGATTTTGGCCTCTAGCTCAGCCAGCACCTAGCGAAACCTACCAAACCTGTGCATTTTCTAAAACTAGAGACCTAGGGGAATCCAAGATGGGGTGAGTTGTGGGGCTCTGACCAGGTTCTGTTACCCAGAATCCTTTGCAAACCTCAAAATTTGGCTAAAAAAACACGTTTTCCTCACATTTCGGTGACAAAAAGTTCTGGAATCGGAGGGGAGCCACAAATTTCCTTCCACCCAGCGTTCCCCCAAGTCTCCAGATAAAAATGATACCTCACTTGTGTGGGTAGGCCTAGCGCCCATGACAGGAAATGCCCCAAAACACAACGTGGACTCGTCACATTTTTTGACCGAAAACAGAGGTGTTTTTTGCAACGTGTCTACCTGTAGATTTTGGCCTCTAGCTCAGCCAGCATCTAGGGAAACCTACCAAACCTGTGCATTTTTGAAAACTAGAGACCTAGGGGAATACAAGATGGGGTGACTTGTGGGGCTCTGACCAGGTTCCGTTACCCAGAATCCTTTGCAAACCTCCAAATTTGGCTAACAAAACATATTTTCCTCATATTTCGGTGACAGAAAGTTCTGGAATCTGAGAGGATCCACAAATTTCCTTCCACCCAGCGTTCCCTCAAGTCTCCCAATAAAAATGATACCTCACTTGTGTGGGTAGGCCTAGCGCCGGCGACAGGAAGTGCCCTAAAACACAACGTGGACACATCACAATTTTTGACAGAAAATGGAGGTATTTTTTCCTAAGTACCTACCTGTAGATTTTGGCCTCTAGCTCAGTCGGCACCTAGGGAAACCTACCAAACCTGTGCATTTTTGAAAGCTGGAGACCTAGGGGAATCCAAGATGGGGTGAATTGTGGGGCTCTGACCAGGGTCTGTTACCCAGAATCCTTTGCAAACCTCAAAATTTGGCTAAAAAAACAAGTTTTCCTCCCATTTCGGTGATAGAAAGTTCTGGAATCGGAGGGGAGCCACAAATTTCCTTCCACCCAGCGTTCCCCCAAGTCTCCCAATAAAAATGATACCTCACTTGTGTGGGTAGGCCTAGCGCCCGCGACAGGAAGTGCCCTAAAACACAACGTGGACACATCACAATTTTTGACAGAAAACTGAGGTATTTTTTGCAAAGTGCCTACCTGTAGATTATGGCCTCTAGCTCAGCCGGCACCTAGGGAAACCTACCAAACCTGTGCATTTTTGAAAACTGGAGACCTAGGGGAATCCAAGATGGGGGGAATTGTGGGGCTCTGACCAGGTTCTGTTACCCAGAATCCTTTGCAAACCTCAGAATTTGGCTAAAAAAACATGTTTTCCTCATATTTCGGTGACTGAAAGTTCTGGAATTGGAGAGGAGCCACAAATTTCCTTCCACCCAGTGTTCCCCCAAGACTCCCGATAAAAATGATACCTCACTTGTGTGGGTAGGCCTAGCGCCCGTGACAGGAAATGCCCCAAAACACAACATGGACTCGTCAAATTTTTTGACCGAAAACAGAGGTGTTTTTTGCAACATGTATACCTGTAGATTTGGGCCTCTAGCTCAGCCAGCACCTAGGGATACCTACCAAACCTGTGCATTTTTGAAAACTAGAGACCTAGAGAAATCCAAGATTGGGTGACATGTAGGGCTCTGACCAGGTTCTGTTACCCAGAATCCTTTGCAAACTTCAAAATTTGGCTAAATACACATTTTCCTCACATTTCGGTGACAGAAAGTTCTGGAATCGGAGAGGAGCCACAAATTTCCTTCCACCCCACGTTCCCCCAAGTCTCCCGATAAAAATGATACCTCACTTGTGTGGATAGGCCTAGCGCCCGTGACAGGAAATGCCCCAAAACACAACGTGGACACATCACATTTTTTGAAAGAAAACAGAGGTATTTTTTGCAAAGTGCCTACCTGTAGATTTTGGCCTCTAGCTCAGCCAGCACCTAGGGAAACCTACCAAACCTGTGCATTTTTGAAAAGTAGAGACCTAGGGGAATCCAAGATGGGGTGAGTTGTGGGACTCTGACCAGGTTCTGTTACCCAGAATCCTTTGCAAACCTCAAAATGTGGCTAAAAGAACACGTTTTCCTCACATTTCGGTGACAGAAAGTTCTGGAATCGGAGGGGAGCCACAAATTTCCTTCCACCCAGCGTTCCCCCACGTCTCCCTATAAAAATTATACCTCACTTGTGTGGGTAGGCCTAGCGCCCGTGACAGGAAATGCCCCAAAACACAACGTGGACACATCACATTTTTTGAAAGAAAACAGAGGTATTTTTTGCAAAGTGCCTACCTGTAGATTTTGGCCTCTAGCTCAGCCGGCACCTAGGGAAACCTACCAAACCTGTGCATTTTTGAAAAGTAGAGACCTAGGGGAATCCAAGATGGGGTGAGTTGTGGGTCTCTGACCAGGTTCTGTTACCCAGAATCCTTTGCAAACCTCAAAATGTGGCTAAAAAAACACGTTTTCCTCAAGTTTCGGTGACAGGAAGTTCTGGAATCGGAAGGGGAGCCACAAATTTCCTTCCACCCAGCGTTCCCCCAAGTCTCCCGATAAAAATGATACCTCACTTGTGTGGGTATGCCGAGCGCCCGTGACAGGAAATGACCCAAAACACAACGTGGACACAGCACAATTTTTGACAGAAAACGGAGGTATTTTTTCCAAAGTACCTACCTGTAGATTTTGGCCTCTAGCTCAGTCGGCACCTAGGGAAACCTACCAAACCTGTGCATTTTTTCAAACTGGAGACCTAGCGGAATCCAAGATGGGATGAATTGTGGGGCTCTGACCAGGGTCTGTTACCCAGAATCCTTTGCACACCTCAAAATTTGGCTAAAAAAACACGTTTTCCTCACATTTCGGTGATAGAAAGTTCTGGAATCGGAGGGGAGCCACAAATTTCCTTCCTCCCAGCGTTCCCCCAAGTCTCCAGATAAAAATTATACCTCACTTGTGTGGGTAGGCCTAGCGCCCATGACAGGAAATGCCCCAAAACACAACGTGGACTCGTCAAATTTTTTGACCGAAAACAGAGGTGTTTTTTGCAAAGTGCATACCTGTAGATTTTGGCCTCTAGCTCAGCCAGCACCTAGGGAAACCTACCAAACCTGTGCATTTTTGAAACGTAGAGACCTAGAGAAATCCAAGAAGGGGTGACTTGTAGGGCTCTGACCAGGTTCTGTTACCCAGAATCCTTTGCAAACCTCAAACTTTGGCTAAATACACATTTTCCTCCCATTTCGATGACAGAAAGTTCTGGAATCGGAGAGGAGCCACAAATTTCCTTCCACCCCGCGTTCCCCCAAGTCTCCCGATAAAAATGATACCTCACTTGTGTGGGTAGGCCTAGCGCCCGTGACAGGAAATGCCCCAAAACACAACGTGGACACATCACATGTATTTGACTGAAAACAGAGGTGTTTTTTGCAACGTGTCTACCTGTAGATTTTGGCCTCTAGCTCAGCCAGCACCTAGCGAAACCTACCAAACCTGTGCATTTTTTAAAACTGGAGACCTAGGGGAATCCAAGATGGGGTGAATTGTGGGGCTCTGACCAGGTTCTGTTACCCAGAATCCTTTGCAAACCTCAAAATTTGGCTAAAAAAACACGTTTTCCTCACATTTCGGTGACAGAAAGTTCTGGAATCGGAGGGGAGCCACAAATTCCCTTCCACCCAGCGTTCCCCCAAGTCTCCAGATAAAAATGATACCTCACTTGTGTGGGTAGGCCTAGCGCCCATGACAGGAAATGCCCCAAAACACAACGTGGACTCGTCACATTTTTTGACCGAAAACAGAGGTGTTTTTTGCAACGTGTCTACCTGTAGATTTTGACCTCTAGCTCAGCCAGCATCAAGGGAAACCTACCAAACCTGTGCATTTTTTAAAACTAGAGACCTGGGGGAATCCAAGATGGGGTGACTTGTAGGGCTCTGACCAGGTTCTGTTACCCAGAATCCTTTGCAAACCTCCAAATTTGGCTAACAAAACAAATTTTCCTCATATTTCGGTGACAAAAAGTTCTGGAATCTGAGAGGATCCACAAATTTCCTTCCACCCAGCGTTCCCCCAAGTCTCCCAATAAAAATGATACCTCACTTGTGTGGGTAGGCCTAGCACCCGCGACAGGAAGTGCCCTAAAACACAACGTGGACACATCACAATTTTTGACAGAAAACGGAGGTATTTTTTCCAAAGTACCTACCTGTAGATTTTGGCCTCTAGCTCAGTCGGCACCTAGGGAAACCTACCAAACCTGTGCATTTTTTAAAACTGGAGACCTAGGGGAATCCAAGATGGGGTGAATTGTGGGGCTCTGACCAGGGTCTATTACCCAGAATCCTTTGCAAACCTCAAAATTTGGCTAAAAAAACAAGTTTTCCTCCCATTTCGGTGATAGAAAGTTCTGGAATCGGAGGGGAGCCACAAATTTCCTTCCACCCAGCGTTCCCCCAAGTCTCCAGATAAAAATGATACCTCACTTGTGTGGGTAGGCCTAGCGCCCATGACAGGAAATGCCCCAAAACATAACGTGGACTCGTCAAATTTTTTAACCGAAAACAGAGGTGTTTTTTGTAACATGCATACCTGTAGATTTTGGCCTCTAGTTCAGCCAGCACCTAGGGAAACCTTCCAAACCTGTGCATTTTTAAAAACTAGAGACCTAGAGAAATCCAAGATGGGGTGACTTGTAGGGCTTTGACCAGGTTCTGTTACCCAGAATCCTTTGCAAACCTCAAACTTTGGCTAAATACATATTTTCCTCATATTTCGGGGACAGAAAGTTCTGGAATCTGAGAGGATCCACAAATTTCCTCCCACCCAGCGTTCCCCCAAGTCTCCTAGTAAAAATGATACCTCACTTGTGTGGGTAGGCCTAGCGCCCGTGACAGGAAATGCCCCAAAACACAACGTGGACACATCACATGTATTTGACTGAAAACAGAGGTGTTTTTTGCATCGTGTCTACCTGTAGATTTTGGCCTCTAGCTCAGCCAGCACCTAGCGAAACCTACCAAACCTGTGCATTTTCTAAAACTAGAGACCTAGGGGAATCCAAGATGGGGTGAGTTGTGGGGCTCTGACCAGGTTCTGTTACCCAGAATCCTTTGCAAACCTCAAAATTTGGCTAAAAAAACACGTTTTCCTCACATTTCGGTGACAAAAAGTTCTGGAACCGGAGGGGAGCCACAAATTTCCTTCCACCCAGCGTTCCCCCAAGTCTCCAGATAAAAATGATACCTCACTTGTGTGGGTAGGCCTAGCGCCCATGACAGGAAATGCCCCAAAACACAACGTGGACTCGTCACATTTTTTGACCGAAAACAGAGGTGTTTTTTGCAACGTGTCTACCTGTAGATTTTGGCCTCTAGCTCAGCCAGCATCTAGGGAAACCTAACAAACCTGTGCATTTTTGAAAACTAGAGACCTAGGGGAATACAAGATGGGGTGACTTGTGGGGCTCTGACCAGGTTCCGTTACCCAGAATCCTTTGCAAACCTCCAAATTTGGCTAACAAAACATATTTTCCTCATATTTCGGTGACAGAAAGTTCTGGAATCTGAGAGGATCCACAAATTTCCTTCCACCCAGCGTTCCCTCAAGTCTCCCAATAAAAATGATACCTCACTTGTGTGGGTAGGCCTAGCGCCGGCGACAGGAAGTGCCCTAAAACACAACATGGACACATCACAATTTTTGACAGAAAATGGAGGTATTTTTTCCTAAGTACCTACCTGTAGATTTTGGCCTCTAGCTCAGTCGGCACCTAGGGAAACCTACCAAACCTGTGCATTTTTGAAAGCTGGAGACCTAGGGGAATCCAAGATGGGGTGAATTGTGGGGCTCTGACCAGGGTCTGTTACCCAGAATCCTTTGCAAACCTCAAAATTTGGCTAAAAAAACAAGTTTTCCTCCCATTTCGGTGATAGAAAGTTCTGGAATCGGAGGGGAGCCACAAATTTCCTTCCACCCAGCGTTCCCCCAAGTCTCCCAATAAAAATGATACCTCACTTGTGTGGGTAGGCCTAGCGCCCGCGACAGGAAGTGCCCTAAAACACAACGTGGACACATCACAATTTTTGACAGAAAACGGAGGTATTTTTTGCAAAGTGCCTACCTGTAGATTATGGCCTCTAGCTCAGCCGGCACCTAGGGAAACCTACCAAACCTGTGCATTTTTGAAAACTGGAGACCTAGGGGAATCCAAGATGGGGGGAATTGTGGGGCTCTGACCAGGTTCTGTTACCCAGAATCCTTTGCAAACCTCAGAATTTGGCTAAAAAAACATGTTTTCCTCATATTTCGGTGACAGAAAATTCTGGAATCTGAGAGGAGCCATGAATTTCCTTCCACACAGCGTTCCCCCAAGTCTCCCGATAAAAATGATACCTCACTTGTGTGGGTAGGCCTAGCGCCTGTGACAGGAAATGCCCCAAAAAAGAACGTGGACACATCACATTTTTTTTAAAGAAAACAGAGGTGTTTTTTGCAAAGTGCCTACCTGTAGATATTAGCCTTTAGCTCAGCCGGCACCTAGGGAAACCTACCAAACCTGTGCATTTTTGAAAACTAGAGACCTAGGGGAATCCAAGATGGGGTGACTTGTGGGGCTATGACCAGGTTCTGTTACCCAGAATCCTTTGCACACCTCAAAATGTGGCTAAAAAAACACGTTTTCCTCATATTTCTGTGACAGAAAGTTCTGGAATCTGAGAGGAGCCACAAATGTCCTTCTACCCAGCGTTCCCTAAGTCTCCCGATAAAAATGAAACCTCACTTGTGTGGGTAGGCCTAGCGCCCGTGACAGGAAGTGCCCCAAAACACAATGTGGACACAGCACATTTTTTGAAAGAAAACAGAGGTGTTTTTTGCAAAGTGCCTACCTATTGATATTGGCCTCTAGCTCAGCCGGCACCTAGGGAAAACTACCAAACCTGTGCATTTCTGAAAACTAGAGACCTAGGGGAATCCAAGATGGGGTGACTTGTGGGGCTCTGACCAGGTTCTGTTACCCAGAATCCTTTGCAAACCTCACAATTTGGCTAAAAAAACACATTTTCCTCACATTTCGGTGACAGAAAGTTCTGGAATCTGAGAGGAGCCACAAATGTCCTTCCACCCAGCGTTCCCCCAAGTCTCCCGATAAAAATGATACCTCACTTGTGTGGGTATGCCGAGCGCCCGCGACAGGAAATGACCCAAAACACAACGTGGACACAGCACATTTTTTGACAGAAAACAGAGGTGTTTTTTGCAAAGTGCCTACCTGTAGATTTTGGCCTCTAGCTCAGCCCGCACCTAGGGAAACCTACCAAACCTGTGCATATTTGAAAACTAGAGACCTAGAGGAATCCAAGATGGGGTGACTTGTGGGGCTATGACCAGGTTCTGTTACCAAGAATCCTTTGCACACCTCAAAATGTGGCTAAAAAAACACGTTTTCCTCATATTTCTGTGACAGAAAGTTCTGGAATCTGAGAGGAGCCACAAATTTCCTTCCACCCAGCGTTCCCCCAAGTCTCCCGATAAAAATGATACCTCACTTGTGTGGGTAGGCCTAGCGCCCGTGACAGGAAATGCCCCAAAAGACAATGTGGACATATCACATTTTTTTTTAAAGAAAACAGAGGTGTTTTTTGCAAAGTGCCTACCTGTAGATTTTGGCCTCTAGCTCAGCCCGCACCTAGGGAAACCTACCAAACCTGTGCATATTTGAAAACTAGAGACCTAGAGGAATCCAAGATGGGGTGACTTGTGGGGCTATGACCAGGTTCTGTTACCAAGAATCCTTTGCACACCTCAAAATGTGGCTAAAAAAACACGTTTTCCTCATATTTCTGTGACAGAAAGTTCTGTAATCTGAGAGGAGCCACAAATTTCCTTCCACCCAGCGTTCCCCCAAGTCTCCCGATAAAAATGATACCTCACTTGTGTGGGTAGGCCTAGCGCCCGTGACAGGAAATGCCCCAAAAGACAATGTGGACATATCACATTTTTTTTTAAAGAAAACAGAGGTGTTTTTTGCAAAGTGCCTACCTGTAGATATTGGCCTTTAGCTCAGCCGGCACCTAGGGAAACCCACCAAACCTGTGCATTTCTGAAAACTAGAGACCTAGGGGAATCCAAGATGGGGTGACTTGTGGGGCTCTGACCAGGTTCTGTTACCCAGAATCCTTTGCAAACCTCACAATTTGGCTTAAAAAACACATTTTCCCAACATTTCGGTGACAGAAAGTTCTGGAATCTGAGAGGAGCCACAAATGTCCTTCCACCCAGCATTCTCCCAAGTCTCCCGATAAAAATGATACCTCACTTGTGTGGGTATGCTGAGCGCCCGTGACAGGAAATGACCCAAAACACAACGTGGACACAGCACAATTTTTGACAGAAAACGGAGGTATTTTTTCCAAAGTACCTACCTGTAGATTTTGGCCTCTAGCTCAGTCGGCACCTAGGGAAACCTACCAAACCTGTGCATTTTTTAAAACTGGAGACCTAGGGGAATCCAAGATGGGATGAATTGTGGGGCTCTGACCAGGGTCTGTTACCCAGAATCCTTTGCACACCTCAAAATTTGGCTAAAAAAACACGTTTTCCTCACATTTCGGTGATAGAAAGTTCTGGAATCGGAGGGGAGCCACAAATTTCCTTCCACCCAGCGTTCCCCCAAGTCTCCAGATAAAAATTATACCTCACTTGTGTGGGTAGGCCTAGCGCCCATGACAGGAAATGCCCCAAAACACAACGTGGACTCGTCAAATTTTTTGACCGAAAACAGAGGTGTTTTTTGCAAAGTGCATACCTGTAGATTTTGGCCTCTAGCTCAGCCAGCACCTGGGGAAACCTACCAAACCTGTGCATTTTTGAAAACTAGAGACCTAGAGAAATCCAAGAAGGGGTGACTTGTAGGGCTCTGACCAGGTTCTGTTACCCAGAATCCTTTGCAAACCTCAAACTTTGGCTAAATACACATTTTCCTCCCATTTCGATGACAGAAAGTTCTGGAATCGGAGAGGAGCCACAAATTTCCTTCCACCCCGCGTTCCCCCAAGTCTCCCGATAAAAATGATACCTCACTTGTGTGGGTAGGCCTAGCGCCCGTGACAGGAAATGCCCCAAAACACAACGTGGACACATCACATGTATTTGACTGAAAACAGAGGTGTTTTTTGCAACGTGTCGACCTGTAGATTTTGGCCTCTAGCTCAGCCAGCACCTAGCGAAACCTACCAAACCTGTGCATTTTTTAAAACTGGAGACCTAGGGGAATCCAAGATGGGGTGAATTGTGGGGCTCTGACCAGGTTCTGTTACCCAGAATCCTTTGCAAACCTCAAAATTTGGCTAAAAAAACACGTTTTCCTCACATTTCGGTGACAGAAAGTTCTGGAATCGGAGGGGAGCCACAAATTCCCTTCCACCCAGCGTTCCCCCAAGTCTCCAGATAAAAATGATACCTCACTTGTGTGGGTAGGCCTAGCGCCCATGACAGGAAATGCCCCAAAACACAACGTGGACTCGTCACATTTTTTGACCGAAAACAGAGGTGTTTTTTGCAACGTGTCTACCTGTAGATTTTGACCTCTAGCTCAGCCAGCATCAAGGGAAACCTACCAAACCTGTGCATTTTTTAAAACTAGAGACCTGGGGGAATCCAAGATGGGGTGACTTGTAGGGCTCTGACCAGGTTCTGTTACCCAGAATCCTTTGCAAACCTCCAAATTTGGCTAACAAAACAAATTTTCCTCATATTTCGGTGACAAAAAGTTCTGGAATCTGAGAGGATCCACAAATTTCCTTCCACCCAGCGTTCCCCCAAGTCTCCCAATAAAAATGATACCTCACTTGTGTGGGTAGGCCTAGCACCCGCGACAGGAAGTGCCCTAAAACACAACGTGGACACATCACAATTTTTGACAGAAAACGGAGGTATTTTTTCCAAAGTACCTACCTGTAGATTTTGGCCTCTAGCTCAGTCGGCACCTAGGGAAACCTACCAAACCTGTGCATTTTTTAAAACTGGAGACCTAGGGGAATCCAAGATGGGGTGAATTGTGGGGCTCTGACCAGGGTCTATTACCCAGAATCCTTTGCAAACCTCAAAATTTGGCTAAAAAAACACGTTTTCCTCACATTTCGGTGATAGAAAGTTCTGGAATCGGAGGGGAGCCACAAATTTCCTTCCACCCAGCGTTCCCCCAAGTCTCCAGATAAAAATGATACCTCACTTGTGTGGGTAGGCCTAGCGCCCATGACAGGAAATGCCCCAAAACATAACGTGGACTCGTCAAATTTTTTAACCGAAAACAGAGGTGTTTTTTGTAACGTGCATACCTGTAGATTTTGGCCTCTAGTTCAGCCAGCACCTAGGGAAACCTTCCAAACCTGTGCATTTTTAAAAACTAGAGACCTAGAGAAATCCAAGATGGGGTGACTTGTAGGGCTTTGACCAGGTTCTGTTACCCAGAATCCTTTGCAAACCTCAAACTTTGGCTAAATACATATTTTCCTCATATTTCGGGGACAGAAAGTTCTGGAATCTGAGAGGATCCACAAATTTCCTCCCACCCAGCGTTCCCCCAAGTCTCCTAGTAAAAATGATACCTCACTTGTGTGGGTAGGCCTAGCGCCCGTGACAGGAAATGCCCCAAAACACAACGTGGACACATCACATGTATTTGACTGAAAACAGAGGTGTTTTTTGCATCGTGTCTACCTGTAGATTTTGGCCTCTAGCTCAGCCAGCACCTAGCGAAACCTACCAAACCTGTGCATTTTCTAAAACTAGAGACCTAGGGGAATCCAAGATGGGGTGAGTTGTGGGGCTCTGACCAGGTTCTGTTACCCAGAATCCTTTGCAAACCTCAAAATTTGGCTAAAAAAACACGTTTTCCTCACATTTCGGTGACAAAAAGTTCTGGAATCGGAGGGGAGCCACAAATTTCCTTCCACCCAGCGTTCCCCCAAGTCTCCAGATAAAAATGATACCTCACTTGTGTGGGTAGGCCTAGCGCCCATGACAGGAAATGCCCCAAAACACAACGTGGACTCGTCACATTTTTTGACCGAAAACAGAGGTGTTTTTTGCAACGTGTCTACCTGTAGATTTTGGCCTCTAGCTCAGCCAGCATCTAGGGAAACCTACCAAACCTGTGCATTTTTGAAAACTAGAGACCTAGGGGAATACAAGATGGGGTGACTTGTGGGGCTCTGACCAGTTTCCGTTACCCAGAATCCTTTGCAAACCTCCAAATTTGGCTAACAAAACATATTTTCCTCATATTTCGGTGACAGAAAGTTCTGGAATCTGAGAGGATCCACAAATTTCCTTCCACCCAGCGTTCCCTCAAGTCTCCCAATAAAAATGATACCTCACTTGTGTGGGTAGGCCTAGCGCCGGCGACAGGAAGTGCCCTAAAACACAACGTGGACACATCACAATTTTTGACAGAAAATGGAGGTATTTTTTCCTAAGTACCTACCTGTAGATTTTGGCCTCTAGCTCAGTCGGCACCTAGGGAAACCTACCAAACCTGTGCATTTTTTAAAGCTGGAGACCTAGGGGAATCCAAGATGGGGTGAATTGTGGGGCTCTGACCAGGGTCTGTTACCCAGAATCCTTTGCAAACCTCAAAATTTGGCTAAAAAACAAGTTTTCCTCCCATTTCGGTGATAGAAAGTTCTGGAATCGGAGGGGAGGCACAAATTTCCTTCCACCCAGCGTTCCCCCAAGTCTCCCAATAAAAATGATACCTCACTTGTGTGGGTAGGCCTAGCGCCCGCGACAGGAAGTGCCCTAAAACACAACGTGGACACATCACAATTTTTGACAGAAAACGGAGGTATTTTTTGCAAAGTGCCTACCTGTAGATTATGGCCTCTAGCTCAGCCGGCACCTAGGGAAACCTACCAAACCTGTGCATTTTTGAAAACTGGAGACCTAGGGGAATCCAAGATGGGGGGAATTGTGGGGCTCTGACCAGGTTCTGTTACCCAGAATCCTTTGCAAACCTCAGAATTTGGCTAAAAAAACATGTTTTCCTCATATTTCGGTGACTGAAAGTTCTGGAATTGGAGAGGAGCCACAAATTTCCTTCCACCCAGTGTTCCCCCAAGACTCCCGATAAAAATGATACCTCACTTGTGTGGGTAGGCCTAGCGCCCGTGACAGGAAATGCCCCAAAACACAACATGGACTCGTCAAATTTTTTGACCGAAAACAGAGGTGTTTTTTGCAACATGTATACCTGTAGATTTGGGCCTCTAGCTCAGCCAGCACCTAGGGATACCTACCAAACCTGTGCATTTTTGAAAACTAGAGACCTAGAGAAATCCAAGATGGGGTGACATGTAGGGCTCTGACCAGGTTCTGTTACCCAGAATCCTTTGCAAACTTCAAAATTTGGCTAAATACACATTTTCCTCACATTTCGGTGACAGAAAGTTCTGGAATCGGAGAGGAGCCACAAATTTCCTTCCACCCCGCGTTCCCCCAAGTCTCCCGATAAAAATGATACCTCACTTGTGTGGATAGGCCTAGCGCCCGTGACAGGAAATGCCCCAAAACACAACGTGGACACATCACATTTTTTGAAAGAAAACAGAGGTATTTTTTGCAAAGTGCCTACCTGTAGATTTTGGCCTCTAGCTCAGCCAGCACCTAGGGAAACCTACCAAACCTGTGCATTTTTGAAAAGTAGAGACCTAGGGGAATCCAAGATGGGGTGAGTTGTGGGACTCTGACCAGGTTCTGTTACCCAGAATCCTTTGCAAACCTCAAAATGTGGCTAAAAGAACACGTTTTCCTCACATTTCGGTGACAGAAAGTTCTGGAATCGGAGGGGAGCCACAAATTTCCTTCCACCCAGCGTTCCCCCACGTCTCCCTATAAAAATTATACCTCACTTGTGTGGGTAGGCCTAGCGCCCGTGACAGGAAATGCCCCAAAACACAACGTGGACACATCAAATTTTTTGAAAGAAAACAGAGGTATTTTTTGCAAAGTGCCTACCTGTAGATTTTGGCCTCTAGCTCAGCCGGCACCTAGGGAAACCTACCAAACCTGTGCATTTTTGAAAAGTAGAGACCTAGGGGAATCCAAGATGGGGTGAGTTGTGGGTCTCTGACCAGGTTCTGTTACCCAGAATCCTTTGCAAACCTCAAAATGTGGCTAAAAAAACACGTTTTCCTCAAGTTTCGGTGACAGGAAGTTCTGGAATCGGAAGGGGAGCCACAAATTTCCTTCCACCCAGCGTTCCCCCAAGTCTCCCGATAAAAATGATACCTCACTTGTGTGGGTATGCCGAGCGCCCGTGACAGGAAATGACCCAAAACACAACGTGGACACAGCACAATTTTTGACAGAAAACGGAGGTATTTTTTCCAAAGTACCTACCTGTAGATTTTGGCCTCTAGCTCAGTCGGCACCTAGGGAAACCTACCAAACCTGTGCATTTTTTAAAACTGGAGACCTAGCGGAATCCAAGATGGGATGAATTGTGGGGCTCTGACCAGGGTCTGTTACCCAGAATCCTTTGCACACCTCAAAATTTGGCTAAAAAAACACGTTTTCCTCACATTTCGGTGATAGAAAGTTCTGGAATCGGAGGGGAGCCACAAATTTCCTTCCTCCCAGCGTTCCCCCAAGTCTCCAGATAAAAATTATACCTCACTTGTGTGGGTAGGCCTAGCGCCCATGACAGGAAATGCCCCAAAACACAACGTGGACTCGTCAAATTTTTTGACCGAAAACAGAGGTGTTTTTTGCAAAGTGCATACCTGTAGATTTTGGCCTCTAGCTCAGCCAGCACCTAGGGAAACCTACAAAACCTGTGCATTTTTGAAACGTAGAGACCTAGAGAAATCCAAGAAGGGGTGACTTGTAGGGCTCTGACCAGGTTCTGTTACCCAGAATCCTTTGCAAACCTCAAACTTTGGCTAAATACACATTTTCCTCCCATTTCGATGACAGAAAGTTCTGGAATCGGAGAGGAGCCACAAATTTCCTTCCACCCCGCGTTCCCCCAAGTCTCCCGATAAAAATGATACCTCACTTGTGTGGGTAGGCCTAGCGCCCGTGACAGGAAATGCCCCAAAACACAACGTGGACACATCACATGTATTTGACTGAAAACAGAGGTGTTTTTTGCAACGTGTCTACCTGTAGATTTTGGCCTCTAGCTCAGCCAGCACCTAGCGAAACCTACCAAACCTGTGCATTTTTTAAAACTGGAGACCTAGGGGAATCCAAGATGGGGTGAATTGTGGGGCTCTGACCAGGTTCTGTTACCCAGAATCCTTTGCAAACCTCAAAATTTGGCTAAAAAAACACGTTTTCCTCACATTTCGGTGACAGAAAGTTCTGGAATCGGAGGGGAGCCACAAATTCCCTTCCACCCAGCGTTCCCCCAAGTCTCCAGATAAAAATGATACCTCACTTGTGTGGGTAGGCCTAGCGCCCATGACAGGAAATGCCCCAAAACACAACGTGGACTCGTCACATTTTTTGACCGAAAACAGAGGTGTTTTTTGCAACGTGTCTACCTGTAGATTTTGACCTCTAGCTCAGCGAGCATCAAGGGAAACCTACCAAACCTGTGCATTTTTTAAAACTAGAGACCTGGGGGAATCCAAGATGGGGTGACTTGTAGGGCTCTGACCAGGTTCTGTTACCCAGAATCCTTTGCAAACCTCCAAATTTGGCTAACAAAACAAATTTTCCTCATATTTCGGTGACAAAAAGTTCTGGAATTTGAGAGGATCCACAAATTTCCTTCCACCCAGCGTTCCCCCAAGTCTCCCAATAAAAATGATACCTCACTTGTGTGGGTAGGCCTAGCACCCGCGACAGGAAGTGCCCTAAAACACAACGTGGACACATCACAATTTTTGACAGAAAACTGAGGTATTTTTTCCAAAGTACCTACCTGTAGATTTTGGCCTCTAGCTCAGTCGGCACCTAGGGAAACCTACCAAACCTGTGCATTTTTTAAAACTGGAGACCTAGGGGAATCCAAGATGGGGTGAATTGTGGGGCTCTGACCAGGGTCTATTACCCAGAATCCTTTGCAAACCTCAAAATTTGGCTAAAAAAACACGTTTTCCTCACATTTCGGTGATAGAAAGTTCTGGAATCGGAGGGGAGCCACAAATTTCCTTCCACCCAGCGTTCCCCCAAGTCTCCAGATAAAAATGATACCTCACTTGTGTGGGTAGGCCTAGCGCCCATGACAGGAAATGCCCCAAAACATAACGTGGACTCGTCAAATTTTTTAACCGAAAACAGAGGTGTTTTTTGTAACGTGCATACCTGTAGATTTTGGCCTCTAGTTCAGCCAGCACCTAGGGAAACCTTCCAAACCTGTGCATTTTTAAAAACTAGAGACCTAGAGAAATCCAAGATGGGGTGACTTGTAGGGCTTTGACCAGGTTCTGTTACCCAGAATCCTTTGCAAACCTCAAACTTTGGCTAAATACATATTTTCCTCATATTTCGGGGACAGAAAGTTCTGGAATCTGAGAGGATCCACAAATTTCCTCCCACCCAGCGTTCCCCCAAGTCTCCTAGTAAAAATGATACCTCACTTGTGTGGGTAGGCCTAGCGCCCGTGACAGGAAATGCCCCAAAACACAACGTGGACACATCACATGTATTTGACTGAAAACAGAGGTGTTTTTTGCATCGTGTCTACCTGTAGATTTTGGCCTCTAGCTCAGCCAGCACCTAGCGAAACCTACCAAACCTGTGCATTTTCTAAAACTAGAGACCTAGGGGAATCCAAGATGGGGTGAATTGTGGGGCTCTGACCAGGTTCTGTTACCCAGAATCCTTTGCAAACCTCAAAATTTGGCTAAAAAAACACGTTTTCCTCACATTTCGGTGATAGAAAGTTCTGGAATCGGAGGGGAGCCACAAATTTCCTTCCTCCCAGCGTTCCCCCAAGTCTCCAGATAAAAATTATACCTCACTTGTGTGGGTAGGCCTAGCGCCCATGACAGGAAATGCCCCAAAACACAACGTGGACTCGTCAAATTTTTTGACCGAAAACAGAGGTGTTTTTTGCAAAGTGCATACCTGTAGATTTTGGCCTCTAGCTCAGCCAGCACCTAGGGAAACCTACCAAACCTGTGCATTTTTGAAACGTAGAGACCTAGAGAAATCCAAGAAGGGGTGACTTGTAGGGCTCTGACCAGGTTCTGTTACCCAGAATCCTTTGCAAACCTCAAACTTTGGCTAAATACACATTTTCCTCCCATTTCGATGACAGAAAGTTCTGGAATCGGAGAGGAGCCACAAATTTCCTTCCACCCCGCGTTCCCCCAAGTCTCCCGATAAAAATGATACCTCACTTGTGTGGGTAGGCCTAGCGCCCGTGACAGGAAATGCCCCAAAACACAACGTGGACACATCACATGTATTTGACTGAAAACAGAGGTGTTTTTTGCAACGTGTCTACCTGTAGATTTTGGCCTCTAGCTCAGCCAGCACCTAGCGAAACCTACCAAACCTGTGCATTTTTTAAAACTGGAGACCTAGGGGAATCCAAGATGGGGTGAATTGTGGGGCTCTGACCAGGTTCTGTTACCCAGAATCCTTTGCAAACCTCAAAATTTGGCTAAAAAAAACACGTTTTCCTCACATTTCGGTGACAGAAAGTTCTGGAATCGGAGGGGAGCCACAAATTCCCTTCCACCCAGCGTTCCCCCAAGTCTCCAGATAAAAATGATACCTCACTTGTGTGGGTAGGCCTAGCGCCCATGACAGGAAATGCCCCAAAACACAACGTGGACTCGTCACATTTTTTGACCGAAAACAGAGGTGTTTTTTGCAACGTGTCTACCTGTAGATTTTGACCTCTAGCTCAGCGAGCATCAAGGGAAACCTACCAAACCTGTGCATTTTTTAAAACTAGAGACCTGGGGGAATCCAAGATGGGGTGACTTGTAGGGCTCTGACCAGGTTCTGTTACCCAGAATCCTTTGCAAACCTCCAAATTTGGCTAACAAAACAAATTTTCCTCATATTTCGGTGACAAAAAGTTCTGGAATTTGAGAGGATCCACAAATTTCCTTCCACCCAGCGTTCCCCCAAGTCTCCCAATAAAAATGATACCTCACTTGTGTGGGTAGGCCTAGCACCCGCGACAGGAAGTGCCCTAAAACACAACGTGGACACATCACAATTTTTGACAGAAAACTGAGGTATTTTTTCCAAAGTACCTACCTGTAGATTTTGGCCTCTAGCTCAGTCGGCACCTAGGGAAACCTACCAAACCTGTGCATTTTTTAAAACTGGAGACCTAGGGGAATCCAAGATGGGGTGAATTGTGGGGCTCTGACCAGGGTCTATTACCCAGAATCCTTTGCAAACCTCAAAATTTGGCTAAAAAAACACGTTTTCCTCACATTTCGGTGATAGAAAGTTCTGGAATCGGAGGGGAGCCACAAATTTCCTTCCACCCAGCGTTCCCCCAAGTCTCCAGATAAAAATGATACCTCACTTGTGTGGGTAGGCCTAGCGCCCATGACAGGAAATGCCCCAAAACATAACGTGGACTCGTCAAATTTTTTAACCGAAAACAGAGGTGTTTTTTGTAACGTGCATACCTGTAGATTTTGGCCTCTAGTTCAGCCAGCACCTAGGGAAACCTTCCAAACCTGTGCATTTTTAAAAACTAGAGACCTAGAGAAATCCAAGATGGGGTGACTTGTAGGGCTTTGACCAGGTTCTGTTACCCAGAATCCTTTGCAAACCTCAAACTTTGGCTAAATACATATTTTCCTCATATTTCGGGGACAGAAAGTTCTGGAATCTGAGAGGATCCACAAATTTCCTCCCACCCAGCGTTCCCCCAAGTCTCCTAGTAAAAATGATACCTCACTTGTGTGGGTAGGCCTAGCGCCCGTGACAGGAAATGCCCCAAAACACAACGTGGACACATCACATGTATTTGACTGAAAACAGAGGTGTTTTTTGCATCGTGTCTACCTGTAGATTTTGGCCTCTAGCTCAGCCAGCACCTAGCGAAACCTACCAAACCTGTGCATTTTCTAAAACTAGAGACCTAGGGGAATCCAAGATGGGGTGAGTTGTGGGGCTCTGACCAGGTTCTGTTACCCAGAATCCTTTGCAAACCTCAAAATTTGGCTAAAAAAACACGTTTTCCTCACATTTCGGTGACAAAAAGTTCTGGAATCGGAGGGGAGCCACAAATTTCCTTCCACCCAGCGTTCCCCCAAGTCTCCAGATAAAAATGATACCTCACTTGTGTGGGTAGGCCTAGCGCCCATGACAGGAAATGCCCCAAAACACAACGTGGACTCGTCACATTTTTTGACCGAAAACAGAGGTGTTTTTTGCAACGTGTCTACCTGTAGATTTTGGCCTCTAGCTCAGCCAGCATCTAGGGAAACCTACCAAACCTGTGCATTTTTGAAAACTAGAGACCTAGGGGAATACAAGATGGGGTGACTTGTGGGGCTCTGACCAGGTTCCGTTACCCAGAATCCTTTGCAAACCTCCAAATTTGGCTAACAAAACATATTTTCCTCATATTTCGGTGACAGAAAGTTCTGGAATCTGAGAGGATCCACAAATTTCCTTCCACCCAGCGTTCCCTCAAGTCTCCCAATAAAAATGATACCTCACTTGTGTGGGTAGGCCTAGCGCCGGCGACAGGAAGTGCCCTAAAACACAACGTGGACACATCACAATTTTTGACAGAAAATGGAGGTATTTTTTCCTAAGTACCTACCTGTAGATTTTGGCCTCTAGCTCAGTCGGCACCTAGGGAAACCTACCAAACCTGTGCATTTTTGAAAGCTGGAGACCTAGGGGAATCCAAGATGGGGTGAATTGTGGGGCTCTGACCAGGGTCTGTTACCCAGAATCCTTTGCAAACCTCAAAATTTGGCTAAAAAAACAAGTTTTCCTCCCATTTCGGTGATAGAAAGTTCTGGAATCGGAGGGGAGCCACAAATTTCCTTCCACCCAGCGTTCCCCCAAGTCTCCCAATAAAAATGATACCTCACTTGTGTGGGTAGGCCTAGCGCCCGCGACAGGAAGTGCCCTAAAACACAACGTGGACACATCACAATTTTTGACAGAAAACGGAGGTATTTTTTGCAAAGTGCCTACCTGTAGATTATGGCCTCTAGCTCAGCCGGCACCTAGGGAAACCTACCAAACCTGTGCATTTTTGAAAACTGGAGACCTAGGGGAATCCAAGATGGGGGGAATTGTGGGGCTCTGACCAGGTTCTGTTACCCAGAATCCTTTGCAAACCTCAGAATTTGGCTAAAAAAACATGTTTTCCTCATATTTCGGTGACTGAAAGTTCTGGAATTGGAGAGGAGCCACAAATTTCCTTCCACCCAGTGTTCCCCCAAGACTCCCGATAAAAATGATACCTCACTTGTGTGGGTAGGCCTAGCGCCCGTGACAGGAAATGCCCCAAAACACAACATGGACTCGTCAAATTTTTTGACCGAAAACAGAGGTGTTTTTTGCAACATGTATACCTGTAGATTTGGGCCTCTAGCTCAGCCAGCACCTAGGGATACCTACCAAACCTGTGCATTTTTGAAAACTAGAGACCTAGAGAAATCCAAGATGGGGTGACATGTAGGGCTCTGACCAGGTTCTGTTACCCAGAATCCTTTGCAAACTTCAAAATTTGGCTAAATACACATTTTCCTCACATTTCGGTGACAGAAAGTTCTGGAATCGGAGAGGAGCCACAAATTTCCTTCCACCCCGCGTTCCCCCAAGTCTCCCGATAAAAATGATACCTCACTTGTGTGGATAGGCCTAGCGCCCGTGACAGGAAATGCCCCAAAACACAACGTGGACACATCACATTTTTTGAAAGAAAACAGAGGTATTTTTTGCAAAGTGCCTACCTGTAGATTTTGGCCTCTAGCTCAGCCAGCACCTAGGGAAACCTACCAAACCTGTGCATTTTTGAAAAGTAGAGACCTAGGGGAATCCAAGATGGGGTGAGTTGTGGGACTCTGACCAGGTTCTGTTACCCAGAATCCTTTGCAAACCTCAAAATGTGGCTAAAAGAACACGTTTTCCTCACATTTCGGTGACAGAAAGTTCTGGAATCGGAGGGGAGCCACAAATTTCCTTCCACCCAGCGTTCCCCCACGTCTCCCTATAAAAATTATACCTCACTTGTGTGGGTAGGCCTAGCGCCCGTGACAGGAAATGCCCCAAAACACAACGTGGACACATCACATTTTTTGAAAGAAAACAGAGGTATTTTTTGCAAAGTGCCTACCTGTAGATTTTGGCCTCTAGCTCAGCCGGCACCTAGGGAAACCTACCAAACCTGTGCATTTTTGAAAAGTAGAGACCTAGGGGAATCCAAGATGGGGTGAGTTGTGGGTCTCTGACCAGGTTCTGTTACCCAGAATCCTTTGCAAACCTCAAAATGTGGCTAAAAAAACACGTTTTCCTCAAGTTTCGGTGACAGGATGTTCTGGAATCGGAAGGGGAGCCACAAATTTCCTTCCACCCAGCGTTCCCCCAAGTCTCCCGATAAAAATGATACCTCACTTGTGTGGGTATGCCGAGCGCCCGTGACAGGAAATGACCCAAAACACAACGTGGACACAGCACAATTTTTGACAGAAAACGGAGGTATTTTTTCCAAAGTACCTACCTGTAGATTTTGGCCTCTAGCTCAGTCGGCACCTAGGGAAACCTACCAAACCTGTGCATTTTTTAAAACTGGAGACCTAGCGGAATCCAAGATGGGATGAATTGTGGGGCTCTGACCAGGGTCTGTTACCCAGAATCCTTTGCACACCTCAAAATTTGGCTAAAAAAACACGTTTTCCTCACATTTCGGTGATAGAAAGTTCTGGAATCGGAGGGGAGCCACAAATTTCCTTCCTCCCAGCGTTCCCCCAAGTCTCCAGATAAAAATTATACCTCACTTGTGTGGGTAGGCCTAGCGCCCATGACAGGAAATGCCCCAAAACACAACGTGGACTCGTCAAATTTTTTGACCGAAAACAGAGGTGTTTTTTGCAAAGTGCATACCTGTAGATTTTGGCCTCTAGCTCAGCCAGCACCTAGGGAAACCTACCAAACCTGTGCATTTTTGAAACGTAGAGACCTAGAGAAATCCAAGAAGGGGTGACTTGTAGGGCTCTGACCAGGTTCTGTTACCCAGAATCCTTTGCAAACCTCAAACTTTGGCTAAATACACATTTTCCTCCCATTTCGATGACAGAAAGTTCTGGAATCGGAGAGGAGCCACAAATTTCCTTCCACCCCGCGTTCCCCCAAGTCTCCCGATAAAAATGATACCTCACTTGTGTGGGTAGGCCTAGCGCCCGTGACAGGAAATGCCCCAAAACACAACGTGGACACATCACATGTATTTGACTGAAAACAGAGGTGTTTTTTGCAACATGTCTACCTGTAGATTTTGGCCTCTAGCTCAGCCAGCACCTAGCGAAACCTACCAAACCTGTGCATTTTTTAAAACTGGAGACCTAGGGGAATCCAAGATGGGGTGAATTGTGGGGCTCTGACCAGGTTCTGTTACCCAGAATCCTTTGCAAACCTCAAAATTTGGCTAAAAAAACACGTTTTCCTCACATTTCGGTGACAGAAAGTTCTGGAATCGGAGGGGAGCCACAAATTCCCTTCCACCCAGCGTTCCCCCAAGTCTCCAGATAAAAATGATACCTCACTTGTGTGGGTAGGCCTAGCGCCCATGACAGGAAATGCCCCAAAACACAACGTGGACTCGTCACATTTTTTGACCGAAAACAGAGGTGTTTTTTGCAACGTGTCTACCTGTAGATTTTGACCTCTAGCTCAGCGAGCATCAAGGGAAACCTACCAAACCTGTGCATTTTTTAAAACTAGAGACCTGGGGGAATCCAAGATGGGGTGACTTGTAGGGCTCTGACCAGGTTCTGTTACCCAGAATCCTTTGCAAACCTCCAAATTTGGCTAACAAAATAAATTTTCCTCATATTTCGGTGACAAAAAGTTCTGGAATCTGAGAGGATCCACAAATTTCCTTCCACCCAGCGTTCCCCCAAGTCTCCCAATAAAAATGATACCTCACTTGTGTGGGTAGGCCTAGCACCCGCGACAGGAAGTGCCCTAAAACACAACGTGGACACATCACAATTTTTGACAGAAAACTGAGGTATTTTTTCCAAAGTACCTACCTGTAGATTTTGGCCTCTAGCTCAGTCGGCACCTAGGGAAACCTACCAAACCTGTGCATTTTTTAAAACTGGAGACCTAGGGGAATCCAAGATGGGGTGAATTGTGGGGCTCTGACCAGGGTCTATTACCCAGAATCCTTTGCAAACCTCAAAATTTGGCTAAAAAAACACGTTTTCCTCACATTTCGGTGATAGAAAGTTCTGGAATCGGAGGGGAGCCACAAATTTCCTTCCACCCAGCGTTCCCCCAAGTCTCCAGATAAAAATGATACCTCACTTGTGTGGGTAGGCCTAGCGCCCATGACAGGAAATGCCCCAAAACATAACGTGGACTCGTCAAATTTTTTAACCGAAAACAGAGGTGTTTTTTGTAACATGCATACCTGTAGATTTTGGCCTCTAGTTCAGCCAGCACCTAGGGAAACCTTCCAAACCTGTGCATTTTTAAAAACTAGAGACCTAGAGAAATCCAAGATGGGGTGACTTGTAGGGCTTTGACCAGGTTCTGTTACCCAGAATCCTTTGCAAACCTCAAACTTTGGCTAAATACATATTTTCCTCATATTTCGGGGACAGAAAGTTCTGGAATCTGAGAGGATCCACAAATTTCCTCCCACCCAGAGTTCCCCCAAGTCTCCTAGTAAAAATGATACCTCACTTGTGTGGGTAGGCCTAGCGCCCGTGACAGGAAATGCCCCAAAACACAACGTGGACACATCACATGTATTTGACTGAAAACAGAGGTGTTTTTTGCATCGTGTCTACCTGTAGATTTTGGCCTCTAGCTCAGCCAGCACCTAGCGAAACCTACCAAACCTGTGCATTTTCTAAAACTAGAGACCTAGGGGAATCCAAGATGGGGTGAGTTGTGGGGCTCTGACCAGGTTCTGTTACCCAGAATCCTTTGCAAACCTCAAAATTTGGCTAAAAAAACACGTTTTCCTCACATTTCGGTGACAAAAAGTTCTGGAATCGGAGGGGAGCCACAAATTTACTTCCACCCAGCGTTCCCCCAAGTCTCCAGATAAAAATGATACCTCACTTGTGTGGGTAGGCCTAGCGCCCATGACAGGAAATGCCCCAAAACACAACGTGGACTCGTCACATTTTTTGACCGAAAACAGAGGTGTTTTTTGCAACGTGTCTACCTGTAGATTTTGGCCTCTAGCTCAGCCAGCATCTAGGGAAACCTACCAAACCTGTGCATTTTTGAAAACTAGAGACCTAGGGGAATACAAGATGGGGTGACTTGTGGGGCTCTGACCAGGTTCCGTTACCCAGAATCCTTTGCAAACCTCCAAATTTGGCTAACAAAACATATTTTCCTCATATTTCGGTGACAGAAAGTTCTGGAATCTGAGAGGATCCACAAATTTCCTTCCACCCAGCGTTCCCTCAAGTCTCCCAATAAAAATGATACCTCACTTGTGTGGGTAGGCCTAGCGCCGGCGACAGGAAGTGCCCTAAAACACAACGTGGACACATCACAATTTTTGACAGAAAATGGAGGTATTTTTTCCTAAGTACCTACCTGTAGATTTTGGCCTCTAGCTCAGTCGGCACCTAGGGAAACCTACCAAACCTGTGCATTTTTGAAAGCTGGAGACCTAGGGGAATCCAAGATGGGGTGAATTGTGGGGCTCTGACCAGGGTCTGTTACCCAGAATCCTTTGCAAACCTCAAAATTTGGCTAAAAAAACAAGTTTTCCTCCCATTTCGGTGATTGAAAGTTCTGGAATCGGAGGGGAGCCACAAATTTCCTTCCACCCAGCGTTCCCCCAAGTCTCCCAATAAAAATGATACCTCACTTGTGTGGGTAGGCCTAGCGCCCGCGACAGGAAGTGCCCTAAAACACAACGTGGACACATCACAATTTTTGACAGAAAACGGAGGTATTTTTTGCAAAGTGCCTACCTGTAGATTATGGCCTCTAGCTCAGCCGGCACCTAGGGAAACCTACCAAACCTGTGCATTTTTGAAAACTGGAGACCTAGGGGAATCCAAGATGGGGGGAATTGTGGGGCTCTGACCAGGTTCTGTTACCCAGAATCCTTTGCAAACCTCAGAATTTGGCTAAAAAAACATGTTTTCCTCATATTTCGGTGACAGAAAATTCTGGAATCTGAGAGGAGCCATGAATTTCCTTCCACACAGCGTTCCCCCAAGTCTCCCGATAAAAATGATACCTCACTTGTGTGGGTAGGCCTAGCGCCTGTGACAGGAAATGCCCCAAAAAAGAACGTGGACACATCACATTTTTTTTAAAGAAAACAGAGGTGTTTTTTGCAAAGTGCCTACCTGTAGATATTAGCCTTTAGCTCAGCCGGCACCTAGGGAAACCTACCAAACCTGTGCATTTTTGAAAACTAGAGACCTAGGGGAATCCAAGATGGGGTGACTTGTGGGGCTATGACCAGGTTCTGTTACCCAGAATCCTTTGCACACCTCAAAATGTGGCTAAAAAAACACGTTTTCCTCATATTTCTGTGACAGAAAGTTCTGGAATCTGAGAGGAGCCACAAATGTCCTTCTACCCAGCGTTCCCTAAGTCTCCCGATAAAAATGAAACCTCACTTGTGTGGGTAGGCCTAGCGCCCGTGACAGGAAGTGCCCCAAAACACAATGTGGACACAGCACATTTTTTGAAAGAAAACAGAGGTGTTTTTTGCAAAGTGCCTACCTATTGATATTGGCCTCTAGCTCAGCCGGCACCTAGGGAAAACTACCAAACCTGTGCATTTCTGAAAACTAGAGACCTAGGGGAATCCAAGATGGGGTGACTTGTGGGGCTCTGACCAGGTTCTGTTACCCAGAATCCTTTGCAAACCTCACAATTTGGCTAAAAAAACACATTTTCCTCACATTTCGGTGACAGAAAGTTCTGGAATCTGAGAGGAGCCACAAATGTCCTTCCACCCAGCGTTCCCCCAAGTCTCCCGATAAAAATGATACCTCACTTGTGTGGGTATGCCGAGCGCCCGCGACAGGAAATGACCCAAAACACAACGTGGACACAGCACATTTTTTGACAGAAAACAGAGGTGTTTTTTGCAAAGTGCCTACCTGTAGATTTTGGCCTCTAGCTCAGCCCGCACCTAGGGAAACCTACCAAACCTGTGCATATTTGAAAACTAGAGACCTAGAGGAATCCAAGATGGGGTGACTTGTGGGGCTATGACCAGGTTCTGTTACCAAGAATCCTTTGCACACCTCAAAATGTGGCTAAAAAAACACGTTTTCCTCATATTTCTGTGACAGAAAGTTCTGGAATCTGAGAGGAGCCACAAATTTCCTTCCACCCAGCGTTCCCCCAAGTCTCCCGATAAAAATGATACCTCACTTGTGTGGGTAGGCCTAGCGCCCGTGACAGGAAATGCCCCAAAAGACAATGTGGACATATCACATTTTTTTTTAAAGAAAACAGAGGTGTTTTTTGCAAAGTGCCTACCTGTAGATATTGGCCTTTAGCTCAGCCGGCACCTAGGGAAACCCACCAAACCTGTGCATTTCTGAAAACTAGAGACCTAGGGGAATCCAAGATGGGGTGACTTGTGGGGCTCTGACCAGGTTCTGTTACCCAGAATCCTTTGCAAACCTCACAATTTGGCTTAAAAAACACATTTTCCCAACATTTCGGTGACAGAAAGTTCTGGAATCTGAGAGGAGCCACAAATGTCCTTCCACCCAGCATTCTCCCAAGTCTCCCGATAAAAATGATACCTCACTTGTGTGGGTATGCCGAGCGCCCGTGACAGGAAATGACCCAAAACACAACGTGGACACAGCACAATTTTTGACAGAAAACGGAGGTATTTTTTCCAAAGTACCTACCTGTAGATTTTGGCCTCTAGCTCAGTCGGCACCTAGGGAAACCTACCAAACCTGTGCATTTTTTAAAACTGGAGACCTAGGGGAATCCAAGATGGGATGAATTGTGGGGCTCTGACCAGGGTCTGTTACCCAGAATCCTTTGCACACCTCAAAATTTGGCTAAAAAAACACGTTTTCCTCACATTTCGGTGATAGAAAGTTCTGGAATCGGAGGGGAGCCACAAATTTCCTTCCACCCAGCGTTCCCCCAAGTCTCCAGATAAAAATTATACCTCACTTGTGTGGGTAGGCCTAGCGCCCATGACAGGAAATGCCCCAAAACACAACGTGGACTCGTCAAATTTTTTGACCGAAAACAGAGGTGTTTTTTGCAAAGTGCATACCTGTAGATTTTGGCCTCTAGCTCAGCCAGCACCTAGGGAAACCTACCAAACCTGTGCATTTTTGAAAACTAGAGACCTAGAGAAATCCAAGAAGGGGTGACTTGTAGGGCTCTGACCAGGTTCTGTTACCCAGAATCCTTTGCAAACCTCAAACTTTGGCTAAATACACATTTTCCTCCCATTTCGATGACAGAAAGTTCTGGAATCGGAGAGGAGCCACAAATTTCCTTCCACCCCGCGTTCCCCCAAGTCTCCCGATAAAAATGATACCTCACTTGTGTGGGTAGGCCTAGCGCCCGTGACAGGAAATGCCCCAAAACACAACGTGGACACATCACATGTATTTGACTGAAAACAGAGGTGTTTTTTGCAACGTGTCGACCTGTAGATTTTGGCCTCTAGCTCAGCCAGCACCTAGCGAAACCTACCAAACCTGTGCATTTTTTAAAACTGGAGACCTAGGGGAATCCAAGATGGGGTGAATTGTGGGGCTCTGACCAGGTTCTGTTACCCAGAATCCTTTGCAAACCTCAAAATTTGGCTAAAAAAACACGTTTTCCTCACATTTCGGTGACAGAAAGTTCTGGAATCGGAGGGGAGCCACAAATTCCCTTCCACCCAGCGTTCCCCCAAGTCTCCAGATAAAAATGATACCTCACTTGTGTGGGTAGGCCTAGCGCCCATGACAGGAAATGCCCCAAAACACAACGTGGACTCGTCACATTTTTTGACCGAAAACAGAGGTGTTTTTTGCAACGTGTCTACCTGTAGATTTTGACCTCTAGCTCAGCCAGCATCAAGGGAAACCTACCAAACCTGTGCATTTTTTAAAACTAGAGACCTGGGGGAATCCAAGATGGGGTGACTTGTAGGGCTCTGACCAGGTTCTGTTACCCAGAATCCTTTGCAAACCTCCAAATTTGGCTAACAAAACAAATTTTCCTCATATTTCGGTGACAAAAAGTTCTGGAATCTGAGAGGATCCACAAATTTCCTTCCACCCAGCGTTCCCCCAAGTCTCCCAATAAAAATGATACCTCACTTGTGTGGGTAGGCCTAGCACCCGCGACAGGAAGTGCCCTAAAACACAACGTGGACACATCACAATTTTTGACAGAAAACGGAGGTATTTTTTCCAAAGTACCTACCTGTAGATTTTGGCCTCTAGCTCAGTCGGCACCTAGGGAAACCTACCAAACCTGTGCATTTTTTAAAACTGGAGACCTAGGGGAATCCAAGATGGGGTGAATTGTGGGGCTCTGACCAGGGTCTATTACCCAGAATCCTTTGCAAACCTCAAAATTTGGCTAAAAAAACACGTTTTCCTCACATTTCGGTGATAGAAAGTTCTGGAATCGGAGGGGAGCCACAAATTTCCTTCCACCCAGCGTTCCCCCAAGTCTCCAGATAAAAATGATACCTCACTTGTGTGGGTAGGCCTAGCGCCCATGACAGGAAATGCCCCAAAACATAACGTGGACTCGTCAAATTTTTTAACCGAAAACAGAGGTGTTTTTTGTAACGTGCATACCTGTAGATTTTGGCCTCTAGTTCAGCCAGCACCTAGGGAAACCTTCCAAACCTGTGCATTTTTAAAAACTTGAGACCTAGAGAAATCCAAGATGGGGTGACTTGTAGGGCTTTGACCAGGTTCTGTTACCCAGAATCCTTTGCAAACCTCAAACTTTGGCTAAATACATATTTTCCTCATATTTCGGGGACAGAAAGTTCTGGAATCTGAGAGGATCCACAAATTTCCTCCCACCCAGCGTTCCCCCAAGTCTCCTAGTAAAAATGATACCTCACTTGTGTGGGTAGGCCTAGCGCCCGTGACAGGAAATGCCCCAAAACACAACGTGGACACATCACATGTATTTGACTGAAAACAGAGGTGTTTTTTGCATCGTGTCTACCTGTAGATTTTGGCCTCTAGCTCAGCCAGCACCTAGCGAAACCTACCAAACCTGTGCATTTTCTAAAACTAGAGACCTAGGGGAATCCAAGATGGGGTGAGTTGTGGGGCTCTGACCAGGTTCTGTTACCCAGAATCCTTTGCAAACCTCAAAATTTGGCTAAAAAAACACGTTTTCCTCACATTTCGGTGACAAAAAGTTCTGGAATCGGAGGGGAGCCACAAATTTCCTTCCACCCAGCGTTCCCCCAAGTCTCCAGATAAAAATGATACCTCACTTGTGTGGGTAGGCCTAGCGCCCATGACAGGAAATGCCCCAAAACACAACGTGGACTCGTCACATTTTTTGACCGAAAACAGAGGTGTTTTTTGCAACGTGTCTACCTGTAGATTTTGGCCTCTAGCTCAGCCAGCATCTAGGGAAACCTACCAAACCTGTGCATTTTTGAAAACTAGAGACCTAGGGGAATACAAGATGGGGTGACTTGTGGGGCTCTGACCAGGTTCCGTTACCCAGAATCCTTTGCAAACCTCCAAATTTGGCTAACAAAACATATTTTCCTCATATTTCGGTGACAGAAAGTTCTGGAATCTGAGAGGATCCACAAATGTCCTTCCACCCAGCGTTCCCTCAAGTCTCCCAATAAAAATGATACCTCACTTGTGTGGGTAGGCCTAGCGCCGGCGACAGGAAGTGCCCTAAAACACAACGTGGACACATCACAATTTTTGACAGAAAATGGAGGTATTTTTTCCTAAGTACCTACCTGTAGATTTTGGCCTCTAGCTCAGTCGGCACCTAGGGAAACCTACCAAACCTGTGCATTTTTGAAAGCTGGTGACCTAGGGGAATCCAAGATGGGGTGAATTGTGGGGCTCTGACCAGGGTCTGTTACCCAGAATCCTTTGCAAACCTCAAAATTTGGCTAAAAAAACAAGTTTTCCTCCCATTTCGGTGATAGAAAGTTCTGGAATCGGAGGGGAGCCACAAATTTCCTTCCACCCAGCGTTCCCCCAAGTCTCCCAATAAAAATGATACCTCACTTGTGTGGGTAGGCCTAGCGCCCGCGACAGGAAGTGCCCTAAAACACAACGTGGACACATCACAATTTTTGACAGAAAACGGAGGTATTTTTTGCAAAGTGCCTACCTGTAGATTATGGCCTCTAGCTCAGCCGGCACCTAGGGAAACCTACCAAACCTGTGCATTTTTGAAAACTGGAGACCTAGGGGAATCCAAGATGGGGGGAATTGTGGGGCTCTGACCAGGTTCTGTTACCCAGAATCCTTTGCAAACCTCAGAATTTGGCTAAAAAAACATGTTTTCCTCATATTTCGGTGACTGAAAGTTCTGGAATTGGAGAGGAGCCACAAATTTCCTTCCACCCAGTGTTCCCCCAAGACTCCCGATAAAAATGATACCTCACTTGTGTGGGTAGGCCTAGCGCCCGTGACAGGAAATGCCCCAAAACACAACATGGACTCGTCAAATTTTTTGACCGAAAACAGAGGTGTTTTTTGCAACATGTATACCTGTAGATTTGGGCCTCTAGCTCAGCCAGCACCTAGGGATACCTACCAAACCTGTGCATTTTTGAAAACTAGAGACCTAGAGAAATCCAAGATGGGGTGACATGTAGGGCTCTGACCAGGTTCTGTTACCCAGAATCCTTTGCAAACTTCAAAATTTGGCTAAATACACATTTTCCTCACATTTCGGTGACAGAAAGTTCTGGAATCGGAGAGGAGCCACAAATTTCCTTCCACCCCGCGTTCCCCCAAGTCTCCCGATAAAAATGATACCTCACTTGTGTGGATAGGCCTAGCGCCCGTGACAGGAAATGCCCCAAAACACAACGTGGACACATCACATTTTTTGAAAGAAAACAGAGGTATTTTTTGCAAAGTGCCTACCTGTAGATTTTGGCCTCTAGCTCAGCCAGCACCTAGGGAAACCTACCAAACCTGTGCATTTTTGAAAAGTAGAGACCTAGGGGAATCCAAGATGGGGTGAGTTGTGGGACTCTGACCAGGTTCTGTTACCCAGAATCCTTTGCAAACCTCAAAATGTGGCTAAAAGAACACGTTTTCCTCACATTTCGGTGACAGAAAGTTCTGGAATCGGAGGGGAGCCACAAATTTCCTTCCACCCAGCGTTCCCCCACGTCTCCCTATAAAAATTATACCTCACTTGTGTGGGTAGGCCTAGCGCCCGTGACAGGAAATGCCCCAAAACACAACGTGGACACATCACATTTTTTGAAAGAAAACAGAGGTATTTTTTGCAAAGTGCCTACCTGTAGATTTTGGCCTCTAGCTCAGCCGGCACCTAGGGAAACCTACCAAACCTGTGCATTTTTGAAAAGTAGAGACCTAGGGGAATCCAAGATGGGGTGAGTTGTGGGTCTCTGACCAGGTTCTGTTACCCAGAATCCTTTGCAAACCTCAAAATGTGGCTAAAAAAACACGTTTTCCTCAAGTTTCGGTGACAGGAAGTTCTGGAATCGGAAGGGGAGCCACAAATTTCCTTCCACCCAGCGTTCCCCCAAGTCTCCCGATAAAAATGATACCTCACTTGTGTGGGTATGCCGAGCGCCCGTGACAGGAAATGACCCAAAACACAACGTGGACACAGCACAATTTTTGACAGAAAACGGAGGTATTTTTTCCAAAGTACCTACCTGTAGATTTTGGCCTCTAGCTCAGTCGGCACCTAGGGAAACCTACCAAACCTGTGCATTTTTTAAAACTGGAGACCTAGCGGAATCCAAGATGGGATGAATTGTGGGGCTCTGACCAGGGTCTGTTACCCAGAATCCTTTGCACACCTCAAAATTTGGCTAAAAAAACACGTTTTCCTCACATTTCGGTGATAGAAAGTTCTGGAATCGGAGGGGAGCCACAAATTTCCTTCCTCCCAGCGTTCCCCCAAGTCTCCAGATAAAAATTATACCTCACTTGTGTGGGTAGGCCTAGCGCCCATGACAGGAAATGCCCCAAAACACAACGTGGACTCGTCAAATTTTTTGACCGAAAACAGAGGTGTTTTTTGCAAAGTGCATACCTGTAGATTTTGGCCTCTAGCTCAGCCAGCACCTAGGGAAACCTACCAAACCTGTGCATTTTTGAAACGTAGAGACCTAGAGAAATCCAAGAAGGGGTGACTTGTAGGGCTCTGACCAGGTTCTGTTACCCAGAATCCTTTGCAAACCTCAAACTTTGGCTAAATACACATTTTCCTCCCATTTCGATGACAGAAAGTTCTGGAATCGGAGAGGAGCCACAAATTTCCTTCCACCCCGCGTTCCCCCAAGTCTCCCGATAAAAATGATACCTCACTTGTGTGGGTAGGCCTAGCGCCCGTGACAGGAAATGCCCCAAAACACAACGTGGACACATCACATGTATTTGACTGAAAACAGAGGTGTTTTTTGCAACGTGTCTACCTGTAGATTTTGGCCTCTAGCTCAGCCAGCACCTAGCGAAACCTACCAAACCTGTGCATTTTTTAAAACTGGAGACCTAGGGGAATCCAAGATGGGGTGAATTGTGGGGCTCTGACCAGGTTCTGTTACCCAGAATCCTTTGCAAACCTAAAAATTTGGCTAAAAAAACACGTTTTCCTCACATTTCGGTGACAGAAAGTTCTGGAATCGGAGGGGAGCCACAAATTCCCTTCCACCCAGCGTTCCCCCAAGTCTCCAGATAAAAATGATACCTCACTTGTGTGGGTAGGCCTAGCGCCCATGACAGGAAATGCCCCAAAACACAACGTGGACTCGTCACATTTTTTGACCGAAAACAGAGGTGTTTTTTGCAACGTGTCTACCTGTAGATTTTGACCTCTAGCTCAGCGAGCATCAAGGGAAACCTACCAAACCTGTGCATTTTTTAAAACTAGAGACCTGGGGGAATCCAAGATGGGGTGACTTGTAGGGCTCTGACCAGGTTCTGTTACCCAGAATCCTTTGCAAACCTCCAAATTTGGCTAACAAAACAAATTTTCCTCATATTTCGGTGACAAAAAGTTCTGGAATCTGAGAGGATCCACAAATTTCCTTCCACCCAGCGTTCCCCCAAGTCTCCCAATAAAAATGATACCTCACTTGTGTGGGTAGGCCTAGCACCCGCGACAGGAAGTGCCCTAAAACACAACGTGGACACATCACAATTTTTGACAGAAAACTGAGGTATTTTTTCCAAAGTACCTACCTGTAGATTTTGGCCTCTAGCTCAGTCGGCACCTAGGGAAACCTACCAAACCTGTGCATTTTTTAAAACTGGAGACCTAGGGGAATCCAAGATGGGGTGAATTGTGGGGCTCTGACCAGGGTCTATTACCCAGAATCCTTTGCAAACCTCAAAATTTGGCTAAAAAAACACGTTTTCCTCACATTTCGGTGATAGAAAGTTCTGGAATCGGAGGGGAGCCACAAATTTCCTTCCACCCAGCGTTCCCCCAAGTCTCCAGATAAAAATGATACCTCACTTGTGTGGGTAGGCCTAGCGCCCATGACAGGAAATGCCCCAAAACATAACGTGGACTCGTCAAATTTTTTAACCGAAAACAGAGGTGTTTTTTGTAACATGCATACCTGTAGATTTTGGCCTCTAGTTCAGCCAGCACCTAGGGAAACCTTCCAAACCTGTGCATTTTTAAAAACTAGAGACCTAGAGAAATCCAAGATGGGGTGACTTGTAGGGCTTTGACCAGGTTCTGTTACCCAGAATCCTTTGCAAACCTCAAACTTTGGCTAAATACATATTTTCCTCATATTTCGGGGACAGAAAGTTCTGGAATCTGAGAGGATCCACAAATTTCCTCCCACCCAGCGTTCCCCCAAGTCTCCTAGTAAAAATGATACCTCACTTGTGTGGGTAGGCCTAGCGCCCGTGACAGGAAATGCCCCAAAACACAACGTGGACACATCACATGTATTTGACTGAAAACAGAGGTGTTTTTTGCATCGTGTCTACCTGTAGATTTTGGCCTCTAGCTCAGCCAGCACCTAGCGAAACCTACCAAACCTGTGCATTTTCTAAAACTAGAGACCTAGGGGAATCCAAGATGGGGTGAGTTGTGGGGCTCTGACCAGGTTCTGTTACCCAGAATCCTTTGCAAACCTCAAAATTTGGCTAAAAAAACACGTTTTCCTCACATTTCGGTGACAAAAAGTTCTGGAATCGGAGGGGAGCCACAAATTTCCTTCCACCCAGCGTTCCCCCAAGTCTCCAGATAAAAATGATACCTCACTTGTGTGGGTAGGCCTAGCGCCCATGACAGGAAATGCCCCAAAACACAACGTGGACTCGTCACATTTTTTGACCGAAAACAGAGGTGTTTTTTGCAACGTGTCTACCTGTAGATTTTGGCCTCTAGCTCAGCCAGCATCTAGGGAAACCTACCAAACCTGTGCATTTTTGAAAACTAGAGACCTAGGGGAATACAAGATGGGGTGACTTGTGGGGCTCTGACCAGGTTCCGTTACCCAGAATCCTTTGCAAACCTCCAAATTTGGCTAACAAAACATATTTTCCTCATATTTCGGTGACAGAAAGTTCTGGAATCTGAGAGGATCCACAAATTTCCTTCCACCCAGCGTTCCCTCAAGTCTCCCAATAAAAATGATACCTCACTTGTGTGGGTAGGCCTAGCGCCGGCGACAGGAAGTGCCCTAAAACACAACGTGGACACATCACAATTTTTGACAGAAAATGGAGGTATTTTTTCCTAAGTACCTACCTGTAGATTTTGGCCTCTAGCTCAGTCGGCACCTAGGGAAACCTACCAAACCTGTGCATTTTTGAAAGCTGGAGACCTAGGGGAATCCAAGATGGGGTGAATTGTGGGGCTCTGACCAGGGTCTGTTACCCAGAATCCTTTGCAAACCTCAAAATTTGGCTAAAAAAACAAGTTTTCCTCCCATTTCGGTGATTGAAAGTTCTGGAATCGGAGGGGAGCCACAAATTTCCTTCCACCCAGCGTTCCCCCAAGTCTCCCAATAAAAATGATACCTCACTTGTGTGGGTAGGCCTAGCGCCCGCGACAGGAAGTGCCCTAAAACACAACGTGGACACATCACAATTTTTGACAGAAAACGGAGGTATTTTTTGCAAAGTGCCTACCTGTAGATTATGGCCTCTAGCTCAGCCGGCACCTAGGGAAACCTACCAAACCTGTGCATTTTTGAAAACTGGAGACCTAGGGGAATCCAAGATGGGGGGAATTGTGGGGCTCTGACCAGGTTCTGTTACCCAGAATCCTTTGCAAACCTCAGAATTTGGCTAAAAAAACATGTTTTCCTCATATTTCGGTGACAGAAAATTCTGGAATCTGAGAGGAGCCATGAATTTCCTTCCACACAGCGTTCCCCCAAGTCTCCCGATAAAAATGATACCTCACTTGTGTGGGTAGGCCTAGCGCCTGTGACAGGAAATGCCCCAAAAAAGAACGTGGACACATCACATTTTTTTTAAAGAAAACAGAGGTGTTTTTTGCAAAGTGCCTACCTGTAGATATTAGCCTTTAGCTCAGCCGGCACCTAGGGAAACCTACCAAACCTGTGCATTTTTGAAAACTAGAGACCTAGGGGAATCCAAGATGGGGTGACTTGTGGGGCTATGACCAGGTTCTGTTACCCAGAATCCTTTGCACACCTCAAAATGTGGCTAAAAAAACACGTTTTCCTCATATTTCTGTGACAGAAAGTTCTGGAATCTGAGAGGAGCCACAAATGTCCTTCTACCCAGCGTTCCCTAAGTCTCCCGATAAAAATGAAACCTCACTTGTGTGGGTAGGCCTAGCGCCCGTGACAGGAAGTGCCCCAAAACACAATGTGGACACAGCACATTTTTTGAAAGAAAACAGAGGTGTTTTTTGCAAAGTGCCTACCTATTGATATTGGCCTCTAGCTCAGCCGGCACCTAGGGAAAACTACCAAACCTGTGCATTTCTGAAAACTAGAGACCTAGGGGAATCCAAGATGGGGTGACTTGTGGGGCTCTGACCAGGTTCTGTTACCCAGAATCCTTTGCAAACCTCACAATTTGGCTAAAAAAACACATTTTCCTCACATTTCGGTGACAGAAAGTTCTGGAATCTGAGAGGAGCCACAAATGTCCTTCCACCCAGCGTTCCCCCAAGTCTCCCGATAAAAATGATACCTCACTTGTGTGGGTATGCCGAGCGCCCGCGACAGGAAATGACCCAAAACACAACGTGGACACAGCACATTTTTTGACAGAAAACAGAGGTGTTTTTTGCAAAGTGCCTACCTGTAGATTTTGGCCTCTAGCTCAGCCCGCACCTAGGGAAACCTACCAAACCTGTGCATATTTGAAAACTAGAGACCTAGAGGAATCCAAGATGGGGTGACTTGTGGGGCTATGACCAGGTTCTGTTACCAAGAATCCTTTGCACACCTCAAAATGTGGCTAAAAAAACACGTTTTCCTCATATTTCTGTGACAGAAAGTTCTGGAATCTGAGAGGAGCCACAAATTTCCTTCCACCCAGCGTTCCCCCAAGTCTCCCGATAAAAATGATACCTCACTTGTGTGGGTAGGCCTAGCGCCCGTGACAGGAAATGCCCCAAAACACAATGTGGACATATCACATTTTTTTTTAAAGAAAACAGAGGTGTTTTTTGCAAAGTGCCTACCTGTAGATATTGGCCTTTAGCTCAGCCGGCACCTAGGGAAACCCACCAAACCTGTGCATTTCTGAAAACTAGAGACCTAGGGGAATCCAAGATGGGGTGACTGTGGGGCTCTGACCAGGTTCTGTTACCCAGAATCCTTTGCAAACCTCACAATTTGGCTTAAAAAACACATTTTCCCAACATTTCGGTGACAGAAAGTTCTGGAATCTGAGAGGAGCCACAAATGTCCTTCCACCCAGCATTCTCCCAAGTCTCCCGATAAAAATGATACCTCACTTGTGTGGGTATGCCGAGCGCCCGTGACAGGAAATGACCCAAAACACAACGTGGACACAGCACAATTTTTGACAGAAAACGGAGGTATTTTTTCCAAAGTACCTACCTGTAGATTTTGGCCTCTAGCTCAGTCGGCACCTAGGGAAACCTACCAAACCTGTGCATTTTTTAAAACTGGAGACCTAGGGGAATCCAAGATGGGATGAATTGTGGGGCTCTGACCAGGGTCTGTTACCCAGAATCCTTTGCACACCTCAAAATTTGGCTAAAAAAACACGTTTTCCTCACATTTCGGTGATAGAAAGTTCTGGAATCGGAGGGGAGCCACAAATTTCCTTCCACCCAGCGTTCCCCCAAGTCTCCAGATAAAAATTATACCTCACTTGTGTGGGTAGGCCTAGCGCCCATGACAGGAAATGCCCCAAAACACAACGTGGACTCGTCAAATTTTTTGACCGAAAACAGAGGTGTTTTTTGCAAAGTGCATACCTGTAGATTTTGGCCTCTAGCTCAGCCAGCACCTAGGGAAACCTACCAAACCTGTGCATTTTTGAAAACTAGAGACCTAGAGAAATCCAAGAAGGGGTGACTTGTAGGGCTCTGACCAGGTTCTGTTACCCAGAATCCTTTGCAAACCTCAAACTTTGGCTAAATACACATTTTCCTCCCATTTCGATGACAGAAAGTTCTGGAATCGGAGAGGAGCCACAAATTTCCTTCCACCCCGCGTTCCCCCAAGTCTCCCGATAAAAATGATACCTCACTTGTGTGGGTAGGCCTAGCGCCCGTGACAGGAAATGCCCCAAAACACAACGTGGACACATCACATGTATTTGACTGAAAACAGAGGTGTTTTTTGCAACGTGTCGACCTGTAGATTTTGGCCTCTAGCTCAGCCAGCACCTAGCGAAACCTACCAAACCTGTGCATTTTTTAAAACTGGAGACCTAGGGGAATCCAAGATGGGGTGAATTGTGGGGCTCTGACCAGGTTCTGTTACCCAGAATCCTTTGCAAACCTCACAATTTGGCTAAAAAAACACATTTTCCTCACATTTCGGTGACAGAAAGTTCTGGAATCTGAGAGGAGCCACAAATGTCCTTCCACCCAGCGTTCCCCCAAGTCTCCCGATAAAAATGATACCTCACTTGTGTGGGTATGCCGAGCGCCCGCGACAGGAAATGACCCAAAACACAACGTGGACACAGCACATTTTTTGACAGAAAACAGAGGTGTTTTTTGCAAAGTGCCTACCTGTAGATTTTGGCCTCTAGCTCAGCCCGCACCTAGGGAAACCTACCAAACCTGTGCATATTTGAAAACTAGAGACCTAGAGGAATCCAAGATGGGGTGACTTGTGGGGCTATGACCAGGTTCTGTTACCAAGAATCCTTTGCACACCTCAAAATGTGGCTAAAAAAACACGTTTTCCTCATATTTCTGTGACAGAAAGTTCTGGAATCTGAGAGGAGCCACAAATTTCCTTCCACCCAGCGTTCCCCCAAGTCTCCCGATAAAAATGATACCTCACTTGTGTGGGTAGGCCTAGCGCCCGTGACAGGAAATGCCCCAAAACACAATGTGGACATATCACATTTTTTTTTAAAGAAAACAGAGGTGTTTTTTGCAAAGTGCCTACCTGTAGATATTGGCCTTTAGCTCAGCCGGCACCTAGGGAAACCCACCAAACCTGTGCATTTCTGAAAACTAGAGACCTAGGGGAATCCAAGATGGGGTGACTGTGGGGCTCTGACCAGGTTCTGTTACCCAGAATCCTTTGCAAACCTCACAATTTGGCTTAAAAAACACATTTTCCCAACATTTCGGTGACAGAAAGTTCTGGAATCTGAGAGGAGCCACAAATGTCCTTCCACCCAGCATTCTCCCAAGTCTCCCGATAAAAATGATACCTCACTTGTGTGGGTATGCCGAGCGCCCGTGACAGGAAATGACCCAAAACACAACGTGGACACAGCACAATTTTTGACAGAAAACGGAGGTATTTTTTCCAAAGTACCTACCTGTAGATTTTGGCCTCTAGCTCAGTCGGCACCTAGGGAAACCTACCAAACCTGTGCATTTTTTAAAACTGGAGACCTAGGGGAATCCAAGATGGGATGAATTGTGGGGCTCTGACCAGGGTCTGTTACCCAGAATCCTTTGCACACCTCAAAATTTGGCTAAAAAAACACGTTTTCCTCACATTTCGGTGATAGAAAGTTCTGGAATCGGAGGGGAGCCACAAATTTCCTTCCACCCAGCGTTCCCCCAAGTCTCCAGATAAAAATTATACCTCACTTGTGTGGGTAGGCCTAGCGCCCATGACAGGAAATGCCCCAAAACACAACGTGGACTCGTCAAATTTTTTGACCGAAAACAGAGGTGTTTTTTGCAAAGTGCATACCTGTAGATTTTGGCCTCTAGCTCAGCCAGCACCTAGGGAAACCTACCAAACCTGTGCATTTTTGAAAACTAGAGACCTAGAGAAATCCAAGAAGGGGTGACTTGTAGGGCTCTGACCAGGTTCTGTTACCCAGAATCCTTTGCAAACCTGAAACTTTGGCTAAATACACATTTTCCTACCATTTCGATGACAGAAAGTTCTGGAATCGGAGAGGAGCCACAAATTTCCTTCCACCCCGCGTTCCCCCAAGTCTCCCGATAAAAATGATACCTCACTTGTGTGGGTAGGCCTAGCGCCCGTGACAGGAAATGCCCCAAAACACAACGTGGACACATCACATGTATTTGACTGAAAACAGAGGTGTTTTTTGCAACGTGTCGACCTGTAGATTTTGGCCTCTAGCTCAGCCAGCACCTAGCGAAACCTACCAAACCTGTGCATTTTTTAAAACTGGAGACCTAGGGGAATCCAAGATGGGGTGAATTGTGGGGCTCTGACCAGGTTCTGTTACCCAGAATCCTTTGCAAACCTCAAAATTTGGCTAAAAAAACACGTTTTCCTCACATTTCGGTGACAGAAAGTTCTGGAATCGGAGGGGAGCCACAAATTCCCTTCCACCCAGCGTTCCCCCAAGTCTCCAGATAAAAATGATACCTCACTTGTGTGGGTAGGCCTAGCGCCCATGACAGGAAATGCCCCAAAACACAACGTGGACTCGTCACATTTTTTGACCGAAAACAGAGGTGTTTTTTGCAACGTGTCTACCTGTAGATTTTGACCTCTAGCTCAGCCAGCATCAAGGGAAACCTACCAAACCTGTGCATTTTTTAAAACTAGAGACCTGGGGGAATCCAAGATGGGGTGACTTGTAGGGCTCTGACCAGGTTCTGTTACCCAGAATCCTTTGCAAACCTCCAAATTTGGCTAACAAAACAAATTTTCCTCATATTTCGGTGACAAAAAGTTCTGGAATCTGAGAGGATCCACAAATTTCCTTCCACCCAGCGTTCCCCCAAGTCTCCCAATAAAAATGATACCTCACTTGTGTGGGTAGGCCTAGCACCCGCGACAGGAAGTGCCCTAAAACACAACGTGGACACATCACAATTTTTGACAGAAAACGGAGGTATTTTTTCCAAAGTACCTACCTGTAGATTTTGGCCTCTAGCTCAGTCGGCACCTAGGGAAACCTACCAAACCTGTGCATTTTTTAAAACTGGAGACCTAGGGGAATCCAAGATGGGGTGAATTGTGGGGCTCTGACCAGGGTCTATTACCCAGAATCCTTTGCAAACCTCAAAATTTGGCTAAAAAAACACGTTTTCCTCACATTTCGGTGATAGAAAGTTCTGGAATCGGAGGGGAGCCACAAATTTCCTTCCACCCAGCGTTCCCCCAAGTCTCCAGATAAAAATGATACCTCACTTGTGTGGGTAGGCCTAGCGCCCATGACAGGAAATGCCCCAAAACATAACGTGGACTCGTCAAATTTTTTAACCGAAAACAGAGGTGTTTTTTGTAACGTGCATACCTGTAGATTTTGGCCTCTAGTTCAGCCAGCACCTAGGGAAACCTTCCAAACCTGTGCATTTTTAAAAACTAGAGACCTAGAGAAATCCAAGTTGGGGTGACTTGTAGGGCTTTGACCAGGTTCTGTTACCCAGAATCCTTTGCAAACCTCAAACTTTGGCTAAATACATATTTTCCTCATATTTCGGGGACAGAAAGTTCTGGAATCTGAGAGGATCCACAAATTTCCTCCCACCCAGCGTTCCCCCAAGTCTCCTAGTAAAAATGATACCTCACTTGTGTGGGTAGGCCTAGCGCCCGTGACAGGAAATGCCCCAAAACACAACGTGGACACATCACATGTATTTGACTGAAAACAGAGGTGTTTTTTGCATCGTGTCTACCTGTAGATTTTGGCCTCTAGCTCAGCCAGCACCTAGCGAAACCTACCAAACCTGTGCATTTTCTAAAACTAGAGACCTAGGGGAATCCAAGATGGGGTGAGTTGTGGGGCTCTGACCAGGTTCTGTTACCCAGAATCCTTTGCAAACCTCAAAATTTGGCTAAAAAAACACGTTTTCCTCACATTTCGGTGACAAAAAGTTCTGGAATCGGAGGGGAGCCACAAATTTCCTTCCACCCAGCGTTCCCCCAAGTCTCCAGATAAAAATGATACCTCACTTGTGTGGGTAGGCCTAGCGCCCATGACAGGAAATGCCCCAAAACACAACGTGGACTCGTCACATTTTTTGACCGAAAACAGAGGTGTTTTTTGCAACGTGTCTACCTGTAGATTTTGGCCTCTAGCTCAGCCAGCATCTAGGGAAACCTACCAAACCTGTGCATTTTTGAAAACTAGAGACCTAGGGGAATACAAGATGGGGTGACTTGTGGGGCTCTGACCAGGTTCCGTTACCCAGAATCCTTTGCAAACCTCCAAATTTGGCTAACAAAACATATTTTCCTCATATTTCGGTGACAGAAAGTTCTGGAATCTGAGAGGATCCACAAATTTCCTTCCACCCAGCGTTCCCTCAAGTCTCCCAATAAAAATGATACCTCACTTGTGTGGGTAGGCCTAGCGCCGGCGACAGGAAGTGCCCTAAAACACAACGTGGACACATCACAATTTTTGACAGAAAATGGAGGTATTTTTTCCTAAGTACCTACCTGTAGATTTTGGCCTCTAGCTCAGTCGGCACCTAGGGAAACCTACCAAACCTGTGCATTTTTGAAAGCTGGAGACCTAGGGGAATCCAAGATGGGGTGAATTGTGGGGCTCTGACCAGGGTCTGTTACCCAGAATCCTTTGCAAACCTCAAAATTTGGCTAAAAAAACAAGTTTTCCTCCCATTTCGGTGATAGAAAGTTCTGGAATCGGAGGGGAGCCACAAATTTCCTTCCACCCAGCGTTCCCCCAAGTCTCCCAATAAAAATGATACCTCACTTGTGTGGGTAGGCCTAGCGCCCGCGACAGGAAGTGCCCTAAAACACAACGTGGACACATCACAATTTTTGACAGAAAACGGAGGTATTTTTTGCAAAGTGCCTACCTGTAGATTATGGCCTCTAGCTCAGCCGGCACCTAGGGAAACCTACCAAACCTGTGCATTTTTTAAAACTGGAGACCTAGGGGAATCCAAGATGGAGGGAATTGTGGGGCTCTGACCAGGTTCTGTTACCCAGAATCCTTTGCAAACCTCAGAATTTGGCTAAAAAAACATGTTTTCCTCATATTTCGGTGACTGAAAGTTCTGGAATTGGAGAGGAGCCACAAATTTCCTTCCACCCAGTGTTCCCCCAAGACTCCCGATAAAAATGATACCTCACTTGTGTGGGTAGGCCTAGCGCCCGTGACAGGAAATGCCCCAAAACACAACATGGACTCGTCAAATTTTTTGACCGAAAACAGAGGTGTTTTTTGCAACATGTATACCTGTAGATTTGGGCCTCTAGCTCAGCCAGCACCTAGGGATACCTACCAAACCTGTGCATTTTTGAAAACTAGAGACCTAGAGAAATCCAAGATGGGGTGACATGTAGGGCTCTGACCAGGTTCTGTTACCCAGAATCCTTTGCAAACTTCAAAATTTGGCTAAATACACATTTTCCTCACATTTCGGTGACAGAAAGTTCTGGAATCGGAGAGGAGCCACAAATTTCCTTCCACCCCGCGTTCCCCCAAGTCTCCCGATAAAAATGATACCTCACTTGTGTGGATAGGCCTAGCGCCCGTGACAGGAAATGCCCCAAAACACAACGTGGACACATCACATTTTTTGAAAGAAAACAGAGGTATTTTTTGCAAAGTGCCTACCTGTAGATTTTGGCCTCTAGCTCAGCCAGCACCTAGGGAAACCTACCAAACCTGTGCATTTTTGAAAAGTAGAGACCTAGGGGAATCCAAGATGGGGTGAGTTGTGGGACTCTGACCAGGTTCTGTTACCCAGAATCCTTTGCAAACCTCAAAATGTGGCTAAAATAACACGTTTTCCTCACATTTCGGTGACAGAAAGTTCTGGAATCGGAGGGGAGCCACAAATTTCCTTCCACCCAGCGTTCCCCCACGTCTCCCTATAAAAATTATACCTCACTTGTGTGGGTAGGCCTAGCGCCCGTGACAGGAAATGCCCCAAAACACAACGTGGACACATCACATTTTTTGAAAGAAAACAGAGGTATTTTTTGCAAAGTGCCTACCTGTAGATTTTGGCCTCTAGCTCAGCCGGCACCTAGGGAAACCTACCAAACCTGTGCATTTTTGAAAAGTAGAGACCTAGGGGAATCCAAGATGGGGTGAGTTGTGGGTCTCTGACCAGGTTCTGTTACCCAGAATCCTTTGCAAACCTCAAAATGTGGCTAAAAAAACACGTTTTCCTCAAGTTTCTGTGACAGGAAGTTCTGGAATCGGAAGGGGAGCCACAAATTTCCTTCCACCCAGCGTTCCCCCAAGTCTCCCGATAAAAATGATACCTCACTTGTGTGGGTAGGCCTAGTGCCCGTGACAGGAAATGCCCCAAAACACAATGTGGAAACATCACATTTTTTTAAAGAAAACAGAGGTATTTTTTGCAAAGTGCCTACCTGTAGATTTTGGCCTCTAGCTCAGCCGGCACCTAGGGAAACCTACCAAACCTGTGCATTTTTGAAAACTGGAGACCTAGGGGAATCCAAGATGGGGTGAATTGTGGGGCTCTGACCAGGTTCTGTTACCCAGAATCCTTTGCAAACCTCAGAATTTGGCTAAAAAAACATGTTTTCCTCATATTTCGGTGACAGAAATTTCTGGAATTGGAGAGGAGCCACAAATTTCCTTCCACCCAGTGTTCCCCCAAGACTCCCGATAAAAATGATACCTCACTTGTGTGGGTAGGCCTAGCGCCCGTGACAGGAAATGCCCCAAAACACAACGTGGACACATCACATTTTTTGAAAGAAAACAGAGGTATTTTTTGCAAAGTGCCTACCTGTAGGTTTTGGCCTCTAGCTCAGCTGGCACCTAGGGAAACCTACCAAACCTGTGCATTTTTTAAAAATAGAGACCTAGGGGAATCCAAGATGGGGTGACTTGTGGGGCTCTGACCAGGTTCTGTTACCCAGAATCCTTTGCAAACCTCAAAATGTGGCTAAAAAAACACGTTTTCCTCAAGTTTTGGTGACAGGAAGTTCTGGAATCGGAGGGGAGCCACAAATTTCCTTCCACCCAGCGTTCCCCCAAGTCTCCCGATAAAAATGATACCTCACTTGTGTGGGTAGGCCTAGTGCCCGTGACAGGAAATGCCCCAAAACTCAACGTGGAAACATCACATTTGTTTAAAGAAAACAGAGGTATTTTTTGCAAAGTGCCTACCTGTAGATTTAGGCCTCTAGCTCAGCCGGCACCTAGGGAAACCTACCAAACCTGTGCATTTTTGAAAACTGGAGACCTAGGGGAATCCATGATGGGGTGAATTGTGGGGCTCTGACCAGGTTCTGTTACCCAGAATCCTTTGCAAACTTCAAAATGTGGCTAAAAAAATACGTTTTCCTCACATTTCGGTGACAGAAAGTTCTGGAATCGGAGAGGAGCCACAAATTTCCTTCCACCCAGCATTCCCCCAAGTCTCCCGATAAAAATTATACCTCACTTGTGTGGGTAGGCTAGCGCCCGTGACAGGAAGTGCCCCGAAACACAACGTGGACACATCACAATTTTTGACAGAAAACAGAGGTGTTTTTTGCAAAGTACCTACCTGTAGATTTTGGCCTCTAGCTCAGCCGGCACCTAGGGAAACCTACCAAACCTGTGCTTTTTTTAAAACTAGAGACCTAGGGAAAATCCAAGATGGAGTGAGTTGTGGGGCTCTGACCAGGTTCTGTTACCCAGAATCCTTTGCAAACCTCAAAATTTGGCTAAAAAAACACGTTTCCTCCCATTTCGGTGACAGAAATCTCTGGAATCTGAGAGGAGCCATGAATTTCCTTCCACCCAGCGTTCCCCCAAGTCTCCAGATAAAAATGATACCTCACTTGTGTGGGTAGGCCTTGCGCCCTCGATAGGAAATGCCCCAAAACACAACGTGGACACATCACAATTTTTGACAGAAAACAGAGGTGTTTTTTGCAAAGTGCCTACCTGTAGATTTTGGCTTCTAGCTGAGCCGGCACCTAGGGAAACCTACCAAACCTGTCCATATTTGAAAACTAGAGACCTAGGGGAATCCAAGATGGGGTGACTTGTGGGGCTCTGACCAGGTTCTGTTACCCAGAATCCTTTGCAAACCTCAAAATGTGGCTAAAAAAACACATTTTCCTCACATTTCGGTGACAGAAAGTTCTAGAATCTGAGAGGAGCCACGAATTTCCTTCCACTCAGCGTTCCCCCAACTCTCCCGATAAAAATGATACCTCACTTATGTGGGTAGGCCTTGCGCCCTCGATAGGAAGTGCCCCAAAACACAACGTGGACACATCACAATTTTTTACAGAAAACAGGTGTTTTTTGCAAAGTGCCTACCTGTAGATTTTGGCCTCTAGCTCAGCCGCCGCCTAGGAAATCCTACCAAACCTGTGCATATTTGAAAACTAGAGACTTAGAGGAATCCAAGATGGGGTGACTTGTGGGGCTATGACCATGTTCTGTTACCCAGAATCCTTTGCAAACCTCAAAATTTGGCTAAAAAAACACGTTTTCCTCATATTTCTGTGACAGAAAGTTCTGGAATCTGAGAGGAGCCACAAATTTCCTTCCACCCAGCGTTCCCCCAAGTCTCCCGATAAAAATGATACCTCACTTGTGTGGGTAGGCCTAGCGCCCTCGAGAGGAAATGCCCCAAAACACAACGTGGACACATCACCTACCTGTAGATATTGGCCTTTAGCTCAGCCGGCACCTAGGGAAACCTACCAAACCTGTGCATTTTTTAAAACTAGAGACCTAGGGGAATCCAAGATAGGGTGACTTGTGGGGCTCTGACCAGGTTGTGGTGTATTCCTGCTTGAGAAGACTCTCCAAGGGCTTGGACTGAGTTTCACCCGTGTTCTGAAGTCTCATGGCCATCAAACACTTCCTCTGCCAGCACTGGGACTCTGCTGAGATTTCTGCCCTACCAAGTGGTGCCTGACCCAGTCCCTGGACCTTTGAAAGGAGAAGCTGGTAGAAAAAGCAAAAAAACCAAGTAAACCGACTTCGGATATCTCCGGATTTATGCCGCTGCCAAATCCCGTGACACCACCTGCAAATTTAGCCATGGTCCTCGCTGGAGTGTGACGACCTCACAGTCCTGATGCCACTGCAGCCTTGCTGAAGTCCACGACTCCGTGGAAGTCACCGCACAACATCGTGACCGCCTGATATCGACTCCGCTGGTAGTGCACAGATCCAACGCTTCGCACCGACGGCACCTCACCTCCACCACTCCGCAGCAAGGGCATGACGCCTCTTCGGGATGCCTCAGCTCCTTCACGCTGCAGCACCGAAACCGATGCCACCTTGGATCCAGAAACGCTGCGATCCTCGACTCTGTGCACTGGCTTGTTTCCTTATTTTATCAAGGTACTGTACCTAAGGGTCCCTGTGACTCAGTGACCGGCGCCATTGGCATCGGATTGTTGGGAACGACTCTGTCTCCATGCCATGATATCACCAATTCGAAGCATTTGTGTTTCTAAACGCTCTATTGAAGTTTAACCCCTTGGGTGCCCTGGACGTAACAGTTACATCCTGGGCAGGAACGCTCGGGTGCCCAGGACGTAACCATTACGTCCAAGTAGGGGCCCTCGGGGGAAGCGCTAGCACTCCCCCCAGGGGCCTCGCACCCCTCTCCCCTGGGCAGGGATGGAAGGGGAATTGCTTCCCCCTCCACCCCCACCCTCCCTTTGACCCCACCTGTGGCGTCTGATGACGTCAGCATGCGATCGTGCGCTGACCTCATCAGAGGCCTGACCCTCCGCGCTGGAAGCTGAACTTCCAGCGTGGCTCGGAGGAAAAATGCTTTTGCATTTCTCCTCTGATCAAGTGGAGGGGCCGAAAAAGGCATCAAAGGAAAGGAAATGCCTTTCCTTTATTTGATGTCTTTCTCAGCATTTTTGCTGCCCAATCGTACACCAGGGAGTTTTTATTTTTATTTGTATGCACAAGGGGAGCGGCCCCTTGGGCAAAGGCCGCTCCTCAGCGGGGCAAATTATTTTTAGGCCATTTCTGCCCCCTCGGGAGGGGCAGAAACCGCTAGACACCAGGGATACAAAAATGTTTTTTTTAAAATTGTATTTATATGTGGGGAGCGACCCCTGAGGCAAGGGTCGCTCCCCGTGGGCAAAATTACTCTTAGGCCATTTCTGTCCCCCTTGGGGGCAGATCGGCCTATTTTTATCAGGCCAATCTCTCCCCAAGGGGGGCAGAAACTACTAGATACCAGGGAATTTTGTTTTTTTATACTATTGAATGAGGGGAGCAGCCCCTTGGAGGGGCAGAAACCGCTAGACACTAGGGATAATATTTTTTTTTATTTTTTTATATGTGGGTAGTGACCTCTTAGGCAAGGGTCGCTCCCCGGGGGGCAAAATTACTCTTAGGACATTTCTGCCCCCTTTGGGGGCAGATCGGCCTATTTTTATTAGGCTAATCTACCCCCAAGGGGGGCAGAAAGCACTAGACACCAGGGAGTTTTTTTTTTGCGTTAATTTCACGCAAGGGGATCAACCCCTTAGGCAAGGGTCGTTCCCCTTGGGGGCAAATTAATTTTAGGCCATTTCTGCCCCCTTTGGCGGCAGACCAGACAATTTTTGTTAGGCCGATCAGCCCCCAAGGGGGGCAAAAACGACTTAGGCACCAGAGATTGGTGTGTTTGTATGTGTGTGGTTTGTTGGGGGGCAGCTCCTTGGGCAAGGGTTGCTCCCCATGGGAGCACATTACTGTTGGCCATATCTGCCCCCCTTGGGGCAGATCGGCCTATTTTTGGAAGGCCCATCGAAAGCCCACCAGAGACTAGGGAAGTTTTTTTTTCAAAATAAGAGGGCCCACCCCAAATAAATGGGCCCAAAGTTGTTCTGCCCACCAATGGGCAGATGGGGCAATTAACCCCGATCCACAATCGGGGGCGGGGGGGCAGAAAGTGTACTAGATGTCAGGGAATTAAAAAACAATAGTGTGGTGGTGGCTCCCAACCAGTATGGGCATGGTTATGCCCCCACCCCAACTGAAGGGGGTAACAGTCTGTCAGCTCTCCCCCCACACACTAAAACATCTTATCCCATAGCAAGCAAGAGGACATTTGATTATTTTGGGTTTTGGTTTTACATATGGGCCATGAGAGCTTGGCTAACTCTCAAAATCGTCCCACTTGGAATGGTGAGGGCTTCACTTTTTTGGGATGCTGCCATGTAGAAAAATCCACAAGACCTAGACACATCTGACAACTAAACATCTGGGTGAGTCCAGGGTGGTGTGCTTCACATGCATCGTGCACCATTTTCTTACCCACAATGCCCTGCAAACCTTCAACTTTGCTGGAAATTAGACATTTTTTCCACATTTTTGTGATGGAACCTTTCCAGGAGGGTCAGGAGACCCCCATCCACATATTTAAACTCAGCCCTGGGGAGGCGGCAGTCCCCACAGGGCCGGGGGGGTTATGCGCCCCTGGGGAGGTGGTGATACCTGGGTCAGGGGGCCAAAAGACCCCCCTGCATTCATAAACAAAGGCCCCCGGGACTTGGTCCACCCATGTTCTTTACAATAACGAAGCACGGGAGTCTGTGATTTTTATTTTTTATTTTATTTTACGGCAAAGAGAAACCAGCCACAGCCACAATTCTGCCAGACCCAATGAACGCGATAAACTGTCGGAACTAGCACCCATACCGTTACGCTACCAAAACAATGCCCTCCAAATAATGACCCACGAATCACCAAAGCAAACATTAAACAATGGTAAACCATTGGCGGTGCACACTACGGTGGTGGAAATGGCCACCCAAAAACAGAACAAGACAACATTGGCTTGAACAAAAAACCTACACCTGACACAAATACAGCCACCCCGCACATCCACAACAGTATTATAAAACACACCCCACATCACCCACAAACCTTTGCAAACACAAGAAGACCGCTACACCTTGCCACGCCAATCGCAGAGATAACTGCACACACACCACAACTACCAATTCATCCGTCACACATCACACACCACAGAACCCGCCACATCACTCAACAACCTCTACGCAACTCACACACCACACAATACCTATGTCCCCACAAAGGCACCCCCGTTTCACTGAAGAGGAGTTGCGGTTGATGGTGGAGGAAATAGTCAGGGTAGAGCCACAGCTGTTTGCAGCACAGGTACAGCAGATCTCCATTGCCAGGAAGATAGAGCTATGGCGGAGGATCGTAGACAGAGTGAACAGCGTGGGACAACGTCCACGCACAAGGGACAACATTCAGAGGAGGTGGAACGACCTACAGGAGACGGTGCGTTCCATTGCATCAAGGCACCAGCTCGCCATCAGGAGGACTGGCGGTGGACCCCTACTTCCTCCCCAAAGCTGACTGCATGGGAAGAGCAAGTCTTTGCAAAACTGCATTCTGAGGGCCTCACTTGAGAAGCCGGAGGACTGGACACTGGTGAGTCACCATTACCAACCTACCACCACCCCATACCTGCATGCCATGTCACCCCCTCACCCGGACTCCCTTCACCCCACTCCATCCCACACAGTGCATCTCCCCAATTACCACACCTAAATGTCTACCCCTGCATGCAATACACACTACAAGCACATCCCTCCCAGCTCTGCATGCACACCCACCAGCAATATATGTACAGCATGGAGAACTACCTATCCTAAAATCCATCACCATACACTACCAAAGGTGGGAGGACAACACCAATATCATTGGGAAAGGTAGAAATGTGGATATATGTGACAGAACATTACCCTGACAAATCACTTACATTCCCACAGATGCCCTAGCCAATGTCAGTGGAAAGGAGGTGCCACAGCAACCCAGTCCCCCACCAGAAGATGCCCTCAGTGATGACGGCAACTCTGGAGGTCTTGATCTGGATGAACTTCCTGGCCCATCTGAGACCACTGGGCAGTCAGCTACCACATCCCACAGCCAGTCCACCAAAGGCACCCCCTCAGACTCAAACACCACACCAGCCAGCCAATGCCCCCAAACCTCTGTCCCCAGGACACATCAATCATCTGTGTGACCACCTGTACAGGGCCTCAAATCGACACCACACAGGCAAGATGATGAAGGTCCTGGTGTCAATGGGAGTGGACACACCATTCAGGGGACACAGATACAAAGGGCCGTGGATAGTCGGAGGACAGCTGTGCTTCAGGGGGAGGCCAGGCCCAGGGAACCGACTGCCCAGGAGACACTCACAAATGTCCTGGGGCAAACCAACAATCCCAGGACAGGATGGGTCAGGTGTTCAACATCATGCAGGAGAACCAGCAGCTGTAGGGGGAACACCACCAGGAGGTCATGCAACAATTGCAGGCCTTGAATACCACCATGGCCTCCATTGTAGGGTGCTGGGTGACATGGCGGACATCATGCGGGAGTACACAGCCTACCAGCGGGCCCCTACCACTCGCCAGTGTACTGACCAGCCCTCCACATCTGCTGCAGCTAGTGAACAGGAGGTCCTGCCACAGGATTCACAGGCCACCAGCACCCCTCCCCCTGCAGAAGGTGAACCACCCCTCAAATGTTCCTTGCGACCCAGACAGACACCAGAGACAGTTGACAAGACCATGATCACCTCCAGGAAATGAGCCCCTCCAGAATGTCCCCCTTGTGTTCCACTGAGTCACCTTGTTCACTTTGGATTGCCATTGCTCCTCTTTCTATGGCTCCTTGGACACTGGACCTGTGCTACAAACAGACTGGCCCACTACACTGGACTTTTCCCAACCATCACCCCACTCTATCGCACTTTCCATTGATTTTGTTTTCAAATAAACACCATTGAACACAACCTGTGCTACAAACAGACTGGCCCACTACACTGGACTTTTCCCAACCATCACCCCACTCTATTGCACTTTCCATTGATTTTGTTTTCAAATAAACACCATTGAACACAACTTGAGTAATAGTGATTTATCAGAGAGAAATGTGCAACGTATTGAACTGTATTGAACTGCATGATCCTGTGAAAATGTCCTGTAATGTGTGAATCCGTCCAACAAATGTGTCTCAACAGTCTGTAGTCATTACATCAGTACACTTGTAACCACACCAACATCTGCAATAAGGGAAGGCATAGGTGACAGTCAATTGTGATGCAAAGGTAGCGACTGGCACAACACTACTGCCACACAGCACTTACTAAAATGGAGACATGTATAGATCAACAGTCTTACCTGAGCGTCATTGGAAGAACTGCTGAATGATTTGTGCCCTGTTGTCCACGTCCTCCTCCTCTTCTTCCTCCTCACTGTCCTCAGTGTCCACTGATTCGACAGGTGCGTTGTCACCCCCTCCTCCTGCAGATAGGGCACATGGCGCCTGAGGGCCAAATTGGGCAGCATGCAGCAGACCACCGCAATCTGGCAGACCTTCTCAGGGGACTGGCATAGGGATCCACCTGTCAAGTGGAGGCACCTGAACCTGGCTTTCAGGAGACTGAAAGTGCATTCCACAATCCTCCTGGTACGCCCATGAGCATCATTGTACCGATTTTCAGCCCCTGTTCTTGGATTCCTAACAGGGGACAACAGCCAGGACAGGTTTGGGTAGCCCGTGTCACCTGGATGAATTGAGGTACACACATTAGCCATGCATAATGGCATGGAGTATTCCTCTAGTAGGCATATGTAGGATGCTGGCCTGGCTTATAGTGGTACCTGATGGTACTCGCTCCTTGTGCCAGGTCCAGTTATCCCTTATTAGTAGATTAGTAGTGTTCTAGCAGCTTAGGCTGATAGAGGTAGCTATGGCAGAACAGTTTAGGCTGAACTAAGAGACATGCAAAGCTCCTACTATACCACTTACATCATATAGCACTATATCATAAGAAACACAATACTCAGGGTTACTAAAAATAAAGGTACTTTTTTTTAGTGACAATGTGCCAAAAATATCTCACAGGATATACTCCCTTAGGAGGTAAGTAAAATACACAAAATATATACACAAACCAGAATCAGGTAAGTAAACAGTTATAAAAGTAGAGCAAACACTGTAGAATACAATAGGATGCAATAGGCTTAGGGGCAACACAAACCATTTACAAAGAAAGTGGAATGCGAACCACTTAGGGGCCCCTGGCCTAGTGTAGTTTGTAGGGGGCCACTGGGAGTGTAAGAAAACACTAATCATCTGAAACACACTAAACTGGTGATAGAGGATTTTTCAAATACAGCAACAGACTGCAAAGCACTGAAGACGGATTCCTGGACCTGAGGACCTTCAAAGGAAGGGGACCAAGTCCAAGAGTCATGAAAGTGTCCAGGGGAGCAGAAGCCCACTAAACCCCGGATGAAGGTGCAAAATGGCTGCCCCCGGATGGAAGAAGCTGAAGATTCTGCAACAACGAAAGGAGCTAGGAACTTCTCCTTTGTGCAGAAGATGTCCCACGGAGTGCTGAAGGATGCAGAGTTGTCTCTTTGGAGAAAGACCGCAAACAAGCCTTGCTAGCTGCAAAGGACACGGTTAAAGAAAAAGGGTGCTGCCCAGGCCCAGGAAGGACCAGGAGCTCTCCGCTTAGAGGAGGAGACAGAGGGGGCCCTTAACAACAAAGAGAGCCCATGCACAAGAAGGCAGCAACCGCAGAAGTACTTGAACATTGGTTCAAGAAAACTGAGCACGGCAGTCATCTCAACACTACAAAAACGGGTTCCACAAAGACGGTGGTCAACTCAGCGAGTTGAGCAATGCAGGGCTAGGTTGTGCACAAAGGATTCCTTGCAACAGTGCACAGAAGCCCTAGCAGCTGCAGTTCACGCAGTACACAGGTTTACTGTCTGGAGAAGGGAGGCAAGGACTTACCTCCTCCAAATTTGGTCAGTGGGACCACTGGACAGTCTAGGTCACTTGGGTCCACCACCTGAGTTCCAGGGGCCACGCTCGTCAGGATGAGAGGGTTCCTAGAGTACTGATGACGCTGAAGTTTGGTTCCTGCTGGAGCAGGGGGAAGATTCCGTCAACCCACAGGAGATTTCTTTGTGGCATTCAGTGCAGGGTGAAGGCAAACAGCCCCCAGAGCATGCATCACCAGGAAACAGTCGAGAAAGCCGGCAGGTGACTGTGGGCTCGACTGCAGGAATGTCACTGCCAATGTTCTTGATTGTGCTTGGAAAGGGTTTTGGCTGCCTTGCTCAAACACATGAGCACCAACATCGCATTCCCCCAGGTTGATGATTTGCCCACTGTGAAGGCTGGATCATGCGCATTGGGACACATTCCACATGTGATTGGGGCCATTGACGGGACCCATGTTGCCTTAGTCCCTCTCAGGGCAAATGAGCAGGTGTACAATATTAGGAAGAGTTTCCACTCTCTCAATGTTCAGATGGTGCGCCTTGCTGACCAGTACATCTCCCGCGTCACTGCCAAGTATCGTGGATCTGTGCATGTTGCCTTTGTCAAATGGAATAGCAGTGTCCCTCAGGTGATGGCATGACTGCAGAGGCACAGAGTGTGGCTTATAGGTGACCTTGAGTCCCCACCAAATAGATGTCAGTGTCTGCTCTAGGAAAGTACCATCTTGCCTGTCATCTTACCCACATTTTTACATGTATGTAAGTTTGTTTTTGCCTGTCTCACTGGGATCCTGCTAGCCAGGACCCCAGTGCTCATAGTTTGTGGCCTGAATGTGTGGACCTGTGTAGTGACTAACTGTGTCACTAAGGCTCTGCTAACCAGAATCTCAGTGCTTATGCTCTCTCTGCTTTTAAAATTGTCACTGCAGGCTAGTAACCATTTTTACCAATTCTGATTTGCATACTGGAACACCCTTATAATTCCCTAGTACATGGTACCTAGGTACCCAGGGTATTGGTGTTCCAGGAGATCCCTATGGGCTGCAGCTTTCTTTTGCCACCCATAGGGAGCTCAGACAATTCTTACACAAGACTCCCACTGTAGCCTGAGTGAAATAACGTCCACGTTATTTCACAGCCATTTTACACTGCACTTCAGTAACTTATAAGTCACTTATATGTCTAACCCTCACTTCGTGAAGGTTAGGTGCAAAGATACTAAGTGTAAGGGCACCCTGGCACTAACCAAGATGCCCCCACATAATTCAGGGCAATTTCCATGGACTTTGTGAGTACAGGGACACCATTACATGCGTGCACTACATATAGGTCAATACCTACATGTAGCTTCACAATGGTAACTCCGAATATGGCCATGTAACATGTCTAAGATCATGGAATTGTCCCCCCATGCCAAATCTGGTATTGGGGTGCCAATCCCATGCATCCCTGGGACTCCAGCATGGACCCCGGGTACTGCCAAACAAGCTCTCTGGGGTTTTCACTGCAGCTACCGCTGCTGCCAACCCACAGACAGGCTTCTGCCCTCCTGGGGTCTGGGCAGCCCAGTCCCAGGAAGGCAGAACAAAGGATTTCCTCTGAGAGATGGTGTTACACCCTCTCCATTTGGAAATAGGTGTTAAGGGCCTGAGAGGAGTTGCCTCTCCTGGCCTCTGGGAATGCTTTGAAGGGTACAGATGGTGCCCTCCTTGCATAAACCAGTCTACACCGGCTCAGGGATCCCCCAGCCCCTGCACTGGCGTGAAACTGGACAAAGGAAAGGGGAGTGACCACTTCCCTGTACATCACCACCCCAGGGGTGGTGCCCAGAGCTCCTCCAGTGTGTCTCAGACCTCTGCCATCTTGAATGCAGAGGTGTGAGAGCACAGTGGAGGCATCTGAGTGGCCAGTGCCAGCAGGTAACATCAGAGACCCCTCCTGATAGGGGCTTTCCTGACTAGGTGGCCAATCCTCCTCTGAGGGCTATTTAGGGTCTCTCCTGTGGGTTCCTCTTCAGATAACGAATGCAAGAGCTCACCAGAGTTCCTCTGCATCTCCCTCTTCGACTTCTGCCAAGGATTGACCGCTGGCTGCTCCAGGGCGCCTGCAAAACCTCAACAAAGTAGCAAGAAGACTACCAGCGACATTGTAGCGCCTAATCCTGCCGACTTTCTCGACTGTCTCCTGGTGGTGCATGCTCTGAGGGTTGTCTGCCACAAAGAAATCTCCTGTGGGTCGACTGAATCTTCCCCCTGCTAACGCAGGCACCAAATTTCTGCATCACCGGTCCTCTGGGTCCTCGCTCATCGTGATGAGCATGGTCCATGGAACACAGCAGCTGGATCCAAGTGACCCCTACAGTGCAGTGGTCCATCTGTCCAAATTTGGTGGAGTAAGTCTTTGCCTCCCCACGCCAGACAGTAATCCTGTGTACTGCGTGAACTGCAGCTGCTAGGGCTTCTGTGCACTTTTGCAAGGCATCCTTCGTGCACAGCACAGCCCAGGTCCCCAGCACTCCGTCATGCATTGCTCAACTCACTGAGTTGACCACCGGCTTCGTCGGACTCTCCTTTGTAGTGTTGAGATGACCGCCATGCTCAGTTTTCTTGAACCCCAGTTCAAGTGCTTCTGCGGGTGCTGCCTGCTTCTGCAGGGGCTCTCTGTGTTGCTGAGCGCCCCCTCTGTCTCCTCGTCCAAGTAGCCACCTCCTGGTCCTTCCTGGCCCCAGGCAGCATCCTTTTTCTTCAACCATGACCTTTTCAGCTAGCAAGGCTTGTTTGCGGTCTTTCTGTGTGGAAACAACTCTGCATCCTTCAGCACGCCGTGGGTCATCTTCTATGCAAAGGAGAAGTTCCTGTCACCTTCTATTGTTGCAGAATCTTCAGCTTCTTCCACCCGGAGGCAGCCATTTTGCACCTTCATCCGGTGTTTAGTGGGCTCCTGCCCCCCTGGACAATTTCGTGACTCTTGGATTTGGTCCCCTTCCTTTACAGGTCCTCAGGTCCAGGAATCCATCTTCAGTGCTTTGCAGTCTGTTGTGGTCTTTGCAGAATCTCCTATCACGACTTTAGTGTGTTTCTGGGGAAGTAGGGGTCACTTTTTAGAGATGGAGAGCGACCCATTAGGCAAGGGTCGACCCCTGGGGGGAAAATTGTATTTAGACCATTTCTGCCCCCTTGGGGGCAGATCGGCCGATTTTAGGTCAGTCTGCCCCCAAGGGGGCAGAAACCACTAGGCACCAGGGATTTTTTTCTTTGCGCCAATGTCACGCAAGGGGAGCGACCCCTTAGGCAAGGTTCGCTCCCCGGGAGGGGTGGGGGATGGGGGCAGGGTGGCAAATATATTTTATGCCATTTCTGCCCCCCCGAGGGCAGATGGGCCTATTGTTATTAGGCCGATCTGCCCCCCGGGGGGGCAGAAGCCTCCAGGCGCCAGGGATAAAACATTTTTTTTTGTTTTGTTTTGTTTTGTTTTTTAGAGGTGGGGAGCGACTGCTTAGTCAAGGGTCGCTCGCCTGGAGGGCAAATTGTATTTAGACCATTTCTGCCCCCCCTTGGGGGCAGATCGGCCGAGTTTTGTTAGGCCAATCTGCCCAACATGGGGGCAGAAACCACTTAGGCACCAGAGATTGGTGTGTGTGTGTGCGTGTGTTTTCTTTAGGGGGGCAGCCCCTTGGGTAAGGGTCACTCCCCATGGGGGCACATTATTTTTGGCCATATCTGCCCCCCATTGGGGCAGATGGGCCTATTTTTGGAAGGCCCAGCTGCCCCCAAGGGGGGGGGGGGGGCAGAAAGCCCAACAGAGGCCAGGGAAGTTTATTTTTCAAAAATAAGATGGTGGGGGTATGGCCAAATTAATGGGGCCAAAGTTGTTCTGCCCACCAGTGGGCAGATGGGGAAATTACCCCTGATCCAGACCCCGGGGCAGAAAGTCTACTAGCTGCCAGGGAATTTTAAAAAAAACAAAAAATATTGGGGTGGTGGCTACCAACCAGTATGGGCCTGGTTACGCCCCCACCTCAACTGAAGGGGGTAACAGTCTTTCAGCTCTCCCACGCTCTCTAAAACATCTTACCCCACAGCAAGCAAGAAGACATTTGATTATTTTGGGTTTTAGTTTTGCATTTGGGCCATGAGAGCTTGGCTTACTCTCAAAATCATCCCACTTGGAATGGAGAGGGCTGCACTTTATGAACACTGGGGCGCTGATATGTAGAAAAATCCACAAGACCTAGACACATCTGAAAACTAAACATCTGGGTGATTCCAGGGTGGTGTGTTTCACCTGCACCCCGCACCATGTTTATACCCACAATCCCCTGCAAACCTCCAACTTTGCTGGAAATCACACATTTTTCCCACGTTTTTGTGATGGAACCTTCCGGAATCTGCAGGAATCCACAAAATCCCTACCACCCAGCATTGTCTCATCTATACCGATAAAAATTCTGCTGCACTTGTCAGCCTAAAAATGTTTTTTGCAAACTGCCCTTTCGGACCCCCTTTGCTTCCCCCTCAATATCGACATGTTTTTGGCTCTTCCCTTTCACAAGCACTTCGCCCAACTACACAAATTGTGGTATCATTTTTACCGGGCGACTGAGGGGAACATTGGGTGGTATGAAATGTGTCCCCGTGTGGTAATCCTACACAGAAATGTGGGAAAAATAGATTTTTTTAGCTATATTTGAGGTTTGCTGAGGTTTCTGGGAAAGAAAACATTGGGGGATTCACGTAAGTCACACCTCACTGGACTCCCTCGGGTGTCTAGTTTTCAGAAATGTCTGGGTTTGGTAGATTTCCCTAGAAGGCTGCTGAGCCCAGGACCAAAAACGCAGGTGCCCACCTCAAAAACAGGTAGTTTTGTATTTGATAATTTGGATGTGTCCAGATAGTGTTTTGGGGCATTTCCTTTTGCGGGCAGTAGTCCCACCCACAAAAGTGAGGTACCATTTTTATCGGGAGACTTGGGGGAACACTGGGTGAAAGGAAATTTGTGGCTCCTCTCTGATTCCAGAACTTTGTGTCACTGCAATAAGAGGAAAAAGTGGTTTTTTGGCCAAATTTTGAGGTTTGCAAAGGATTCTGGGTAACAGAACCTGGTCAGAGCCCTACAAGTCACCCCATCTTGGATTCCTCTAGGTGTCTAGTTTTCAAAAATGCGCTGGTTTGCTAGGTTTCCCCAGGTGCCGACTGAGCTAGAGGCCACAATCCACAGGTAGGCACTTTGTAAAAAACTCCTCTGTTTTCGGTGAAAAAATGTGATGTGCCCACGTTGTGTTTTGGCTCATTTCCTTTTGCGGGCACTAGGCCTACCCACACATGTGAGGTATGATTTTTATCGGGAGACTTGGGGGAACACTGGGTGGAAGGAAATGTGTGGCTCCTCTCAGATTCCAGAACTTTCTGTCACCGAAATGAGAGGAAAAAGTGTTTTTTTGGACAAGTTTTAAGGTTTGCAAAGGTTTCTGGGTAACAGAACCTGGTCAGAGCCCCACAAGTCACCCCATCTTGGATTCCTCTAGGTCTCTAGTTTTCAAAAATGTGCTGGTTTGCTAGGTTTCCCGAGGTGCCGGCTAAGCTAGAGGCCAAAATCCACAGGTATGCACTTTGTAAAATACTCCTCAGTTTTCTGTGAAAAAATGTGATGTGTCCACGTTGTGTTTTGGGCCATTTCCTTTTGCGGGCGCTAGGCCTACCCACACAAGTGAGGTACCATTTGTATCGGGAGACTTGGGGGAACGCTGGGTGGAAGGAAATTTGTGGCTCCTCTCAGATTCCAGAACTTTCTGTCACCGAAATTAGAGGAAAAAGTGTTTTTTTGGCCAAATGTTAGGTTTGCAAAGGATTCTGGGGAACAGAACCTGGTCGGAGCCCCACAAGTCACCCCATCTTGGATTCCCCTAGGTGTCTAGTTTTCAAAAATTGCTGGTTTGCTAGGTTTCTCCAGGTGCCGGCTGAGCTAGCAGCCAAAATCCACAGCTAGGCACTTTGCAAAAAACACCTCTGTTTTCTTTGTGAAAATGTGATGTGTCCACATTGTGTTTTGGGGCATTGCCTGTCGCAGGTGCTTGGCTTATCCGCGCAAGTGAGGTACCATTTTTATCGGGAGACGTGGGGGAACACAGAGTAGCAAAACAAGTGTTTTTGCCCCTTGTCTTTCTCTACATTTTTTACTTCCAAACGTAAGACAGTGTGTAAAAAAGACGTCTATTTGAGAAATGCCCTGTAATTCACATGCTAGTATGGGCAACCCGGAATTCAGAGATGTGCAAATAACCACTGCTTCTCAACACCTTATCTTGTGGCCATTTTGGAAATACAAGGTTTTCTTGATACCTATTTTTCACTTTTTATATTTCAGCAAATGAATTGCTGTATACCCGGTATAGAATAAAAACCCATTGCAAGGTGCAGCTCATTTATTGGCTCTGGGTACCCAGGGTTCTTGATGAACCTACAAGCCCTATATATCCCCACAACCAGAAGAGTCCAGCTGACATAACGGTATATTGCTTTAAAAAAACTGACATTACAGGAAAAGGTTACAGAGTAAAACGTGGAGAAAAATGGCTGTTTTTTTCAACTCAATTTCACTATTTGTTTTATTTCAGCTGTTGTTTTCTGTAGGAAACAGTTGTAGGATCTACACAAAAGACACCTTGCTGAATTTAGATTTTTGTCTACTTTTCAGAAATGTTTAGCTTTCTGGGATCCAGCATTGGTTTCTCACCCATTTCGGTCACTAACTGGAAGGAGGCTGAAAGCACAACAAATAGTAAAAATGGGGTATGCCCCAGTAAAATGACAAAATTGTATTGAAAAATGGGGTTTTCCAATTCAAGTCTGCCTGTTCCTGAACGCTGGGAAGATGGTGATCTTGCCACCACAAACCCTTTGTTGATGCCATTTTCAGGGAAAAAAACACGAACCGCCTTCTGCAGCCCTTTTTTCCCATTGTTTTGAAAAAAACACAATTTGCACTGTATTTTGGCTAATTTCTTGGTCTCCTTCAGGTTAACCCACAAAGTCTGGGTACCTCTAGAATCCCTACGATGTGGAAAAAAAGGACGCAAATTTGGCATGGGTAGCTTATATGAACAAAAAGTTATGAGGGCCTAAGTGCGAACTGCCGCAAATAGCCAAAAAAAGGCTCGGCACAGGAGGGGAAAAGGCCTGGCAGCGAAGGGGTTAAAGGCATATCCGGACTCACTCTGCCCTTCAGCTTGGCACACACCACATGCCAAATTGTTGTTGGCTACATGATCTACTGTCATGCATGGAAGTGATTGGGATGGAGTTTCATATAGGTTTTGTCTGCTTAGCCGTAGAGACCAGGGCCTGTCAATTATACCTCAATCTATGGGTCCAAGTCTAGGCTGCTGTTGAGTCATTTTTTGTATGCTACTGTGGTACTGTGCCCAATGCCTGTATCCCAGCAGATCCTGGTATTTAGCCAAATCTAGGATCTATGCTAATATGCAGCTTACTGAGGGTCTTTCCTCTGATGAGGATGTAAATGGTTTTAGGAGGGAGTTAATGCTCTGTGACCAATCTGCATTTTTCATCATTGTCAATGTGTATCTCTGACCCCCTAACAGGTCCCTTACTCACACAGCCCTGTTGACACCTTCACACAGATCACATTTGTCCTGTGCAGGCTCATTGCACAAATGATGGTCCCAGAGTGCAGAAAGTATGTTGGATGCCATCTTTGTAGGATGGACACGTAAGTCCAATAGCATGTTTTGTGGTAGAGGCACATGACACGTCACCTCACAACCCTGAAGTGAGATGAGTCTGCATTTGTATTTGCACCTGTCCACACATGAGACTAGACTCTTACTGTACCCACCATGCCAGTCCCTTCGCTGTTACCCATGTGTAATGTTTCAGTTTATACTCTGGCCAGTAGCCTGCACGGACTGTATGCAGAGAATCATTCTTACAGAGTGTGAGTGTATTAATGCATTCATGACTGAGGAGTCTACCTTTCAGAAGCCACAGAAGTGTGATGTGTCCCATAGTTTCTTGGATCTCAGTCAGATTTCTAAAGCGTGTCCCACAAGATGGCAGTTGACCTACCTAGTCAGTGCAGGGCCTGAGTAGGGTGTGGGATTGGTTTGCAAATTGGGAAGTGTTTGTAGTCATGTCCCTGTACTCAATGGCTAGTATGTGCCACAGTGGGGCAGTTTCTGCAAAACAGAATTTTCTTAGCTTGGTGTACTGACATGTATGTGACTGAGCCATTTTGGATGGGACTTGTGGACTTAATGGCTCTCATTATGACATTGGCAGTAAAAACTGCCTACAGCCGCGGTGACAGCCGCCAAAAGACCGTCGCTGTGGCTACCAGCCGTCCTCCGTATTATGACCACAGCCGGATTTCCACCACAAGAATGGCGGAAAATATTGCTGTGGCCATGCCGGCGGATGGCGGTAAGGTGGCGCTGCTGCCACCAGCAGCACCACACCAGTAGACCACCGCCAGCCGTATTATGACTAATAATACGGCCTGCCGGTGTACTGATGGCGGGCGATGCTGGTGGCAGCAGCGCCCCATCCCGTCTCCTGCCGGAAGACCCCCTGAACACAGTTAAGTCGGGTCTCCGACAGGGGAGTGTTGTGTGTGTGCGTGGGGTGTGTGAGAATGTTTGTGTGTGCGTGGATGCGGGTGTGTGTTGAATGTTGAATGCGTGTGTGCATGCATGGAGGTGTGAGTGCATGCATGTTGTGTTATGTGAATGCGTGTCTGCGTGTATGTTTGAAACTGTGTGGGGATGTGTGTGTGAATGGATGTATGCATGCGTGGAAGCATGTGCGAATGGGTGTGGGTATGCGTGTGTGTGGGTGAAGGGGGCGTGAATGTGGGAGGAGTGGGGGAGGCTTTGGAGAGGTAGGGGGGTGGGTGGTAACTGGAGAGGGAGGGGGAGACTCCTATCAGTGACAGGGAAGGAATTCCCTGTCACTGATATGGCCTACCGCCATGGTTTTCGTGGCGTTACAAATGCCACGGAAACCATGGCGGTAGGTGGGGTCATAATCCCACAGCTGGAACAATGACGGCCGCCGGGCTGGAGATGACTATCTCCAGCCAAGCGGCTGTTACCACTGTGGAGGTCGGAGTGGTACATTGGCAGGTTGGCTTCAGCCAACCCGCCAATGTCATAATATGGCAGTAAGTACTGCCAGCCTGTTGGTGGTACTTACCTCCATATTAACGCCGACCGCCTGGGTCGTAATGACCCCCAAAATCTTGTCTTGTCTTTTGCATCCATGCAGGCCATGCAGGCCAACGTCCATTAGAAAAAAGGGATATGGAGAACCATCACCAAGAAGATGCGGACCCTGGGGGTCTACAGCCGGCAGAGCACCCACTGTCGCAAGAAGTGGGAGGACCTGAGATGCTTGGCTGGGAAGATAACGGAGGCCCAGCTGGGGCTGTCATCTCAACGTGGGTGGGGTGTCTGTCAGACAATGACCTCCCCGCAATGGCCCACATCCTGACCCAAAGCATGATGAGAATTTGAGGACAGCACAGCAGCCACAAGGGGGTGAGTACACAGCAAATTCATGCCTATCTCATTGCCAGGTGATTGAGTGAGTTAATGACTGCTCCCCCTGACAATGAGGGGTGAACCATGTGTCACACAGTAGGTGTGAGATTGTTTGTGTTGACATGTGTATCAAACTGGTGTGCCTTGCCTTTTGGATCTGGGACCAAGGACAGGACTGGGGGAATCCTCAAACCAGTTGCTCTGGCAGGGACCACAAATGGTTGTGTACATTGATAAATCAAGTACTGTTTGTTGTTGTGGTGGGTGTAATTTCTATCCAAAAATCTCTACTCCTAAATGTTAGAGGCCAAAGGTAAGTATGTTATGGATCACTGTCCTCTGCCGTGTGTCTGGGTATATGTGTATGTAGACATCTGACATCCAGAAGCTACTTATCTTCAGTGTATGATGGATACTGGTGCCTCACTGCAGCCCATGAAGTGTAGGTGTCCATCATACATGCAATATTGCTTACATGCCTAATTGTTTGCAGATGTACCAAACTAATCTCCCCTTGTAAGTGGGGAATGTCCATTGACATTGAAATATTTCCTATGAATTTTGCCAACATTCCTTGTGTCTACATGTCAGCATGTGCCCCTTTCTCTTTATGAAATATTCTTGATCTGCTATTTCATGCATGTTATACCCATGTTGATATGATGATGTCTATTCCCTCACATATATGTGAATGTCAAACTGGTTGTGGAATAGTACAGTTACAATGGGGGAATATTTCATGTTGTGACACAGACAGGAGTGTTTCACCATTGTTTACTGTCTGACAGATACCTTCATGCGTCATAGTATACCATTTGACATGTACAGCTGCAGTAGCAATGAGGGACATGACAGGTAGGCCCAGAGTGTGGAACCACTTTGTGTTTATCTATCCCCACTGATGTGGAATCATGTGGAAAAATGCACTGCACATGTGTAATGGTTAAGGATTGTTCCCTGACTGTTAGCATGCACCATGGAGTGACTTGCGGTAATGTTGATATCACATGTGTTTAGGTACAGGCAGTCATGCACAGGCAGGCACCAGGGTTGGCATGTCCAAGATGTGGATAGTGATGTTGCTTCTCATTGGGCAACAGGTTGAGGGCCTTCTATTAGCGATTGAAAGTTCTGTGTCCCTCCAACAAGCAAAGGACAGATGGCTACTACATAAACACTCAGATCATGTCTAGTACTGGATGTCAGACATTAGTGATGGCTAGCCTGGGGCTTGCTAAATCATTGTTTTGCATATTCTGAAGACGTCTCTCCCTGATATATTGGACATAACATCAACAGTGTTCCTTTCAATGACACATGTGAGGCCTGTCTGAGTAACATTGATACTACCTCCTTGACTCAATTGGGACAAATGTCACCTGGTGAAGTGTACAATTTTGAAATGTTTCCAGTGTGATGGGTATTTCCATGTCACCTACTCCAGGATATTGCACATTTGCAAGCAACATAGCAAGATTTCATGGCATCATTTCTCATTGTCTGTACATTATGTATGAGCCAAATAGATGTGTGCATGACCTTGTATGTGTAATGTGGGAATGGACTTTACAATGGGATACTATTTGTGCCAAAAGTTAACTGAGGAATGCTGCATGTAGCACAGCTTTGAGGATGAAGAGGCCTCCTAGTTGTTGTATGGTTATTGTGGATTCCACGCTTCAACCATGCAATTGTAGTTGTCTGAGAGCTTGATTTTCCTGTGGGCAACTTTTGAAAATCCAGGTGGCCTTAATGTATATGTTGTGGCACATGTATGTGCCACTTAGGTCTAAGTTTTTACTGGAGCCTACTTCACATAATTGTATTGTTTGTCAATCAGAGTTGAGATTCAAGTGTTATCATGTACATGTTATGACCCTATTTCTGTTTGTATTTGCAGCATCAGCATGGACAAGCGAAGGAGACGGGGCCAAGCCAGGTGGGGAAACATCTGGCCACGGGACCTCGGGTCAAGACTCCACCGACACAGTGTCGCGTAGGCTCTCATTATCCTATTGAGGCTACTGAATTCGGGCAGCAGAATCACCAGAATTGTGGGGAACTGAGTCCAATCCCACACCATGTGACAACTGTCCGCTTAACCCGGGTTTTCCAGCTAACTAGCAGCACCTCATCTCTGCCCAACAGCATGGATGATTGTGGCAACCGGGCGCATTACAAGATTGACTCCTCAGGGGGATCGTGGTTGATCAGATCTCATCCTTTTCTCTCAGTTACATTAGTCTCACATATGCAAAGACAAGCAGAGGCAGGGAATGGTTCAATAAGGTTTATTGAATGAACTGCATCTTAGATAAAATGGCATTAATTGTAATAACTAGGATGATAAAACACACTAGAAGCAAAATGGTGACAGGAAGAGAGAAACACAAGAACAGTCCCACTATACTGTCACTATTCGTAATATATGTAGTTCCTACCTAAGCTATGTTAGAGCACAGCATTATAAGCCTTAATCTGCCCTTCAGGTTTACCCCGTAGGAAGACATCAGCCCCCAAACCTGAGCAAGGAAGCCTGTTGTCTAGAAAGACACTATACCGATGTAGGCCAGGGATCTGGTAGTCTAAGCAAGCAGCTGTAGCAAAGGCAATCAGCAATCAGCATGCAGTTGTGGTCATCTGACTGGAATCTCCCTCTAACGTGTATGGGACAAAGAAGTGTTTTTATAATAAAGCAGCTGATGTTCTGAGAAAATGTTCCCACGTAAGGATGTGTATGTTTCTGTGAATGTTGGAGACACAGCGTACCACTTTGCCGGCAACTCTGTCTGCCTGCAGCTTTGAGGAAAGCACAAAGTGAAAAGAATATCTTGCTAGAAACGCAATGCTTTCCCAGGCGAAACAACAACTAAATGAAGAAAATAAAACAGCACCGCAAATGTGGCCCATGCTAGAAAAAAAAAAGCAAAGCTGAATAAAAATGTAACTGGGCTAAATTGGCAAGTCTAGTTGCTAAAATAATGTGTCTAAAACATGGATATAATAGCTATACAACAACAGAGGGACCCAGTGGCCTGGAGGGCGAGGGGAGTGACTTGGTGGAGACTGGGACATTGTCAACTTTATCGGATTCTTACTCAGGTGGCCACTCCCTAGTGGTGGCATACCCATCGGGGCTACCCCTGTTTTATCTTTGTCCACCACCCCCCATTTAATCACCCCCTCCCATGTCCTCCCCACCCAGTTGGCAGTGTCCGCTCATCTAATAGGCATCTCCTTTGCCGCAGGCACCTACCCCAGCCCCTGCTGCCTTCAGTGAGGAGGCTATTGACATTCTGAGGAGTATCTCTGTGGGTCAATCATCCATTGTGAATGCCATCCAGGGATTGGCAAGTCAGCTCCAACAGACTAATGCATTCCTGGAAGGCATTCATGGTGCAATGACTGGCCTATAGATATCTTTTCAGACTCTGGCCTCCTCACTGATGGCAGCCAATTAACCATCAGCTTCTGTACCCCCTCCAACTCCCTCTTCCCAATCAAAATCCCCCCTCAACTTACCTACCCAAGGTACACAGACAGATCCGGAGACATCCATCTCAACATCCAACAGTAGCTCACACAAACACAAGCACTACAAACCACACGGGCACACAAACAAACAACAGCCACCTACAGACACAACAACACTCACTACTTCCCTGGAGACTCAAACCACCCCCAGCATCACAGAACCACATCAAGTATACACACAGACAACACACCAACAGTCACAGACACACCCAGTACACCCATCAAACATGCAGACTCCACCCCAGCAGACCCGGAGACATCCACTACAAGCACCACACCTGCAGACACCACAACTACAGTCACACATACATCCACCACATCCACCATACCTGCAGTCACCACCCCATCAGCCAAATACCCACCCACCACTGCATCCCCAGCACCTCCCATCCCCCAAGACACACAAACGCCCACATTCACCCACTCAACAGACACCCACAGGCATACCTCTCAGAAGCGAGCACTCATGACACATTCACACCTACACATCAGACAACTACTCCCTCAACCTCTGAATCTGGACCCCGTTCTGATGACCAGATAACCGTCTGCATGTGTCCCAAAAATGTTTTGGGTGACCTTAACCTTTGCCCTCCCCTATCACAGACCCAGAAGGACCCCATCCAGCTTTCAGGCCATCCCTTACACCTCCAAGGTCTCCCATGCACCCCCTGCAAGTAGCCATGCTACTCCACCAAAGAAGAAGCCCACCCCTCCCAAGCCAAAAACCAACCCCCCTCCCAAATCTAATCCCCCCACCCCCAGATAATCCCTGCATTGCCTGCCTGCCCACTTGATGCCCCTTCATGTGGAGGTTCCCTGACAGTCAAGTGAGGGCACCATGATGCGCCTGTTCAGAGACATTTGGACTGGCCAATGGCCTTGGACTTTCAACAAACTTGAGTTTAATAAACCCAAACTGTTGGGTTGACAAAGGTCCTGCAATTCGTGTTCTAGCTTATTGTTGTTCCTGAGTAACGTTTGTTGTGTGTCTCCAGTTATGTGTGTTTGAGCCTGCGTGCTGCTCCATGTGCTGTTATTTTCAGTATGTGAGTTTGTGTGCAGTCCTGTTTTCCCCAATGAGAAGTGTATATGTTGTGTGTATAGGTATGTGTGTGTAAATTCAATGGTATGTTCATGGCATTGTGTATTGTTTGTTATGGTAAGTATTTATTTTTGTGTTGTGCAATGTGGGCATGCATGGTGTTAGACTTGTCCCCCTGACATGGCTTATATATTCATATGATGTTTGTCACCTTGAGTTTTGTTTGTTCAGACATGAAGAATGTTAAGTTGTGCTGGCTGTGTTTGTATTTGCCTGTGCATGTGTCCATTTATGTGTGTGTTCCTTGCAGCTAGTTCCTGTAGAGGCATATCCCATGCAGTAGGATTTGAATGTGGTTTGCTGACTCACCCTTCACCATTGTGCAGATGTGCATGGCATTTGTTTTTAGTATTGTTTGTCCCTGAGAACCACATAGGGTCATTTCCTGTGCACATGTTGTTTGGGGGGCCTGTTGAAAGTGATATGTGTCCCAGTGCAGTCTCCTTCATTGGGTGTCCAGATGGCACCATCACAATTGTGTAGGTATAGTTGTCATGTTGTTCTTGGTCTATTTGTATCTCTGTGTATTGTGCATGCCATTGTGCTTCCAATGTGCTCTGTTGTGTGTGTCCATTGCAGGGTTGTTTAATGGTGATGTTTGTGATCCATGCCCCAGTGATACATATATGTGTTATATGTAAGGGCAGTCCATTGTCAGTGGTGAATGTGAGTGTGTGAGCTGTATTTGTATATGTGTTGTAGGTGTGTTGTTGTTGATGTATGACAATGTGTGTTCATGTGTAGTGTTGCAGTTCAGTGTGAGAGTCCTGGCCAAAGTGTACATGTTGATATATGTTTGTGCGTGTGTGTTGTTTGAGAGGTGTGCCTACTGTCCATGGCGTGTCCCCCTATGATGTGTAAGCTGGTGCTACAATCTGTTTTTAAGGTTAATGATAGGTGGGTGGGTGTACTTATGGTTGCTAGTGTCCACAGCGGCATTGATTTTGTTGTCTATCGATGATCAGTAGAAGCGGCATGACATTTGTGAATAGCTCCATGTTGGCACTGGACCTGTAAGTTTGCCTGTAGGTGAGTGTCTCCATTTACACTGTCAATTTCCGCAAGATTGTACATGGTGGTTGGACCGCCACTGTGACATTGGCGGTGTGCAACCTTTTAATTTAATGAGTCTAGCAGAAACACAAGCTCAGCTTGTATGTGCCTCTTTGTGACCATGGTGGTCTGTGCTGCCTGGCGGTGCTGGCAGACCTCTGGCAGTCTTCTGTTAGTATGGCTGACAAACTCGTAGTATGGCAGACCGCCGCCACCACCATGACTGTCCACAGACCACCAAACATGTTATCAGGTCCTTAGTTTCTATAGAAAAAGTGTTTTTTGTTTTGCTAATAACTTTGGCACCGTTTGATGAATCTTCACAAAAATGTCCTAAAAAATACGACACTAAATTAAGCATCTGTCTGGAAAGTTTTGGGATGCTCTGTGAAGCGAGGGCTAAGAAAAAGACGGGTCCCAAAACACTTTTTCCCCATGCATTTTTTCATAGGGATTTTGAACAGGAATAGCGTCCGAACCGCTGGACGGAATTACACCAAATTTGGCAGAAAGGTAGCTCTTGGTTCAGAAAGCAACTTTCTTGTTATTTGGTGTAAATCTGTTCAGTAGTTTTTGAGAAATTGAAGAAAAAACAAATATTTATTTGCAGAGAAGTGAAGGCTCAGCGAACCCTCCCATCTCATGCTGAGAGCTGATTGGCAGCCACCACTTCAAAGAGGAAGTGGTGGCAGCCATTTTGGGACTCAGCTTCAGCCAGGTTCCAAAAAAGAGATTAAAAAAAGAGGAGGGGCCAGGTAGGGACACCCTGGCCCCTTAGCTCTGGCTTATGCCCCCCCAAGCAAACTATATATTAATAATCAACGGATCACTTATCTGGTGAGAAAAGAATCGACACATGGCCTCCCTTGTGAGTAGGGAATTGACGCATCACTTGCTTTTCTAATGCGCCCCTGTGGCTTTATTTTTGATGCATATCAGTTACTATGTGCTAAAACAATGCATCCAATGATTCTTATGGATTAAGACTCTTTTTACTTTGAAAGTTGTTATCTTTACTTGTGTATATTGGACTTTTATTTTGGTTGTTTGTTTTAGATAAATATTGGTTATTCTTCTAAACTGGTGTGGAGTCCTTTTGTGGTGTTTTCACTGTGTTTCTGTGTGTGTTTGTACAAATACTTTACACATTGCCTCTGAGATAAGCCTGACTACTTGTGCCATGCTTCCAAGGGAGGAAGCAGGGTTTATCTAAGCTGTGTATCTCCCTTACCCTGACTAGAGTGAGGGTCCCTACTTGGACAGGGTGTAAACTGACTGCCAACTAGAGACAGTGGCCCTCATTACAACATTGGCGGTAAAAAACGCTTACCGCCATGCAGAAGATCGCCAACACACCGCCGCGGCCGTGGAATTCCGCCACAGCTATTATGACCCACAGCACGGAATCTGCCACAATTCAGACACCCACACAAGTCCGCCACGCCAAAGGTCAGTGATAAACTGGAGAAAACAAAACCTCCACCGTCACGCCAACAGAAATACTCCCACACTATCTCAACACACGAATCCACGCAGCGGTCTTTTAACCGCGGTATTCCATTGGCAGTACACACCGCCGCGCTCAAAATACACACACATCTCCAAAACACCACCACATTGGACAATTCGAAACACACACACCTGATACACATACACACACCACACCCACACAACCAACACAATATAAAACACACACCCACATCACCCACAAACCCCTACGACCAAAATCCCGAATGAAGGCCAGAGAGAGACACCACAAACAACTACCAAGCATCCACAGGCACACAATACCATCACCCACAGAACTTCCACGCACCTCACACAACACACCACTAAATAGCAACCCACTTATCACTACACACACCACCCCACACATCACCCACACCACCCCATGGCACGGCAAAGACACCCCAGGTTCTCTGAGGAGAAGCTCAGGGTCATGGTGGAGGAAATCGTCCAGGTAGAGCCACAGCTATTCGGATCACAGGTGCAGCACACCTCCATAGCTAGGAAGATGGAGCTATGGCGAAGAATAGTGGACAGGGTCAACGTAGTGGGACAGCACCCAAGAAATAGGGATGACATCAGGAAGAGGTGGAATGACCTACGGGGAAGGTGCGTTCTGTGGTCTCAAGAAACCACCTTGCGGTTCAGCGGACTGGCGGCTGACTCTACCTCCTCCCCCACAACTAACAACATGGGAGGAGCAGGTCTTGGCGATTCTGCATCCTGAGGGCCTCGCTGGAGTAGATGGAGGAATGGACTCTGGTAAGTCAAATCTTAACTATTACATTCCCCACCCTACCTGCATGCCATCATATACCCCCACCCTCACCCCCATCACTCCTACTCCTCACAAATGTCCCAATATCACAAACCACCCATCCCAACACAAATCCCTGCATGCAACAACAATGCATGGACACTCATCACCAAAGCATGCCCACTGCACATACCCATACACCCCCCTATACCATCATCACACAAGGCCCTACACAGGAATGCAAGCACTGGGGTGCACGGACACCCACCTATTGCACACCATGGCACACACAGATGTAATAAACATCCTTTTATACCCCTGCAGGACCCCTACCCAACGTCACTGGACAGGAGGGTCCACACATGTCAACACCACCAACAGAAGAGGCCTACAGTGATGCAGCAGCTCTGTCCAACTGGATCTTGATGACCAGCCCGGCCCATCGGGGACCTCTGGACAGTAGGTTCCCCTCACACTGTCACAGGCCACTACAGAGCTTCCCCCCTCTGGAAACACCAGCCCAGCAACCACCCAGCGGGCCCATACCTCTGTCCCCAGGACACGTCAATCAGCAGTGTGTCCACCACTACAGTAACCCAGGCTAACCCACCACCCCAACAACAACAGGGACCTGGGGGCAGTGGTAGTGGGCACACGGTCCAGGGGACGGAGGCCCAGGAACACAGGGGAACTGGGAGGGCTGCTGTGCGACTGAGGGAGGACAGGCCAAGGGAACCCACTCTCCACAAGGCCCTCTCCTCCATCATGGGAGCCTACCACCACTCCCAGGAGACGATGGCAACGGTATTGGCCAAGTTTCAGGAGAAACGGTCCAGGGGACGGAGGCCCAGGAACACAGGGGAACTGGGAGGGCTGCTGTGCGACTGAGGGAGGACAGGCCAAGGGAACCCACTCTCCACAAGGCCCTCTCCTCCATCATGGGAGCCTACCACCACTCCCAGGAGACGATGGCAACGGTATTGGCCAAGTTTCAGGAGACCCAGCGCCTGCAGGAGGAACAGTATTTGGGCTTCAGGGAGGAACTCAGAGCCATCAATTCCACCCTGGGCACCATTGTAGGGGTGCTGAAGGAAGTACTCAACACCAGGAGGAACACTGTGGCACAACAAGGGGCCCCTGCCACTAGCATGGACGATGAACTGCCCACCACCTCTGCCGGCGCTAGTGGACAGGAGGCACCGCCACAGGACCACCACACCAGCACCCCACCCCCTGCAGAGGAAGAACCACCCCACAAACAGTCCCTGAGATCCAGGACAAAGACAGAGAACAATGTCAAGACCCCCGCCAAGAAATTAGACCACCCTGAATGTCATCCTTCTGTCCCACTTTGTCACCCTGTCCATACTTAAACTGCCCTAGCTCCACTTCCTTTGCCCATTTGGGCAATGCACCTGTGAGACTAATAGAGTGTACTCTGCGATGGACATTCCTCCACCATCACCCCTCACCATTTTACAACCCCCTCCAATATTGAGCACTTAAATAAACACCCTTGAAGCACAAAACAATCTGGAGTCAGTCTGTGGTTTCCGAATAGTGTATTAGCAAATACAGTGGCAAAATGCTCTTTCAATAGTAATGTCAACATACCTATGTCACACAGCTCTAGTCCATGAGGAAACAAAGCAGATGTCACACTGTGGGACACACATCTGTGAAATCGTAAGGGAAAGTGACAACTCAGTGACCATACACTGGGTGAAAACGACAGACAGTAGAGCGGTAGTAGTGTTAAAGTACATGTAGTAGGCAGGTTTGTATTCTTACCTGTGTTTCACTGGAAATATTGCATGATCACGGAGTTCCTGTTGCCCATGTCCTCTTCTTCTGCTTCCTCGTCTTCACTGTCCACAGGCTCCACAGATGCAACAACACTGCCATCTGGACCGTCCTCCTGCAGAAACGGCACCTGTTGTCGCAAAGCTAAGTTGTGAAGCATACAGGCAGGCTACGATGATCTGGCACACCTTCTTTGGTGAGTAGAATAGGGATCCACCTGTCATATGGAGGCACCTGAACCAGGCAAATCCTCCACCTGAGGGAAAACAATGTAGCTCTGCATGTGTTTCAGCAGGGGAGACAACGCTCTGAACAACACATTGGAAAACATAGGCTGGGACATCCCTGATGCTATGGCCACTGTTGTTTGAAATGACCCACTTGCAAGGAAATAGAGTACTGACAGCACCTGCACTTGAGGGGGGATTCCTGTGGGATGGCGGATAGCTGACATCAGGTCTGGCTCCAGCTGGGCACACAGTTCCTGGATTGCGGCACGGTCAAGCCTGTAGGTGATGATCACATGTCTTTCCTCCATTGCCGACAGGTCCACCAGCGGTCTGTACATCGGAGGATGCCGCTATCTCCTTACATGTCCCAGCGGACGGTGCCTATGAAGGACAACAGTGAGCACAGAGTCAAACAACTCAGAGGTACGTACCCACAGCTTACACAGAACAAGAATCAAAATCCTAAAATTCGCCAGTATGTGTGTTGAGGCTAGGCCTAGGTATGTGTGACGCAGATAAAAATTAAGCCATGTGGGCCCCTGAAATGGCGGCTGCCTGACCTGTAAAGTGGGACAATGGGATGTGAGGTAACAGCGCTGGCGTTGTACACCGCTGCGGTAGGCGGTCGAAGAACGCAGGGCAATGCTGCATTGGTTAACATTGGACCCTATGGGTCCCAGGAGCCAATGACGATGTACGCCGGCGGTGATGGTACGCACCGCTGCGGACGTGACCGCCATTTTCTATCTGTTCAATCGCTTGTGCGACTGGTGAAAGGGCCCCTGCCTTCACATCGGAGGAGATGGAGAAATTCATGGATTGGGTCCTCCCCCAGTACACGCTACTCTACAGTCCTCCAGACAAACAGGTAAATACATTGGGAGCATGCTGTGTAGGCTATGCCTGTGTGGAGTGGGGTGGATGAAAGATGGGGGGGTAGATTGAGGCGTGCATGAAACGACAGTGAGTGCATGTGCATCATGGCAAGAGTAGGGATGGGGGCCAATGACTGAGACGGTGCATTTGGTAATAACTTTTCTTTTGTCCCAGTACAATTCATGTAGGTCAGCGCCCACCAGAAAAAAGATATTTGGCGTGCCATCGCCAAGGACGTCCGAACCCTGGGGGTCTACCACAGACAGAGCACCCACTGCCGGAAAAGATGGGAGGACATTCGCCGCTGGAGCAAGAAGACGGCGGAGGCCCTGCTGGGGATGGCCTCCCAACGTGGGAGGGTTGCCCGTCGCACCATGACACCCCTGATGTTCAGGATCCTGGCATGGCGTACCCGGAGTTGGATGGGCGCTTGGGGGCATCACAGCAGCCACAAGGGGGTGAGTTCACTCTCATTCTGCAGATTTTGGGTGCAGTGGAGGTGTCTGGGTGGGGGGGTGGGCTGGGTTTCCCTAGGCCAGGGCGAGTTTAGGAGGCAAGGTCCCCTTGTTCTGGCAGAGCCTGTGGCACCCCACCCCACCCCACCTGTGTACAGTGCCAAGTACACCTAGTCAGGCTCCTGTGTCATCTATGTGCGCAGATGTCGTCCATAGCCTTGTAGGCCATGTTCCAGGTATTGAACTGTGGAGGCCAAGTGCGCGGCGTAGTGCAGGGGGCTTCTGTGTCTGTCGTGTCCGCCAACGGTAGCGGTAATGCCTGCACTCAAAATGTCTTTCTTCTGTGGTCCCCCCCTTTTTGTGGTCTCCCTGTTCTTGTGTGCATTAGCATCATCAGACGGAGGAGCAGTGGCACCAGAGCAGGAGGGAGCTGCATCCCACATGGCCCTGGAGAGCGAGACAACGGACTCGGAGTACACCAGTGGGACGGAGGGTGAGGGGAGCTCCACGGCGGGTGCAGGAGCTGTCACCAGTGACACGGACTCGTCCTCTGATGGGAGCTCCCTTGTGGTGGCGGCAACATCTGTGCCCCCCCGCATCTACAGGTACAGCCGCCAACCCCCTACCAGCACCGCCCTCCCATCAGCCCCTCAGCCTTTGCCCCGTGCCCACTCACCCATGAGGGTGGGCATCACCTCTGCCCCCGGCACCTCAGCCCCTGCCCCAGTCACCCCTGCTGCCCTCAGTGAGGAGGCCATTGACCTCCTCAGGTCCCTCACTGTTGGGCAGTCTACCATTTTGAATGCCATCCAGGGTGTAGAAAGGCAGTTGCAACAAACAAATGCATTCCTGGAGGGCATTCATTCTGGTCAGGTGGCCCTTCAGCGAGCTTTTCAGACTCTGGCCTCAGCACTGATGGCAGCCATTGTCCCTGTGTCTAGCCTCCCCCCTCCAACTTCCTCCACCCCGACCCAATCCCGTCTACCTCAGCCTATCCCAAGCACACCTACAGACCAGCATGCACACACGTCAACACACAAGGGAAGCTCAGGCAAACATAAGCACCACACATCCCACAGGCACTCACGCAAGTATCAGACACATGCAGACACACCAACATCCACTGCCTCCACTGTGTCCCCCTCCTCCTCGTCTCCCTCCTCCCTCCCAGTCTCGTCTACACTCACACCTGCATGCACTACATCTACAGCCACTACTGTCATCACCTACACACACACCACCACACCCCGCTCACGTGCAGTCACCACCCCCACTGCCATTCACATGTCCCTTGTGTCCTCTCCCAGTGTGTCTGTGACGCCACCTCCCAAGATACACAAACGCAGTCACACACCCACCCAACAGCCATCCACCTCAAGACAGCCTCCAGCGCATGCACCTTCACCCAAAGTCACCAAACGAACACCTCCTACAACCACAACCTCTTCCTCCACTCCCAAACCCCCTCCAGCTACCCGTCCCAGTGTTTCCAAAAATCGTTTCCTGTCCAACCTTGACCTCTTTCCCACACCTCCCCCACCCCGTCCGTCTCCTAGGGCCCGACTATCCAGGTCCCAACCTAGCACCTCAGCCACAACATCTCCGGGACCAGTTGTGCCTGTAGTCACCGGAATCTGGAGTGCACCAGCCACCAGGGCAGCCAGTGTGGCACAGAGCCACAGCACGGACAGTCCCCCACCTGTGAAGCATCAAAAGTTGTCCAGTGCCCGGCGGGAGAGGGGGAAGACTCCAGCCACCAATGCCGCTCCCAGGGTTACAGGTGGGAGTGTGGAGTCAGCTGCAACACCTTCCAAGATGGGGAAGGGCCACAAGAAAGTCAGCAGGTCTGGGAAGAGCAGCACGGCGGAGAAGACCGCCATCATCCCCACTGCCCAGGAGCCCACAGCCATCATCCCCGCTGCCCAAGAGGCCACCGGCAGCACCTGCCCTGCTGCCCAAGAGGCCACGCCAGCACCTGCCCTGCTGCCCAAGAGGCCACCGCCAGCACCTGCCCTGCTGCCCAAGAAGCCACCGCCAGCATCAGCTCTGCTGCCCAAGAGGCCACGGCCAGCACCTGCCCTGCTGCCCAAGAGGCCACCGTCAGCACCAGCCCCGCTGGGTCAGACAGGACCACCAGCACCAGCCCTGCTGGGCCAGAGAGGACTGCCAGCACCAGCCCCGCTGGGCCAGAGAGGACTGCCGGCACCAGCCCCGCTGAGCCAGACAGGACCACCAGCCTGCTGGGCCAGGAGGACCGCCAGCACCAGCCCCGCTGGGCCAGAGAGGACCGCCAGCACCAGCCCAGCTGGGCCAGACAGGACTGCCAGCACCAGCCCCGCTGGGCCAGAGAGGACCCCCAGCACCAGCCCCGCTGGGCCATGAAGGACCGCCAGCAACTGAGTCACTGCAAAGGACACCGCCGCCACAAGCACAGCTGGACAGGGCACCGCCGCCACAAGCACCGCTAAACAGGGCACCGCCGCCACATGCACCGCTGGCCAATGAGCGCCAAGGGCACTGACGCTACTGAGTCGGTCACAAGCAGGATGAGGCACTCTGGGCACCAAGCCCCCTCCAGAATCAGTGGAAAGATCCATCCACTACCTCAGTCCTTGACAGGATGAAGCACTCTGGGCACCAATCCCCCTCCAGAACCAGTGGGGAGATCCATCCACTACCTCAGTCCTTGGCAGGATGAAGCACTCTGGGCACCATGCCCCATCCAGAACCAGTGGAGAGATCCATCCACTACCTCAGTCCTTGGCAGGATGAAGCACTCTGGGCACCAAGCCCCCTCCAGAACCAGTGGAGAGATCCATCCACTACCTCAGTCCTTGGCAGGATGAATCACTCTGGGCACCATGCCCCCTCCAGAATCAGTGGAGAGATCCATCCACTACCTCAGTCCTTGGCAGGATGAAGCATTCTGAGCACCATGCCCCCTCCAGAACCAGTGGAGACTGTCATCCACTTGAGAGACTGTGGCTTCGCACTCCCCAGGATGCAGCAGTGGGCAACCCACCCACTGGAGAGACTTGTGAGACTTTGGCTTTGCACTCCCCAGGATTGAACAGTGGGCAAACCACCCACTGTAGAGACTTGAGAGACTGTGGCTTTGCACTCCCCAGGATTGAACAGTGGGCAAACCACTTACTGTAGAGACTTGTGAGACTGTGGCTTTGCACTCCCCAGGATTGAACAGTGGGCAAACCACCCACTGTAGAGACTTGTGAGACTGTGGCTTTGCACTCCTCAGGATTGAACAGTGGGCAACCCACCCACTGTAGAGACTTGTGAGACTGTGGCTTTGCACTCCCCAGGATTGAACAGTGGGCAAACCACCCACTGTAGAGACCTGTGAGACTGTGGCTTTGCACTCCCAGTGGGCATGTGGCCCCCTTGTGGATTTTGCGTCGTGCACTCAACCGGCTGAGGTGCCCTCCCTTTCCCTCCCCCTGAGGTGCCTGTTTTATTGCTATCTGATGCCCCTGCAGTGTTCTCTCCGTCATGGTCGGGGATCTTGTGTGGGCCTCGCTCATACCGTGTGGGCCCAGTGTTCCACGGACTTCAATGGAGCACAACCTGGAATACTAAGCTTGGTGTATATTTTGTTTATAGTGTATATATATATTTTTGCGTACTTGATTTTAATATAATACAATGGTTACACTCATTTTCTTTGGTCTTTGCATTCTTCCGGGGAGGGGGTTGGGGGTGTAACTATAATGTATCATGATGTATTAGTGTGTGTGTTATTGTGGGTGAGGGTGGGGGTGTTGCTTGTTGCGTGTGTGTGTCCCTTTTTTTTCCCCTCCCCTGTGTCGTGGGTGCAGTACTCACCGTAGTCTTCGCCGCCGGCATTCATGCTCCTGGTAGAGGAGCAAGAAGATAAGGGCTGGCAGGATCTGCAGCTCTGGTTCCATGGCGTCCAGATTCCTCGTGGGGTGTGTAGAGGTGAGCGTTTTCCCTTCGAGGTCCTGTTTCCGCTGTGTTTTTGTCCGCGGTGAATCTGCACCGGAAAAGGTGGCAGATTGGTAGGTTGTGATACTGTGGGCGGTACTTTGTCCTCCGCCTGTCTGTTGGCGGTGACCGCCAAGCTGTTTGTTTGTACCACCGTGGCGGTCGGAGTGTTAAAGTGGCTGTCTTTGTTGGCGGTTTCTGCCACGGTCGTATTTCAATTTTTTTTTTCGCCGGCCTGTTGGCGGTCTTACCCCCTCTTTAACACCATCCGCCAGGGTTGTATTGACCACCAGCGTCTCTAACATTGCTGATCAGCGGTGAGGATAGAACTTGTATTCGTTCTTGACATACATTGATTGGTGTACACTATTGTTTCAGTGCAGAACATTACATAACCACATACTGTTTTTTTCTTTTGGAATTTTGCTTTTCTTTTTTTCTTTTTTGGATTTCCCTTACTTTCTGAAACTTTGCACTTTTGTTAAGTCTCATCCACAAGCATGTCCCGGTCTGAGGAGCCAATATTAGTTGCTACAAATGTGGTGTTTGAGATGGAGAAGTTGGAGGATTACACAGTAGCCCTGCTCAAGCAGTTTTAGAAAAAGTTCAAGTGTCTAGTCAAAAGCTCCGCCAAGAAGGGAGAGCTGCAAAAGGCACTGAGAGCCTGGCTGGCACCAACAGAGTCTGAGGAGCACACAGCAGAGGAGAATATTGCTGTGGATGAGGAGGTGCAGAGCATACATGATGTTTTGGTGGATAACCAGGACATGCCTGGAGGTAGGGCCTCCTGGGCAGGCGGCAGTGCTTCTTCCAAAGGCCTGACCCAGGAAGAACTGGAGGAAGGGCGGAAAAACCAGAGGCATCAACTAGAAATGGAGAAGCTCAGACTCCAGCATGAGAGGGAGCTACAGCTGGATAGAATGAGAAGAGAGGAAGAAAAAGATAAACTTGCCATGGAGGAGAAGAAACTATTCTTTGCTCAAGAGTTGAGTTTGATGAAGCTGGATCTGAAGGGCAGGTCCAGCACAGATGATGGCAGCAGTACCACAGTGCAATCTGAAGGGAGGGTGCACATTCCCAAAGATCTAGTGAAGGAGTATAAGAGGGAGGATGACAAATACTTGTGGTTCAGGAGGTATGAGTCGGCTCTCCACATGAACATGTTCCTGAGGTGCACTGGGGGCACTTTGAGGCAGAGGGTAGGATACCTTGACAGCCCTTAGGGGATCCCCAGGGGCTCACCTACTCTACCAATCAGGATACCCTACCCACTAGGCATGGTCTGACTCCAGAACAGTACAAGGAAAAGTTAATGTCCTACTAGAAGAGGGATTCTCAAACTTAATTGGAATGTGTTGATTCTGTTTGTAGAGCACTGGATGGGTGGGTGAAGGGCAGCAAGGTAGCAACTTATGAGGGGCTGTACAATTTGATTACGTGGGAGCACTTGTATAGTTTCTGTCTTCCAGAGATGTGCTAGCACTTGATTGACTGTAAGCTGACTGACCCCAGGAAGCTTGCCCAGGAGGCTGACCGTTGGGAGAGTACCAGGTTCCAAAGGAGGTATGGGGGAGACTCTGCCAAGAGTGGGCATGGTCCCCATCAGAAGACGTGGGAGGGTAAACAGGGGGAGTTGACTAAAGGGCCCCAACTTAGTTCCCAGGGTAAGAATTCCCATCTCCCAGGTGAGAAGAAGCCTTGGATCTCTACAGGGAAACCTGCAGAGAAGGGTTCCTGCAGGTGATATGCATGTGATCAGGAGGGTCACATGAGGGGGGATCCCAGGTGTCCCAAGCGGATACCGGCACCCACTGGTGCACAGTCACAGGGTTTGGCCAGTGTAGCGCTTGGGGAGGAGTTGGTTCCAGGAGAATTGTGGGAGCCAGCTGAGATGATCCTTGTCTTAGTAGGTGATAGTGAGATGGTTCCAAGGACCCACATGCCTGAGAACACTAACAAGTACAGGCAGTAGGTGACCATCTTTGGACAGAGGGTGGAGGCTCTGAGAGACACTGGAGCAAGTGTGACTACTGTCAGGTGTCACCTGATATCTAAAGAGCAGGTGGTCCCTAATGTGCTTCACCAAGTAGCTGCTGATGACAACTCTGAGCACTTGTGCAAGGTGGCACAGGTTCCCTTTGAATGGGGGGTCTCAGGTTCCTTGAGAGTAGCTGTGAGTCCAACCATGCCAGTTGACTGTCTGCTAGGTAACGACCTGGAGGATTGAGGAGGTGTGAGGAGGAATGCCGGGTGCCCTTGGAAATGTTGGGTCTGCCTGGTTGGGCATGCATGACCACCAGATCTATGGCACCCAGTCAGGGTGATCAGGAGGACCTGGAGCCTGAAAGAGTGGCCCAGGTGCCTGCCAGGAAGAAGAAGGGCAGATGGTATGGACAATCCACCCCAAAAGTTCCCATGGTCCAGGAGGAGGCGGAATCTGAAGTTGACACCCCGGAGCCTACAGGGGAACAAGTGACTGGCCTGGGGATCGGCCTGAGCTGACCCATTGGCAGCAGAAAGTGGATCCCACCAGGGAGGAATTATGCAAGGAGCAAAAGACATGCCCTTATCTTGAGAGTCTGAGGCAGCAGGCTGCAGACCAGGTGGCTGGCAAGGAGTCTGGATCATCTTGGATTCACTGGGAGGATGGCCTCCTGTATGGGAAGCCTAAGGTTGCTGAGTGCTGGTGGTACCTGAGAACTTCAGAGCCTTCCTACTGGGTCAGGCTCATGATGTGCCTTTGGCAGGACATTTGTGGCAGGACAAAACATTTGAGAAAATTGTCACCCACTTTTAATGGCTCCAAATGGGCAGGCACTCTGATGCATACTGTAGGTCTTGCCAGACTTTCCAGGCAAGTGGAAAGTGCGGGAAGAGATGCAAGGCTCCCATCCAACCATTCCCTGTTGTGAAAACCCCTTTTGAGCGAGTGGGAATCGACATTGTGGGGCCTCTGGACCCCAAGACAGCCATAGGCAACAGGTTTATGCTGGTCTTGGTTGACCATGCCAGCCGGTACCAGGAGGCCATCCCTCTGAGGTCAGTGATAGCCCCTATGGTGGATCAGGCATTGATTGGAATATTTACCCACATGTGGTTCCCCAAGCAGGTGGAATCTGACTGGGTACCAACTTTGTATCTATATATATCAAGTCTCTGTGGAGGGAGTGTGGAGTAACCTACAAGTTCACCACTCCATACCACCCACAAGGAAATGGGTTGGTTGAAAGGTTCAGCCAGACCCCAAAAGGCATGATTAGGAGTCTGTCAGAACCCATGAGGCATAAGTGTACACCCTCTTGCCATGCCTTCTATTTTCAAACAGGGAGGTACCGCAGAAGGGAATTAGTTTTAGCACCTTTGAGCTGCTGTATGGGCACCCTGTGAGGGGACCTCTGAGTCTGGTGAATGAAAGCTGTGAGAAAGCTCCCAGTAGGCCCCCCACAATGTATTTAGCTATGTGCTGGCCTTCAGAAACCAGACTGCATGCTTCAGTAAACTCACTCAGGCAAACTTAGAAGCAAGCCAGGAGGACATGAAACAATGAAATAACCATAATACCACTCTGCTTGAGTTTCATCCTGGCCATAAAGTGTGGGTCACGGCCCCAGTGGAGCCTTGTGCTCTCCAGGGCTAGTGGACTGAGCCTTTTGAGGTGGTGGAACACAAGAGTAATGTCACCTATCCGTTGAACTTGCAGACTCCCAGGAACCCTTTGAGGGTCCTACATGTGAACCGCCTCAAACCACATTTTGAGAGCTCTGAACTGCTTATGCTCTTAGCAACAGATGATGGGATGCAGGTAGAAAGTGAACCTCTTCTTGACCTCCTGTCTGCCCAAGAAAAAGATGGGTCTGTGGAGGGTGTGAACCTTTCTTTAGCGCTGACAGTGGAACAGCAGAAGGACTGTCACCAGTTGCTATGACAGTTTGCCTCTCTGTTTTCCTTGACCCCAGGAGTCACACATTTGTTCACCCATGGTGTAGACATTGGGGACAGTCCACCCGTGAAACATAAAATATGCAGGGTGACTGACAAGGTTAGAGCCAGCATCAAAGATGAGGTTTTCAAGGCGCTAGCCTTAGGAGTGACAGAGTTCTCCAGCAGTCCTTGGGCCAGCCCAGCGGTCTAGGTCCCAAAGGCTGCTGCCCCAGGTGCCACTCTCGAACTTAGGTTCTGCGTGGACTACTATGGACTCAACGCTGTCACTGAGACTGATGCAGACCCCATCCCCAGAGCTGATGAGCTCATAGATCAGCTAGGAGCTGCCAAGTTCCTCAGTACGTTTGACTTAACATCTGGGTACTGAGAGATTGCCTTGACCAATGACGCCAAAGAGAGGTCAGCAATTTCAACACCAGAGGGACACTACCAGTTCCAGGTTGTGCTCTTTGGGTTGAAGAATGCCCCTGCCACGTTTTAGGTGTTGGTAAACCAGGTTTTGGCTGGGCTGGAGGATTTCAGTGTCGTCTAAGTAGATGACATTGCAGTGTTCAGCTCCAGCTGGGAGGATTGCCTGCATCACCTCTGTGAAGTGTTGAAGGCCCTGCAGAAGCCAGGCCTCACTATTAAGGCCAGTAAGTGCCAAATAGGGCAGGGATCTGTGGTTTACCTGGGACACCAGTTGGGCAGTAGCCAGGAGGCCCCCCTACACTCCAAAATGTATGCCATTCTGTCTTTGAAACCTCACCCAATACCCAAACCGAGCTGAGAGCCTTCTTAGGTTAGTATAGGAGATTTGTCATGGGTTATGGCACCATTGTTGCTCCCTTGACAGAGCTGACTTCCAGGAAGTATCCGAAGAAAGCAATCTGGACTGAGGCTTGTCAGACTGCTTTGGATGCCCCGAATGTAGCCATGTGCACAGCACCCATGCTGAAAGCACCCGACTTTTCCAAGGAATTTGTTGTGCAGATTGATGCTTTGGAACATGGTGTGGGGGCAGCTGTAGCACAGCTAAATGAAGAGGGCCTAGACCAGCCCGTAGCCTTCATGAGCAGGAGGTTACTGCCCAGGGAACAGAAGTCGAGTGCAATTGAGAGAGAATATTTTGCTGTGGTCTGCGCATTAAAGAAGCTAAATCCCTACTTGCTTGGGACTCACTTCTGGGTTCAGATAGACCACAGGCCCCTCAGATGGTTAATTCAGATGAGGGGTGAGAACCCAAAATTGTTGAGGTGGTACATCTCCCTGCAGGGAATGGACTTTAAGGTGGAACACCACCCTGGTACAGAACACACCAATGTTGATGGTCTGTCCAGATTCTTCCACTTAGTGAGGAGAACTCCCATGAGGTTGGGTAGTTCTCCCCACATTCAGCTGGGGGGCACGTGTTAGACCTGGCATCATTGGCATGGTTTCCCCTGTCTTTATTACCTCTGCTTCCTGCATTTTTGACTGCTGGATTTGGTTTCAGCTGGTTTTGGTATTCTGGGCACTTTACCACTGCTGACCAGTGGTAACGTGCAAGTGCTCCCTGTGTAAATTGTGATTATGATTTGTTATCTCTGATTAGCATATTTGATTTACTAGTAAGTCCCTAGTAAGGTGCACTAGAAGCGCCCAGGGCCTGTAACTTAAATGCTAATTTTGGGCCTACAGCACTGATGGTGCCACCCACATGAGTAGCCCTATAAACCTGTCTCAGACCTGCCATTGCACTATCTGTGTGTGCGGTCTTGCATTACCAAATTGACCTGGCAAGTGTACTCACTAGCCAGGCCCAAACCTTCCCTTTTAATACATGTAAGCCACCCCTAATGTAGGCCCAAGGCAGCCCCATGGGCAGGGTGCAGCGTACTTAGAAGGTAGGGCATGTACTGATGTATTTTACATGTCCTGATAGTAAAATACTGCCAAATTCCGTTTCACTTTCGCAAGGCCTATCTCTCCCGTAGGATAACATATGGATTGCCTTTAAATACCTTTTAAGCGTAATTTCCCAGGGGGAGCGGATAGAGATATGGAGTTTGGGGTCTCTGAACTCACAATTTAAAAATACATCTTTTGGTAAAGTTGTTTTTTAGATTGTCTGTTTGAAAATGCCACTTTTAGAAAGTGGTAATTTTCTTGCTTAGCCATTCTGTGCCTCTGCTTGGCTGCTGAATCCACGTCAGGGTCAGACTGACAGCTGGACTGCTTGTGAATTCCCTCTAGACAGTGACACCAAGGGAGCTGAGGTGTTTCCTACATCTCCTGATGAGTCTTCCTGGGCTAGAGTGGAAGGGAGGAGTTGACACCTGCACTTGAAAGGGCTGTGCCTATCCTCAGACAATACAGTCTCCAACCCCCTAGTGTGTGGCTGGGGCATGGCAAGGAATAGGCAGGGTTTTATGTATTACAAAGACTTTCCTTTGAAGTATTGGACTGCTGACCCCACAACTTTAGAATACTTCTGGATCAAGAGGAACCTCTGCCAAGGAGAAGAGCTGAAGAGATGTGAGGAGGAGTACTGTCCCTTTGCTGTATGTGCTTTACTGAGTTGGCCATCAGATGTTGCTTCTGCCTTTGAGAGTACAAAGACTGGACTTTGCTGTTTATCCTGCTTGTGAAGTTTCGCCAAGGGCTCGGACTGAGCTTGCCTCCTGTTAAGAAGTCTCAGGGACATCAAAGACTTCATCTGCCAGCACTTGGGCTCTCTGGCTGAGCCCCCCTGACTTCCCAAGTGGTGCTACATCCAGCCCCTGGGAGGAAAAGCTGGCAGAATCCAAATGAAAATCCACACACCGGAGCCAAGCAGCAGAAAAATCCACATAGCACCCACCTCGCAGCTGTAATATCGATGTAGCGCCTGCCTAGCAGCTGCAGAAATCAACTAATCGCCAGCTCAGTGCGACTTCATCATTGCCATGCATCCGGATTTTCCACACATCATCCCTGGGTGTGAAATCTTCAAAATCACTGCACTGACCCAAAGCTGCCTTTGTGGTAATCAACGCACCCCTTCCCTGTGAGGAGAGAATCGACGCATCACTTACCCTGTGAGGAAAGAATCAACACATGGCCACCCTTGTGAGTAAGGAATCGACGCATCGCTTGCTTTTCTGATGCACTCTCACCCATGCAGTTTTATTTTTGATGCATAACCAGGTACTTTGTGCTAAGACAATGCATCCGTTGATTCTTATAGCTTAAGACTCTTTTTACTTTGAAATTTGATACCTTTACTTGTGTATGTTGAATTTTTGTTGTTTTGGTCTTGTTTGATTTAGATAAATATTGGCTATTTTTCTAAACTGGTGTGGAGCCCTTTTGTGGTGTTTTCACTGTGTCACTGTGTGTGTTTGCGCAAATACTTTACACATTCCCTCTGAAATAAGCCTGACTGCTTGTGCCAATCTGCAAAGGGGGTGAACAGAGGTTATCTGAGCTGTGTATCTCCTTTACCCTGACTAGAGTGAGGGTCCCTATTTTGACACAGTGCAAACTGACTTCCAACTAGCGACCCTGTTTCTCACAATCATTAATGAAATCAATGTAATATTTGCAGTAACATTTTTGACAAAAAAACTTTGTATGGCTGGGGCGCAAGTTATAGATACCTTAGGGCAAGAGTTATGGGGCCAGATGTATCAAACGATTTTGCAGTCGCAAACGGTGCAAATCGCAAAATTTGGTCATTTGCGAATGCAAAAACGTTGTCTGCGATGCATTAAAGGCATTCGCAGACCAAAAATTAGGAATCGCAAAAATAGCGATTTTTTGCGTTGCGACATGGTTTTGCGAGTCACATTTTGCGTCTCGCAATTTGCAACATGAAATACTGCATCGCAATTAGCGATTCAGTATTTCAAGTCGGAAATTGTGAGACGCAAAATGCGACACGCAAAACCATGTCGCAATTCGATGCATCAAAAATTAGCAAATTGTGAATTTTCGCAGAATGGCCTTTTGCACATGCAAATTACCACTAGGTGAAACCAGGTGGTAACCAGGTGCAACATATAGAAAGAGGCCCAGAATGCCTCAGCCTCTTTTCCACAATGACTGCACTCTACGTCATGGCGAGGAGAATGTGGATCTTGGCAGGTTTGAGGAGAGGGAGGAGGAGACAGGAGCCCATTTTCAGAGTGTGCATTACTCTTTTTGACCAGACTGAGGAGGAAATATTTGAGAAGTACAGGTTGAACTCAGCCATGATACTTGACTTGATAGCTGAGCTACAACCCATACTGCAGCACACAACACATAGGACTCATAGCATACCCACACATGTGCAGTTATTATGCTCCCTCCACCTACTTGCCTCAGGGAGCTATCAAGGGGTCATAGCAGCAGCTGGAGGTGTATCACAGAGTGCCCTCTCTAGATTTTTCAATGCATTTATCAACGCCATGCTGAGTAGGATACACCAGTAAGTCAGATTCCCCCACATCCCACAGGAAATACAGCAGACAAAAATTGATTTCTACCAGATAGCACAGTTCCCCCACGTCCTAGCTGCCATAGATAGGACACATTTTGCAATCTGTCCACCATCGGCCACAGAGTATGTGTACTGCAATCGTAAATACCAGCATTCAATGAATAAACAGGTGATATGCAATGCCTCCTACATCATAACTGATCTCGTGGCCAGGTACCCAGGGAGCACACATGATTCATAAATTTTTCGTCACAGCGGCATTCACACAAGACTGCTAGCTGGGGAGTTTGGTGAAGGATATCTACTAGGTATTGTCCCTCTGTACACTGGTGCATTGATGGCAGTGTGACGTCAGATGGCTCACTTACTCATTATGCCCTCTGTTCCTTCCAGGAGACAGTGCCTACGCAGTGTGCACCTACATGATGACACCCTACCTCAATCCTACAACACCAGCAGAACGGAGATACAATTCAGCACATAGGGCAACCAGCAATGTGGTGGAGCGCACCTTTGGGCTGCTGAAGAGTCGCTTCTGATGCATCCACAAAAGTGGAGGGGCACTACAGTACAGCCCGGACACGACCTGTAGAATAGTGGCCACATGTGCAATCCTGCACATTATAGCTACCTCCAGGGGCATACCTGTGGAAATATCAGATTCAGACTCTGATGAGGATGATGATCCCATACCCCCCCCTACAGCCAGCAGACAGGACCAGTGCAGCAGAGGGCAGGCAAAGGCGTGCAGACATCACACACAACCATTTCAGATGTAAGTAATAACAACACAACTTCACTGACATGTGTACTGGTAGTTAGAACCTCTATTACCTTAACGTCAGGTAACATAAGTGTCACTAGCAAAAAACTAAAAATTATATTTGTCATAAAATAAGCAGATAACAGTGTCTCACTATCTATTCATAGCTTACTGTATCACAAAAGAAGCAGACAGTCCCCTGTGGCCATTACAGTAATTTTCTACGGTCACGCAAGCCACTCAAGTGCGCAGTGGCCTCACCGGCACCTCTGGTATCGGCCTCAGTGGCAGTGCTGTGCCTGGCACTGCGACGCCTAGGATCAGTGGTGGGCACTGCTACGCTGCTGAGGCTAGATGAGTCCTCAGTCTCCCATAGTCCAAGTTCACTGGGTGTAGCAGAGCTGTTACCCAGCAAAGTATCCAGCACATTAGTTGTCTGGGCCAGTCCATGTGCTACACCCCTACTGCTGTGCGCTGCCTCCACCTGTGCAGCCACAGCACGCCGCGACATGAGGGCCGTTTATGTTGCAAGACGATTGACCGATCAACAGAATCCACCAAACATGCCCATAAAACGCCTCTCCTGCCTGCGGTGGCTAACTCTGTCGTGCCTTAGCTCTGTGCAGAGTTCCCTCACTGCAATTGTCAGCTCCCTGGTGTTCTCAAAAGATGTGATCTGTCCCTCGTGCTGCTTTGAAATGTTAGAATTAAGGCACTCCAACTGCCCATGTAGCCCCCACATATTGGCATTGTGTGCCTGCATCTGCCTATGCATTGCTGATATCTTTCTGTTTTGCAGGCCCTGCAGTTTCAGCATAGCGGATTCCAGGCCACCGAAGACTGATGGGCCCTCTCCTGCTTCCATGTGCTGTGCGCCTGCATACTGAGGCCTCCTGGGGGGTGTTGAGTTACGCTGGGGCTGGGACTCCTACATTACACTGGATCTGCCGTCTGGGGAAGGAGTGTGGCCGTCATCCCGCATGTCGTCTGAGTCCTGGCTCAATTGGGGGAATGGTACTGCCATTGCCCTGCGTCTGATAGGCGCAATATTCAGTGACTCACTGGTGTTGGAGTCTGATGGAGGGTGGGTTTCAGCATCCCCCACAACGGCACATGCTGATGCTGCTGGGCCTGGGCCATCTGCAACGACAATGTGCAGCATGTCATTTATGTTTGTATCACCAAAGGTTACACAATGGTAATAAATGTACAGTTACATCATATCACTATGTAGTGGGTGTTGTGTTCTTCTGGGTGTCGCTCTGCTTAATTACATTCTATGTGCTACTTTCAGCTCTGGGTTGTGGACTACCACTTCCAAAAGGCATTGTTGTGCCACTTCTAAAATGATGTGGAATGGACTACTTCTCACAATGCTTTGCACTACTTGCTAATTCCTAAGGGGCATTTGTACATACACATATGGGGTTACATTTCAATATTGCACTTACCTTTACTGGTGCTTGGTGTGCCAGATGTGTCTATGTCAGTGACCCCACGGACAGCTTCTGGAAGGAGTGTTGACTCAACCAGGTCTTCCATCGGGGTGGAGGGTGTCTCGGTGAATGGTCCGCCTCCTGTGCTCCTTGCCTCCTGTAGTCTTCTTGCCACCCTCTCCTTGGCACGGTAACGGAGGTCGTACCACCTCTTTTTGATCTCCTCCACTGAGTGCTGCGCAACACCCACAGCGCAGATTTTTGTTTGAATGTCTGCCCAGAGTTTGCGCTTCTCACTCTCAGGGACTTGGAGTGAGCTTTTCCCAAACAGCCAGTCATGGCTCCTCACCACCTCCTCAGTGAGCACCTCCAGTTCCTGCTCACTGAACTTGAGTTTTCTTTTCCTCTCTCCGTTCTCCTTTCCATGTGCAGAGTTGTCCATGGTGATGTGCAGTCCTGCCTTGTTCACAGACTTGCTCCCTGTGGCTGGGCTGTGTCTCTCTCACTGCTCCTTTGGGTGTGGCACCTGCAAACTGCCTGGGATGACTCACTTCCTGCTTGTGATGTCATCAGGCTCTGCCAGGTGTGCGTTCTCGCAATTTGCGATTTTCAATTACCAAATCACAAATTTTTTGTGATTCAGTATTTGGGCCTCGCAAACCGCAAATAGCGATTTTTAAGACATCGCTAATTCCGAATCGCAAATATGTTAAATTGCATATTGCGACTCAGAAATAGCGATTTCCTAAATATCGCTATTTGTGATTCGCAGTGGGCTTTCTTCATACATCTGGCCCATAGTTACTTAACTCTAACTATAACAGGTTTTTTAAAATGTTTTTTTACGTTTAAAATGTGAGCCTAACTATAACACCTTGTAAACTTTGGTTTTCTAAGTGAATATATATAAAGGTCTGAGAGGAAAGGCCCTGCCATGTGCACCTTATAATACGCAAACCCATCTTCTCAGAGAGACATCTCAGAGAGAGAGCAGTCTCTCTTAGCACACCCTCGTACATACAACTGTTATCTGACAGAGAGGTATGGCAGGAGAGTTGACCCCATATACATGCCTCTCTAAAACATCTGTGTTTATATGTTAGCAGACACATCCATCATTTCAGAGAGGCATCTGTGTGGAGAGGGCAGTACCTTCTCATACCCTACTCTGCATAAATGTAATCCAACAGAGGACAGTTGGCAGAGAGGGCAGTCCTTTCCCACATCTTGCTATGCAAACATGTCATGTAACAGAGAGGTGTCAGTGGAGAGGCAAATCTCTCCACGATTTTCTACGCACACCCATCTTCCAAGAGAGAAGTCTCAGTATAGAGCCCATTTTCCTCCTGCTCCGTACTATATACACTCTTCATCCAAGAGACAGCCGCTAGTGTAGAGACCAGTCCTTCTGCACACCATACTGGAGATCCTTGTCATCTTGGGGACAGGTCTCAAAGGAGAGGCCAGTCCTTATTTTACCCTAGTATGCAGATAGGTTATCCTTTGGTGAGGTGTTAATGAAGCAGCCAGCCTCTCCTCACTCCCTGCTATATAGTTCTGCGATGCAGAGGAGAGCTGTGATTGGAGTGGGCACTTTTTTGTTAAAACGCTAGGAGAAGAAAGCAAAATCTATAAGTACTGTATTAAAGGAGAGTGTTTATTCTTTCACTAAAAAAACTTAAATCTCACGCGAGTCTCACAAGATTGTGAAAAAGGTAGGGGTGGAAGAAAAAAGTGTTTATCAAGAATGCTGTCAGAGCACATGATCAAGTGTTTAAGTACTCTACTATCCACACTGAAGGATACAGACCTGTTGTTCATGAGAAATACACTAAGGGGGTGATTCTAACCCTGGCGGTCGGTGATAAAGCGGCGGCCAACCCGCCAACAGGCCGGCGGTCCAAAAAATGGAATTCTGACCCTGGCGGGAACCGCCAACACAGCCCGCCACATCAACACTCCGACCGCCACGGCGGTACAAACAAACAGCGCGGCGGTCACCGCCAACAGACAGGCGGCAGACAATGTACCGCCCACACTATTATGACCGGCCAATCTGCCACCTTTTCCGGGGCGGGAGCACCGCCGCTAAAAACACGGCGGAAACAGACTACGAACGGGAAAACGCTCACCTCTACGCACTCCACGAGGAAGGAGGACAGCATGGAACCCGAATTAAACATCCTACCTGCTCTCGTCTACCTGCTCATCTACCACGAGTACGAACGCCGGCGCAGACGACAACGGTGAGTACTGCACCTACGACACACGGGAGGGGGGAGGAGGAAAGCTTACGGCACACACATATGCGACCCCCACCCCCCCAAACTATGTACACACCAATGCAGAGCAACAAGTCACAGTGACACCACCCAAACCCCCCAGAAAAATGCAAAGACATAATTAAATTGTGAATAAAAATTTATGTACAAAATAGGCTCTGAAAAGTAATGGTCAACTAGCCAAATAATCAATATCAAAATAATTCCATATACAGTGCAATGGATAACCAAGGCAATTAGTCCTGCACATCAAAAGAAAATCGAAGTGTCCGTGGGCCAAAGTGTAACAACACAAGGGCAAAGCCCACACAGGAGACCTGAGTCCTCTGGAGAGAACACTGCAGGGGCATCTGATGAAAAAACTACAGGCACCTCAGGGGGAAGGGAAGGGGGGGGCACCACAGCCACATGAGTCCACGACGCCAGATCCACGAAGGGGCCACCATGCCTACTGTGCCATCCTGGGGAGTGCAAAGCCACAGTCTCTCAAGTCTCTACAGTTGGTGGGTTGCCCACTGTTCCATCCTGGGGAGTGCAAAGCCACAGTCCATCAGGTGGATTACAGTCTCCACTGGTCAAGGAGGAGGCATGGTGGGCACAGTGAACCGTTAACAGTGCATGCAGGAAGGGCCCAGCGGAGCGGTGCTTAAGACGGCGGGGCCCAGCGGAGCAGTGCTTGACAGGAAGGGCCCAGCGGAGTGGTGCTTGAGATGGTGGGGCCCAGCGGAGCGGTGCTTGAGACGGCGGGGCCCAGCGGAGCGGTGCTTGACAAGAAGGGCCCAGCGGAGCGGTGCTTGACAGGAAGGGCCCAGCGGAGCGGTGCTTGACAGGAAGGGCCCAGCGGAGCGGTGCTTGAGACGGCGGGCCCAGCGGAGCGGTGCTTGAGACGGCGGGGCCCAGCGGAGCGGTGCTTGAGACGGCGGGGCCCAGCGGAGCGGTGCTTGACAGGAAGGGCCCAGCGGAGCGGTGCTTGAGACGGCGGGGCCCAGCGGAGCGGTGCTTGAGACGGCGCGGCCCAGCGGAGCGGTGCTTGACAGGAAGGGCCCAGCGGAGCGGTGCTTGAGACGGCGGGGCCCAGCAGAGCGGTGCTTGACAGGAAGGGCCCAGCGGAGTGGTGCTTGAGACGGCGGGGCCCAGCGGAGCGGTGCTTGAGACGGCGGGGCCCAGCGGAGCGGTGCTTGACAGGAAGGGCCCAGCGGAGCGGTGCTTGAGACGGCGGGGCCCAGCGGAGCGGTGCTTGAGACGGCGGGGCCCAGCGGAGCGGTGCTTGACAGGAAGGGCCCAGCGGAGCGGTGCTTGACAGGAAGGGCCCAGCGGAGCGGTGCTTGAGACGGCGGGGCCCAGCAGAGCGGTGCTTGACAGGAAGGGCCCAGCGGAGCGGTGCTTGAGACGGCGGGGCCCAGCGGAGCGGTGCTTGAGACGGCGGGGCCCAGCGGAGCGGTGCTTGACAGGAAGGGCCCAGCGGAGCGGTGCTTGAGACGGCGGGGCCCAGCGGAGCGGTGCTTGACAGGAAGGGCCCAGCGGAGCAGTGCTTGACAGGAAGGGCCCAGTGGAGCGGTGCTTGAGACGGCGGGGCCCAGCGGAGCGGTGCTTGAGACGGCAGGGCCCAGCGGAGCGGTGCTTGAGATGGCGGGGCCCAGCGGAGCGGTGCTCCTCTGCACGGCGGGGCCCTCTTCAGCGGTGCTCTTCTGCACGGCGGGCCCTCTTCAGCGGTGCTCTTCTGCACGGCGGGGGCCTGTTCAGTGGTGCTCTTCTGCACGGCGGGGCCCTCTTCAGCGGTGCTCTTCTGCACGGCGGGGCCCTCTTCAGCGGTGCTCTTCTGCACGGCGGGGCCCTGTTCAGCGGTGCTCTTCTGCATGGCGGGGCCCTCTTCAGCGGTGCTCTTCTGCACGGCGGGGCCCTCTTCAGCGGTGCTCTTCTGCACGGCGGGGCCCTCTTCAGCGGTGCTCTTCTGCACGGCGGGGCCCTCTTCAGCGGTGTTCTTCTGCACGGCGGGGCCCTCTTCAGCGGTGCTCTTCTGCACGCGGGGCCCTCTTCAGCGGTGCTCTTCTGCACGGCGGGGCCCTGTTCAGCGGTGCTCTTCTGCACGGCGGGCCCTCTTCAGCGGTGCTCTTCTGCACGGCGGGGCCCTGTTCAGCGGTGCTCGTCCAGTAAGTCAAGGGAGCCAGACCTGGCCTGGACTCCCTGCTCAGTCGCCCGCCGACCGTGCTGTTGCTGGACCCTTTGGTGTCGGAGTCCTGGGCCCTTTGGTGTTCTCCCTAACACCCGGGATGGGGCTTGTGGGCCCCTCCTGTTCCGCGCTCCTGCTGGCTGACTTCTCCGCCCTACTGCCCTTTCGCTCCTTAGATGGGGCTCTCGGGCCCTTGCCTCCCCTAGATGTTGTGGCTGGTGAAGTGGGCGAACTTTGCTCCTTGGGGGCAGCCGTGTCAGTCCTCTCACGGCGGCCCTTTAGTTTCCTGGTCCTCTTGCCTGGTGGGGGGCTGGCTGTCCCCTTGCTGCTGATTGAAGTGTCACTGCTGGCAAAGGGTGGACTCCAGAACCCATGCACCACAGTGACACTCGAAGCTGGGCTGGTGGTGGCTGAGGTGCTCTTGGGACTCTTTGCAGATGGAGGGGGTGGGTCAGTGGAGGGAAAGAGGTCAAGATTAGCGAGGAAAACTTTCTTAGGACCAAGGTAAAAGGTAGGAGAAGTGGTGATGGGAGTGGAGGAAGAGGATGTGGTTGTAGGAGAGTCAGGTGTGCTGTCTTTGGGTGCAGGTGCTTGTGCTGGAGGCTGTCGTGAGGTGGATGGCTGTTGGGTGGGTGTCTGCCTGCGTTTGTGTGTCTTGGAAGAGGGGGTGACAGACACAGTGGGAGAGGACACAGGGGACGTGTAAATGGTAGTGGGGGTGGTGACTGCACGTGTGCGGACTGGACTGGAGGGTGTGCTGGTGATGGAAGCACTGGCTGATGGTGGTGTGCATGTAGGTGTGAGTGTAGACGTCACAGGGAGGGAGGAGGGAGACGAGGAGGAGGGGGACACAGAGGTGGTAGTGACTGTTGGAATGTCTGCATCTGGGTGTTGCTTGCGTGAATGCTTGTGGGTTCTGTGGTGCTTGTGTCTGGATGAGCTGCCCTTGGGTGTTGAGGTGTGTGCAGGCTGGTCTGATGGTGTGGATGGGATAGGCTGAGGAACAGGAGACAGAGACAGGGTGGAGGCAGTCAGAAGAGGGAGGCTGGAAACAGGGACAATGGCTGCCGTTAGTGCTGAGGCCAGAGCATTGAACGATCGTTGATGGGCAGCCTGACCCGAATGAATGCCCTCCAGGTAGGCATTGCTCCGATGCACCTCCCTTTCTACCCCCTGGATGGCATTCAAAAGGGTAGTCTGCCCAACAATGATGGTCTGAAGGAGGTCAATGACCTCCTCACTGAGGGCAGCAGGGGTAACAGGGGCAGGGCCTGAGGTGCCTGGGGCGAAGGAGACGCCCGCCTTCCTGGGCGAGCGGGCACAGAGCGTAGGCTGAGGGGCTGCTGGGAGGGCGGGGCTGGTGCGCTGGGTGGCGGCTGTACCTGTAGAGTCGGGGGGCCCGGATGTTGCCGCCACCGCTAGGGAGCTCCCATCCGAGGACGTGTCGCTGTCGCTGTGTCACCACCGGTCCCCGTTGTGGTGCTCCCCTCACCCTCCGGATCACTGGTGCCCTCGGTGTCTGTTCCTGGTCCCACGGGGCCTTGTGAGTTGCAGCTCCCTCGTGCTCCGATGCCAATTCTCCTCCGCCTGATGATGCTAATGCACACATGCACAAGAAGATGAAGAAGAAGGGTGGGGGGAGAAAAACAAAGACCAGGTTGAGTGCATGCAATGTCAACACCGTTGGCGGAGAGGACAGACACAGGAGCCTCATGCACTAAGCCGCGCATTCGGGGTACACTACTCAGTACTTCTGACTAGGACAACAGGTCTAGAGACGACAAACGCGCACATGTGTGATGCTGGACCATCGATAGCTGTACTTGTCTCCCTACAGAGGTGGGGGCCGGGAGCACAGGGCCATGCCTAAAGGAGAGGACTACACTACAGAAAGCGCCCTGGCCTAATGTCACCCACAACCCTCCTCCCCCACCCAGACGCCTCCACTGCGCAGAGAGATTGCAGAATGTGCTGATACTCACCCCCTTGTGTCTGCTGTGATGTCCTCAAGCGCCCATCCAAATCAGGGTAGGCCACCGCCAGGATCCGGGACATCAGGGGGGTCAGGGTACAACTGGCACCCCTCCTAGGTTGGGAGGCCATCCCCAGCAGTGACTCGGCGGACTTCCTGGTCCCGCGGCGGATGTCCTCCCACCTCTTGCGGCAGTGGGTGCCCCGTCTGATGTGGACCCCCAGGGCCCGGACTTCCTTGGCGATGGCACGCCAAATGTCCACTTTCTGATGGGCGCTGACCTATTTGACATGTACAGGGTGGGAAGGAAAAAATCATCAATTTTCTGCATGTTAGATGCGATTGGCCCCCCCTCCCCAACCTTGCCATATGGCACATGCTCTCATCTGTCGTGCGTTGCACTCCTCATTCGCCCCCCACCCCACCAACTTACATCCACCCCACTCCACACAGGCATAGCCCATTCAATGTGCACCCAGTGTACTTACCTGTTGGTCTGGAGGACCGTAGAGTAACGCATACTGGGGGAGGACCCCATCCACAAGTTTCTCCAACTCCTCAGACGTGAAGGCAGGGGCCCTTTCCCCAGTCGCAGCAGCCATTGTCACTTCCAGACCGAGGTCACAGCAGCACTTGCAGTATAGGTCCTCTCCTGTGGATGATCAGATCTCGAGTGATTAAGCAGATAGAAAATGGCGGTCACGCCCGCGGCGGTGCGTACCGCGACCGCCGGCGCACCTCGTCATTGGCTCCTGAGACCCATAGGCTTCAATGTTAGCCAATGCGGATTCGTATAGCGGTCTTCGACCGCCTACCGCCACGGTGTGCCACGCCAGCGCATTGACCTCACATCCCATTGTCCCACTTCACAGGTCAGGCAGCCGCCATTTCAAGGGCCCACATGGCATAATTTGTACTGCGTCACACAGGCCTAGGCCTTGCATTGCCACACATACACGCCTTTCAATACATAGATAATCGTGTGCTATGCATGCTGTGGTGAACGTACCTGTGATTTGCTTGACTCTGTGCTCCATGTTGTCCTTCCTAGGCACCGTCCGCTGGGACTTGCGAGGAGAAGGATGAATCCTCGCGTGTACCGACCGCTGGTGGACGTGTCGACAATGGAAGAACGCCATATCATACTACGATACCGACTTGACCGAGCCACTATACATGAACTGTGTGCCCAGCTGGAGCCAGCCTTGATGTCCCCCATCCGCCAACCCACAGGAATTCCCCCTCTAGTGCAGGTTCTGTCAGTCCTCCATTTTTTGGCAAGTGGCTCAATCCAGACAACAGTGGCCATGTCATCTGGAATGTCTCAGCCTATGTTTTCAAAAATCTTGTCTAGAGTGTTGTCTGCCCTGACGAAACACATGCGGAACTACATTGTATTCCCTGAGGAGGTTGATTTGGCCACTGTGAAGGGTGATTTTTATGCCCTTGGACATATCCCCAACATAATTGGTGCCATTGATGGGACCCATGTGGCTTTAGTACCCCCAAAAGACGATGAGCAGGTGTACAGAAACAGGAAAAGTTACCATTCTATGAACGTCCAGGTGGTCTGTTTGGCTGATCAGTACATCTCCCATGTGAATGCCAAGTTCCCTGGGTCAGTGCATGACGCGTATGTGATGCGAAATAGCAGCATCCCTTATGTGATGGAACAGCTACAGGGACACCGTGTGTGGCTAATTGGTGACTCTGGTTACCCCAACCTGCCTTGGCTATTGACCCCAGTGAGGAATCCCCGGACCAGGGCAGAGGAACGGTACAATGAGGCCCATGGGCGAACTAGGAGGATCATAGAAAGAACCTTTGGCCTCCTGAAGGCCAGGTTTAGGTGCCTGCATATGACAGGGGTATCCCTGATGTACTCACCAAAGAAGGTGTGCCAGATAATCGTGGCCTGCTGTATGCTTCACAATCTGGCATTGCGACGTCAGGTGCCTTTCCTGCAGGAGGATGGTCCAGATGGTGTTGTTGAAGCAGCTGTGGAGCCTGCGGAGAGTGAAGAGGAGGAAGACGAAGAGGACGACCCAGACAACAGGGACAGAGTTATCCAACAGTATTTTCAGTAGCACACAGGTAAGAATCACCCACGCCATTTAACATTTACTGAAAGCCCCCTGCATCTTTACTTTGTGTATTTCCCCCCAGTTCTTTTAAACTGATGTTTGATTTTCCCTTCCCTTTTCAGTGCTGTATGACCCACTGCGTGACTTCTGCTTGGTTAGCCCATGGACTAATGCTTATTGACATCGGTATGTTGTCATCACAAAAATAACAGAACATTATTGATCAGTAATGTGTTATACATTTGTAAATAATACAGGCTGACTCCTGAATGATTTCAGTGCAATGAGTGATTTATTTGTAGTGCTAGATATTGGTACATGATATTAAAACGGTGATGGGTGAGGGTGGAGTTATGTCCATGGCAGAGTCCAGTTCTCGGTCACACAGGTGCATTGTCCATATGCCTGTGGAAGGATGGAGCAGGGGCAGTTCAAGGTTGGACAGGGTGACACTGTGGGACAGTGGAATGACATCCGGGGGGATATTAGGCTGGCGGGGGTCTTGGCATCCTACTCTGTCTTCCTTTGAGATCTCAGGTTCCTCTTGCGGGGTGGTTGTTCTTCAGCAGGAGGTGGGGTTCTGGTGGGCCGTCGTTCTGTGGGGGCCTCCTGACCACTAGCGCCGGCGGAGGTGGTAGGCTGTTCCTGGCTAGTGACAGGGGCCCTTTGTGGTGCCACATGGTCCCGCAATGTGGTTTCTATCCGGTTGAGGGCCTGGACTATGGTCCCCATAGCGGTAGCGATGTTCCTGAGTTCATTGCTGAACCCCATGTACCGTTCCTCCTGCTGTGCCTGGATCTCGGTGAACCTGGCCAGTACCGTCGCCATCGTCTCCTGGGAGTGATGGTATGCTCCCATGATGGTGGTGAGGGCCTCTTGGAGAGTCGGTTCCCTGGGCCTGTCCTCCCCCCCCCTCTCGCACAGCAGCCCTCCCAGTTGCCCTGTTTCCCCGGGCCTCTGTCCCCTGGACGGTGTGCCCACTACCACTGCCCCCAGGTCCCTGTTGTTGTTGGGGTGTTGGGTCAGCCTGGGTGCCCTGTAGTGGCGGACACACCGCTGATTGACGCGTCCGTGAGACAGAGGCATGGGCCCGCTGGGTGGGAGCTGTGCTGGTGTTCCCAGAGGGGGTTGGGTCTGCTGTGGCCTGTGTCTGTGTGTGGGGAACCGACTGTCCAGAGGTCCCCGATGATCCGGGCTGGTCATCAGGTTCTAGGTCGACAGAGCTGCTGTCCTCGCTGGGGGCCTGTTCTGGGAGTGGGATGGACAAATCTGGACCCTCCGTGGCGGTGTGTTGGCGTTCGGGCCCTGCAGGGGTAAAGGAGTATGGTTATTGTTTCTGTGTGTGCCATGGCGTGCATTTTGAGTGCCCTTGTCCCCCAGTTCTGGCATTCCCTTGTGGGAGGTGTTGTGAGGGTGGTGGGGGGGGGGAGGTATGGGTATGTGCAATGGTCATGCTTTGGTGGTGGCTGTCTATGGTTTGTGTTGGCATTCAGGGGTTGGTGTTGTTTAGGGTGGGTTGTGCTGGTGAGACATTGGCAGGGAGGTTGTGTGCTGGGGGGTTGAGATTGGGGGTGAGGGGGGGGGTTGGCATGCTGGTGGTTGGGGGGGGTGAAGTAGTTGAGATTCGACTTACCAGAGTCCATTCCTCCGTGTACTCCAGCGAGGCCATCAGGATGCAGGATGTTTACCACCTCTTGCTCCCATGCTGTGAATTGGGGTGGAGTGGGTGGGGGTCCGCCGCCAGTCTTCTGCACAGCGATGTTGTGCCTTGAGATCATCGAGCGCACCTTCCCCCGTAGGTCGTTCCATCGCTTTCTGATATCTTCCCGATTTCTGGGATGCTGTCCCACAGCGTTGACCCTGTCTACGATCCTTTGCCATAGCTCAGCCTTCCTTGCTATAGTGGTGTGCTGCACCTGTGTGCCGAAGAGCTGGGGCTCAACCCTTATAATTTCCTCCACCATGACCCTGAGTTCTTGGTCCGAGAACCTGGGGTGTCTTTGGGGTGCCATGGGGTGGTGTGGATGAGGTGTGGGGTGGTGTTTGTGGTGATGTGCGTGGTGATATGTGGTGATGTGTGCGTAGATGTGGTGTGGGTGATGAAGTTGGGTTCCTGTGTGTGTTGGGGTTTTCTATTGCTGTGCTCGCTCTCTCTATCTCTATCTCTATCGCCTTCTCTCCGATTTCCAACTAGTGGGGGTTTGTGGGTGATGTGGGTGTGTGTTTTATAGTTGATTGGATGTGTGGGAGTGTTGTTTGAATGTGTCTCAGGTGTGTGTATTTCAAATTGTCCAATGTGGCTGTGTTTTGGAGCTGTGTGTGTATTTTGAGCGCGGCGGTGTGTACCGCCAATGGAATACCGCGGTTGAAAGACCGCCGCATGGATTCGTGGGTCAGAATAGAATGGCATGGGCGTGTTTGTGTTGGCGTGACGGTGGAGGTTTGGTCATCTCCAGTTTTCCGCGGCCCGCTGATGAGGCGGCCTTCCTTGGATGTCGGATTGTTGGCGGTTTCACAGTTGGTGGTCAGAATGACTGTGGCGGTTTACCGCGGCCGCAGCGGTAGAATGGCGGACTTCTGACCGGCGGTAAGGGCCTTTTACCGCCGAGGTCAGAATGACCCCCTAAATGTTTGAACTCACAAGACTCTTGTGAGACACAGAGAAATACAGGGCTGCAAGTAGGCATTTAGGGGATCCCACACACGTCTTGTTTAATCATAAAAAAACTTCTCAATCTTAGAACAAAACTCTTTTGACGATTGCCATTTCTGCTTTTGACATATATTACAATATACAAAGGCAGTTTGAGGAAAGAAAAACATCAGTTGAGAAAAGGTCTCCTTTATTTGGATTTCAAGCACAGCACCTGTGAATGTGCCTAGGTTATTGCCACCACAGTACATTATATGAGGTCTGGGTGCTTACAATCAAAAATGCTCTTAACCATTGATAACCATTGACACATTTTGAAATCCATGATTTCTTGCCAATACCTCAGTTATTAGCATATTCTCTAGTCCAGTGGAGGAAGCTTTACCAGTAATATGAAACTATATGAACACAAAAATGGGAAGGTGGCAAAATATGTATGTAATTGGTAAGGTTTTGGCAGTTATAAAAGTAAGTTAGGTTGTGACCAGCTGCTGTCTGTGTAGTGCACAGTTACTTGATAAATTGTATAAACTTTTCTATTGGCCACCTTTCAAATTTTGGTATGATCCAGGGAGTTACTCACAAGAGTTATTGACAAACCTCTGTAGGTGAAGTTTGATGAGGATGGCCTTGCACAGTCCCATTAGACTCCTGCGAGAGAAGCACGGAACTTGACTGAGGGACCCTGGCACAAGGTCTTTATTTTGATCTTGCAAGAGTCTTGTGAGTTGGATTGTACAAGGAGAGAAAAGATCATGTATTACCACAGTATCAGTACCATTAACTGGTTAAAACAACCATACAGCAATAAAAGTACAGCACAGGTAGGCGAGATGGATTAATAAGCAAAAATAAAAAGTTCCACAAGTTTTTACAGGGGACTATGATAAATGTAGTGCATGTACTGTAAAACAGATGCATTTCTTCTGTGAAGAATCCAAGAGTAAGGTTATATTGGGGTCAACCAATAGTTGACTTTGCCTCTTCAAAATTAAAAAAAAGGTTCCTTGTGATTGGCTGGAAGACTTGAGGGTTCAGATACTTATATCTGTTCCATAACATCAGACACCTGAGATTGCCCTCGTGGTTTGGAGGTGAAGTAAGCATAATCTGTTTGACTTGTGCTCAGCAGAGGTCATTTGACTTTTGCTTAAAAGTGATTGGTGTATTTAGCTACCTTCAAGATAAAGCTTTATTTTTCAGGTACATAAAAATATACTGTAGCTTAATTGTGAAGCCTCTGACTACATATTAAAATAAAATATTTAGAAACAAGTTTTAATACATTTTCTATTGCGGCAGTACTCATAATTTGGATTTTTAAAATGGTGAATTGAAATTAAAAATGCTTGTTATTGAACCTTAGCAGACTGTAATTTTCAGATATTGTTGATTGGGCAGTGGGGATTCTAAATAAAGTTAAACCTATACTAAAGTGCTTTTTCCCTAAAAAGTTGGCACTTTGGTTAGATGTACAAAGCCCTTTTGCATTTCTTAACAGTACGAATCGGTATTTCGGGCCATTAATAAATGCAATCAGGCCTTTTCTGATGTACAAAGGACTTTAGGAAATCATAAATTGTTATTTCTACCGTGTAAAATTAGCAATTTTGGATCCCCAGAATAGGAAATCGAAATAGGGATTGCCTTTTGCAATTCCTATTCTGATGTACAAAGCATTTCCTAAATGTAATTTCGGCATTTAGGAAATGCAATTACCATGTGCAATTTTAAAAAACACCCAAAAATGCCTTTTTAAATTGCAATAGAGCACACACATGCCCCTTGGGAATATGTGGGCTCTAAATGTGCCCCACTATTTTTGGGGCGTACCAAGGTGGGCCTTCAACGCATTGCCATCCTTGGCTTTGCATTTCCCAAATAGCGATTTCCTAATAGGAAAACGCTATTTGGGAAATGCAAAACTGACCCATTGACACAAATGCAATGGGATTCCCTAGTTGCGATTTCCTAATAGCGATTCCTACTTTATAGGAGAGTGAATGGTTGACATTCAAAACAGCACATCACCACTCCTGACAGCCCTGCGCAGGTTAGACACTGTGGCCCTCATTACAAGTGTGGCAGTCTCAACACCGGTACACTCGTGGTGACGGTCGGACTGCTGCCAAAGTGGCAGTCCGATCTCCACATTAGGACCATGGTAAAAGCGCCACAGTCGGACCAACAGCACCGCTACTTTTAGGCCGGCCGACGGCCTGGTGGTGGCGGCAGTCTTAATCCACCAGGGCAGATTTGCTACCAGCCCTGCCCTGGGGAGTACAACCCATGTGTCTGCCAGCTTTTGCATGGCGGTTGCACTGCCATGCAAAGGCTGGCGGAGATGAGGTGCTGGGGGCCCCCTAGGGGCCCTGCACTGCCTATGAACTTGGCATGGGCAGTTCAGGGGCCCCATGGACAGCCCTGTTGCACTTTTCACTGCTTACAGGCAGTGAAAAGCGCAACGGGTACTGTTGCACCTGATACACTGGAACATTGCCTCAGGCTCAATTACGAGCTGACATCAATGTTGAGGCGAGTTTCCCGCTGGGCCAGCAGGCGGAAACGCTGTTTCCGCATGCTTGCCCAGTGGGAAACTTGTAATAGGGTCAGTAGGTGGAAAACCGTACGTCGCCCGCCAAACTCATAATGAGGCCCTCAGTGTGAAGTCATTCAGTAATAGACCCATCTCTCTCAACAGATGTTTTCTCGCAATGAACGGTGTTTGATTCTGATGAGAGAGACCAACTTTTGTACAGACTTTTCTTAAGTGGATAAATGATGTATGTAAAAAGATTTATGCAAACCATCCATTCTCTACATTGCAGAGATATTTGTGTAACACTTTAGAATTGCACCAACTGAAGCAAACTAAAGGATAACCAGTAAGTGTGTGAAAAAAGTGTTTAGAAGCAAAATGTTTTCTAATGCTGTTTCCTACAGGACCAGGTAGTCGTTATGATGACCATTCTCTACAGATTCCTGCATCAGAATATAGATGCAGTAGATTGTATTCTGAGGACCTCTCCTCTAAGCAAAATACACCATACATTTTCCACCTTTTGTTTGAAATTTATCTCTAAGTCTTGTCTTGTGCTGTTGTGTCATGTTATAAGAATAGGGACACGGTTTAATGACATGAATGCCATAGATTTTGTGGAAAAAGTACATGGTAAAGGCAAGGTACGATAAAGAAGTTTCAAGAATGTTATGTCTAGCCAATGTAGTATCAATGAATATTGGTTCCGTCAATGTGGTGAGCTTAAAGGTATGTTACGTAATCCAGGTGCTCCCACCTGGTTTTCTAGTTTGAGCTGTGCAGAGTATGCTAGGGATGATTTTCATGAGTTCCTCAGGCAAGCTAATGAAAATGTTCCTGGAAGTAATTTCAATTTGCAGATGAATTGTGTTCCATTGATTCTGCAAATGTATGTAGATACTTCAAGCACTGATTCGAGGTCATGCTTCATTTTATCTACAATAAAAAGAAAACCACTAAGTGAGGTTGTAAAAGCGAGAGAAGCACCACATATACATATGTTATTGTGGGTGCAAGATGCACCAACGTTTGGTGAAGATTCTAATGACTGTTATAATTTATTGATCAATATATCACTTGTGACATTCCAGAAGAGTCTCAGAACAGAACTGTTAGGCAACAAGTCTTGCGATTCCAGACCCATAAATGTGGTAATTATTGTTTGCAGAGATACACGAGTTTGGAGGACGCCAAACTCCTAATAGGGTGGCCGCCGCCTACGCGGTGACCTCCCTGTCCGAACTATTATGGGTTTCCTGCTAGGTCGGCAGGTGGAAACCTACGTTTCCGCCCACTGGCCTACCGGGAAACAGGCTACAGCATTGTCTCTGGCTCATAATCAAGCTGGCTGCAATGCTGTCGCCTGCAGGGTGCATCACCATCCTCGCAAAGCAGACAGTGAACATTGTGACTGCAACTGTGCTGGGTGGGGGGCCTGCACTGCCCAAGACAAGTACATGGGCAGTGCAGGGGCCCCCCCTGTGGCCCCCTGCACCTGTTCTGTGCCAGCCTTTTCATGGCAGTGCTACTGCATGAAACTGCTGACAGAGAACAAGGTTGTAATCTCAGAGGCAGCACTTCTTGCAGCGCTTCCCTGGCAGATTAGGACCTCTACCAGACCACTGGGATCCAAGATCCTGGTGGAGCTGGTGGTTCCCTGGTGGTCAGACTGCCAGGGTTGTAATGTGGCGGTCGGTCCACCACCACGAGTGTGGTGGTCTATAGACTGCTACACTCATAATGAGCCGCTAAGTATGTTTTGGATTCCTCAGGCTTGTAATCTCGAAAGGAAGAGTAAACAGCTTTATGTCTGCTATCAGACACAGTAGGCCCGATTCACATAGGTAAAGAGTAATAGACCAAGAGTCTAACTATACCATTTTTCAGTACTAACAAAGGTAAAGGTAGACCAAAAGTCCAACTTAGATCAAAAGTCTAACTTTACTACTTTTTGGTATTCACAAGGCTAAAGTTAGACCAGAAGCCTAACTTTACTACTTTTCTGTATTCTTCTGGTTTAAAATTACCTTTGTGAATGGCAAAAGTTAGTAAAGTTAGACTTTTGGTCTAAGTTAGACTTTACCTTTGTGAATTGGGCCCAGTGTTACTAGGAAATATCCTAAAAATACATTTAACCTTAAAAAGAAGTGCGGCTTCAAAACGTATCAATGATTACAATCTAGTAATCCTGTCCATGTGGAATGCCAACATGGATATTCGGTTTGTAGCAGACAATTCTATTGCTGTAGCTCAATACGCCAGTTCGTATATAACAAACTCAGAAAAGACAGAGAAAAAGGATGTATGGGAAGTAAAAGGAGCAGAGAAGTCTTTAAGTAAAAAGCTTTTCCGTTTCATTTTAAAATTGCTCTTACACAGGGAAATTGAATCCTATAAAAGTTGTGACAGACTTAGGGCCTGATTTAGATTTTGGCAGACAGGTTACTCCATCACATCGGTGACGGACAGCCCATCTGTTGAAATCTAAATCCCATTATATCCTATGGGATCTATATATATCGGCCCTTAGTTCTTCCAGCTTATGTGGGAAGTCCAAATCAATAATTTGGGTCTGGCATCAACACCAAAATGTGTTTTGAGACCTTTTCCTGAAATTGAGTATCTTACTCAGTTTGACCCAAAAAGTACTGAGCTTCTTAAAAAAAATATGACAAATATGATAGAAACGTATTCTATTAACCAAAGTGTTCAACTGGAAAATGTGTTTGTATGAAGTACTACAGTACTATACTCATAGAAATAACAAAGATGAGGACATTGAGCAATGAAGTTTGCACTTACTGGCTGTAATGCATCTTTAGTGAGACATGCCAAACCACTTCTCATTAAACTTTGTAAACTGAGCTGTCAAAATTCTTTTACCTGGCTATATTGCAACTTTTTAAACTTTGTCCTTCAGAGACTGAAGGTCTAGGTGATTAGCAGGGCTATGAAGATGCTTTCAGTGCAGTCATGGATCGCATCCAATGTGAAGTGTTTCCTACATATCAGAAAATGTTAAATTATTAAATCCAACAGGCGGAAACAATTGCGATAGAATTAAAAGGTTACACATCGCTTTACTTTCTGATGCCTCACCTTCTCTGTGGCCCGCAGTGTCTTCAGTTTTGATGCATCCCAGGTACTTATATGATGATACATATAAAGTAAACCACTCCCATGTCAACCCAAAAACAATGATCAATTCCAAAAAAGCATCGGGGGAGTAATCTCCACCTTCACGTTAAGAGCCTCCTCTAAGAAAGCCCCATACCCATCTTTTAACGCCTGTAGCCTTGCACATGAACAAAACATGTGTACCATGTTGGCAGGTACCGACCCACAGCAGAGACACTTGTTGTCAAGTCACTTTATTCAACTAAACTTCTTGGCTGGGGTATGGTACAAGTTAAATACCATCATATAATGTTGGCTCTACAGACCTGCAGTGAGCAGGACTTTTAAGCTTACCTCAATCGACTTCTCAGCTCCATATTTTTAACCCCTAAACCCTAGTCTCCCATTTTTCAGTTGGAAATGTAAATCATCTGACACTGAATCAATCAAAACTTTCTATATTTCCCCAATCCTATCTACCTTAGCACCTTTTATGAGCTCCAGTAGTGAATTGTTGGCCTCTGAGAGTAGCTAACCTTGATATAAAATCCCTGACCTGAAGGTATTTAAAGAAATGTTTTTGGGCCAGGCTATATTTTAGCTGGAAATCAGCAAATAAATAATGATGACCATGATTTAAAAGATCACCCAGTCTTACAGTCCCTGCATGCTTCCAGGCCTGACAGGCTTTATCATGGAATGTAGCTGAAAAAATAGATGATCTCCATAACAGGTTACATTTATTACATTTGGTAAATCCAAGCTTAGCTTTAAGCAGTTTCCAGAGTTTAAAAGCCATAATAATAGTCTTACAGTTGACTTTCTTATAGTAACTGTACTTGATGTTTCTGGCAAAATATCTCTTAGCCTCTCCCCCTAAGGTCAGTTTCTATATTTATGGCAACTCCGACTGAGCTGCTTCAGTTTCCCCTTTATCTGATGAGGATCCCCATATGCTGTAGGGCTGATGCCCAATGATAATACCTAAAACAAATGGGATCGCTGTACACTTCTATGCCACCAGAGAAAATTGGAACAAGTTGCATCTATTTTTTTCAACCAGTGCATTTCTACCTTGAGTTGTATAACCCTAAATAGGTACAAGATTTTGGGAAGTATGAGCATTTTGACTACATTACACCTGCCAGCTAATGTGAAGTGCAAATAGTTTTTTTTGTATAAAGGTTTTTATTGACACTTTTTACATCACAGTAAAAAGTACAATACTTTCATATTAAAGGAACACAGTATTGTACAACAATTAGTTTCAACTGTAACCCTTCCCACTTCCCCTTCTCAGGTTGTAACATCCGATCTATGACTAAGTATTGTATATTGATTCAAGTGCACTGTGAGGGATCAGGTGAACATTATTTAAAGTCATCTCCAAATTATGTTTTGTGCACACTAGCTGCTCTTATAAGGCTGTTCCTACAATCGCAACAATCTGTCACTACACATGCCTTTATAGGAGACAGTGCACCTGGGGCTTCTAACAGCTCTGTGAGCATTGCCACGAAGGCCTGTAAGGCATGTAGTATACTTGGGGTAAGATAAATCACATGCACCACGTTCTACTGGGGTAGTGTAAACCTTGCCTTAGAGGAAGTGGTCTTCTCTTCCTCATGGATTCCGTCCCAGTCCTTAGCCAAGAGAGGCGCATCCATCACATCTTGCCACTTGGCATATCCTCCCTCAGTGCCCTGTATATATGGGAGAACAGCCTCTGACCACCTGCCTTATTCAGTAGTGTTCCCAAAGTCTGAGACCCCTGGCGGACCTCAGGAAAGGTTGGCCATATCACATGTGCTTTCACTGCAGTTTTCACAAACTGCAGGAACTGTCTAGTTCACAGGTGAAATTTCCATAGCATAGGTCAAGGTGAAGAACCTGTCGCTTAGGTAGAGATCCCAGAAGAGCTCACACCCTCCGGTGCGCCATCTGTCTATCGACATAACCTGTGCAATAAATCTAAATGGGAGTAGCACCTACCCAGATAGACATGTCTGGTTGTGATGCTATTAATGGAGTTTGACCAATGACTTTGTGTTTCACCACTGCGCATATTAGTTGCTCAATGTTCAACAGTGGCACATTATGGGGGTCATTGTGACCCCGGCGGGCAGTGGGAGCCGCCCGCCTGAAGGGAGCCGCCAAATGGCCGCTCCGCGGTCGAAAGCCATTCTGGCTTTCCCGCAAGCTGCGCCGCCATGGGGGATTCCCAGGGCAGCGGAAAACCGGCGGGAGACCGCCGGTTTTCCTGGTCTGACCGCGGCCAAACCGCTGCGGTCAGAATGCCCTGCGGGGCACCGCCAGCCTGTTGGCGGTGCTCCCGCATCCCCGGCCCCGTCGGAATGACCCCCTATATGTTTTGTTCAGCCTAGGCGCCTATTGGCTTTGACATTGCATTAGCCATTAGATTCTGTATTCTGCCTATTGGCTTTGACATGCTGTATTCAGTTTAGCTGCCTATTGGCTTTGACATGATATTAGACATTACATTCTGTATTCAGCTTAGCTGCCTATTGGCTTTGACATGATATTAGACATTACATTTTGTATTCAGCTTAGCTGCCTATTGGCTTTGACATGATATTAGACATTGCATTTTGTATTCAGCTCAGCTGCCTATTGGCTTTGACATGACATTAGACATGACATTTGATATTTAGGTTAGCTGCCTATTGCCTTTAACGTGGAGTTAGACATTGCAGTTGAGAATCCAAGCTGTATTTTTCCAAGCTGTGTTTTTCCACAAGATGAACCAAGCTGTTTTCTTCGCACGGTAGACTAGACCTGATAAGAGAGAGTACATTTGGTGTTTTCCTTTCTGCTCAGGCTTGGGAAGAGGAGGAGTCTAGGAGATCTGGCCAGTCTCCAAAGGCTTGCGTAGTTTTCTCGAGTCTGAGAGGAGGGGGCACGCATTTGTAGGGATGGCTCGGGCTTCAGAGAATTAGATTCAAATCTGCTGGACTTCGGGCTGGAACTTGGTGCCAGTTGCCAGTCTCCCGTGTGGGTAGATAGTCTCTTTTTCGCAGTTGACCGGAGTCATCAACTTGCAGACCCCAGAAAGATGAAGCTGTAAATAGTTTCTCACACGGTGAAGTATTTGTTTTGCTTTGCATTTAATATCTTATCAATATCTTATATATATATATAACCTGCTGTGTACATTGCAACTGAGAAGTACTGTGATATATTTTGTTTTCATTGAACGTGTGCTTGAAATCTATTAATTCGTCTCTCACGAACTTGTGGGTGGGGAAGAATTAACAACAATAAAGGTCTTCTTTGAACTCAGAAGTGCATTCTTGATATGTTCTGTAAGCTCTGATACGAGATAAGAAGGAAAGCAGAACATTTTGGTACCAGGAGTGGGGTAGAGTCGAATTATAGATTTCTACGTGCACAATTTAAAAGTGTAATTGTTTTTTGTTGTTTGGAGAATTACAGAAGCACGGCAGACCATGTTTGAAAATGCATGTGTAGTTAAACTACCTGATGGTGCTGTGAGAAATATGTTTTCTTTCTGTGATGAAGCATGTTTAGAAAATGTGCCTTTTGGAAGCAATGATGATCCTTTTGTTTTTGACAGAAGGGTTTGAATACTTTTATCTGCTTACAGAGAAATGCAGGAGAAATGTAGGCAGTTGGAACATGAAAATAAGAATTTACGTGAGCAAATTAGCCAGAATACATTAATGCAAGATAATGCTGAAAGTTATAAAAATGCTGTTTTAGAAGAATCTGTCTTTTCCCATTCCAGTAATGAGGGGGTTAAGACAGCTTCGAGCTACTCTGAGCCTTCGTGTGAGCCAGGTTTTTTGGCAGTCAAAGTGCATTCCTTAACTGATAACACGGAGAAGGACAGAGCTCAGAATGTGATTTACAAGTTAGCGTTGCAAAATGAAGTAAAACGAAAGATTTTAATGTTTCTTACTGTTTGCATTAAGCAAGAGACACTGAGTTTCATTAGCTTGTTTGATTTTGGAAACAGAATAGCCCTCATCTGAGTGAAATCCTAACACTTTGGTATATGGTCACTGGGAAAAATTATATGCAGCTGCGCGCTTGTGATTTGGCAAATTAAATAATTCAGACTTTAGGTTTCTGCGCAGTGCAAGAGGGAAACACTGATTTACATGTAAATCAGGCACAGGGGAAGAAAATAGTTCCCCTAGCTAGGATCATACACTGGATCTGGTACCTGCAAGACAGGGCTAGAGTACCACAGGTAAAAGAGTCACCAGTGAAATTGTGTGCACCATTTGAATTCATGTCCACTGAGGATAAAAAGCATGTTTGTTTGACTAATGATTTATTGACTGAAATGTTGTTTTCTGGCACAGGAGAAGGAACAGTGTTGTACAATGTGTGTCAGATTTTAAAGTAAGAGCTATGTGAAATGTGTCATTTTAACACTGATTCTTGGTTTATTGCCAATGGTTTAGCTGTTTGGTTTTCCACATGGCTTGTGCATAACTGGTTCAATTCCCTTGCAGATGTTAAAGAGAAAATTTCAGAGAGAGAAGTGTACACCCAGAATTCTGATGTAGTGGGGATGGCTAAGTGGGTGCCTCAGAAATGTGAACAGCTGGGAGAAAAAGCCACTTACAGGTGGGCAGAGATGAGAGGGATGCACATTCCCATAGATTTGATAAAAACTGCAGCACGCACAAGCGTAATCTGCCCCACAAACAGTCACAGAGCAGTTGGGAAGAGAAAAGTTACCAGGAGAGATATGGCAAATTGATCAGGTTTTAAGGGGAATGATTGCTGCAGATTACCAAGAAGAAATCCAAATTATGCTGATAACTAGAAAAGAATCTGATTCATTCATGCAAATTGGAGACAGAATGGCCCAACTTGTCAAAAATGCAGTGAATGGAGGTTTGGTAAAAAATGAGTCTGCTCCAGCCCTTCTGACAGTGCAAGAAAAGGGAAGCTGTGGTGCAGCAGATAAAAACCTCTGTGCTGAGGTGTGGGTTGAAGACCCAAGTGACCCTCCAGAACCTGCAGATATGATAACAAAGGGCTCCAAAAATGTCCTGCTGATTATAAAACAAGGAAAGAAAGAGAAAGGGTACATTTCAAATGACAAATTTTGTTTTTGACAGAAGGGTTTGAATACTTTTATCTGCTTACAGAGAAATGCAGGAGAAATGTAGGCAGTTGGAACATGAAAATAAGAATTTACGTGAGCAAATTAGCCAGAATACATTAATGCAAGATAATGCTGAAAGTTATAAAAATGCTGTTTTAGAAGAATCTGTCTTTTCCCATTCCAGTAATGAGGAGGTTAAGACAGCTTCGAGCTACTCTGAGCCTTCGTGTGAGCCAGGTTTTTTGGCAGTCAAAGTGCATTCCTTAACTGATAACACGGAGAAGGACAGAGCTCAGAATGTGATTTACAAGTTAGCGTTGCAAAATGAAGTAAAACGAAAGATTTTAATGTTTCTTACTGTTTGCATTAAGCAAGAGACACTGAGTTTCATTAGCTTGTTTGATTTTGGAAACAGAATAGCCCTCATCTGAGTGAAATCCTAACACTTTGGTATATGGTCACTGGGAAAAATTATATGCAGCTGCGCGCTTGTGATTTGGCAAATTAAATAATTCAGACTTTAGGTTTCTGCGCAGTGCAAGAGGGAAACACTGATTTACATGTAAATCAGGCACAGGGGAAGAAAAGAGTTCCCCTAGCTAGGATCATACACTGGATCTGGTACCTGCAAGACAGGGCTAGAGTACCACAGGTAAAAGAGTCACCAGTGAAATTGTGTGCACCATTTGAATTCGTGTCCACTGAGGATAAAAAGCATGTTTGTTTGACTAATGATTTATTGACTGAAATGTTGTTTTCTGGCACAGGAGAAGGAACAGTGTTGTACAATGTGTGTCAGATTTTAAAGTAAGAGCTATGTGAGATGTGTCATTTTAACACTGATTCTTGGTTTATTGCCAATGGTTTAGCTGTTTGGTTTTCCACATGGCTTGTGCATAACTGGTTCAATTCCCTTGCAGATGTTAAAGAGAAAATTTCAGAGAGAGAAGTGTACACCCAGAATTCTGATGTAGTGGGGATGGCTAAGTGGGTGCCTCAGAAATGTGAACAGCTGGGAGAAAAAGCCACTTACAGGTGGGCAGAGATGAGAGGGATGCACATTCCCATAGATTTGATAAAAACTGCAGCACGCACAAGCGTAATCTGCCCCACAAACAGTCACAGAGCAGTTGGGAAGAGAAAAGTTACCAGGACAGATATGGCAAATTGATCAGGTTTTAAGGGGAATGATTGCTGCAGATTACCAAGAAGAAATCCAAATTATGCTGATAACTAGAAAAGAATCTGATTCATTCATGCAAATTGGAGACAGAATGGCCCAACTTGTCAAAAATGCAGTGAATGGAGGTTTGTTAAAAAATGAGTCTGCTCCAGCCCTTCTGACAGTGCAAGAAAAGGGAAGCTGTGGTGCAGCAGATAAAAACCTCTGTGCTGAGGTGTGGGTTGAAGACCCAAGTGACCCTCCAGAACCTGCAGATATGATAACAAAGGGCTCCAAAAATGTCCTGCTGATTATAAAACAAGGAAAGAAAGAGAAAGGGTACATTTCAAATGAAAAATTTTATTTGCAAGAAAAGTCATACTTGTTTCTTTTGCAGATCCTACCACGTTTCGCCACTGTCCCTGAGTGTGCTGTGTGGTCCCCCTTCGGGTGTGTGCGTGTGGGGCGGGGAAGGGACTGAACCCCCAACCTGAACCTGGCTGAGTAAAGTGCCAGCACCATGAATCCATTTTGCGCAAATGGCGCCTTCAGTTCAAGTTCAACTTGTTTGATTGCATTCTTCTACTGAAACTAAGCAACCTTAACAGTTAACTGTCTGTGTTTTTTCGTATGGAACTCTGACTTTCACTTACCTTCCAGCAAACCTTTCAGGTGGACCGTGCACCTTTACATGAGTAGAACTCATGCCACATCAAATTGCTATTCTAGAAACCCTGTTGAATTAGAGACACTATAATCTCATTCAAAGTATAAAAGTTTCAGTCTTTTCTGTGCAGACGTATCTGATGTGAAAGGTTATGAGTTCAATATTTTAATCCATTTCCATTGCTTTACAGTGATTGCTTTGATCATTCAAATTTGATTTGCTGATAATGTTTTTTTTTTGTTTTGTGCTGATGTTTTTTGTTTGTTTTTGTTTGAAACAAGAGATATGTGAAACAAAAATTCATTGGTCATAGGGTGGAATGTGATGCTATTAATGGAGTTTGACCAATGACTTTGTGTTTCACCACTGCGCATGTTAGTTGCTCAATGTTCACCAGTAGCACATTATGGGGGTCATTCTGACCCTGGCGGTCGGTGATTAAGCGGCGGCCAACCCGCCAACAGGCAGGCGGTTAAAAAAAAGGAATTCTGACCCTGGCGGGAACCGCCAACACAGCCCGCCACTTTAACACTCCGACCGCCACGGCGGGACAGACAAACAGCGCGGCGGTCACCGACAACAGGCAGGCGGCAGACAATGTACCGCCCACCCTATCACAACTCACCAATCCGCCACCTTTTCCGGGGCGGGAGCCCTGCTAATAAAAACACGGCGGAAACAGACTACGAACGGGAAAACGCTCACCTATACACACTCCACGAGGACGGAGGACAGCATGGAACCCGAATTAAACATCCTACCAGCTATTGTCTACCTGCTCATCTACCACGAGTACGAATGCCGGTGCAGACGACAACGGTGAGTACTGCACCTACGACACAGGGGAGGGGGGAGGAGGAAAGCTTACGGGCACACACATAGGTGACACACCCACCCCCCCCACCCCACCCCCAACTATCTACACACCAATGCAGAGCAAAAACTCAGAGTGACACTCCCCAAACCCCCGGAAAAATGCAAAGTCATAATGAAAATGATGATAAAATTTATGTATAAAATAGGTTCATTGAAGTCATGGAAAATCATCTATATGAAATATAAAAAAAAAAAAATGAACAGTGCGAAATCTAAATACATAGGCAATAAGTCCTGCTCATTTTGTTAAAGTTCCACAGTCCGTGGGCCAATGTCCACAAACACATGGGCAAAGCCCACACAGGAGACCAGATACCGTTGGAGAGAACACTGCTGGGGCATCAGATGATAAAACTACAGGCACCTCAGGGGGAAGGGAAGGGGGGGCACCTCAGCCACAGGAGTCCACGACGCCAGATCCACGAGGGGCCTCCATGGCCACTGTGCCATCCTGGGGAGTGCAAAGCCACAGTCTCACAAGTCTCTACAGTGGGTGGGTTGCCCACTGTGCCATCCTGGGGAGTTCAAAGCCACAGTCCATCAGATGGATAACCGACTCCACTGGTATTGGAGGAGGCAGGGTGCTCAGAGTGCAGCGTGAACACCAGCTCGACACAGAACCGGTACTGTCAATGGGCCAGCGGTGCTTGAGACGGCGGGGCCCAGCGGAGCGGTGCTTGACAGGAAGGGCCCAGCGGAGCGGTGCTTGACAGGAAGGGCCCAGCGGAGCGGTGCTTGAGACGGCGGGGCCCAGTGGAGCGGTGCTAGAGTTGAAGGGCCCAGCGGAGCGGTGCTTGACAGGAAGGGCCCAGCGGAGCAGTGCTTGAGACGGCGGGGCCCAGCGGAGCGGTGCTTGACAGGAAGGGCCCAGCGGAGCGGTGCTTGACAGGAAGGGCCCAGCGGAGCGGTGCTAGAGTTGAAGGGCCCAGCGGAGCGGTGCTTGACAGGAAGGGCCCAGCGGAGCGGTGCTTGAGACGGCGGGGCCCAGCGGAGCGGTGCTTGACAGGAAGGGCCCAGCGGAGCGGTGCTTGATAGGAAGGGCCCAGCGGAGCGGTGCTAGAGTTGAAGGGCCCAGCGGAGTGGTGCTTGACAGGAAGGGCCCAGCGGAGCGGTGCTTGAGACGGCGGGGCCCAGCGGAGCGGTTCTTGACAGGAAGGGCCCAGCAGAGCGGTGCTTGACAGGAAGGGCCCAGCGGAGAAGTGCTTGACAGGAAGGGCCCTGCGGAGCGGTGCTTGACAGGAAGGGCCCAGCGGAGCGGTGCTAGAGTTGAAGGGCCCAGCGGAGCGGTGCTTGACAGGAAGGGCCCAGCGGAGCGGTGCTTGAGACGGCGGGGCTCAGCGGAGCAGTGCTTGACAGGAAGGGCCCAGCGGAGCGGTGCTTGACAGGAAGGGCCCAGCGGAGCGGTGTTTGAGTTGAAGGGCCCAGCTGAGCGGTGCTTGACAGGAAGGGCCCAGCGGAGCGGTGCTTGAGACGGCGGGGCCCAGCGGAGCGGTGCTTGACAGGAAGGGCCCAGCGGAGCGGTGCTAGAGTTGAAGGGCCCAGCGGAGCGGTGCTTGACAGGAAGGGCCCAGCGGAGCGGTGCTTGAGACGGCGGGGCCCAGCGGAGCGGTGCTTGACAGGAAGGGCCCAGCGGAGCGGTGCTTGACAGGAAGGGCCCAGCGGAGCGGTGCTAGAGTTGAAGGGCCCAGCGGAGCGGTGCTTGACAGGAAGGGCCCAGCGGAGTGGTGCTTGAGACGGCGGGGCCCTCTTCAGCTGTGCCTGTCTTGGCGGGCCCTCTTCAGCGGTGCCTGTCTTGGCGGGGCCCTCTTCAGCGGTGCACTTCACGGCGGGGCCCTCTTCAGCGGTGCCTGTCTTGGCGGGGCCCTCTTCAGCGGTGCCTGTCTTGGCGGGGCCCTCTTCAGTGGTGCTCTTCACGGGAGGGCCCTCTTCAGCGGTGCCTGTCTTGGCGGGGCCCTCTTCAGCGGTGCCTGTCTTGGCGGGGCCCTCTTCAGCGGTGCTCTTCACGGCGGGGCCCTCTTCAGCGGTGCCTGTCTTGGCGGGGCCCTCTTCAGCAGTGCTTGTCCTGTCTTTCAAGGGAGCCAGACCTGGCCAGGACTCCCCGCTTAGTCGCCCTCCGACCGTGCGGTTGCTGGCCCCTCCTGTGATGGAATCCTGGGCCCGTGGGTGTCCTCCGTCACACCCGGTATGGGGCTGGTGGGGCCTTCCTGGTCCGCACGCCTGCTGGCTGACTTCTCCGCCCTGCTGCCCTTGCCCTCCTTCGATGAAGCTCTCTGGCCCTTGCCTCCCCTTGATGTTGTGACAGGTGACGGGCCACGACTACGCTCCTTGGTGGCAGCCGTCTCAGCCTTCTCGCGCCGGCCCTTTGTTTTTCGGGTTCTCTTCCCAGGGGGTGGGCTGGCTGTCCCCTTGCTGCTGGCCGATGTATCTGCACTCGGAAAGGTGGACTCCAAAATCCATGCACAATGGTCGCCCTCGATGCAGGGCTGGTGGTGGCTGAGGTGCTCTTAGGACTCTTACCAGATGGAGGGGGTGGGTCAGGTGATGCAAAGAGGTTAACTTTGGAGAGGAAAAGTTTCTTAGGAGCAATGGGAATGGTAGGTGCAGTGGGTATGGGAGTGGAGGAAGAGGATGTGGTTGTAGGAGAGTCAAGTGTGCTGTCTTTGGGTGCAGGTGCTTGTGACGTAGGCTGTGGTGAGGTGGATGGCTGTTGGGTGGGTGGCTGCCTGCGTTTGTGTGTTTTGGAAGAGGGGGTGACAGACACACTGGGAGAGGACACAGGGGACGTGTAGATGGCAGTGGGGGTGGTGACTGCACGTGTGCGGACTGTACTGGAGGGTGTGCTGGTGATGGAAGTACTGGCTGATGGTGGTATGCATGCAGGTGTGAGTGGAGACGTCACAGGGAGGGAGGAGGGAGACGAGGAGGAGGTGGACACAGAGGTGGTAGTGACTGTTGCCATGTCTGCATCTGGATGTTGTTTGTGTGAATGCTTGTGGGATCTGTGGTGCTTATGTCTGGATGAGCTGCCCTTGGGTGTTGAGGTGTGTGCAGGCTGGTCTGATGGTGTGGATGGGATAGGCAGAGGAACAGGAGACTGGGACTGGGTGGAGGCAGTTAGAAGAGGGAGGCTGGAAACCGGGACAATGGCTGCCGTCAGTGCTGAGGCCAGAGCATTGAACGATCGTTGATGGGCAGCCTGACCCGAATGAATGCCCTCCAGGTATGCATTGCTCCGATGCACCTCCCTTTCTACACCCTGGATGGCATTCAAGAGGGTAGACTGCCCAACAATGAGTGTCCTGAGGAGGTCAATGACCTCCTCACTGAGGGCAGCAGGGGTAACTGGGGCAGGGCCTGAGGTGCCTGGGGCGAAGGAGATGCCCGCCTTCCTGGGCGAGTGGGCATGGAGCGAAGGCCGAGGGGCTGCTGGGAGGGCGGGGCTGGTGTGCTGGGTGGCGGCTGTACTTGTTGTGGCGGTGGGCACGGATGTTGCCGCCACCGCAAGGGAGCTCCCTTCCGAGGACGTGTCGGTGTCGCTGACGTCTCCACGGGTCCCCGTTGTGGAGCTCCCCTCGCACTCCGTCTCACTGGTGAACTCGGTGTCTGTAGCATGGCCCTCCGGAGCCATGTGAGTTGCAGCTCCCTCGTGCTCCGATGGCAATTCTCCTCCGCCTGATGATGCTAATGCACACATGCACAGGAAGATAAAGAAAATGGGTGGGGGGAGAAATAAAGACAGGTTGAGTGCATGCATTGGCAACACCGTTGGTGGAGAGGACAGACACAGAAGCCCCCTGCACTACGCCGCGCAATCGGGGTACACTACTCAGTACTTGTGACTAGGCCTACAGGTCTATGGACAACAAATGCACACATGGGTGATGCAGAACCATGGATAGCTCGACTTGGCACCCTAAAGAGGTGGGGGGCGGGGGCACAGGGCCATGCCTAAAGGAGGGGGCTAGCCTACAGAAAGCGCCCTGGCCTAAGTTCACCCACAGCCCTCCTCCCCCACCCAGACACCTCCACTGCGCGCAAAGATAGCACAATGTGCTGATACTCACCCCCTTGTGTCTGCTGTGATGTCCTCACGCGCCCATCCAAATCGGGGTAGGCCACCGCCAGGATCCGGGACATCAGGGGGGTCAATTGGCGGCTGTGAGAAGGTAGCCTCTTTCTAGCCTTGTTACCCCCACTTTTGGCCTGTTTGTGAGTGTATGTCAGGGTGTTTGTCACTGTTTTCACTGTCTCACTGGGATCCTGATAGCCAGGCCTCAGTGCTCATAGTGAAAACACTATGTTTTCAGTATGTTTGTTATGTGTCACTGGGATCCTGCTGGTCAGGACCCCAGTGCTCATAGGTTTGTGGCCTATATGTATGTGTCACTGGGACCCTGTCACACAGGGCCCCAGTGCTCATAGGTGTGCATGTATATGTTCCCTGTGTGGTGCCTAACTGTCTCACTGAGGCTCTGCTAACCAGAACCTCAGTGGTTATGCTCTCTCATTACTTCCAAATTGTCACTGACAGGCTAGTGACCAATTTTACCAATTTACATTGGCTTACTGGAACACCATTATAATTCCCTAGTATATGGTACTGAAGTACCCAGGGTATTGGGGTTCCAGGAGATCCCTATGGGCTGCAGCATTTCTTTTGCCACCCATAGGGAGCTCTGACAATTCTTACACAGGCCTGCCACTGCAGCCTGAGTGAAATAACGTCCACGTTATTTCGCAGCCATTTTACACTGCACTTAAGTAACTTATAAGTCACCTATATGTCTAACCTTTACCTGGTAAAGGTTAGGTGCAAAGTTACTTAGTGTGAGGGCACCCTGGCACTAGCCAAGGTGCCCCCACATTGTTCAGAGCCAATTCACTGAACTTTGTGAGTGCGGGGACACCATTACACGCGTGCACTACATATAGGTCACTACCTATATGTAGCTTCACCATGGTAACTCCGAATATGGCCATGTAACATGTCTATGATCATGGAATTGCCCCCTCTATGCCATCCTGGCATTGTTGGTACAATTCCATGATCCCAGTGGTCTGTAGCACAGACCCTGGTACTGCCAGACTGCCCTTCCTGGGGTTTCACTGCAGCTGCTGCTGCTGCCAACCCCTCAGACAGGCATCTGCCCTCCTGGGGTCCAGCCAGGCCTGGCCCAGGATGGCAGAACAAAGAACTTCCTCTGAGAGAGGGTGTAACACCCTCTCCCTTTGGAAAATGGTGTGAAGGCAGGGGAGGAGTAGCCTCCCCCAGCCTCTGGAAATGCTTTGTTGGGCACAGATGTGCCCAATTCTGCATAAGCCAGTCTACACCGGTTCAGGGACCCCTTAGCCCCTGCTCTGGCGCGAAACTGGACAAAGGAAAGGGGAGTGACCACTCCCCTGACCTGCACCTCCCCTGGGAGGTGTCCAGAGCTCCTCCAGTGTGCTCCAGACCTCTGCCATCTTGGAAACAGAGGTGCTGCTGGCACACTGGACTGCTCTGAGTGGCCAGTGCCACCAGGTGACGTCAGAGACTCCTTGTGATAGGCTCCTTCAGGTGTTAGTAGCCTTTCCTCTCTCCTGGGTAGCCAAACCCTCTTTTCTGGCTATTTAGGGTCTCTGTCTCTGGGGAAACTTTAGATAACGAATGCATGAGCTCAGCCAAGTTCCTCTGCATCTCCCTCTTCACCTTCTGATAAGGAATCGACCGCTGACCGCGCTGGAAGCCTGCAAACCTGCAACATAGTAGCAAAGACGACTACTGCAACTCTGTAACGCTGATCCTGCCGCCTTCTCGACTGTTTTCCTGCTTGTGCATGCTGTGGAGGTAGTCTGCCTCCTCTCTGCACCAGAAGCTCCGAAGAAATCTCCCGTGGGTCGACGGAATCTTCCCCCTGCAACCGCAGGCACCAAAAAGCTGCATTACCGGTCCCTTGGGTCTCCTCTCAGCACGACGAGCGAGGTCCCTCGAATCCAGCGACACCGTCCAAGTGACCCCCACAGTCCAGTGACTCTTCAGCCCAAGTTTGGTGGAGGTAAGTCCTTGCCTCACCTCGCTGGGCTGCATTGCTGGGAACCGCGACTTTGCAAGCTACTCCGGCCCCTGTGCACTTCCGGCGGAAATCCTTCGTGCACAGCCAAGCCTGGGTCCACGGCACTCTAACCTGCATTGCACGACTTTCTAAGTTGGTCTCCGGCGACGTGGGACTCCTTTGTGCAACTTCGGCGAGCACCGTTTCACGCATCCTCGTAGTGCCTGTTTCTGGCACTTCTCCAGGTGCTACCTGCTTCAGTGAGGGCTCTTTGTCTTGCGCGACGTCTCCTCTCTCTGCAGGTCCAATTTGCGACCTCCTGGTCCCTCCTGGGCCCCAGCAGCGTCCAAAAACGCCAAACGCAAGATTTGCGTGTAGCAAGGCTTGTTGGCATCCATCCGGCGGGAAAACACTTCTGCACGACTCTCCAAGGCGTGGGGGATCCATCCTCCAAAGGGGAAGTCTCTAGCCCTTGTCGTTCCTGCAGTATTTACAGTTCTTCAGCCTAGTAAGAGCTTCTTTGCACCAACTGCTGGCATTTCTTGGGCATTTGCCCATCTCCGAGTTGCTTGTGACTTTTGGACTTGGTCCCCTTGCTCCACAGGTACCCTCAGTCAGGAATCCATCGTTGTTGCATTGCTGATTTGTGTTTTCCTTGCATTTTCCCTCTAACACGACTATTTTGTCCTTAGGGGAACTTTGGTGCACTTTGCACTCACTTTTCAGGGTCTTGGGGAGGGTTATTTTTCTAACTCTCACTATTTTCTAATAGTCCCAGCGACCCTCTACAAGGTCACATAGGTTTGGGGTCCATTCGTGGTTCACATTCCACTTTTGGAGTATATGGTTTGTGTTGCTACCCTATCCCTATGTTTCCCCATTGCATCCTATTGTAACTATACATTGTTTGCACTGTTTTCTAAGACTAAACTGCATATTTTTGCTATTGTGTATATATATCTTGTGTATATTTCCTATCCTCTCACTGAGGGTACACTCTAAGATACTTTGGCATATTGTCATAAAAATAAAGTACCTTTATTTTTAGTATAACTGTGTATTGTGTTTTCTTATGATATTGTGCATATGACACTAAGTGGTACTGTAGTAGCTTCACACGTCTCCTAGTTCAGCCTAAGCTGCTCTGCTAAGCTACCATTATCTATCAGCCTAAGCTGCTAGACACCCTATACACTAATAAGGGATAACTGGGCCTGGTGCAAGGTGCAAGTACCCCTTGGTACTCACTACAAGCCAGTCCAGCCTCCTACATTGGTTGTGCAGTGGTGGGATAAGTGCTTGAGACTACTTACCACTCTTGTCATTGTACTTTTCATAAGAGAAAAATATACAAAACAAGGTCAGTGTATATACACATAGCCAAAAAGTTTTGCATTTCCTCTTTTCACTCTTTTCCAAAGTGCTGAAAAGTACTTCTAAACTTTCAAAAAAGTTCTTAAAAGTTTAAAAAGTTTTTTTCTGTCTTTCCAAAAAGTTCTGAAAACTTTTTTCTCTTTGTCTATCACTTTAACTCTCTCTAAAAATATCTGGCACAGGCCAAAATGTTGAACTGTCCAAACTTGCATATGATCACCTTAGCTGGAAAGGAGCAAGGAGTCTCTGCATAGAGAGAGGTTTGAGTGTAGGGAAGAATCCTTCCTTAGAACTGTTAATTAACATGCTTAGAGTACAGGATAAGGCCATAAGTGCCCAATCTGTTGAAAAAGTAGCTAATGGTTCTCAATCTGATCCAGGGACTCCCCCAGGAAAAGGTTCAGGAAAGAAACTTCTCAGCCTGCCCATTACTAGACAGTCTAGCATAGTTGGTACAGAGGTTGAATCACACCATACTGATGGTGTGCTCTCACATTATACTGTTAGCCAAGCTGTTAGGGTGCCTTCTGTAAGGGACAGGTCTCCTTCTGTTCATTCCCATCATACCTCTGTATCTAGAAATGTCCCTCCCACCCACCCTGATGACAGATTGTTAGAAAGGGAGCTCAATAGATTGAGAGTGGAACAAACCAGACTGAAGCTCAAGAAGCAACAGCTGGATTTGGATAGACAGTCTCTAGAATTAGAGAAGGAAAGACAGAAGTTGGGTTTAGATACCCATGGTGGCAGCAGCAGTATTCCCCATAGTCATCCTGCAAAAGAGCATGATTCCAGGAATCTGCACAAGATAGTTCCCCCTTATAAGGAGGGGGATGACATTAACAAGTGGTTTGCTGCACTTGAGAGGGCCTGTGTTGTACAGGATGTCCCTCAAAAGCAGTGGGCTGCTATCCTATGGCTATCATTTAGTGGAAAGGGTAGGGATAGACTCCTTACTGTGAAAGAAAGTGATGCCAATAATTTTACAGTTCTTAAGAATGCACTCCTGGATGGTTATGGCTTAACCACTGAACAGTACAGGATAAAGTTCAGAGAGACCAAAAAGGAGTCTTCACAAGACTGGGTTGATTTCATTGACCATTCAGTGAAGGCCTTGGAGGGGTGGTTACATGGCAGTAAAGTTACTGATTATGAAAGCCTGTATAACACAATCCTGAGAGAGCATATACTTAATAATTGTGTGTCTGATTTGTTGCACCAGTACCTGGTAGACTCTGATCTGACCTCTCCCCAAGAATTGGGAAAGAAGGCAGACAAATGGGTCAGAACAAGGGTGAACAGAAAAGTTCATACAGGGGGTGACAAAGATGGCAATAAGAAGAAAGATGGTGAAAAATCTCAAGATAAGCATGGGGATAAGGGTAAAACCAAAGATCCCACTTCAAATCTTAAACACTCTTCAGAGGGTGGGGATAAAACAAATTCTTCCTCTTCTTCCCAACCTGCACACATTAAAAAGCCTTGGTGCTTTGTGTGTAAAAACAGAGGCCATAGGCCAGGGGATAAGTCCTGTCCAGGTAAACCCCCTGAGCCTACCACCACTAATACATCAAGCTCTAGTGCCCCTAGCAGTAGTGGTACTAGTGGTGGAACTGCTGGCAACAGTCAAGCAAAGGGTGTAGTTGGGTTCACTTATGGGTCCATAGTGGAAACTGATGTAATCAGTCCCAAGACAGTTTCTGTCACACCTAGTGGCATTGGCCTTGCCACACTGGCTGCTTGTCCCCTTACAATGGATAAGTACAGGCAGACAGTTTCAATAAATGGTGTTGAGGCCTTGGCCTACAGGGACACAGGTGCCAGTTTCACTTTGGTGACTGAAAACCTAGTGCCTCCTGAACAACACATCATTGGACAACAGTATAAGATTATTGATGTCCATAACTCCACTAAGTTTCTTCCCTTAGCTATAATTCAGTTTAGTTGGGGTGGAGTTACTGGCCCTAAGCAGGTGGTGGTATCACCTAGCTTACCTGTAGACTGTCTCTTAGGTAATGACCTAGAGGCCTCAGGTTGGGCTGATGTAGAGTTTTATGCCCATGCAGCCATGCTGGGCATCCCTGAGGAATTGTTCCCTCTCATTTCAAGTGAAATGAAAAAGCAAAGGAGAGAAGGCCTGAAAACTCAGGATCCCTCTCCATCAACAGGTAAAAAGGGTATCACAGTATCCCCTAACCACCCTACCATTCAGGATACCATTCCTGTGGTGGGAGAAACCTCTCCTGGGGTGGCACCTGTTCCAAGGGAATCATCAGCTGGCATAGCTGGACTCCCTGAGGTAGAAGTACCTCTCTGTGGAATAACTAACATTGGTGACAAAAAGAGCACCATTTTAGTTAACATGGAGCATCCCTCCAACCCTCCCAGAGAAACATTAGTGCAGAAACCCTGTACTGCCTCACAACACTTAGGACAGCATCCCTGCCCTAGTGTGGAGCTCATAGGACAGCATCCCTGCCCTGCTCCAACTCAAGAGAAACAGCATCCCTGTTCTCTCTTCCAGCCAAATAGACAAAGTTTTTGCCCAGCTATGGCTTTACTGAGACAGCATCCCTGTCTGGCATTTCCATCATTACAAATAGGTTCAGTGGATAATTCCCACTGCTCTAAACTAAAACTTACTGATAGAAACTCTGAAAATACATCTTCACATTGTTGGTTAGCTAAAAAACTTCAAACAGGGTGGTTTACATCCCCACAGGGAAGTAACCATATAGTGGATGATAAAGGGAGTAACCAGTCTATTGCAGAGCTACTCTCTACTTATCACCACTTAGACAATAAAGTCTCAACTGGCCAAGGTTAGCCTTATTGTCCTTCGTTTGGGGGGGGGTTGTGTGAGAAGGTAGCCTCTTTCTAGCCTTGTTACCCCCACTTTTGGCCTGTTTGTGAGTGTATGTCAGGGTGTTTGTCACTGTTTTCACTGTCTCACTGGGATCCTGATAGCCAGGCCTCAGTGCTCATAGTGAAAACACTATGTTTTCAGTATGTTTGTTATGTGTCACTGGGATCCTGCTGGTCAGGACCCCAGTGCTCATAGGTTTGTGGCCTATATGTATGTGTCACTGGGACCCTGTCATACAGGGCCCCAGTGCTCATAGGTGTGCATGTATATGTTCCCTGTGTGGTGCCTAACTGTCTCACTGAGGCTCTGCTAACCAGAACCTCAGTGGTTATGCTCTCTCATTACTTCCAAATTGTCACTGACAGGCTAGTGACCAATTTTACCAATTTACATTGGCTTACTGGAACACCATTATAATTCCCTAGTATATGGTACTGAAGTACCCAGGGTATTGGGGTTCCAGGAGATCCCTATGGGCTGCAGCATTTCTTTTGCCACCCATAGGGAGCTCTGACAATTCTTACACAGGCCTGCCACTGCAGCCTGAGTGAAATAACGTCCACGTTATTTCACAGCCATTTTACACTGCACTTAAGTAACTTATAAGTCACCTATATGTCTAACCTTTACCCGGTAAAGGTTAGGTGCAAAGTTACTTAGTGTGAGGGCACCCTGGCACTAGCCAAGGTGCCCCCACATTGTTCAGAGCCAATTCACTGAACTTTGTGAGTGCGGGGACACCATTACACGCGTGCACTACATATAGGTCACTACCTATATGTAGCTTCACCATGGTAACTCCGAATATGGCCATGTAACATGTCTATGATCATGGAATTGCCCCCTCTATGCCATCCTGGCATTGTTGGTACAATTCCATGATCCCAGTGGTCTGTAGCACAGACCCTGGTACTGCCAGACTGCCCTTCCTGGGGTTTCACTGCAGCTGCTGCTGCTGCCAACCCCTCAGACAGGCATCTGCCCTCCTGGGGTCCAGCCAGGCCTGGCCCAGGATGGCAGAACAAAGAACTTCCTCTGAGAGAGGGTGTAACACCCTCTCCCTTTGGAAAATGGTGTGAAGGCAGGGGAGGAGTAGCCTCCCCCAGCCTCTGGAAATGCTTTGTTGGGCACAGATGTGCCCAATTCTGCATAAGCCAGTCTACACCGGTTCAGGGACCACTTAGCCCCTGCTCTGGCGCGAAACTGGACAAAGGAAAGGGGAGTGACCACTCCCCTGACCTGCACCTCCCCTGGGAGGTGTCCAGAGCTCCTCCAGTGTGCTCCAGACCTCTGCCATCTTGGAAACAGAGGTGCTGCTGGCACACTGGACTGCTCTGAGTGGCCAGTGCCACCAGGTGACGTCAGAGACTCCTTGTGATAGGCTCCTTCAGGTGTTAGTAGCCTTTCCTCTCTCCTGGGTAGCCAAACCCTCTTTTCTGGCTATTTAGGGTCTCTGTCTCTGGGGAAACTTTAGATAACGAATGCATGAGCTCAGCCGAGTTCCTCTGCATCTCCCTCTTCACCTTCTGATAAGGAATCGACCGCTGACCGCGCTGGAAGCCTGCAAACCTGCAACATAGTAGCAAAGACGACTACTGCAACTCTGTAACGCTGATCCTGCCGCCTTCTCGACTGTTTTCCTGCTTGTGCATGCTGTGGGGGTAGTCTGCCTCCTCTCTGCACCCGAAGCTCCGAAGAAATCTCCCGTGGGTCGACGGAATCTTCCCCCTGCAACCGCAGGCACCAAAAAGCTGCATTACCGGTCCCTTGGGTCTCCTCTCAGCACGACGAGCGAGGTCCCTCGAATCCAGCGACACCGTCCAAGTGACCCCCACAGTCCAGTGACTCTTCAGCCCAAGTTTGGTGGAGGTAAGTCCTTGCCTCACCTCGCTGGGCTGCATTGCTGGGAACCGCGACTTTGCAAGCTACTCCGGCCCCTGTGCACTTCCGGCGGAAATCCTTCGTGCACAGCCAAGCCTGGGTCCACGGCACTCTAACCTGCATTGCACGACTTTCTAAGTTGGTCTCCGGCGACGTGGGACTCCTTTGTGCAACTTCGGCGAGCACCGTTTCACGCATCCTCGTAGTGCCTGTTTCTGGCACTTCTCCGGGTGCTACCTGCTTTAGTGAGGGCTCTTTGTCTTGCTCGACATCCCCTCTCTCTGCAGGTCCAATTTGCGACCTTCTGGTCCCTCCTGGGCCCCAGCAGCGTCCAAAAACGCCAAACGCACGATTTGCGTGTAGCAAGGCTTGTTGGCATCCATCCGGCGGGAAAACACTTCTGCACGACTTTCCAAGGCGTGGGGGATCCATCCTCCAAAGAGGAAGTCTCTAGCCCTTGTCGTTCTTGCAGTATTCACAGTTCTTCAGCCTAGTAAGAGCTTCTTTGCACCAACCGCTGGCATTTCTTGGGCATTTGCCCATCTCCGAGTTGCTTGTGACTTTTGGACTTGGTCCCCTTGCTCCACAGGTACCCTCAGTCAGGAATCCATCGTTGTTGCATTGCTGATTTGTGTTTTCCTTGCATTTTCCCTCTAACACGACTATTTTGTCCTTAGGGGAACTTTGGTGCACTTTGCACTCACTTTTCAGGGTCTTGGGGAGGGTTATTTTTCTAACTCTCACTATTTTCTAATAGTCCCAGCGACCCTCTACAAGGTCACATAGGTTTGGGGTCCATTCGTGGTTCACATTCCACTTTTGGAGTATATGGTTTGTGTTGCCCCTATCCCTATGTTTCCCCATTGCATCCTATTGTAACTATACATTGTTTGCACTGTTTTCTAAGACTAAACTGCATATTTTTGCTATTGTGTATATATATCTTGTGTATATTTCCTATCCTCTCACTGAAGGTACACTCTAAGATACTTTGGCATATTGTCATAAAAATAAAGTACCTTTATTTTTAGTATAACTGTGTATTGTGTTTTCTTATGATATTGTGCATATGACACTAAGTGGTACTGTAGTAGCTTCACACGTCTCCTAGTTCAGCCTAAGCTGCTCTGCTAAGCTACCATTATCTATCAGCCTAAGCTGCTAGACACCCTATACACTAATAAGGGATAACTGGGCCTGGTGCAAGGTGCAAGTACCCCTTGGTACTCACTACAAGCCAGTCCAGCCTCCTACAGCGGCTGGCACCCCTCCTACGTTGGGAGGCCATCCCCAGCAGAGACTCTGCGGTCTTCCTGGTCCCGCGGCGGATGTCCTCCTACCTCTTTCGGCAGTGGGTGCCCCGTCTGTTGTGGACCCCCAGGGCCCGGACGTCCTTGGCGATGGCACGCCAAATCTCAATCTTCTGATGGGCGCTGACCTATGTGACATCTACAGGGTGGGAAACGAAATATCATCACTTTTCTGCATGGTAGATGTGAGTGGCCCCCCCTCCCCAACCTTGGCATGTGGCACATGCTCTCATCTGTCGTGCGTTGCACTCCTCATTCGCTCCCCTCCCCACCATCTTACATACACCCCACTCAACACAGGCATAGCCCATTCAACGTGCAGCCAGTGTACTCACCTGTTGGTCTGGAGGACCGTAGAGTAGTGCATACTGGGGGAGGACCCCATCAACAAGTTTCTCCAACTCTTATGAAGTGAAGGCAGGGGCCCTTTCCCCAGTCGCAGCAGCCATAGTATCTCCCAGACCGAGGTCACAGCAGCACTTGCAGTATAGGTCCTCTCCTGTGGATGATCAGGTCTCGAGTGATTAAGCAGCTAGAAAATGGCGGTCACGCCCGCGGCGGTGCGGACCGCCGCGGTGCGTACCGCGACCGCCGGCGCACATCGTCATTGGCTACTGAGACCCACAGGGCTCAATGTTAACCAATGCGGCTTCGCACCGCGGTTTCCGACCGCCTACCGCCACGGTGTGCCACGCCAGCGCATTGACCTCACAGATCCCATTGTCACACTTCACAGGTCAGGCAGCCGCCATTTCAAAGGCCCACATGGCTTAATTTATACTGCGTCACACAGGCCTAGGCCGTGCATTGCCACTCATACACGCCTTTCACTGCATTGCGATTCATTTACTGTGCAAGCTGTTTGAACGAACCTGTGGGTTGCTTGACTCTGTGCTCCATGTTGTCCTTGCTAGGCACCGTCCGCTGGGACTTGCAAGGAGAAGGATGAATCCTCCCGTGTACCGACCGCTGGTGGACCTGTCGACAATGGAAGAACGACATATTATACTTCGTTACAGACTTGACAGAGCCACTATTCATGAACTGTGTGCCCAGCTGGAGCCAGACCTGATGTCCCCCATCCGCCAACCCACAGGCATTCCCCCTCTGTTGCAGGTTCTGTCAGTACTCCATTTTTTGGCAAGTGGGTCTTTTCAGACAACAGTGGCCATGTCATCAGGGATGTCTCAGCCTATGTTTTCTAAGGTTTTGTCCAGAGTGTTGTCTGCCCTGATGAAATACATGCGGAGATACATTGTTTTCCCTGAGGAGGATGATTTGGCTGCAGTGAAGGGTGATTTCTATGCCCTTGGACATATCCCCCACATCATTGGTGCCATTGATGGGACCCATGTGGCTTTGGTACCCCCCAAAGGCAGTGAGCAGGTGTACAGAAATAGAAAGAGTTATCATTCTATGAATGTCCAGGTGGTCTGTTTGGCAGACCAGTACATCTCCCATGTGAATGCCAAGTTCCCTGGGTCAGTGCATGACGCGTATGTCATGCGAAATAGCAGCGTCCCCTATGTGATGGAACAGCTACAGAGACACCGTGTGTGGTTATTAGGTGACTCTGGTTACCCCAACCTCTCCTGGCTATTGACCCCAGTGAGGAATCCCAGGACAAGGGCAGAGGAACGGTACAATGAGGCCCATGGGCGAACTAGGAGGATAAAAGAAAGGACCTTTGGGGTCCTGAAGGCCAGGTTTAGGTGCCTGCATATGACAGGGGGATCCCTAATGTACTCACCAAAGAAGGTGTGCCATATCATCGTGGCCTGCTGTATGCTTCACAATCTTTCCTGCAGGAGGATGGTCCAGATGGTGGTGTTGTAGCAGCTGTGGAGCCTGTGGAGAGTGAAGAGGAGGAAGACGACGGGGACGACACAGACAACATGGATACAGTTATACAACAGTATTTTCAGTAGCACACAGGTAAGATTCACCCACGCCATTTTACATTTACTTGAGGCCTCCTGCGTCTCTACTTTCTGTGTTTCCCACCATTTCCTCTTAGCTGAATTGTGACTTTCCCTTCCCTTTTCAGAGCTGTTTGACCAACTGCGTGACTTCTGCTTTGTTTGCCCATGGACTACAGCTTGTTGTCATTGGTATGTTGTCATTACAATGTAACAGAACATAATTGCACCGTTATGTGTGATACATAATAGTAAAATAAAAGCAGACTCCTGAAATTGTAAGTGCAATAGGTGATTTATTATAAGTGCTACATATAGGTACATGATAGTAAAACGGTGATGTTTGGGGGTGGAGAAATGTCCATGGCAGAGTCCAGTTCTCAGTCACACAGGTGCATTGTCCATATGCCTGTGGAAGGATGGAGCAGGGGCAGTTCAAGGTTGGACAGGGTGACAATGAGGGACAGTGGGATGACATCAGGGGGTATCTTATGCTGGCGGGGGTCTTGCAATCCTACTCTGTCTTCTTGTGTGATCTCAGGTTCCGCTTGCGGGGTTGTTGTTCTTCAGCAGGAGGTGGGGTTCTGGTGGCCTGACGTTGTGTGGGGGCCTCCTGTCCACTGGCGCCGGCGGAGGTGGTAGGCTGTTCCTGGCCTGGGCTAGTGACAGGGGCACTTTGGGGTGCCACATGGTCCCGCAATGTGGTGACTATCTGGTTAAGGGCCAGGACGATGGTCCCCATTGCGGTACTGATGTTCCTCAGTTCCTCTCTGAACCCCATGTACCGTTCCTCCTGCTGTGCCTGGATCTCCTGGAACCTGGCCAGTACCGTCGCCATCGTCTTCTGGGAGTGGTGGTATGCTCCCATGATGGTGGTGAGGGCCTCTTGGAGAGTCGGTTCCCTGGGCCTGTCCCCCCCCTGTCGCACAGCAGCCCTCCCAGTTCCCCTGTTTCCCTGGGCCTCTGTCCCCTGGACGGTGTGCCCACTACCACTGCCCCCAGGTCCCTGTTGTTGTTGGGGTGGTGGGTCAACCTGGGTGCCCTTTAGTGGCGGACACACCGCTGATTGACGTGTCCTGGAGACAGAGGCATGGGCCCGCTGGGTGGGAGCTGTGCTGGTGTTCCCAGAGGGGGTTAGGTCTGGTGTAGCCTGTGGCTGTCTGTGGGGAACCGACTGTCCAGAGGTCCCCGATGGGCCGGGCTGGTCATCAGGGTCCAGGTCGACAGAGCTGCTGTCATCGCTGGGGGCCTCTTCTGGGGGTGGGATGGACATATCTGGACCCTCCGTGGCGGTGTGGTGGCGTTCGGGTCCTGCAGGGGTATAAGGGTATGGTTATTGGTTCTGTGTGTGGCTTTTCGTGGGATGGATGGGTGTCCGTGTACCCAAGTGCAGGCATTCCCGTGTGGGGGCTTTTGTGAGGGTGGCTTGTGAGGGAGATGGTTATGTGCAGTGGGCATGCTTTGGTGATGGGTGTCCATGCTTTGTGGTCGCATGCAGGTCTAGGTGTTGGGATGGGTGGGTTGTGATGGTGGTACATTTGGAAGGAGTTGGTGTGATGGGGTGGGGGTGAGAGTGGGGCTATGTGCTGGCATGCAGGTGGGGTGGGGGTGGGAAGTAGTAGTTAAGATTTGACTTACCAGAGTCCATTCCTCTGCCTACTCCTGCGAGGCCCTCAGGATGCAGGATGTGCAAGACTTCCTCCTCCCATGCTGTGAATTCTGGGGGAGTAGGTGGGGGTCCGCCGCCAGTCTTCTGCACCGCAATGTTGTGCCTTGATACCATGAAACGCACCTTCCCCCGTAGGTCGTTACATCTCTTCCTGATGTCCTCCCGATTGCGTGGATGCTGTCCCACCGCGTTGACCCTGTCGACTATCCTTTGCCATAGCTCCATCTTCCTAGCAATTGTTGTATGCTGAACCTGTGCCCCGAAGAGCTGGGGCTCTACACGTACTATTTCCTCCACCATGACCCTGAGTTCGGCGTCAGAGAACCTGGGGTGTCTTTGGGGTGCATGGGGTGGTGTGGATGAGGTGAGGGATGTTGTATGTGTTGTGGAGTGTGGTGAGTGTGGTGGTGTATGGTGTTTTGTGCGTTGTAATTGTGTGGGTGATGTTGTGATTAGCCTCTGTGTGATGGTCTACTCTAAGCAGTGCTGTCTCTCTCTGTCCTTGATTCGCAATTGTGGAAGTAAGGGTTTGTGGGTAATGTGGGTGTGTGTTATATATGGTATTGGGTGCGTGGGAGTGGAGTGTGTATGTGTCTCAGGTGTGTGTATTTCAAATTGTCCAATGTGGTTGTGTTTTGTAAGGGTGTGTGTATTTTGACCGCGGTGGTGTGTACCGCCTATGGAATACCGCGTTTGAAAGACCGCCGCGTGGATTCGTGGGTCGTAATGGTATGGGCGTATTTCTGTTGGCGTGACGGTGGAGGTTTGGTCATCGCCTTTTTTTCGCTGACCTTTGGTGTGGCGGACTTTTGTGGATGTCGGGTTTTTGGCAGTTTGCCAGTTGCGGGTCAGAATGACCGTGGCGGTTTACCGCGGCCGCGGCGGTGTTATGGCGGTCTTCTGACCGGCGGTATGCACATTTTACCGCCGAGGTCAGAATGACCCCCTATATGTTTTGTTCAGCATAGGCGCCTATTGGCTTTGACATTGCGTTAGCCATTAGATTCTGTATTCTGCCTATTGGCTTTGACATGATATTAGACATTACATTCTGTATTCAGCTTAGCTGCCTATTGGCTTTGACATGACATTAGACATTGCATTTTGTATTCAGCTCAGCTGCCTATTGGCTTTGACATGGCATTAGACATTACATTTGATATTTAGGTTAGCTGCCTATTGCCTTTAACGTGGAGTTAGACATTGCAGCTGAGAATCCAAGCTGTATTTTTCCAAGCTGTGTTTTTCCACAAGATGAACCAAGCTGTTTTCTTCGCACAGTAGACTAGACCTGATAAGAGAGAGTACATTTGGAGGGCCGCCCGCCTGGAGGGAACCGCCAGAATACCGCTGCGCGGTCAAAAGACCGCCGCGGTTATCCTGGGTTTCCCACTGGGCTGGCGGGCGACCGCCAAAAGGCCGCCCGCCAGCCCAGTGGAAACAGCCCTCCATGAGGATGCCGGCTCCGAATGGAGCCGGCGGAGTGGAGGATGTGCGACGGGTGCAGTAGCAGACACTGAAATTCAAAGTGGGGCCCCACGACACCCCTCACCGCCATCCTGTTCCTGGCGGGCGGAACCGCCAGGAACAGGATGGCGGTGAGGGGGTCGGAATCCCCATGGCGGCGCATGGCGGATTCCCATGGGCAGCGGAAAGTCGGCGGTACACCGCCGACTTTCCGTTTCTGGCCGCGGCTGTACCGCCACGGTCAGAATGCCCGGCGGAGCACCGCCAGCCTGTTGGCGGTGCTACCGCCGACCCCGGCCCCGGCGGTCCTTGACCGCCGGGGTCAGAAGGACCCCCTTGGTGTTTTCCTTTCTGCTCAGGCTTGGGAAGAGGAGGAGTCTAGGAGATCTGGCCAGTCTCCAAAGGCATGCGTAATTTTCCCGAGTCTGAGAGGAGGGGGCACGCATTTGTAGGGATGGCTCGGGCTTCAGAGAATTAGATTCAAATCTGCTGGACTTCGGGCTGGAACTTGGTGCCAGTTGCCAGTCTCCCGTGTGGGTAGATAATCTCTTTCTCGCAGTTGACCGGAGTCATCAACTTGCAGACCCCAGAAAGATGAAGCTGTAAATAGATTCTCACACGGTGAAGTATTTGTTTTGCTTTGCATTTAATATCTTATCAATATCTTATATATATATTTAACCTGCTGTGTACATTGCAACTGAGAAGTACTGTGATATATTTTGTTTTCATTGAACGTGTGCTTGAAATCTATTAATTCGTCTCTCACGAACTTGTGGGTGGGGAAGAATTAACAACAATAAAGGTCTTCTTTGAACTCAGAAGTGCATTCTTTGTCAGGTGTTAGCCACGGCGCCTACATTGCCGATCGGGATAACATAGTCCTTTTGGACTACATTTCCCATGACGCCTAGAGGGGAAGAGGTCGCTTAAAAAGCAAGCACATACAGGAAGTAATGTGCGTTATTCGTTTCCTAGAAACCAGTCGGAGGGGCAACGAGGGCTCTTGCTGACGGCGTTTCCGAGGTTGAGTTGTTTGCAAGGAGGATTAATTCCTCCTTCGGTTTTCCGTGGAGCCTGGGACCTTCCCAATATCAGGGGGAGTGTCGAGTTTATTTTCCCAGAGGAACCTGCCACGAAGGAGAAGTGGTAGCGGTGAGACGATTTGGTGCCGGAATCCCTCGCCTTTCTTTTTCAGTTCGATAAGGACACTGGTAACTTCTGAAGCACGGCGGTCTTTTGTTTGAGTTACCAATAAAGCACGATTATCCTTGGGGCCAGAGAACATTATAGTTTTGGCTTCGACAAGGGGTTAATGTTTATTTTTGCGGGAATTGAACTGCCGGGACGATTTTTCTTTTCGATACGTAATGAATTAACACCGGGTTATTCCTACAAATTGCGTGACTATGACCTGGGGCTTAGTGGATTAACTGAGTCATAGAAAGGACTACGAGATATGTTCTTATCATCATTAATTTTATTCCCTTTCTCTTTGATCTGTCTCCTCCTTATTTTGTGACTATCTTGTATAAATGTGGGTGTTGAGCAACCCCTTGGAGATCATCGGTATTAATTGTTGGCTTGGGGCGTCCATCTATGATTCAGATGGGGCACAGATAGGTGTTGGATTAGTTCTGCCCTCATGAGTTATGGGCAGGTACGGTCGTTGGTACTTTAGCGAGACATTGCGAGAGTAGACAGGCAATGTGATATTAACTCTGTGTATTCCTCTCTTTACAGATATCCCGTCCCTGCTGTTCCTTCCCCTTCCTTCCCTCACCCGATTACTCCAATGCACCGTGGTTTATATAGGTGACTTGGTGGAGTCAGGAGGCGGACCCTTATTTGCATCGCGCCGAGTCTGAGGAGCATCTACAACGTGACAGAATAACGCACCCACGAATAACGCTCCTCCCGCTCGGTGTGATGCAAAGATGGCGTCTATGGATGATGTATTACAGGCGTTAGTAGTAGTGCAACAAGAGTTGGCTAATTCTAGGGTGGAGGCAGCAGCGTTAAAGGAAAAGGTAGAAAGGCTTACTAGGAATCCCTTTGATGCTTCAGCATCCACACCACAGGTAACCGTGAATGTCTCCCCTCCTATCCCTTTGGCCAGCCCGGAACGGTATTCAGGGGACCCCAGGAAAGTTCAGGCCTTTCTAACTCAGTTGTCTCTACAATTCTCTTGTAGACCCGCGTCTTTTCCCTCTAACCTTTCCAGGGTAATGTTCGCTATTTCTTATCTCTCGGGAGACGCAGCCAATTGGGCCGTACCATTAGTCAGGAACGATGACCCCTTGTTATCAGACTGGACTGCCTTTCGGACGGCGTTCGAGAGGGTGTTTGATCATAGAACAACCACTTTTAGTGCTGACAGGGAATTACTGGAGTTGAGACAGGGGAGGTCTGATCTGGTCTCTTATCTCACGACCTTTAATAGATTGGTGGCAGAATCAGGGTGGCCAGAAGAGAAGAGAATGTCTCTCTACTATCAAGGTTTACGAGACGACATGAAGGATATACTCGCTCAAATAGACCCGCAGCCTTCCACTTGTACAGATCTTATGAATCTTACCCTGAGACTGAATCACAGATTAGCAGAAAGAAGGGGAGAGCGTAGAGCGGGGGATAGGCGACCAGGCATTCCAGAAAGGGAAGTGCAATCTGTTTCTACTCCCAATGATATAGGTGGGGAGCCTATGGACGTGGGAGCCATTAGGGCACCCTTGTCGAAGTCCGAGAAGGAGAGTAGGAGGGTACAGGGGTTGTGCATGTATTGCGGCAGGAAGGTTCATTATGTAAGAGAGTGTCCCCAGAAACCACGTAAGAGATTCTCCTACTCCCCCACCCAAAAGGCAGCGGTTATGGCAGGAAAAACATCGGAGAAAGAGGAATTGCCCGTTATAGAACCCCAACCGGTGTTACGGTTATCTTCCTTAGCCCTTTTTCCACAGGAGCAAAAGGCGTCCCACCTTTTGTTAGCAGTGGAGCTGGTGTCCAAAGAACGAAATTTTCCAGTATGGGCGATGATAGACTCCGGAGCCACGGGAAATTTCATAGATGCAGGGGTGGTTAGGAGATTGGGACTTCCTAGCATTCCGAGAAAGGACCCCGAAATAGTGTTGGCGGTTGATGGTACACCGCTGAAATCTGGGCCCCTTACAGAACATACTGAGGACGTTGGGTTGATCTTCAAGGGGGTATCTCCGGAACATAAAGAAATAATTAGACTGGATATAATAGAGGCTCCTCAGTATGAAATTATTTTAGGAATGCCCTGGTTAAGAAAACACAATCCAGTTATAGATTGGCAAACCAAGACGGTTAGTTTTCAGTCCTCGAGGTGTGAGAATAACTGCTTCTTGTATGACGAATCCCCCATGTTAGCATTGGCTCAAGGGTTACAGTTGGCCACAGTGATGGAGAAAACAGTGATATTGCCCTCTGTTTATGCCGAGTTCAAGGATGTGTTCGACGAAGGTCAGGCTGAGACATTGCCACCCCATCGTGTATATGATTGCAAGATAGATCTGATTCCTGGAGCTCTCCTTCCTTCCTGTAGGGTATATGCTCTATCAGACCCAGAAACCAAGCATTTGAGAAAATACTTGGATCACTTCCTGGAGATCGGGTTCATTAGACCGTCTTGTTCTCCGGCAGCCTCTCCACTCTTTTTCATAGCTAAAGCTAATAAAGAGTTGAGAACCTGCATCGATTATCGAATGCTGAACAAGAATACAGTGAGGAATAGATACCCTCTTCCTCTCATTCCTGTGTTATTGGAACAGGTGAAAGAGGCGGTAATCTATACAAGGTTGGACCTGAAGGGAGCTTACCATTTGGTCAGAGTCCGCGAAGGGGACGAGTGGAAAACGGCGTTTAAAACCCGTTATGGTCTGTTTGAGTACTTGGTAATGCCGTTCGGGTTGTGTAACGCCCCGGCGGCATTCCAGTATTTTCTGAACGATGTTCTCAAGGAATACGTAGACCGTTTCGTGATCGTTTATATAGATGACATTCTGGTGTATTCCACATCCCTGGAGCGCCACTCTGACCATGTTTCCTTAGTACTCCTAGCATTGCGACAGCATAGTCTTTTTTGCAAACTGAGCAAATGCGAGTTCCATGTCCGGAAGGTTGAGTTCTTGGGGGTGGATTTAAGCCCTGAAGGGTTTTGCATGTCGACAAGAAAAATACAGGCTGTTCAGGAGTGGCCAGTACCCACTAGTGTGAGAGACGTGCAATGCTTCCTTGGGTTTTCCAATTACTATAGAAGATTCATCTTTCATTTTTCTCACATTGTGTCACCTATAACAAGGTTACTAAGAAAGGGGGTGTCTTTTGTTTGGTCAGAGGAAGCAGAGGAGGCCTTTTGCTTTTTGAAACAGGCCTTCTGCTCCGCACCTATACTTCAACATCCCCAGCCGGATGCCCCTTTTATCGTCGAAGCGGATGCCTCGGATATAGCGATAGGGGCCGTGTTATCACAAAGAAACAAAACCTCCGGACAGCTTCATCCTGTTGCGTTTTTATCTAGGAAACTATCGGCTGCGGAACTTAACTATACAGTGGCAGAAAAGGAATTGTTAGCCATCAAAAAGGCATTCCAAGAATGGCGACACTACCTATGGGGAGCTCAACACCCGGTCACGGTATATACGGATCACCGAAATCTGCAGTATATGAAGGAGGCAAGACAACTTACCCAGCGGCAAATGAGGTGGATTCTGTTTTTTTCAGAATACGAGTTTGTTTTGACCTTCCGTCCTGGGGTTGACAATCGCAAGGCAGATTCACTGTCTCGACAAGAGGACGTGAGAACCATCGCTTCAAGACCTGAGGAAGCAATCATCAAACCTGAACGAGTGCTTTGTGCCCTTCATATCTCCCATTTCTTAGAAAAGGTTTCTCAGCATAAGTCTGCTGCTCAGTGGAAGAAATGGGCGGAGTTAAGTCAGGACCGTACCCTTAAGCATGGAATACCGTTGCAAGGTAATCGTTTGTATTTGCCAACACGTGAACTCCGAGTGCAAGCCTTTAATTGGTGTCATGATGCGGTAACGGCTGGTCATCCTGGTTACACCAAAACGGCGCAAATAGTTCGACGACATTTCAGGTGGGAAGGTTGGGCTAAAGACGTTGCGGCCTGGGTGGCTCGGTGTGAGATATGTGCACGGGCCAAGGGAGAAAACGCGAAGAGCCAGGGCAAACTGATACCTTTGCCCACTCCGGATAAACCATGGCAAACCATTAGCGTGGATTTTGTGGTAGGATTACCAATGGATCAGGGGTACAACGCTATCATGGTGGTAATCGATAGCCTTACCAAGATGGGTCATTTTCTCCCTTGTAGAAATCTGCCTACAGCCAGTCAAACCGCCCATCTAATTTTGTCTCAAGTGGTGAGGTTACATGGTCTACCGAGAACCATTATTTCGGACAGAGGCCCCCAGTTTGTTGCTAGGTTTTGGCGTATGTGGTGCAAGGTGCTGCGCATTGAATCCGCACTGTCCACCAGTTTTCACCCACAAACCGATGGCCAGACGGAGCGCCTCAATCAAACCCTGAAAAAATATCTGAGGTGCTATGCAAAGGACGCTCACGAATCCTGGGTTTCGTTGCTATGGCTGGCAGAACTATCATACAACAATGCTTGGCATAGTTCGATACGAGAATCTCCTTTTCGTGCTAACACGGGGTTCCACGCGGAAATGTTGCCCATAAACATACCGAGGGAAGTCACGGATCAACCTACGGTTCATGCCATGATTAAGAATCTGCAATCCGTGCAAAAGAAGATAAGACTCAATCTAGAGAAGGCCAAAGAACAGTATAAAAGGTGGGGTGATGAACATCGGCGTGAGGGGCCGGCATATCAGCCAGGCGATAGAGTGTGGCTTTCCACCAAGTATATACGCTTCAAGATGCGTAGCGTCTTTCATCCTCGTTACATTGGTCCCTATGAGGTGTTACGCCAGATAAACCCTGTGGCTTACCGTCTCAACTTACCTGCTTCCTTAAGGATCCATCCGGTATTTCATTGCAGCCTTTTGAAACCGGCTCTTTCAGCGACCCGGCAGGCGGTGCCTCCGGTGGTCAGAGATGGGCAGCTGGAGTACGAGGTGCGCAGAGTGTTGGATTCCAAACGACGGGGGGGTCAGCTGTGGTACTTGGTTTCATGGAAGGGGTACAATGCTGAGGACGATTCATGGGAGCCGGAAAGCAATGTCCATGCCCCTAGGGCAGTACGGCTGTTTCATGCCCGTCATCCCTCTAAACCTGGTCCTAGGAGGCGCCTTGGAGGCGGGCGTACTGTCAGGTGTTAGCCACGGCGCCTACATTGCCGATCGGGATAACATAGTCCTTTTGGACTACATTTCCCATGACGCCTAGAGGGGAAGAGGTCGCTTAAAAAGCAAGCACATACAGGAAGTAATGTGCGTTATTCGTTTCCTAGAAACCAGTCGGAGGGGCAACGAGGGCTCTTGCTGACGGCGTTTCCGAGGTTGTGTTGTTTGCAAGGAGGTTTAATTCCTCCTTCGGTTTTCCGTGGAGCCTGGGACCTTCCCAATATCAGGGGGAGTGTCGAGTTTATTTTCCCAGAGGAACCTGCCACGAAGGAGAAGTGGTAGCGGTGAGACGATTTGGTGCCGGAATCCCTCGCCTTTCTTTTTCAGTTCGATAAGGACACTGGTAACTTCTGAAGCACGGCGGTCTTTTGTTTGAGTTACCAATAAAGCACGATTATCCTTGGGGCCAGAGAACATTATAGTTTTGGCTTCGACAAGGGGTTAATGTTTATTTTTGCGGGAATTGAACTGCCGGGACGATTTTTCTTTTCGATACGTAATGAATTAACACCGGGTTATTCCTACAAATTGCATGACTATGACCTGGGGCTTAGTGGATTAACTGAGTCATAGAAAGGACTACGAGATATGTTCTTATCATCGTTAATTTTATTCCCTTTCTCTTTGATCTGTCTCCTCCTTATTTCGTGACTATCTTGTATAAATGTGGGTGTTGAGCAACCCCTTGGAGATCATCGGTATTAATTGTTGGCTTGGGGCGTCCATCTATGATTCAGATGGGGCACAGATAGGTGTTGGATTAGTTCTGCCCTCATGAGTTATGGGCAGGTACGGTCGTTGGTACTTTAGCGAGACATTGCGAGAGTAGACAGGCAATGTGATATTAACTCTGTGTATTCCTCTCTTTACAGATATCCCGTCCCTGCTGTTCCTTCCCCTTCCTTCCCTCACCCGATTACTCCAATGCACCGTGGTTTATATAGGTGACTTGATGGAGTCAGGAGGCGGACCCTTATTTGCATCGCGCCGAGTCTGAGGAGCATCTACAACGTGACATTCTTGATATGTTCTGTAAGCTCTGATACGAGATAAGAAGGAAAGCAGAACACTGGTGCATAGGGGGCCTGTGTCAGCACATGCCTGACCATCCTCTCCCACCACCCACATAACTGTCTGACACATATGATACCGTAGCAGGGGCCCTCACCCCCATCATTAATAGTTTGGGCAAAGAAACCTCATTAGAGGTACCCTTCAAGAGTCTACTATCCCAGTTCTAGAGTTCATCCAACCAGGGAACCGCATGTTGCAGCTATGCTGCCAGGCAGTATAATTCAAGGCTAGGCAGCTCAATTCTTCCCCCATGCATGAGCGTTTGATTGGCCAGGCTAACCCTTTTTCTCCCAGAGGCCCATAATAGTTCAACTAACAGCCTATCTATTTCCACACAGATTCTTCTGTGAATATCAAACAGGGTCCCCTGGAACACCTATAGGCAGCAGGGTAGTATTACCATTATGCCAATGCCAGTTTCCTCATTAATGAGATATGGAGGGTGTTCCAGAATTCAACCCTGATTGAACCCCTCTATCACTCTGCACATGATTACAGCCTCAAACTGTGCAGCTCCTTGTGTAAGATTTATTTCAAGATACCTGACCACTTTCTTCTCCGAAGGGAGGCCTAGCAATGACAAGTCTTGCTTTTGTTTACCGGCCAACTGTCCCATCAGGAGCAATTTTAGCATGCAATCTTAGCATGCAACTCAGACAATTCGCCAAACTCAGCAAGGACAGCCAGCATTATTGGGATGGAGTAGATTGGCTGGCATATGGAGAGTAATGCACCAATCACAAAGAGACCGACCACATGGATATTGTTCCCTATCCATATCTCCCATCCCTGCAACACCTTTCATAGCCTAAAAGCCAATGGCTCCATTGCCAAGGCAAAGAGCAGGAGCAGCAGAGGACAGCCCTTCCTGGTCCCTCTGTGTTGTGAAAAATACCACAACACAGTTCCTCCCAGCTACACTCTCGCAAAGAGGCACCTTATAGCAGCTGTACCCATTTAATGTAAGTCTCCCCTATGCCCAACTTTCGTAGGTCCCGCCACAAAAAGTCCCATGAAATGTAATCAAAAGCTTGTTCAAAATCCAGCAGTGCTAGCGTATACCGGTCTTTCTCCACAACCGGGACATGCATGATCAAGGACAACATCCTTAAGTTGCACAGGCTATTTCTATGTGGTATAAATCCACATTGGTCTTCATGATCTAAACAAGGTAAGTGTTTTATCAATCAGGATGCCTATATTTTACCAATAATTTTTACATCAACACTGAGAATCTAAGGGGCGATAGGATAAAACCATTGCAGCATCCCTGTCAGGTTTGGGGATCATGACTATAAGCGTCTCTCTCATAGAGGCTGGGAGCTGTCCCTTCTGATATGACTCATTGTAAACCTTCAGTAAGAGGTCAACCATCCCCCTCACCCTGCGTTGATAAAATGTGGCCAGCAGGCCATCCCCTCACAGGGCGTTAGTGGTCTTCAATGCCCTTACTGCAATAATTATTTCTTCTCTAGTAATGGGGGCATCTCGGTTATCGCTCTCCTCACTTGACAGGGTGTTCATCTACAAAACAGCAAGGTAGGTTACCCCCACTAGTGGTGCACCATTGGGCTGTGGTGTGTAAACCTTTCCCAAGTGTGATGCAAAATGTCTGTAAATGTCTGTATTGCCTTGTTGTGTATGCACCATCCAACCCTGAGCGTCTCGAATCCACATTATAGGCAGGTAACAAGTTTGGCTCTGGAAGAGCTTGAAAAGCATTCTACTCACCTTGTTTCTCTTCATAAGGAGGCGTTGTCTATAGGTAAAGTGGGAAAACATATTGAGTCTGTCCCACGTTTCTAACAATTCTCACTTGCACTCCTTCCATTCAGGTGAACGCAGGGGTTCCTCAATCACATCTTCCTCTACAATACTAAGTTGCCTTTCTAGAATGTCAAGGACCTGGATAGTTTCTGGCGCACAACATACAACACTTTCAAGCATTTACTATGCAGGACAACTCGCATCGCATCCCACTCCACTGCCTTTACCGATGCACTAACCCAATTCTCAGCCAAATAGTGATCAAGGATTTCACTTAACGTGCTTGCAAACACCTAGTACGATGGAGCCTCCAGATGCAGTCTCCACAGGGACGCTTTAGGGGCCTTCCTACTCATTCGAAAGGAGACCAGCAGAGGTGAATGATTTGATAAATATTGCACCAGATAAGAGACATCCACCTCTTATTGGATCAGGGCACTTGGCAGTAAACAGTAGTTTTTGCAGATATAAGTCCCTGTAGCAGGCACACAGCAAGAATATACTCTAGCCTGGGGCAACCGCACTCTCCATATATCATACAGTCCAAACCTCACGATAGACTTTCTAAAAGCATGTGCTAGCACCGGCTTGCTGTCCACCCTTGGAGCAAGCTAGTCTAAACCACCATCCAGCACACAGTTCAGGTCCCCTGCCATTATCCACTCAGGGCCCACATGCTCTGCAGCCACGCTAATCACTGACCCAAAGAATTCTGTGTCATCAACATTAGGGGCATACACATTCACCAAACAAATATCCATGGCATCCAGCACTCTGGTGGCTATCCCATAACGGCCCCTAGGGTCAAAGTTTCACTCCCTTAGCCATAAAAGGAACCCCTAGTGTGACCCATATCAGGGTTCCCCTGGTGTAGCTAGAATAGGAAGTTGCAAAGATGTGTCCTCACCAACTGTGTATTAGTTGTTTAATCCAGGCTCCCCATGTGTGTGTTTCCTGCAAAAAGGCCATTGCTACCCCGTAGCATCTGAGAGTACCCTCTATGGGGCATATTTATGAGCCCCTAGTGCCACCGGAGCATCACTTTTTGTGACACTCCGGTGGCACAGTGCTCTGCTCTGTATTTACAAGGTGGCGTTAAGCCACTTTTTGTGGCTTAACGCAACCATGTAAATATGACCCCTTCACAGGCAGCCCTTTGCATGGCAGGGGCGTGCAATGGGTGTTGCTCTGGGTGTGCCACAGCAACACCCATTGCATTTTGACACTGCCTCAGATTTATGAGTTTTAGTAAACCTGAGGCAGCGCCAAAAATTTAAAGCCACCCTCGGGGTGGCTTTAGCAAGGGGCATCGAGGAAGAATACTTTTATTCCTTGCCTTTTCTGTGCGTGCTGCAGAGAAAGAGCAAAATGCCAGACATGATTGTTTATGTGCAGGAAGGTGTCCCTTCCTTCACATAAAGAATCGTTTCAAAATGACGCTTTGGCACTTCTGTGTGTGCTGCATTCTGTAGCACACACAGAAGTGCCAAATCGCCAAAGTGATTGTTTGTGTGCAGGAAGGGACATCTTCCCACACATTAACAATCAAACCTCTCAACGCAGACATCCTTGCACGGTGGTGCAAGGATTCCTGCGTCGGCGCTAGACAGATCAAATTAGCGTCAGAGCAGGGGAGAACACAGGGGTGCACAGTATTCAATTAAATATGGCACATCCCTGCTTTTTGAAAATGATGTCAAATTTAAAGCAGTGTTGCGGTCCCTAATTTTCCATTAAATATGGGCCTATGTCTTTTACTGGGTTGTCCCAGGCCCTGAGCTACCTTCTAGGCAGTCATATTACCCTGAAACCCGACACAGCCTTGTTCCACCATGCTTGATATTCACTGCCCCTCTCAGGCACCCGGTGCATCATCACATTTTTAAACATAGTATCATAGAGCTAGACTCCCTCAAATACCCATTCATCCACTTGAAACAAAAACAACATAGAACAATCCCCACCCACAGGCAGTGAGTACGAACAACCATGGCCGCAACCAGTGAGGCCAACACAGAGGTCCCATTGCTCCAATCCCCCTCAGAGACAATAGCCTCAACAGCACTAAATGCATTGAGGGAGCTGCGAGCCTGGCCTTCCTGCAGAATGGCGAGGCCAGAGTCTCTCAACCCTCCCAATAGGACCACAGCCTGCCAAAGCCTCCCACCAGCATTGGTTGCTGGCTACCTATATTAGATGAAGGATTGTTTAGTAAGGTTGAGATAGCAACTGTTACCCCAACCCCTGTCTTCACATCCTACCCAATGTTTGAAGAAGCAGTACCCTGCCCACTGCCTACCATCCTAGGCAATGGCACTGCAAAAACAAAAGGGGTAGGGGATTAGAGCAAAGAATCATCATGATACGTGATACATGCATAATAAACTTGGAGAGTGTTGCAGATCCATTCAGCTCATGTAGTCACACTGGCTCCTGATACGTGCCATCACTCCGATAGTCTGTTGCTCCTCTATGTGTCTGAATGATTCACAAGTGTCAGGCACAAAGTTAGAGTCCATAAAGTTTCATCCAGGCATACCAGGATTTTTCCAGATTGATGGAAATTAGAAAGTGGCGAAGGATCCACAGAGTGGCGGTCTGACTTATTTATCCTATGGCAGGCACCACTCACTACACTTTTTGCGGGTGAGGGGCCCTAGAGTGAGGACCCTCGTAGTGTATCTATCCAGTCATTAGCTTCCCCAGGGGTGACAAAGAAGTACACCTCCACCTCATTTTGCACTCTGAGTTTCGTAGGGAACTTGGGGCTAGTCGGAGATTCCTCTCCTGCATGCGTTTGTTTAGTCAGCATATTGTCTCTTCGGAGCTCTTATACCTTATTGGTATAGTCTAGGAAAATCATGAGGTTCCTGCCCTCAAACTAGGGGGCCCCATGACCCAGACATGCTACTGGATCCCGTCCCTAAAGTTAAACAGCCTGACAATAACGGCACAAGGTGGTGCCCTTGGTTTAGGTGGTGGTGCCAGTGTCACATGGGTCCGTTCAATATGCAAAGAATTTGGAAAGTCATTTTGGTTTCAGGACCTTTGTGATGCAATATTTCAAAAACAGTTCTACAGATTGCCTGTCTGCTCTCTTGTGGCAACCTACAAAAATGAGTTTATTTATCCTAGAGCATCCTTTCACATCTTCAAATCTGTCCTTCATGCGGTTGGAAAATGTTTGGAGCTCAGTCACTGCCTTTTTTAGGGCACCTATCTCCTGTTGGAGCATGGTAACATTCCCTTAGCCTCAGAGACTCTCTCCAAGGTTTTTCAGCAGTCAGCACAGAGTATGCCCACCTCAAGGGTCACCATATCAATTTTCACAAGCATAGCCTCATGGAAGCCCTTAATTTCCACCATAATATGAACCCATGGAAGACCCCTTTTCCATCAGGTGGCCTGTTTCGATTGTTTGCCCATGGTGCCCTTCTGGGGCAGGAGGGGTGGGTGTAAATGTCAGTTTTACTGGCCTGAACAGGTTTGGTAGGCTTATCCTTTGCCATTTGCGTCCCTCACTATGGACAGTGCTCCAACACTAAGTGCCTCCAATCTAGCCATTTAGGTCAGTATAGGCCCACCACTGTCCCCCAAGTACAAGGGCAAACCTTCATCCGGGCACTCAGGACAGAAGGCACTATTGTCAAACAAGGGTGGAGGCTTGTACCCGGTCAGCCCCAAGGCCTTGCGATGCTGACTGTTATTAGGGAGGAGGTGGGTAATCACAGCCCCCACTCCGGCTTCGATCCCTTGATCACACCCCCTGCCCTCCCAGTAATCAGGAGGCAGCAGAATGTCCAGAATTAAAAGGCCACTCAGACGTGTACTGTTCTCAGAGAAATACGCCCTGTAGCACTACCGATTGACCCTTCAGTGATTAGGCCCAGTAGTAAGGCCGCCCAAAGGTCTACGCCACCTCTCTCCCTCTGCTCAGTTTCAACCCCTGTGCCCTTGGGGCAGGATCACCAGTCCTGATTGCCGATCCTCCTGAAGGACAGTGCAGCATCTTCAAGCGTCTCCATAGGCTGCCAACTGCAGCAACTGCCCAGGCCCTATGGGTGCTCACAACCAGCAGGGCACTGATTAGGCAAAGTAAGTTGGGATTGGCTGTCGGTGTTCGCATAGCTCTGACTACCTTGGGGACCATAGTTCCAACCCAGTGCTGCTCAGCTTCCTTTCTGGATGATGCTCAGGCTATTCTCCAAAGCCCTGCAAGCCCCTGAATCTGCACATATATGGGGGGGGTCCTAACTGACACGCCACCAGGGGCACCGCAAGCCTCCAGGATCCTACGCTTGGGGTCCTTTTTCTGACAAGGGCCACAGGGCCTAGTGAAGCACACCAGCTCTACCTCCTCTGATGATTTCCTGTGGTTTGGGGACTGAGATGCCAGGTGGGGCCTGAGATTGACTTGCAGGATACTGTTACAGGTAGCAACAATCAGGATTATTGTGGATACTTAGAGTACCAGCAGGAGTTCCAGGGCAATATGTCTAGGCAGCCATCTTGCCCATTAAGTGCAAATTGTTGATTCTGCTTAAATCTTGCTTATCATTGGCATATAATTGATGCCTATAATTTTCCCCAATCCAGTGGGAATCTTGACCCCTAGAATCCGTTGTCTCACAATACAATGTCATTGGTGCAAACTATCTGTGTTAGTAGCCTGAGAATGCCCCAAACAATTCAGCTTCCTTTTCCTATTCTGTCAGAATGCTTGCAGGCTCCGGGGTAAGGATCTTGTGTCATCCACATATCCCAAAATGTTTGTGACTATCCCCTTTGTACTTATTGGCCTTATTATGATGTTTTTCTCTAATCTGCAAATAAAGGGGTCAATATAATGGGTGAATAGAAGAGGTGAACATGGACATCCCTGCCGAGTCCCTCTTGTGATCAGAATTTCTTCTGATTCCACCACCATTATTTGTAATCAAGCTGTTGGCTTGTGGTATAATGCCTTTAGAGCTCTGATTAGCCCGGGACCAAACCCCTTTTGCCTAAGAATTTTCCATAAGTGTTCCCATGTCACCCGGTCGAAGGCTTTCTCAGCATGGAGCAGGATCACTGCCACTGGTTCCCTAGTCACTTGCGACATCAAACAGGGTAACTACTCACCTTAATGATGTGTCGTCCCCCGCCCAGGTATAAATCCATACTGCTAAAGGGAAAACTAATTTGGCTATAATTCTATCTATACGTAATGAGAGGATTGTAGAGTACAGTTTTGCATCATTGTTCATTAGCAAAAATCGGTCTATAAGCACAAGGGTTCATGGGAGGCTTCCCTTTCTTTTTAAAGACTACAGTATTGAAGTTCAAGTTCTTTATTATTATTGTTGAGACACGTCTATAAAACTATAAATGCAAGCAACCACGAGTTTAACAAGCATTTTCAATGCAACTGATCTCGCATTTGCTTGAGTTAGAGCTATTAGCGTTGTAAAAGAAAAAACACAGCGCAATCGCACTATGTTAAATGCAGCGCAATGGCGCTGCGTGGAAAATAACCAGATAAAGTAGTCCGGACACCAGGCTGAAAACATCGAGCCTCCTATGTTTTAAGTAGTTTATCAGTGCTGTGTAGGTGGACTAAACACCGGAAAAGGCATGACTTATGGATGCCTTTCACAAATGAAAGCAAGCGGATTTTAAAAGGCAAGCCCACAAACCAATGTAAGTGACTGACGTGACATGGGCATCGTTTGAAGCCCAAAGAGAGATCACAGAAGGGGAGGAGCGCTGTGCACTCACCCATAAAAATGAAGATAAAAATAAAAATTGAAACAAAAATAGCCCATCCCCCACCCTCCCTCCAATCCTGTCACAATTTGTTGAACATCCTACCCTCTAGACCCCACAATACACCCAGAATAGACACCAGGGTACCCGCAGAAAATCAGGTTTAGGACATTAGAAGTACCTTCCATAAGGTCCAACATGGCAGTTTATACAACTCTCTAAAGCATTTCTAATGAAAGCCTATTTTAAAGTATTTTGCTAGTGTACAAGCGCCAAGTTCGTCAGTATTGCGTGCGTCTCATTACGATGACTAATATTGTATTTTAAGAAAAGTGGTTTTAAAATCTGACACCAAATTCTATCAAAATGCAGTTTAGTAAAAAAAGGACATTAAAATTTGAGGACCGCAAGCAACAGGAATAATTATTATTGAGATCATAAACGGCATGAAACTCCTCTTACTTTGGAGTTAAAGGCTACTTGAAATTTTAGCATCAGCATCTGCAGCTGGAGATTTGGGAATGTGGATAAATAGGAGTACATCAAGTGGTTACCCCAGCACCTCAGCATATAGACAGGTGAAGGATTCCTTGCAACATAACCCATATCTTTCCTACAAGCCACTTTCAGCTCCCCCTTAGACAGGTGGGAAGCCCCATGTGACATTGAATTTCCCCACCTTCAGTGTTAAAGTGGTTTTCACTAGTCTATTCCTGACTTGCGCTGGTCATCCTAATTCACTCATTGAAATTCCACTAACAAGGATGGCTGAAACCTTTTGGATCTCCAAGGTCCAAAGTTTAGCCCAGAAACGCAAAGTTGCTTTATAGGCTAGAAAATTCCAAGAATGCAGGTCCCCTTCCAGTCTTATCGACGGACACATATCAATGTCTCTTCTCTGTACAACTCCTCTTCTCATTGTGAAAAATAAATATGGACATGCTCAACAGTCAGGGTTACGTAGGAATGATTCAGTTATAAATCCAAGTGTGTCCTTTAAACAAGCTTTTAAGCACTCAGAATTACATTAATGGCTATTGATCCTTCTCCTGTGTCAAAAATAGAATGCTTTGTTCAATTAATTCTATCATTCACTAGTTTCAGTATCTCTCAAATTACCTAATGTCTGCTTTACGTTTACTCTAAACAAACATAATTTTCACCTGTTCAAAAATGTTACACACTGTTTGCTTTAAATGAAATCATATTTTTCTTTGTATTTAGGTTTATTAAAATCCAGTTATCAAAGCTAATTTCCTAATACAAAAAGTATTTTTTTCTAATTTTGAATATAATCAAGCTCAAACATCCAGCGTCCATCATGCGCAGTCCATGTTACATTCTTACATGGCGTGCTTGGTTAGATTTGAAGCACGCTGTACGAGAGAGCTTGTTCAAAGCTTGTATGGTATAATGTCATTATTTCCTCACATGTCTGCAATTTGAGCAGCATGAAAAGTTCATCTTGCCAGATTGTTGATATGTTTTATGGTTTATGTTCTGTAGGTAGATAAACACCCGTTTTATAGACATCTTTGAGAGTTCTATGAATTATGTACTGCAGCAACTATACAATATTTGCTAAGCCATGAAGCAGAGAAGTTACACCATATACGACCTGTCGGTTTGCATGACGTTCTTCCTAGTATCACCTTACCGTCCACACCCAACAGACAAGCTCACTAGCATACCAAACGTTATTGGGGAAAGTGATATATTATTGACCAGTCTTATGTTTTTAGCACTGGCGTAACATCAGACCCGAGTTCCAGTGCCCCCCTCAGAAAAGTGGTTTGCACTGCGTCTGGAAGGGAAGTGGGGCTCTCAATGTACTTTGCAGCCCTCCCCACTCAAGTTTCGTTACGCCACTGTTTTTTTAGGTCCGCTATTACATCACACTGTCTACACGATTTATTTTGACCAGTTCTTTATAAACATGAATTGTGTGAGGAATTAAAGAAAACAACTATCAGGAGAAACAGTGCAGGGTCTGCTTTGAAGTCTAGATTATAACATTGGAAATCAGATCTGCAAACAAGGATCGATTAACGAGTAAAATGTTACAAGAGCTCATTGAAATACTGGTTTTATGCCAGGTTGGAAAATGGCTTTTGTTGAACAAGTTAAATGCGAGGAAATAAACTGTTGTACATTTGTAGATCACCATAAACCTTTATGGGGTTTGACCTGGGCGTTTAACTCATCAGCGTCACTAGTTCCTGGCCATGCCTAGGAACATGTTTTATTCATCTGGCTAATTTATGTCTACCATTTTGCAGTCATACATAACTTGTATTTTTGCATTGTGCATACACAATGCATGAGTTGGCAGATGCATCTTTAACTTTTTTTTAAACTTTGTCAATAATGCACATTTTATCCAGGATCAAACTGCACTTTTTATGGGTGCAAGCGCATATGCTGCCTTCAAACATCTTTGTTAATCTAACAGACGTGGACAGATTTAGTAACACAGGTTTCATATATAGTGGTCACATATTACTCACCTCTATATTATTAGGTGGTCAGTTCACTATCTGGTGATACTTCGTGAATAATAATGAGGTAGGTTACAAAAAGTTTTTTTTTTGTAAAAAAAAACAAAACGTTGTTTGAGAATTGACATTGGTACCACTGCTTATTCCCCAACGATTATTTTTTCATAATTCCCAAAAAGGAAAGGGGTCCCAGGAAAAATGTGTTACCACCTCCTTTGTGGAGTAAATAACTTTTCGTTGTTTTTTGATCGGAAGTGCGGTCTCAAACCATTTATACATTACATTGTGAATTGCAATTTTTATCTGTGAATCACTATGCATTTCTGAACCCATTTTACGATTTGGTAACCATTAATCAAATGGCAAAAATGTTTTCGGAGATAGTAAAAAAGCAATATAGTGGTCGCAAAACCAGACTCATGGTTTGTGCCTGCTAAAACATTAGTGTATCTAGCCCACGATGTTTTGAATTGGTACAGGTTAACCATGAAAGGATTTCCAAGGTTTTGTGATAATGTTATAAAACAAATGCTGAAGTATTTGTGGGGGAGGAATACTATTGGGGTATTCAACCATGAAAGATATTTGAGATGAATTACACATTTCTATGAAACCATCCTTTTTAGGCTGGGACACCTGTACGCAATGTTGCAGAATAAATGATAATTATGATGAAAAAAATGTTTTTACATTGGAGCTCTGTAAAATCAGTATTGGCACAGAATACCCTAGAGAAAACAAACTCTTTTTTACAAAGTAGAGGACAATTTTATAAAAGTGTCTGAATGACAGACTAATGAGGACTGTGGAGCTGTCTAAATTGCATTTAACTCTGACTTAATTAACCGTTAGAGAAAAACACAAGTAACTTTTAATAACTGGTCCCCTGATAGGTATGTAGCTGAAGTCTCTGTACAGTCCCTTTAGGTGCTGTTTAATGGTAAACAAAGCTCTTAACATTAGCAAACTTGTACTTTGTGAAGGACCCTGGAGGCTACTTTGACCTTGCATGACAGTCTGCCAGAGAACTGGCTTGGTAATGACTAACGGATAATGGTGTCTCGCAATTTCATGCAAGACTTGCATGTTTTACAGTCGATGTTCACTGCTGTTCAATCAGTTGTTGTGTTCGGTGTCTCAGTAAACGCAGACAGTTAACAATACTGTAATAGAAACGCCAGATGAGAGACCTCCTATTCCACTTGTGTAATATTGAGACGATCATGGTATTGTCATTCAGTTTACCTCCAATAAAATAATTTAGTTGTGTCACTATCCAGAACTGCTATGAATCTCCCTGTCACTGCAGTGTGTTCTTCTGAACCACTGAGAGAGCATGTTCTCCGTGCCGCTACGTTTTGATGGGCTGAACGCCATGGACGGACTGTGGGGGTGGAGGTGTCAAACTTCAGGGATCTCTGGCACTGGACTGGGATGGGCTGGGATTGCCCGGGTCTGTTGGCCTGTTAGTCTGTCATGCCTGGACTTCAGAGCTTGTTGTTCAGTAGGGAACCCTCCAGTTCCCTTGACTGACAAATTGGTATAACCTAATGCAGGGATTGCAGGCTTTGGGGAGCTCACTTCCATTCCTGCATATGGCTCAGGAGGTGCGTACACCTTGCTTGCTCAGTGTGGGATAGGATTATCAGTCTGGGCCTCCTCAAAGATTGCCCATAGTTCTAATAGTGCTTCTCTCCTGTCCTTATTTTGCCCTGTGTGTTTGGTCAGAATGTGTGTCCTCATGAGTTCTATTCTGTTAGTGTCAAAGGTTCCCTTCTTTGGCCAGGGAAAAACATGTGCTCAGTGTGTGTGGGCTATTCATGGCAAAACTTGTAAAGTTTCTTAGCCTGTGTGGAGAACCAGGTTTGCATGTGTTTTAATGGTGACTCTATGATACGTTGGGCAGTTTTTTAGGGGACAGATACACTTCGAGCTTTTCTGATTTTAAGGAATCTTAAGTATTAATCTGGTACTGGAGAAACATATACACGGGGATTGCTAGTTCTAACCACTTTACTTAGAGCTCAGCGTTATTTACAGAAGAATTAACATAAACATTTTACAAACACAAATAGCAATGCATATTAAGGTTCACAACCTAGAAGAAATTTCAATGGTTAATTCAAATGTCATTAAATTTGGCATCAAATAGCAACTCCTTCATATAGCAAACGGAGTCATCAACTAAACACAATAATCAAGACAAAACACAGTTGCATTAATTCACCAGACATCAATTTTCAACTCAATAGAGAAAAAACTGACAGAGAGAAAAAATTATGACTTTGTCAAAAATACCTTAGCCCGCTCTTAGCGTATGCTATCCTGTGACCAGAGTAAGCTCTGCATGCTACAGGACAAAGTGAGCCTGATAGTCTGTGAATATCGGCTTCTGGAGAGAAAAGGAATAACTCACCAACCACAGGACTTTCTTGGCCAAACACAAGCTGCACCTAATATCCCAGATTCAATTTTTTTCCCCTAATGTCCAAATCACACCATATATCACACCCAGGGGTCATGCATACTATCTGTGTAATGCCAAGCGGTCCAAGCGAACAACACCTCTCACTTCTTTCAGGTACCAATAGTGTTAAGAAACCGGTGGCACTGAGAAAACCCTTTTGGACAAAAAAAAAGCAAGATTGAGGTACCAGCCCTATACCACGCCCACGGCCCATGGGTACCATCTTTGTCATACTCAGTGATCCAAGCGGCAAGGCCTCAACCTTGTATCAAACCTAGGGGAAAAGAGTACCATCAGTGTCACGCCCAACAGTCCAAGAAGTATACACCTCTCAAAATTGAGGTGCTGACCGTATATCACACCCAGAGCCTGTGCGTACCATCTGGGTCACGCCTTGTGGTCCAAGCGAACAACATCCCTCAAGGTTGAGGTGCTGGCCCTATATCACACCCAGGGCCTATGTGTACCATCTGTGTCATGCCCAGTGGTCCAAACAAAAGACACCTCTCACTTATTGATGTGCCGGCCCTATCACACCCAGGGTCCAGCCGTACCATCCGTGTCATGCCCAGTGGTCCAAGCGACAAATATTCACCTTTCCTAGTGCACTGGCTATCTCTGAGACTGCCTTGCAACTACTCAGTTTGGACACATGAAATAGGTAACATGCCAGATTTCTGTCAGTGGGAGCGTACTCAGTTTAAATTGTTATGCTTCTTCCTAGTTTGCCATACTCCAAATGCTGGGATTAAGGCTCTGATGTAGTCTCTTACCCTTCTGACGGCGGCTTCAGGATGAACGTCCCTTCGTGGATTCAGCATAACTTCCAATCAAATGTGTATGTAATTGGCTTATTAATGATTGGCATATTTGATTTACTAGTAAGACCCTAGTAAAGTGCACTGGGGGTGCCAGGGCCTGTAAATCAAATGCTACTAGTGGGCCTGCAGCACTGGTTGTGCCACCCACATAAGTGTCTGTGTGTGCAATTTTAACTGTAAATTTGTCTTGGCAAGTGTACCCACTTGCCAGGCCTAAACCTTCCCTTTTCTTACGTGTAAGGCACCCCTAAGGTAGGCCCCAGGTAGCCCCAAGGGCAGGGTGCAGTGTATGGTTAAGGTAGGACAAATAGTAATGTGTTTTATATGTCCTGACAGTGAAATATTGCTAGATTCGTTTTTCACTGTTGCAAGGCCTGTCCCTCTCATAGGTTAACATGGGGGCTACCTTCAAATCTGATTACAGTGTAGATTGCCTTTGGGAGCGGATGGACATGTGGAGTTTGGGGTCTCTGAGCTCATAATTAAAAAATACATCTTTTAGTAAAGTTGATTTTAAGATTGTGTGTTTAAAAATGCTACTTTTAGAAAGTGAGCATTTTCTTGCTTATACCATTTCTGTGACTCTGCCTGCTTGTGGATTCCCTGTCTGGGTCAGTTTGACAGTTGGGCTGGTTGCACCTCACACTAGACAGTGACACAAAGGGAGCTGGGGTGTAGCCTGCATATCCTGATGAGCCATTAGTGCTAGGAGGGAGGGGAGGAGTGGTCACTCACACCTGAAAGGGCTGTGCCTGCCCTCACACAGTGCAGTCTCCAACCCACCGGTGAGTGTCTGGGGCCTGGCCTGGGCAAGGCAGGATGTCACATTCAAAAGAGACTTTACTTTGAAGTAGGCCTACTTCAAAGGAGAAATTGGGTATAAGAAGGGCACCCAAAACCACAGACTTTAGGACACTTCTGGAAAAAAGAGGAACCTCTGCCTGGAGAAGAGCTGAAGAGCTGAGGAAGAAGAGCTGCCCTGCCTGTGCTTTGTGGAGCTATCCTGCAGTTGCTGCTTCTGCCAGAGTAAGAGGGCAAAGACCGGACTTTGTGTGCCTTCCATCTTGTGAAGAAATCTCCAAGGGCTTGATTTAGTGCTTGCCTCCTGTTGTTTGAAGTCTCAGGGACAGCAAAGACTTCTCTCTGCCAGCATCTGGAGTCTCTGGAGAGACTCCTGCTCTGACAAGTGGTGCCCTATCCAGTCCCTGGGCCCTCGAAAGGAAAGCTGGTGAAAATCCAAGGAAATCGACTTCGGATGACTCCGGAACGATGCTGCTGCTGAAAACTGTGACGCCGCCTGCAACCGACTCTGTGATCTTCGCTGAAACGTGACGATCTTCGCAGGCCCGACATCGCTGCAGCCCGCCGAAGTCCGTGACTCCGTGGAAGTCGCCGCACCACGTCGTGACCGACGCTGCTCGAAGTGCGCGGATTCAACCTTTCACACAGACGTCGCAATTCCCGACTTGGCGCATCGGCTTGTTTTTCACTCTTCACCAAAGGTACTATACCAGGGGGTCTACACAACTCTGTGTCCGGCACCGCTGGTGTCGATTGTTGGGAACGACTTCGTCACGACGTGTTAACACTTCATCGAAGCATTTTGGGTTTCTAAGCCCTATTTTTGAGTTTAATCTTTAAAAATTCATAACTTGACTTGTATATGTCAGATGTTTGTCATTTTGGTCTTGTTTTGTTTAGATACATATTTCCTATGTTTCTAAACTGGTGTTGTGTCATTTTATAGTGTTTTCATTAGGTTACTGTGTGTGTTGGTACAAATACTTTACACCTAGCGCCCTGAAGTTAAGCCTACTGCTCTGCCAAGCTACCAAGAGGGTAAGCAGGGGTTAGTTGAGGGTGATTCTCTTTTACCCTGACTAGAGTGAGGGTCCTTGCTTGAACGGGGGTAACCTGACTGTCAACCAAAGACCCCATTTCTAACAGTTCCTAACTTTTTTGGGCATCTGACTTTAATGTGTTTCGGGAATGTGCGAACCCTTCCGGGCACATGTGCTTTATTGGGGCCAATCTCCTGGGACCATTGTGGTGTCACTGCGCCTATCAGTGGGATTGATCTAAGTTTCCTATTTGCACCTTTGTCTCCTAGTTATGTGCTGCCCCACCTGTGAACTATCCATCAGTAAACTCAGGCCTAGGTATCAGAGCCTGTCTGACCATGTATGACTGAATCGGGGCCGATGGAGAGTTCATGATGGGTGACTTTGATAATAGCGATGTGAGTTCGTTTTTATAGGTGAACGCATCATGGTGCACATTGAGATCAACTTTTTCAACATTAACAAATATTTGATACTCATCATTTTTTAGAATGTTCAGTATAAACAAATTATTGTTTTTAAATATAAACAAGCAACAATTATTCATAACAGCTGTAGGAAGGAAAAGAAGGCGAGGGAAACTACATAAGGAAAACCTGAAAGGTACATTTGCATTTGTAGGTCTCCTCATGTGTCAATCAAATCCCACACCTAGGTGTAAATCCCTTCATGGAGGGAATTCCCCTTTTCCTTGCGTATATCTGCACCTACATAGAGGCTTAGAAGTCTCAACCCCAGCAAATGAGGAGATAGAAATTACGACGACTGAATGCATGTCTGAACAGTTACTATTAATAAATTTACACCTGTTTGCGGAGAATTGAAAAAGTTCACTATAAAGAGAAAAAACTAAATTATTTTTTAATTAAAAAATATTAAACACATTTATTTAACCTGTATTTTCTTAGTACTACCACATTAAAAAGGGACAATACAGCTGCACCAAAGTGTAACTTTTTAAAGTAGTTTTTAAATTAAAATAGTTAAATGTTAAATTTCCCTTACTTGTTAACTTTAAATGTTACAATGTTATTGAAATGATATAGTATACATTCAACACTGTTATTGAGCTTTATTTTAAAATATCCAGTTTCAAATATACTATAATTTAAATAAAGTATAATATAAATTCCTATTTAATTTTATGTATTTTTTCATTTTCTCTATGTGCAGGTGCCTACATTGATTTCTGTGGTGTACAATACAAGTGGTTGACCGTGTGTGATGCTTGAGCTGGTTGACATATGAGTCTTTGTGACAGGAGTACTGCTGTATGAATCAATGAATGAGTGTCTCTTTATGTCTGAAGCAAAAAGGAGTGTCCTGGGGCTTGAAATACGATAGTGAGCAGGATGAATAAAGAATATTGAAAAAGTCAAGTTTACATACTTTTCCTGAAAGACCCATGGTAGGTGCAAACTGAAAAGAGAGAGGGAGATAGTTTCACAGCATAGCACTACTGTGGGAAAAGGAGCAGCCACCTATACATCTTTTCTAAATCCTAAGAACCTAGAAGAAGATGGCACAGGATGAGCACAGGGCACAGGAACGTCTGTACATGTGCGCATTCCTGCTGGAATATGTAAAGCCTTCACCCTTAAGAGCTCTGTAAAGCCGTCATAGTTTTTCAAAGGTGCACATCTTATGGACCGGCAGCAAATATCAAGTTGGAAGGACATGTCAAACCGATATCCTCTGTGAGTGATTAAGAAATACATGAACTGCAGCATTCCAAACCATCTGCAACCTGTTTAGAATTAGATCAAAAGTAAAGAGACCCAAAAACAGGGAATAACCCACGTCCAGATGGAAGTGATTAAGGCCTCAACAGTCGCATTACATAAGATATCGCCAGGTAAGGAAGGACTTTGCAATTAAACCTTAACACCCCACAGTATTTCACTCAGCAGTAATCTGCTGGGTGAATGTGAGACTTAGAATCAAACAATACACCCAAATTTCTAGCCCTAGTAGTGGAAGTAGGTAAATATCCCAATTCATTGGACCACCACAAAACACACCAGTTGGGACAGTTGGATCCATAAAGCCAAATTTCTGTATTATCAGAGTTCAACTTCAAGTATAGTTCATCTTGTCAGCTACCACCCTCATAGAGGCAGCAAAACAGCTCTGGGCATCTCTTAAATTGTCAGAAATGGAGATGATATTCCTTGTATGTAGGAAGCTGGTTCTGTATGTACTATATCAAAATGAGATATAGGTGGTCATTACAACCCTGTCGGACGGTGTTAAACGTGCGGTAGTACCGCAAACAGGCCGGCGGACAAAAAAAGGGAATTATGACCGAGGCGGAAACCGCCAACATAGACAGCCACTTTAACACTCCGCCCGCCACGGCGGTACAGACAAGCAGAGCAGCGGTCACCGCCAACAGACAGGCGGAAGACAATGTACCGCCCACAGTATCACAACCCGCCAATCCGCCACCTTTTCCGGGGCGGATTCACCGTGGATAAAAACACGGCGGAAACAGCTTTTGCAATGTGAAAACGCTCACCTTAACACACTCCACGAGGAAGGAGGACACCATGGAGTCGGAACTACAAATACTCCCTGCCCTTGTGTTCCTGCTTGTCTACGAACACCAGCAACGGCGGCGCCGAAGACAACGGTGAGTACTGCACCTACGACATAGGGGGGGGGGAGGCAAAAGTCAGGGGGACACACACGCAACACCCCCACCCCCACCCCCACCCTCGCACATTAAAACACACACACCAATGCATTTCCAAACATCACAGTAACAACTCACAACCCCCCCGGAAGAATGCAAAGACAAAAGGAAATCAGTTCAAACATCGTAATGTATCAAAATACAGTTACCAAATATATACAGATATATATACACATTCCAGATTTTATACATTACGAGAAGTAGTGCAGGTATGCACATATCAATGTCCGTGCACCACTGGGCCCAAAATGCATGGGCGAGGCCCATACTAGATACCTGTCCACAAATGGAGAGAACACTGCAGGGGCATCAGATAGAAATACAACAGGCACCTCAGGGGGAAGGGAAGGGGGGGGCATCTCAGCCAGATTACAGCACCACGCCAGATCCACGACGGGGCTCCATGCCCATTGATGTATCCGGGGGAGTGCAAAGCCACAGTCTCTCAAGTCTCTACAGTGGGTGGCTTGCCCACTGTACCATCCTGGGGAGTGCAAAGTCACAGTCTCTCAAGTCTCTACAGTGGGTGGCTTGCCCACTGTGCCATCCTGGGGAGTGCAAAGCCACAGTCTCTCAAGTTTCTACAATGGGTGGCTTGCCCACTGTACCATCCTGGGGAGTGTAAAGCCACAGTCTCTCAAGTGGATAACAGTCTCCACTGGTTCTGGAGGGGGACTGGTGCCCAGACTGCATCAGGCTCCCCGTGATCGTTCCTGTTCCATCACTGTCCCAGCTGCACATGGGATAACGATGCTTGATGTGGCGGTTTTTTCCCTGTCCAGCGGTGCTTTGGCATGTCGGTCTTTGCCCTGTTGAGCGGTGCTTTGCCCTGTTGAGCGGTGCTTTGCCCTGTTGAGCGGTCTTCACCATGGCGGTGTTTTCCCTGTTCAGCGGTGCTTTGCCATGGCGGTCGCTGCCCTGTTGAGCGGTGCTTTGCCCTGTTCAGCGGTGCTTTTCCCTGTTCAGCGGTCTTCACCATGGCGGTGTTTTCCCTGTTCAGCGGTGCTTTGCCATGGCGGTCTCTGACCTGTGGAGCGGTGTTTGCCATGGCGGTCTCTGACCTGTGCATTGGTGTGTGGCATGACGGTCCCTCATTGCCCAGCGGGGCTGTGGCTGCCAGGGTCCTCCTGGGCACTGACTCTGGCGGTGGTCTCAGGACCAGTGACGATTGTGCTGCCCTCCTGGGCACTGACTCTGGCAGTGGTCTCAGGACCAGTGACGATTGTGCTGCCCTCCTGGGCACTGACTTTGGCGGTGGTCTCAGGACCAGTGACGATTGTGCTGCCCTCCTGGGCACTGACTCTGGTGGTGGTCTCCGGACCTGTGACGACAGTGCTGGCGGTGGCGTCCCGGCCGCCGGGGAGGATGGCGCCCTTCTCCGCCGTGCTGCTCTTCCCAGACTGTGCAGACTTCTTCTGGCCCTTCACCACCTTTGGAGGAGTCACAGCTGACTCTGCAATCCCCCTGGGACCCTTGTGAGCAGTTTTGCCGCCAGGAGTCTTCACCCTGTCCCATCGGCCACTTTCCAACTTGAGGTGCTCCTGGGACCCATAGGGTCCTATGTTAACCAATGCAGCATTGCGCCGCAGTCTGCGACCGCCTACCGCGACGGTGTACAACACCAGCGCAGATACCTCACATCCCATTGTCCCAGTTTAGAGGTCAGGCAGCCGCCATTTCAGGGGCCCACATGGCTTCATTTACTACTGCGTCACACATACCTAGGCCTACACTCAACACACATTCAGGAAGAGTTTTGTGTTTGGTGTCGTGTTCTGTGTATCTGTGGGTGCATACCTGGGAATTTGTTGACTCTGTGGTCGCTGTTGTCCTTCCTAGGTGCCGTCAGCTGGGACATTTGAGAAGATGGCGGAATCCTCTGGTGTACCGACCGCTGGTGGTCCTGTTGACAATGGAGGAGCGACATTTAATCATCAAATACAGGTTTGACCGTGCCACTATCCAGGAACTATGTACCCAGTTGGAGCCAGACCTGATGTCACCAATCTGCCATCCCACTGGAATCCCCCCTGACGTGCAGGTGCTGTCAGTGCTCCATTTCCTTCCAAGTGGGTCTTTTCAGACAACAGTGGCCATGGCATCAGGGATGTCCCAGCCTATGTTTTCCAACGTGTTGTCCAGAGTGTTGTCTGCCCTGCTGAAACACGTAAGGAGCTACATCGTTTTCCCTCAGGTGGAGAATTTGGCTACAGTTAAAGGTGACTTCTATGCCCTTGGACATATCCCCAACATCATAGGTGCTATTGATGGCACCCATGTAGCTCTGGTCCCCCCACAGGAGTGAACAGGTGTACAGGAACCGGAAGAGTTATCATTCTATGAATGTACAGATGGTATGTTTGGCAGACCAGTACATCTCCCAGGTAAATACTATGTTCCCTGGCTCAGTGCATGACGCCTACATCCTGCGGAATAGCAGTATCCTGTATGTGATGGGTCAACTCCAGAGGCACCGTGTGTGGCTATTAGGGGACTGTGGTTACCCTAACCTGTCCTGGCTATTGACCCCAGTGAGGAATCCCAGGACCAGGGCAGAGGAACGCTACAATGAGGCCCATGGGCGGACTAGGAGGGTGATCAAACACACCTTCGGCCTCCTGAAGGCCAGGTTCAGGTGCCTCCATATGACAGGTGGATCCCTATTCTACTCACCAAAGAAGGTGTGCCAGATCATCGTAGCCTGCTGTATGCTTCACAACTTAGCTTTGCGACAACAGGTGCCGTTTCTGCAGGAGGATGGTCCAGATGGCGGTGTTGAGGCAGCTGTGGAGCCTGTGGACAGTGATGAGGATGAAGCTGAGGAAGAAGACATAGACAACAGGGAGTCAGTCATACAGCAATATTTCCAGTGACACACAGGTGAGAACATTTTATTTTACTATTACATTCACTTTCACACTTCTACCTCTATCCTGTCTGTCATTTAGTAGCAGTATTTGGTAACTGAGTTGTACCTTTCCATTACAGTTTCACAGGTGTGGTTACCAACGTGTGTCATCTGCTTGCATCCTTCATGGACTTGTGATGTGTGACATAGTTATGTTGGCTTTAAAATTGAACACGCATTTTGACACTGTCATTGATAATACAAATTTAACAAATCACAGACTGACTCCAGATTGTTTTGTGTTTCAAGGGTGTTTATTTAAGTGCTCAAAAATGGAGGGGGGTTGTAAAATGGTGATGGTGGACGGTGGAGGAATGTCCATGGCAGAGTCCAGTCTATTGGTCACACAGGTGTACTGCCCATCTGGGCATAGGAAGTGGAGCTGGGGCAGTTTAAGTATGGACAGGGTAACAAAGTGGGACAGTGGGAGGACAATCAGGGTGGTCTCATTTCCTGGCGTGGTCTTGCCAGCTTTCTCTGTCCTGTTCCTGGATCTCAGGGACCATTTGCGGGGTGGTTGTCCATCTGCAGGGGGTGGGGTGCTGGTGTGGTGGTCCTGTGGCGGGGCGTCCTGTCCACTATCGCCGGCAGAGGTGGTGGGCAGTTCATCGTCCTGGCTAGTGTCAGGGTCCCCTTGGAGTGCGACGGTGTCCCTAATGGTCTTCTGTATGTCCTTCAGCACCCCTACGATGGTGCCCAGGGCGGAGCTGATGGTTCTGAGCTCCTCCCCGAACCCCAAATACTGTTCCTCCTGCAGGCGCTGGGTCTCCTAAAACTTGTCCAGGACCGTCGCCATCGTCTCCTGGGAGTGGTGGTATGCTCCCATGATGGAGGAGAGGGCCTCGTGGAGAGTGGGTTCCCTTGGCCTGTCCGCCCCCTGTCGCACAGCAGCCCTCCAGTTCCCCTGTGTTCCTGTGCCTCCGTCCCCTGGACCTTGTGCCCACTACCACTGCCTCCAGGTCCCTGTTCTTTTTGGGGTGGTGGGTTATCCTGGGTTCCCTGTAGTGGTGGACACACCGCTGATTGACGTGTCCTGGGTACGGAGGTATGGGCCCGTTGGGTGGGTGCTGTGCTGGTGTTACCAGAGGGTGGAAGGTCAGTGTTGGGCTGTGCCTGTGCAAGGGGAACCGACTGTCCCGAGGCCCACGATGGTCCGGGCTGGTCATCAGGATCCAGTAGGGCAAAGCTGCTGTTGTCACTGTGGGCCTCTTCTGTGGGTGGAGTGGAGATGTCTGGACCCTCCTGTGTGGTGACGTTCCGTAGTGGTCCTGCAGGGATATAAGAGCATGATTATTGCATGTGTGTGTGTAATGGTGTGCAATGGGTGGGTGTGCGTGTACCCCAGTGCAAGCATTCCTGTGTGTGGGTTTGTGTGATGATGGTTAGGGGGTTGTTCTGGATATGTGCAGTGAGCATGCTTTGGTGAGGGGTGACCATGCTTAGTTCTGTCATGCAGGGCTTGGTGTTGGGATGGGTGGTTTGTGTTATTAGTACATTAGTGAGGTGTTGGAGTGATAGGGGAGGGGTTGAGGGTGGGGGGTTGTGATAGCATGCAGGTATGGTGGGGGATATGATAGTTAAGATTTGACTTACCAGTTTCCATCCCTCCACCAACTCCTCCGAGGCCCTCTGGATGCATGATGGTCAAGACTTGCTCTTCCCATGTTGCTAGCTGTGGGGGAGGAGGTGGGGGTCCGCCGCCAGTCCGCTGTACCGCGATGTTGTGCCTGGAGACCACGGAACGCACCTTCCTCCGTAGGTCGTTCCACCTCTTCCTGATGTCCTTCCGATTTCTTGGATGCTCTCCCACAGCGTTGACCCTGTCCACGATTCTTCGCCATAGCTCCATCTTCCTGGCTATGGAGGTGTGCTGCACCTGTGAGCCAAATAGCTGTGGCTCTACCCGTAGGATTTCCTCCACCATGACCCTGAGCTCCTCCTTGGAAAACCTGGGGTGTCTTTTGCGTGACATGGGGTGGTGTAAGTGTTGATGTGTGTGGTGATGTGTAGTAGTGTGTGGTGTTTTGTGCATGGAATGTTGTATGGGTGATGGTGTTGTGTGCCTCTGTGTGGTGGGGTTCTCAATTGCTGTGCTCTCTGTCTCTCGGCTTCCTCAAAATTTCTGGTCGTAGGGGTTTGTGGGTGATGTGGGTGTGTGTTTTATATTGAATTGGGTGTGTGGGAGTGGCGTTTGTATGTGTATCAGGTGTATGTATTTGGAATTGTCCAATGTGGCGGTGTTTTGGAGATGTGTGTGTATTTTGAGCGCGGCGGTGTGTACCGCCAATGGAATACCGCGGTTGAAAGACCGCCGTGTGGATTCGTGGGTCGTGATAGCATGGGCATGTTTCTGTTGGAGTGACGGTGGAGGAATTGTTTTTGCCAGTTTATCACTGACCTTTGGTGTGGCGGACTTGTGTTGGTGTCTGAATTTTGGCGGATTGCAAGATGTGGGTCATAATAGCTGTGGCGGAATTCCGCGGCGGTGTATTGGCGGTCTTCTGCACGGCGGTAAGCGGCTTTTACAGCCAATATTGTAATGACCCCCATAGTGTGCACAGAGTCTAGGGTTTCCCCAGAGGCTTAACAGAGGCTAAAGTAGATAATACTAATGCTCTCTTTTGTGGTAGTGTGGTTGAGAAGTTAAGCTTGGAAGAGGGTAGTGCAAAACATTTGTTGTACACACACAGACAAGAGAGGAAGCACACACTCAATGACTTAACTCCAGACCAATGGTTTTTATATATCAAAAATATATTTTCTTAGTTTATTTTTAGAAGTTGCAGGTAAGTACTTCAATAGATTCGTATTTCACACATATATCAACAGTACTTTGTTTGAAATCGATAAGTTATACCGTTTTTGAATTATTGGCAATAATCTGTTCTAAAACATGGACACACTGCAATTTTCAGAAACAGTTCCTGGGGGGAAGAAATGTTAGTTCGATTTGCAGGTAAGTACAACACTTACAGTTTCAGTCTCAGGGTTTTAGGAAGTCCACCCGTTGGGGTTCAAGTTAACCCCAAACACCCACCACCAGCAACAAGGGGCCGGCCGGGTGCAGAGGTCAAAGATGAGCAATTTTAACGTTGGCTCCTATGGAGACAGGGGGTACTCGGAATCATGGCTGCCTGCAGGTAAGTAATCGCGGCTCGGAGGGCAGACCAGGGGGGATTGGAGAAGCACTGGAGGGGCCACAAGTAGGCACCAAACACACCCACAGCGGCACCGGGGCAGCCGGTTGCAGGGTTCAAACAGGACGCTGGGCTTCCAATGCTGGTCTATGAGGGGACATGGGGGTCACTCAGAGGCTGCAGGCGAGGACCGGGGGAGGTACATAAGGCACACCACTGGGTGGACACAGAGAAGGGCCACCTGCTGAACGTTGCTGCACCAAAGGTCAGGTTCTCCAAGCCCTGGGAGCTGCAGGTGCATTGTGTCTTTTAGGCGTCGGAAATCTTGGTCCGGAGCTTCGTGGTCAGGGGGGTCCTTGGGATTCCGTCTGCAGGTGTTGTCCTGGAGGGGTAGAGAGGTCAACCCAGGGTGGGCACTTGCTCGCAATCGCCTGGGGACCCTCTCTAGCTGGGTGGCCCATCTGGACAAGGCCGTGGGCATCGGTTGCAGAGTTGTTAGGACTCACGCATCCAGAGTCCTGATCCTGTTTTCTTGGACAGGACAGAAGTCCTCTACAGCTCATGGTACTTTTGGGTGCAGGACAGTCCTCTGGAGCTGAGCAGACGTTGTTGGGCCCGCTGGACGCATCGCTGTTCTTTCACGCTGGAGAAAGGCTGGTAGGTCTGGGGCCAAAGCAGTTGTCTTCCTTCTTCTCTGCTGGGGGTTTCAGCTAAGCAGTCCTTTTTCTTGTAGGCCACCAGGAATCTGGTGAGCTTGGTTCAGGGAGGCCCTTAAATCCTAGATTTAGGCGCATTTTAGGGGTCAGAGGGTAGTAGCCAATGGCTGTTGTCCCTGAGGGTGGTTACACCCTCCTTGTGCCCACTCCTTGTGGGGAGGCAGGCACACACCTAATCCTGTTGGTCCCTGTCCTCCAAACCAAGATGGAGCATTCTGCACCTCAGCTCTGAACACCTTAGGGGTGGTCCTGACTGGGGGTGGTCACTCCTACTTGTTTTCCCAAATTTTACTACCGGACTTGCTGCCAAATTTGGAGCTCTGTCTGGGGGAGCGGGCAGCTACACTAGCTGGAGTGCCCTGGGGCACTGTAATCTGAGGCTTGAGCCTTTGAGGCTCACCACCAGGTGTTACAGTTCCTTTGGGGGAGGTGTGAAGCACCTCCACCCAGAACATGCTTTGTTTCTTACCACAGAGTGCACAAAGGCACTCACCCCATGTGGCCAGAAGCTTGTCTGAAAGTGGCAGGCTGGCACAGACCGGTCAGTCCTGCACTAGCAGTTTGGTTAAAATACAGGGGGCATCTCTAAGATGCCCTCTGTGTGCATTATTCAATAAATCCCACACTGGCATCAGTGTGGGTTTATCGTGTTGAGACGTTTGATACCAAACTTCCCAGTATTTATTGAAGCCATTATGGAGCTATGGAGTTCGTAATGACAAACTCCCGGGCCATATACTCAATATGGCTACACTGCACTTACAATGTCTAAGAATGGACTTAGGCACTGTAGGGGCATATTGCTTGTGCAGCTATGCCCTCACCTATGGTATAGTGCACCGTGCCTTAAGGCTGTAAGGCTTGCTAGAGGGGTGACTTACAAATGCCACAAGTGGTTTGTGGGCATGGCACCCTGAGAGGAGTGCCATGTCTTCTTTGTCTTTGTCTCCCCACCAGCACACACAGGCTGCATGGGCAGTGTACATGGGCCTTGTGCGGGGTCCTCCAGGGTGGCATAATGCATGCTGCAGCCCTTGGAAACCCTCCCTGGCCACAGGGCCCTTGGTACCATGGGGACCATTTACAAGGGACTTAACTGTGTGCCAGGGTAGTGGCAATTGTGGAAACAAAGGTACAGTTTTTGGGAAAGAACACTAGTGCTGGGGCCTGGTTAGCAGGATCCCAGCACACTTTCAATCAAAGTTGGCAACAATACTAAGCAAAAAGTGTGGGGGGTAACCCTGCCAACAGTGGCACTTTCCTACACACAACAACAGAGAAAACTCCAACAAACACAAACAACTTAGTGCAAAGAATACATTTCACTCAACACATTCAAAGTAAACAGAGTTCCGGGGAGTCACCACAGCTAGTAGAAACCACCACACACATCTAATGTGCCGCAAATATGCAGAAAAAATGTTGCTCAAACAATCTGTTTATTCGCGCAACTAGGCATGTGCTATAATATATGCCTAGATGCACAAAGCACAGATACACATAAAAACGGGTCTTAAACAGTAAATTCTGACCTTTTATGGAACAGAGCTTGCGCTACGTTGAATGCCTAGCTCCAACAACCATGTACCTCAAAGACAGAAAATGTTAGTCCCAGCCTGTACACTCAAATGCATGCATTTCCTGTATGTATATACTCGTACCACACTAAAATGAGATCAAAGCACACAAGATATCAAAACCCGCTCCCTCCCTCAGATAACTTCCAACCCAATCAACTTGAGGCCCTGCTTGGGGAATGGGAGAGGGAGACAAACAAGGGTGGGGCCAGGAAAAAAAGAGAAAAAAGACAGAGAGAGGGAACAGTCTTCCCACTCATGCTCTCAACTCTGCGAGCTGCCTCTTGCAGCTGTTATGCTCACCAGGATCTAAGGGCAAAGATTGCACCCGATTAAGAAATGTTTAGGTTCAAATCTCTTTATTAACAAGTCAACCTGAAGACCGCACAGCCCTCCAGTGTATAAATGAAAACCACAAAGTAACTCCCTCCCTCACCCCCGCCCATACCCACAAGTACACAAAGCAAAGAAGTCATGTGAGAAGGCACAGAGTGAATGCTGTACAGGTACTAGTAATAGGGGGTCACAATTATCTGACAGTCGTAGAATTCATAAATATTTGAGGCATGTCAGCTCGTGGAACTCTTTGGAAAGGAGGGCAAGAAATGGGCTTCAAAGTTCCCTAAAGGTATCACGCTAAGCAGTGAGAGTCAGAGATATCGTCTCCATAACTAGCACACACCAGAGTTGATGAAACCATCCCAGGTGAGTCAGGAGAGTGTAGGCGCCTCAAGGATTAAGGATATTTTGGAGAGATGCCCCTAATGCCAGACTGACCCGGTGTCCTTCACGGGATTTGAGCAGGAAAGTACGGGGATTGGGGAGTCACAGAACCATGTATGCAGGAAATTGAGGGAGATGCATGTCAATATCGTTCACAATTCCCTCCTGAATATTGTGACAGCTTGGGCCATTCCCAGAGCAGCTATACCAGCATTCCAGGGGAGCCACAATGCCTCCAACAGTTTACGCTGCAAGCGTGGTTAACTTTCTATAGCTTAACCGGGGTGAGGTAGCATTAGGTGGTAATTTTGACGGCTGTCTCAGTACTAGCTGTATTGTGTGTTGTGTGATGCACTCTGTAATACACCGCCTTCAATTTCGTATTTGTGAGCATTCTCCCCAACTGTGCTTTCCACCGTTTCTGACATGACGTCTTTGGCAGTGTGGGTGTGTAAAGCAGGATGAGGTAACGTTCGGTAATAAAGTGCTTACCCCTCGGGGAGGCTCACGGCTTAAGGACTGGCTCTTCAGGTGATGCCAATCAGTACACCTTGTTCTGGAAGGATTGGAACATACCAGCAGGTGGGTCAATCAGTACCACCTGAATCAGGACTAGAATCCCTAGGAGGATTGTCATCTTTAGTGCCGCTATCCAGCCTAGAGAGGGGGTAAAGATTCCACTGAGCCAAGTCGTGCTTTACATTTTGAAGGAATAGTGAATAGTTGAGCGAGGACATCGCTCAGAGGGTCAGGGCAAGTTGTATGCCTAAATAAGGGATAGATATGTGCTGCCATGAAAACGTAAACTGGTGTGACAAGAGTGTCATTGTCTCCTGGGGGACTGAAAGATGGAGGCCGTGGGACTTTTGTATGTTGATCCGGAAGCCTGCAATCCTACCACAAGCTTCTGTTTTGTTTAGAATGGAAGGAAGGTAGGGTGTCCAGTGGGATTATGATGTCATCTGTTTAAAGGGCAAGGGTGTGCGCATCCCCGCTGAAAGTAACCCTGGTAATGTGCGGGTAATCCCAGACTTGTTGGGCGAAGGGCTCCACATATTGGGGGAACAGTAAGGATGACATAGACACCCCTGCCGCGACCCACGTCGAACAGGAAATGGGGAGGAAATCTGGCCCCTGACCCTCATCGTTGCTAAGGGACAATTACAATTACTGACTATCTAGGATCAGAAACGAGGCCCAAAGCCAAAATGAGTGAGTGTTGCCTCCAGATAGGGCCAATCCACCTGGTCGAATGCCTTCTCAGCATCTATGGCCAGGAACATTATCACCCATTTAGAGTATTTAGGCCCTCATTACAACCCTGCCGGTCCAAGACCGCCAGGGCTGTTTTGGCTGAAGCACCGCTAACAGGCTGGCGGTGCTTCAGAGGGGATTACGACGCCGCGGTCACACCGCCGGGACCGGCGGTTTACTGCCACATTTGCCCCGGCGGTGATAGTCCACCAGGGCAACGCTGCTTGCAGTGCTGCCCAGGGGATTACGAGTCCCCCTACCGCCAGCCTCAAACCGCCAGGAAAAGGCTGGCGGTACGGGGAGTCGTGGGGCCCCCTGACAGGGCCCTGTGCAGCTTTTCACTGTCTGCATAGCAGACAGTGAAAAGCGCGACGGGTGAAACTACACCCGTCGCACGGCCGCCACACCACCGGCTCCATTTGGAGCCGGCCCCCATGTTGCGGCCCACATCCCCGCTGGGCCGGCGAGCGGAAACTCTGTTTCCGCCTGCCGGCCAGCGGGAAAATCAAAATAGGCACCGCAGGAGTGCGGCACCGCCCGCCAATGTTGTAATGACCCCCTTAGTATTTTCACCACATTGACAGGGAGGAACAAAGCCCGTCTGATCCCAGTCAATCAACCCTGGCATTAGTGGGTTAAGCCGGGATGCTAGTAAGGAGCTTGATGTCAACATTCAGAAGAGATATCGGTCTATAGGATCTGCATTGTTGAGGGTCTTTACCTGACTTGAAGATAATGACGATAGCTGCCTCTAACATTGGCAGCAGAATTGTTCCTGGGCCCGAGATTGCATTGAACAGGGGTGTCAGAATAGAAGCTAGTATTGGGCAAAACGTCTTGTAAAACAGGGAAACTATCCGGTCTCAGCAATTTGAGATGCTTTAATCTAACAATAGCAGATATGACCTCCTCAAGTGATTCAGCCTGGTCAGCTGTGAGGCGCGTTGTGTGAGCCTCTCATAGATAAGAAGCCAGGCTAGTCTCATGAGGGGGTTGGCATGATTAGAGGTCTCTAGAGAACTGACGGAAGGCTGAGGTAATGGGGGCATCCCTAATGATGTTGGTGCCATCAGACGTTTCAAGGGATTTCACCCCTGCCGCTAGGATTGAAACCAATTGGCCAACAGATGGCCACACGTTTCCTCCCACCTAAAAATAGTGATACAGACTAAGCAAGGCATATTCTGCCCTGTTCATGTCCAACCCCGCTAAATGCACGGGCAGCCTCCAGCTGCCCTCAGACACAAGGTGAGCCCATATGTTTGCGTATTCTTTCCAACTCCAGCACCCGTTGACTCAGCTGTTTTCACTTGTCCCGTCGAAGTTTATTACTTGCCACTGAGATCTCGGCTTTTAGAGTCTCCCAAAGAAGGGGACGGAGATCTCAACGGTATCGTTAAGGCCAAGTTATTAGGAGATTGCTCAAGTGATCTATTCTACCACCTGAGGCCACTGAAGGAAAGGTTCCTTCATTCACCATGGACGAAATGCATGCTTCTGGGGTGGGAGGTCCAAGACACAGGGTGACTGTGGCATGACCGGATAGGAAACAAGGTACTATTTCTATGGCGAAGAGACCCTTGGTTCCTATGGTCCACAGGAAACCATCAAGTCTGGCATAAGTTTTGTGAGCATGAGAAAGTATAATTCTGGGACTGGGGATGGTGTTCATGCCACAGGTCTTTAGGACCCAATTCCTGCAGCCATTGAGTCCCCTCCCTGGATAAAACCCCGGACGCTCGATGTCTCTGTGCTGCCCTGTCCAGCTCATTATGAAACACCAGATTTAGATCCCCACCCAGTAGCACTTTCTTATCTTGGTTGGCCATGACCTCTGCCAGCACCCTTTGAAGGAACGTCTCCTTGCCCTCATTAGCTGCGTAGATGGAGCCAACCACAAAGGAGTGGTCCCCTTTATGAAGCTTGTGTACTAATAGTCATCCCTTGACCTCTGACAGTCTGTCCCCCACTTTCCCCAGAAAGGAGTATGAGACCAGAAGGGCTATTCCTGCTTTTTTAGCATCTGCAGAAGAGAATTGTTTGTGAGGGAAGGCCCGGGACCTGAGTCTGCTGCAGTCCCCATGGAGTAAATGTGTCTCCTACAGTAAGCATAAGTCAGCTCCAGTATGCTCTAGGTATGAGAGTGTTGCACAACATTTGGTCAGGTTAAGCTCCTTTACATTAAGAGTGAGAACAGTGGAGTACCGTGAATGTGGCGAGGTTGCATGTAGGTAAGGGAAATGCGCTCTAGGGATCCCCAAGTATATAGTGTGTCTTCTGAGTGAGTGTACTCCTTTCCAAAAAAACATTTAAAAAAAACAAAAACATCAATATCAAAAGAAGACAGTAGAAAAAGCCAGAGAGATCCAGCATAGTCCCATGGATCAATAGGGGATAGAGGTTGGTGGTTCCAAAAGTTCAAACACCCCAGGGTCCTATCCCTGTGCTCCCCGCCCTGCCAACCCCAGCCATTTACTCATTAAGTACCATCTGAGAGCCTCCATCATGCTCAGAGTCCCGTTTGTTGGTATTTTCAGACAGTGACTGCAGAAATGCCATGCGTTCAACTGCAATAGTCTCAGGGTCTGAGTGGCGGCATCCCGGGGAGGCCACACTCCCTGCCCTTGAGAACATCTCCTTGCCTAACACTCCCTGGGGCAGCCTGCCAGGTATTGTCAGATGGTTCCTCGAGCTGTAGTGCTCTGCATGCTTCTGTCAGAGAACGAATCTGTTGAAGCTTCCCCTCCCAATGGAAGGTAATGTGGAAGGGGTTACACCAGGAGTAAATAAACCCTTTATTGCGTAAATGGGTCGTGACCGGGTAGAAATCCCTTCACTTATGTAGAGTGATAGCTGACAATTCTTGGTAGAGGACCAATGCATCCTCCTGAATTTTAGAGGCTTTGCTGAGTATCTGTTCCTTGAGTTGAAAATTGTATATGCATGCCATTATATCAGCTGGGTAGGCATTTTTGGGACATGGGGGCCCACCCTGTGGACCCTGTCAGGCTGGATGTCCTTGTCTGGTGTTGTCTCTAGGATCTACTGAAACAAGGACTTAATGTAGGTAGCAATGTCCCTGTCCTCAGCATTGGTGGGCGTCCCACTTATGTGAATGTTATTCCTCCATGACCGATTTTCAAGATCTTCGACATGGGCTTGTGAGTCTATCTGATGGTTGTGGAGATGTATCAGTTCCTGCTTCATTTGCTTAATTTCCTTATCCCTGCCCAGCTTGTAGTCCTCTAGGTGTGAGACTCTCTGAGGGTGTCAAAAAGGGATTTCATAAATGTACTGCTCATTGGGCTGTTGCTATCTTCTGCATCAGGTGTGTATTGGGGGAGACCTCCCCCGATTAGCCTCCTGGTTGTTTAACCAGCATGTCCTTTAGAGTGCGTTCCTTCTTATGACGTGTGATAGCCAAAACATATGATATGAATATCCGGAAGGCGCTATAGGATACAAAAGGCCTGGACCTGGTCGGACCCCATGCGGGAAGAATGGCACGTGGCTTTAGACAACATGTGGAGATCTCTATGGAATCCAGCGGTGGGCACTCTGGTAGGCAGTCGGCCAGAGGAGAAGACGTGCAGGCAGAGTCCAGGTGTAACTGTGTACGTCTGGTGGGATGAGCCCCATGGAGGAGGCTGTCAATGCTGGAAAGATCAGAATAGCAGACCTCCAAAAAATATAGGTGGCCCAAAACAGGCCTGAGGGGCCAACCAGCACACTTCTCCACAGTGCAGAGGAAGCTCAGACATACAAAGGCGAATGGCGAACACCGGAGCATTAAGGGGCAATCCCCCTCTGTCAGCAGAATGAAGAATGCGGTACCCTCGGGGGCCTGCCTGGGTATGTACGCACCCTCCATAGGGGCCCAGGTGCTGAGGTCGGTGCCCAGGGGCCATAAGGGGTACTGACTGACTGGCCTTGTGTGCCCAGAATGCCCGGTGTGGCAGAACGTGCTATCGGGCTTGACTGGCAGGGGAGGGCACACTGATCAGCACATAGTGCTCACTAGGAGTGAGAGTCCACTGTATCGCCCTGTCATGTTGGATCCATCGTGGCCCAGGAGCCTCCTGAATTATTGCAGCTGACAGAGCATGGCTTTGCGGTGGCGCGCTTGCCAGAGGACTGCTGATGCAGGTGGACAGAATGCCCCTTGTGTGGATTGTAACCACTCAAAGTGGACGTGCACAAGAGGCACACTGTCAGCATACCAAAGGCAAGCCTGTCTGCTCTCGTCCATGCCTAATCTGCGCCCAGCACCCATTACTCCGCCGCCGGACTCCTGGACCTGGCCACTAGGAACAAAGCCAACCATTGCTGCACCACCTCCCCCTGGAACACGTTCAAACCCTTCATATGTCACTGGTGCTGCTTCACCTCCTTCACAGAGACCCTCACCATCCCATTACCGCCACCCACCCACCCGAAGAAACTATTAAACTGCCTACTCATCAACGCAAGATCCCTATGCAAACACATCATGAAAATGTGGTCACTCTCAGCCCGGACCTAATGTTCATCACCAAGACATGGCTCATGCCCTCATTGACCCCAGACATCGCCTGCACCACCCCGTATGGCTACAAACTGATTCACAAAGACCGCCAAAACAAGCACAGGGGAGGCGTCGACCAACGTACACAACGACAGTATAGGAAAGTGCCCTTGTTGGCATGGTTCCCCCCTAGTTTTTGCCTGATATGGATGCCAACTTGACTGAGAATGTGCGGGGTTCCTGCTAACCAGGCTCCAGCACCAGTGTTCTTTCCCAAAAACTGTACTATTATTTCCACAATTGGCACACCCCTAGCACACAGTTAAGTCCCTTGTAAAAGGTAGCTATGGTACCAAAGGCCCGGTGGCCAGGGAAGGTTCCCAAGGGCTGCAGCATGGATTATGCCACTCTGGGGGATCCCTCACCATGCACATGCACACTGCCATTGCAGCTTGTGTGTCCTGGTGGGGAGAAAAAGATAAAGTCGACATGAGACCCCTCCTATGGTGCCATGGCCACAAACCACTGTCTGTGGCATAGGTAACAGGCTCTACAGGCCTAAGGCAGGGTGAGCTACACCACAGGTGAGGGCATAGCTGCATGAGCAATATGCCACAAAAGTATCTAAGTTCATTCTTAGACATTGTAAGTGCAGTGTGGCCATATTGAGTATATGGGCTAGGAGTTTGTCATTGCAAACTACACAGTTCCATAATGGCTTCATCAAACTATCAAACTTCTCAGCACAAAAATCCCACATTGATGTCAGTGTTGGATTTATTGGAAAATGCACCCAGAGGGCATCTTAGAGATGCCCCCTGTATGTTAGCCAAACTCCTAGTGCAGGACTGACCAGTCTGTGCCAGCCTGCCACTTCCAGACAAGTATCTGACCACATGGGTGACAGTCTTTGAGCTATCTCTGTGGCTAGAAACAAAGAATGCACTGGGTGGAGGTGCTTCACACCTCCCCCCTGCAGGAACTGTAACACCTGGTGGTGAGCCTCAAAGGCTGAGGCTTCTTTCTACAGTGCCCCAACACTCCATCTAGTGGAGATGCCCGTCCACGGACTAAGACCCACTTTTGGCAGCAAGTTCAGTGGGAAACTTAGGAAAAACAAGGAGGAGTAGCCACTTCACCTGGGAGCACCCCTACCTTGTCTGGAGCTGTGGTGATCCCCTCCTTGCAAAATCCTCCATCTTGGTTTGGAGGACATAGACCAATAGGGTTAAGTCTGTGTGTCCCCTCCCCAAAGGGAGTAGACAGAGGAAGGGTGTAGCCACCCTCAGGGACAGTAACCATTGGCTACTGACCTCTGACCCCTGTAACTCCCCTAAATCCAGGAATTTAAGGGCTCCCCTGAACCTAGCTTGTCCAATTCCTGGCAATCTCACAAGAACAAAGAAGAAATAAGAAGCACTTCTAAGCAGACCTCCAGCAGACAAGTGACCTATGAAAAGCCTCAAGAGGACTGCCTGCCCCCCAGAGGACAAGAACTTCGGTGGACAGCGGCCCTCTCCAAGAAGAAACTCCTGTAGTACTGCATGGGCCTCCTTTTGCACCTTCTTTGTCCCTGTGTTGTGGGACTCCTGTGGGTGCTGTCTGGTCTTCTGAGGGATCTCTGAGTTGCTGAGAGCCCCCCCTGACTCTCCCTCCTGGGTAGATTCCACCAGGTCCCCTCTGGTCCAAGGCAGCGCCATGTTCCTCCAACCGCAAGCTTTGCATGTGCCAAGGCTTGTAGGCAGAATCCAGTGATGCAGACCAGACTGCAATCACCCATTCGGCGTGGGACATCATCTGCACCAACCAGGAACCCGCATCCATCTTCTTGGACTGTTCATCTTCATCTGTGGTTCTTCTCTTGCACCTTCATCCAGGTTAGCAGGGGCTCCTGTTCTCCCTGGTCTCTTCAGTGCTTCTTGGACTTGGTCCCTTTCTCCCACGGGGCTTCAGGTCCAGAAATCCATTGATGGTGTCTTGCAGTCTCTTCTGGTTCTTGCTTTAGCTTCTATCATGTGTTCTAGGAAACTTACTGTGATTTACTCCTGCTTTCCTGGGCTCTGGGGTGGGTTCTGGTACTTACCTTTAGTGTTTTCTTACACTCCCAGCGTCGCTCTACACACCACACTTGCCTAGGTGGGAAACCAACTTTCACATTCCACTATTTTAGTACATGGTTTGTGTTCGCCCTAGGTCCATTGCTATCTATTGTGATTTTCACTATTTGCACTGATTTCTAACTGTTTTTACAGCTATTACTGCATTCTAGTGTACATACTGTGTATATTACTTACCTCCTAAGGGAGTATAGTCTCTAAGGTACATTTGGCATTTGTGTCACCAAAATAAAGTACCTTTATTTTTGCAACACTTAACATTTTCATTAATGTGTGTAAGTAGTGTGTGACTACAGTGGCATTACATAAGCTTTACATGTCTCCTAGATAAGCCTTGGCTGCTCTGCTACAGCTACCCATAGACAGCCTGGATTCTGGACACTGACTACATTTCACTAATAAGGGATAACAGAACCTGGTATAAGGTGTAAGTACCTTTGGTACCCACTACAAACGAGGGCAGCCTCCTACACTGGTGGTGCAGTGGTGGGATAAGTACTTGCAGTTGCCTTATCATTCTGTCACCAGTACTTTCCACAGGAAAGTGTACTCTATACCTAGAGCTATACATACATATACTGTTAGAAATGGGGTCTTTTGTTGGCAGACAGGTTACCCCCCTGTCCAAGCAAGGACCCACACTCTAGTCAGGGTAAGTCACACACAATCCAAATTATCCTGTGCCCACCCTCTAGTAGCTTGGCACTGAACAGTCAGGCTTAACTTAGAAGGCAATGTTTAAAGTATTTGTGCAATAAATCATGCAATAACACAGTATAGCGCCACAAAAATACACCACACAGTGTTTAGAAAAATTTATAATATTTATCTGGATAAATGCAGGTCAAAACAATTAAGATGCAATTAGTATATGTTGAAAATATCAATGTAGAAATGACATAAAGGGGGTCATTACAACATTGGCGGTAAAAGGCGCTTACCGCCGTGCAGAAGACCGCCAATACACCGCCGCGGCTGCGGAATTCCGCCACAGCTATTATGACACACATCTGGGAATCTACCGAAATTCAGTCACCCACACAAGTCCGCCACACCAAAGGTCAGTGTTAAACTGGCGAAAACAAAACCTCCACCTCCACGCCAACAGAAACACACCCATGCTATTACGACCCATGAATCCACGTGGCGGTCTTTCAACCGCGGTATTCCATTGGCGGTACACACCGCCACGCTCAAAATACACACACATCTCCAAAACACCGCCACATTGGACAATTCCAAATACACACACCTGATACACATACACACACCATCCCCACAAACCCAATTCAATATAAAACACACACCCACATCACCTACAAACCCCTACGACCAAAAATTAGAGACGAAGGCCAGAGAGACAGCACTGATTAGACAATCCCACCACACAGAGGCACACAACACCATCACCCACACACCATCCACGCACAAAACACCACACACCACTACACATCACTACACTCATCACCACATACACCACCTCACACATCACACACACCACCCCATGGCACGCCAAAGACACCCCCGGTTTTCCGAGGAGGAGCTCAGGGTCATGGTGGAGGAAATCGTCCGGGTAGAGCCACAGCTATTTGGCTCACAGGTGCAGCACACATCCATAGCCAGGAAGATGGAGCTATGGCGCAGAATAGTCGACAGGGTCAACGCAGTGGGACAGCACCCAAGAAATCGGGAGGACATCAGGAAGAGGTGGAACGACTTACGGGGGAAGGTGCTTTCAGCGGTCTCAAGACACAACATCGCAGTACAGCGGACTGGCGGCGGACCCCCACCTCCTCCCCCACAACTAACAACATGGGAGAGCAAGTCTTGACCATCATGCATCCAGAGGGCCTCGGAGGAGTCGGTGGAGGAATGGACACTGGTAAGACAAATCTTAACTATCATATCCCCCACCCTACCTGCATGCCATCACACACCCCCACCCTCACACCCTCCCCTATCACCCCCAATCCTCAATAATGTACTAATAACACAAACCACTCATCCCAACACCAAGCCCTGCATGACACAACTAAGCATGGTCACCCCTCACCAAAGCATGCTCACTGCACATACCCAGAACAACCCCCTACCCATCATCACACAAGCCCCCACACAGGAATGCTAGCACTGGGGTACACAAACATCCACCTATTGCACACCATCACACGCACACATGCAATAATCATGCTCTTATGCCCCTGCAGGTTCACGAAGGACCGTCACCACACCGGAGGGTCCAGACATCTCCACTCCACCCACAGAAGAGGCCCACAGTGACAATAGCAGCTCTGCCCTACTGGAGCCTGATGACCAGCCCGGACCATCGTGGGCCTCGGGACAGTCGGTTCCCCTCGCACAGGCACAGCCCAACACTGACCTTCCACCCTCTGGTAACACCAGCACAGCACCCACCCAGCGGGCCCAAACCTCTGTACCCAGGACAGGTCAATCAGCTGTGTGTCCACCACTACAGGGAACCCAGGATAACCCACCACCCCAACAAAAACAGGGACCTGGGGACAGTGGTAGTGGGCACACGGTCCAGGGGACGGAGGCACAGGAACACAGGGGAACTGGGAGGGCTGCTCTGCCACAGGGGGCGGACAGCCCAAGGGAACCCACTCTCCATGAGGCCCTCTCCTCCATCATGGGAGCATACCACCACTCCCAGGAGACGATGGCGACGGTCCTGGACAAGTTTCAGGAGACCCAGCGCATGCAGGACGAACTCTATTTGGGGTTCAGGGAGGAGCTCAGGACCATCAGCTCCGCCTTGGGCACCATCGTAGGGGTGCTGAAGGACATACAGCAGACCTTGAGGGGCACCGTGGCACTCCAAGGGGCCCCTGACACTAGCCAGGATGATGAACTGCCCACCACCTCCGCCGGCGCTAGTGGACAGGACGCCCCGCCACAGGACCACCACACCAGCACCCTAACCCCTACAGACGGACAACCACCTAGCATGCGGTCCCTGAGATCCAGGAACAGGACAGAGGAAGATGGCAAGACCCCCGCCAGGAAATGAGACCACCCTGATTGTCCCCCCACTGTCTCACTTTGTTACCCTGTCCATACTTAAACTGCCCCAGCTCCACTTCCTATGCCCAGATGGGCAGTGCACCTGTGAGACTAATAGACTTGACTCTGCCATGGACATTCCTCCACCATCACCCATCACCATTTTACAACCCCCCTCCATTTTTGAGCACTTAAATAAACATTCTTGAACCACAAAACATTCTGGAGTCAGTCTATGATATTGTAAAATGTATTATCAATGACATTGTCAAAATGCTTTTATAGTTGTTAAGGCAACAAACCAATGTCACACATCACAAGTCCTTGAAGGATGCATGCAGATGACACACGTTGGTAACCACACCTGTGAAACCGTAATGGAAAGGAACAACTCAGTTACCAAATAATCCCAGTAAATTACACACAGGATAGAGTAAGACGTGTGACAGTGAATGTAATGTAAAAAATGAAAATGTTCTCACCTGTGTGTCACTGGAAATATTGCTGTATGACTGACTCCCTGTTGTCGTTGTCTTCTTCCTCAGCTTCCTCCTCATCACTGTCCACAGGCACCACAGGCTCCACAGCTGCCACAACACCGTCATCTGGACCATCCTCCTGCAGAAAAGGCACCTGGTGTCGCAAAGCAAGATTGTGAAGCATCGAGCAGGCGATGATGATCTGGCACACCTTCTTCGGTGAGTAGAATAGGGAACCACCTGTCATATGGAGGCACCTGAACCTGGCCTTTAGGAGGCCAAAGGTCCGCTCGATCACCCTCCTAGTCCGCCCATGGGCCTCATTGTAGCGTTCCTCTGCCCTGGTCCTGAATTTCCTCACTGGGGTCAATAGCCAGGAAAGGTTGGGGTAACCAGAGTCCCCTAATAGCCACACATGGTGCCTCTGGAGTTGACCCATCATATCAGGGATGCTGCTATTCTGCAGGATGTAGGCGTCATGCACTGAGCCAGGGAACATAGCATTTACCTGGGAGATGTACTGGTCTGCCAAACAGACCATCTGTACATTCATCGAATGATAACTCTTACGGTTCCTGTACACCTGTTCACTCCTGTGGGTGGGGGACCAGAGCTACATGGGTCCCATCAATAGCACCTATGACGTTGGGGATATGTCCAAGGGCATAGAAGTCACCTTTCACTGTAGCCAAATCTTACACCTCAGGGAAAATGATGTATCTCCTTACCTGTTTCAGCAGGGCAGCCAACACTCTGGACAGCAGGTTGGAAAACATGGGCTGGGACATCCCTGATGCCATGGCCACTGTTGTCTGAAAAGACCCACTTGCAAGGAAATGGAGCACTGACAGCACCTGCACGTCAGGGGGGATTCCAGTGGGATGGCGGATTGGTGACATCAGGTCTGGCTCCAACTGGGTACATAGTTCATGGATTGTGGCACGGTCAAACCTGTAGGTCACGATTAAATGTCGCTCCTCCATTGTCAACAGGTCCCCCAGCGGTCGGTACACCAGAGGATTCCACCATCTTCTCAAATGTCCAAGCTGACGGCGCCTAGGAAGGACAACAGCGAGGATCGGGTCAACTTTTTTCCAGGTATGTACCCACTGTTACACAGAACACGACACCAAACACAAAAACCTTCCTGTATGTTTGTTGAGTGTAGGCCTAGCTATGTGTGAAGCAGAAGTAAATGAAGACATGTGGGCCCCTGAAATGGGGCTGCCTGACCTCTAAACTGGGACAATGGGATTGTGGGGTAACTGCGTTGCCGTTGCACAAAGTCGCGGTAGGCGGTCGTACACCGCGGCGCAATGCTGCATTGGTTAACATTGGATCCTATGGTTCCCACGAGCCAATGAGGAAGTGCGCCGGCGGTGATGATACGCACCGCCGCGGACGTCACCGCCATTTTCTATCTGTTGAATCACTAGATACCTGATCTTCGACAGGAGAGGACCTACACTGCAAGTGCTGGTGTGAGGTCGGTCAGGAAGAGACAATGGCTGCTGCGTCTGGGGAAAGGGCCCCTGCCGTCACTGCTCAGGAGTTGGAGAGACTGGTAGACGGGGTCTTCCCCCAGTACACGCTACTCTACGGTCCTCCAGACCAACAGGTTAGTACACAGGTAGCACGTTGTATGGGCTAGGCCTGGGTGGAGAGGGCTGGTTGTAAGAGGGAAGGGGGCAGAGTTCAAGGAACATTAATGCATGTGAATGAATGTGCCACATGGCTAGGGTAGGGAGGGGGGCCACGCACATTGACGGTGCGGTTGTTAATGACTTCTCTTCTTCCCTTGTGCATGTCATGTAGGTCAGCGCCCACCAGAAGAAGGACATTTGGCATGCCATCGCCAAGGACATCCGGACCCTGGGGGTCCACCAGAGACGGGGCACCCACTGCCGGAAAAGATGGGAGGACATTCTCCGCTGGAGCAAGAAGACGGCGGAGGCTCAGCTGGGGATGGCCTCCCAACGTAGGAGGGGTGCCCATCGCCCCATGACCCCCCTGATATTCAGGATCCTGGCGGTGGCCTACGCTGAGTTGGATGGGCGCTTGAGGGCATCACAGCAGACACAAGGGGGTGAGTACAACATCATTCTGCGGACTTTGCGCGCAGTGGAGGGGTCTGGGTGGGGGAGGAGGCCTGTGGGTGTACCTAGGCCAGGCAGAAATAGGTAGACTAGGCCCCTCCGTAATGCAGGCCATGTGGCACCCTACCCCACCGCAGTAGAGTGCCATGTACAGGTATAGATGCCCCTGTGGCATGGATGTGTGCAGATGTCCACCATAGCCATGTAAGCCAGATGCCAGGAATTGCATCTGTAGAAGCCAGGAGCACGGCGTAGTGCAGGGGGCTGCTGTGTCTGTATTGTCCACCAACCTGTCTTTCTTCTGTCTCCCCCGCCCCTTTTTGTGCTCTCCCTGTTCTTTTGTGCATCAGCATCATCAGGCGGAGGTACAGTGGTACCGGGGCATGAGGGAGCTGCATCCCACATGGCCATGGAGGGCCACACCACGGGCTCAGAATGCATCAGTGGGTCGGAGGGCGAGGGGAGCTTCACGTCGGCCACCGGATCACCAAGCAGCGACACAGACTCGTCCGCCGATGGGAGCTCCCTTGTGGTGGCGGCACCATCTGTGTGTCCCAGTTCTACAGGTAGAGCCGCAACCTCCCCTACCAGCACCACCCTCCCAGCAGCCCCTCAGCGTTCGCCCCGTGCCCACTCACCCAGGAGGGTGGGCATCACCTTCGCCCCAGGCACCTCAGGCCCCCCCCAGTCACCCCTGCTGCCCTCAGTGAGGAGGCCATTGACCTCCTCAGGTCACTCACTGTTGAGCAGTCTACCATTGTGAATGACATCCAGGGTGTAGAAAGGGAGTTGCAACATGGTAATGCATTCCTGGAGGGCATTCATTCTGGTCAGGCTGTCCTTCAGCGAGCCCTGCAAACTCTGGCCTCAGCACTGATGGCAGCCATTGTCCCTGTGTCTAGCCTCCCCCCTCCAACCTCCTCCACCCAGACCCAGTCCCCTGTACCCCAGCCTATCCCAAGCACACCATCAGACCAGCATGCACACACCTCAACACACAAAAGTAGCTCAGGCAAACATAGGCACCACACGACCCACAGGCACACACACAAGCATCACCCACGTGCAGACACAGCAACATCCACTGCCTCCACTGTGTCCCCCTCCTCGTCATCTACCTCCTCCCTCCCAGTGTTGTCTTCACTCTCCCCTGCATGCACTACATCTGCAGGCACTAGGACTCGCAGCAGTACACCCAGCACCACACCCCGCTCACCTGCACTCACCACCTCCACTCCCATTTACACGTCCCCTGTGTCCTCTCCCAGTGTGTCTGTGACGCCCCCTCCCAAAGTACACAAACGCGGCCACCCACACACCCAACATCCATCCACCTCACGACAGCCTCCAGTACCTGCACCTGCACCCAAAACACCTAAAGTGACACCTCCTACAACCACCTCCTCTTCCTCCACTCCCAGACCCCCTCCAACTACCCACCCCAGTGTTCGTCAGAAACTGTCCCGGGGTAAAGTTGACCTTTTTGCCCCCCCCCTCCAATTCATCAGTCGCGTCGTAGCGCCTCAGCCAAAAAGCCTCCAAAACCAGTGGTGCCTGTTCAAGGTGTATGGAGTGCACCGGCCACCAGGGCAGACAGTGTGACCCGGAGCCAAGGCACTGGCAGCCCACCCCCTGTAAAGGCTCTGAAATTGGAAAGTGGACGACGGGACCCTGTGAAGCCTCCTGGAGGCAAAACAACTCACAGGGGTTTCAGGGGGATTGCAGAGTCAGCTGTGACTCCTCCAAAGGTGGGGAAGGGGCAGAGGAAGTCTGCACAGCCTAGTGTGATCAGCACGGCGGAGAAGGGCGGCATCCTTCCTGGTGGTCGGGACACCACCGCCAGCACCGTCCTCACTGGTCAGGAGACCACCGCCACCGCCGGAGTCAGTGCCCAGGAGGGCCCAAGTATCGTCACTTGGCAGGAGACCACCGCCACCGCCGGAGTCAGTGCCCAGGAGGGCCCAAGTATCATCACTGGTCAGGAGACCATAGCCACCGCCGGAGTCAGTGCCCAGGAGGGCCCAAGCATCATCACTGGTCAGGAGACAACCGCCGGAGTCAGTGCCCAGGAGGGCCCAAGTATTGTCACTGGTCAGTGCCCAGGGGGGCCCAAGTATCGTCACTGGTCAGGAGACCACCGCCGGAGTCAGTGCCCAGGGTGGCCCAAGTATCGTTACTGGTCAGGAGACCACCGCCGGAGTCAGTGCCTAGGAGGGCCCAAGTATCGTCACTGGTCAGGAGACCACCGCCGGAGTCAATGCCCAGGAGGGCCCAAGTATCGTCACTGGTCAGGAGACCACCGCCGGAGTCAGTGCCCAGGAGGGCCCAAGTATCGTCACTGGTCAGGAGACCACCTCCGGAGTCAGTGCCCAGGAGGGACCCAGTATCGTCACTGGTCAGGAGACCACCGCCAGAGTCAGTGCCCAGGAGGGCCCAAGTATCGTCACTGGTCAGGAGACCACCGCAAGAGTCAGTGCCCAGGAGGGCCCAAGTATCGTCATTGGTCAGGAGACCACCGCCACCACCAGAGTCAGTGCCCAGGAGGGCCCAAGTATCGTCACTGGTCAGGAGACCACAGCCAGAGTCAGTGCCCAGGAGGGCCCCGGCTGCCACAGCCCCGCTGGGCAATGAGGGAACGTCATGCCACACACCAATGCCCAGTCCAGAGAACGTCATGCCACACACCAATGCCCAGTCCAGAGAACGTTATGCCACACACCAATGCCCAGTCCAGACACCGCCATGGTAAAGCACTGCTGAACAGTCCAGACACCGCCATGGCAAAGCACTGCTGAACAGTCCAGAGACCGCCATGGCAAAGCACTGCTGAACAATCCAGAGACCGCCATGGCAAAGCACTGCTGAACAGTCCACAACCGCCATGGCAAAGCACCTCTGAACAGTCCAGACACTGCCATGGCAAAGCACCGCTGAACAGTCCAGAACCGCCATGGCAAAGCACCGCTGAACAGTCCAGACACCGCCATGGCAAAGCACCGCTGAACAGTCCAGAACCGCCATGGCAAAGCACCGCTGAACAGTCCAGACACCGCCAAGGCAAAGCACCGCTAAACAGTCCAGAACCGCCATGGCAAAGCACCGCTGAACAGTCCAGACACCGCCATGGCAAAGCACCGCTGAACAGTCCAGAACCGCCATGGCAAAGCACCGCTGAACAGTCCAGACACCGCCATGGCAAAGGACCGCTGACCAGTCCAGAACCGCCATGGCAAAGCACCGCTGAACAGTCCAGACACCGCCATGGCAAAGCACCGCTGAACAGTCCAGACACCGCCATGGCAAAACACCGCTGAACAGGGCATGCACCGGGGAAGAATGAAAAGGCTGCCACATCAAGCATCGTTATCCCATGTGCAGGTGGGACAGTGACAGGACAGGAACTTCCACGGAGAGACCAATCCAGTCTGGGCACCTGTCCCCCTCCAGAACCAGTGGAGGCTGTTATCTACTTGCGAAACTGTGGCTTTGCACTCCCCAGGATGGTACAGTGGGCAACCCACCCACTTGTGAGACTTGAGAGACTGTGGGTTTGCACTCCCCAGGGTGGAACAGTGGGCAACCCACTCACTGTAGAGACTTGAGAGACTGTGGCTTTGCAGTCCCCAGGATGGAACAGTGGGCAACCCACCCACTGTAGAGACTTGAGAGACTGTGGCTTTGCACTCCCCAGGATGGAACAGTGGGCAACCCACCCACTGTAGAGACTTGAGAGACTGTGGCTTTGCACTCCCCAGGATATGGCAGTGGGCAACACACCCACTGTAGAGACTTGAGAGACTGTGGCTTAGCACTCCCCAGGTTGGAACAGTGGGCAACCCACCCACTGTAGAGACTTGAGAGACTGTGGCTTTGCACTCCCCAGGATAGAACAGTGGGCAAACCACCCACTGTAGAGACTTGAGAGACTGTGGCTTTGCACTCCCCAGGATACATCAATGGGCATGGAGCCCCGTCGTGGATCTGTCTTTGCACTCCTCCGGCTGAGGTGCCCCCCCTTCCCTTCCCCCTGAGGTGCCTGTAGTATTTCGATCTGTAGCCCCAGCAGTGTTCTCTCCGTGTGTGGACAGGTATCTATTGTGGGTCTCGCCCATGCATTTTTGGACTAGTGGTGCACGGACATTGATATGCACATATCTGTACTACTTCTCAGAATGTATATACTTTTGTATGAATTTCTAATATATGTGTATATTTTTGAGACATGTATATTGTTACATTACAATGTTTGAACTGATTTTGTTTTGTCTTTGCATTCATCCGGGGGGTTGTGGGTTGTTACTGTGATTTTTGTGAATGCATTGGTGTGTGTGTTGTAATATGTGAGGGTGGGGGTGTTGCGTGTGTGTCCCCCTGACTTTTGCCTCCCCCCTCCCTTATGTCATAGGTGCAGTACTCACTGTTGTCTTCGGCACCTACGTAGATGGTGATCGTAGAGGAGCAGAAAGACAAGCGCAGGGAGTATTTGGAGTTCCGGTTCCATGGAGTCCTCCTTCCTCGTGGGATGTGTTCAGGTGAGCGTTTTCCCATTGAAATGTCTGTTTCCGCTGTGTTTTTATCCACGGTGAATCCGCCCCGGAAAAGGTGGCGGATTGTGATACTATGGGCGGTACATTGTCTTCCGCCTGTCTGTTGGCGGTGACAGCCAAGCTGCTTGTCTGTACCGCCGTGGCGGGCGGTGTGTTAAAGTGGCTGTCTTAGTTGGCGGTTTACGCCAGGGTCATGATTCCCTTTTTTAGTCCGCCGGCCTGTTTGCGGTATTACCGCACCTTTAACACCGTCCGCCAGGGTTGTAATGACCCCCAAAGTGTCTTTAGTCTCTTAAAAGCAACAAATGACTCTTGCAAGCACAAAGTACCTGGTTTGCGTTCAAAATCTCCGCAGAGGAGGAGATGCGTGGAAAACAGGGAAGTGTGCGTTGATTTCTCAGGACGCACACAGCAATGCGTCGTGCATTTTCCCCGCATGGAAGCCTTCGCGACGATTTCTGGTGCTCGGTCTTGGATCCTCTTCAGGGTGCGGGGTTTTCGGACGCCATGAGGACGATGCATTGAAATCTGGCAGTGGCAGGACGAAGTCACAGGGGCTGCATCGATCCGGTGGGCGGTGCGTGGAAATTTCTACCGCACAGCAGGTGCTGCATCGATTCCTCTCAGGAACTCAGGCTGTGTCATTCCGGCTCGGCTTTGCATCGATCCAGTGGGCCATGCATTGAATTTCCGGTCGCTACGCTGGCTTGCGTCGATTTTCTCCTTGCGAAGTCAGCCTCCGTCATTCCGGTTCAGCGTGTGGTGATTTTCTCACCGCGATGCAGGCTGTGCGTAGTTTCTGGCAGGCTGTGCATCGATTTTTGCCGCACAGGAGTTCTTCTTGCAGGAATGAAGTCTTTTGGTCCTGAGACTTCAGGGAAGAGGAGGCGAGCTCTAGCCAAGCCCTTGGAGAGCACTTCTCAGCACAGCCAGAGAGCAGCAAGGCAGCAGGGCAAAAGCAAGGCAGGAGTCCTTCTCAGAAAGCAGTCAGGTGAGTGCTTTGGACAGCCAGGAAGTTCTTGTTGGCAGGTTGCAGGTTCTGGTTCAGGTTCTTCTCCAGGAAGTGCCTGAGTTGGTTGGGGCAGAGGCCCTGTTTAAACACCCAAATGTGCCTTTGAAGTGGGGGAGTCTTCAAAGAGTGGCTTAAAGGTGCACAAGGTCCTTTTTCAGTACAATCCTGCCTGCCAGGGTCCAGTAGGGGGTGTGGCAGTCCTATGTGTGAGGGCAGGCTACTGTCCTTTGACATGTGTCAGGCCCTCCACCCTCCCATCCCAGGAAGACCCATTCAATATGCAGATGTATGCAAGTGAGGCTGTGCATCCTGTCTTTGGGGTTTGTCTGAGTGAATGCACAAGGGAGCTGTCAGCTGAACTTAGCCAGATGTGTATTGTAAGGCAGAGAAGGATTTAAGTGCAGAGAAATGCTCACTTTCTACAAGTGGCATTTCTAAAATAGTAATATTAAATCCAACTTCACCAGTCAGCAGGATTTTGTATTACCATTCTGGCCATACTAAATATGACCTTCCTACTTCTTTCAGATCAGCAGCTACCACTCAAAAAGTATATGAGGGTAGCCCTAATGTTAGCCTATGAAAGGAGCAGGCCTCACAGCAGTGCAAAAATGAATTTGGGAGTTTTACACTACCAGGACATGTAAATTACACAAGTGCATGTCCTGCCTTTTGTCTACACAGCACCCTGCCCTATGGGTTACCTAGAGCTTACCTTAGGGGTGACTTGTATGTAGAAAAAGGGGAGTGTTAGGCTTGGGAAGTACTCTTAAATGCCAAGTCGAATTGGCAGTGAAACTGCACACACAGGCCCTGCAATGACACGCCTGAGATATGGTTGAGGGGCTACTTAAGTGGGTGGCACAATCAATGCTGCAGGCCCCACTAGTAGCATTTAATCTACAGGCCCTGGCCACATATAGTGCACTTTACTAGGGTCTTATAAGTAAATTAAATAATCCAATTGGGTATGATCCAATGTCTTCATGTTTAAAGGGAGAGAGCATATGGACTTTAGCACTGGTTAGCAGTGGTAAAGTGCACAGAGTCCTAAAACCAGCAAAACCGTGTACAAAAAGTGGAGGCAGGCAGGCAAAAAGTTAGGGGTGACAACCCTAAGGCTGTCAGGTCTAACATATACCTATTTACAGGATCTAGGTGGTCATTACAACCCTGGCGGACAGTGTTAAAGCTGCGGTAATACCGCAAACAGGCCGGCGGACAAAAAAAGGGAATTACGACCCTGGCGGAAACCGCCAACTAAGACACCCACTTTAACACATCTCCCGCCACGGCGGTACAGACAAACAGCGCGGCGGTCACCGCCAACAGACAGGCGGAAGACAATGTACCGCCCACACTATCACAACACACCAATCCGCCACCTTTTCCGGGGCGGATTCACTGTGGATAAAAACACGGCGGAAACAGCTTTTGCTATGGGAAAACGCTCACCTCAACACATCCCACGAGGAACGAGGACACCCTGGAGCCGGAACTACAAATCTTACCTGCCATTGCATTCCTGCTCATCTGCGACCAACAGCGACGTAGGCGCAGAACAAACCGGTGAGTACAGCACCTACGACACAGAGGAGGGAGGAGGCAAAAGTTACGGGGACACCCACCAAACACCCCCACCCTCACATATTACAACATACACACCAATGCAGTATAAAAAATCAATGTAACAACCCACAATCCCCCCGGAAGAATGCAAAGACAAAGCGAATAGTGGTCAAACTTTGTCTTGTGCCAATATACTACTCATTAAAAAATATACGGATATATATATCACGAAATCTGTCAAAAATAAATGTACAATACAAGAAGTAGTGCAGAGATGTACACAACAATGTCCGTGCACCAACAGTCCAAAAATGCATGGGCGACGCCCACAATAGATACCTGACCAAAATCCGAGAGAACACTGCCGGGGCATCAGATAGAAACACTATAGGCACCTCAGGGGGAAGGGAAGAGGGGGCACCTCAGCCAGATGAATGCGAAGCCAGATCCACGACGGCCTCCATGACTATTGATGTATCCTGGGGAGTGCAAAGCCACAGTCTCTCAAGTCACTTCAGTGGGTGGGTTGCCCACTGTGCCATCCTGGAGAGTGCAAAGCCACAGTCTCTCAAGTCTCACAAGTGGGTGGCTTGCCCACTGTAACATCCTGGGGAGTGCAAAGCCACAGTCTCCCAAGTCTCTACAGTGGGTGGCTTGCCCACTGTGCCATCCTGGGGAGTGCAAAGCCACAGTCTCTCAAGTCTCTACAGTGGGTGGCTTGCCCACTGTGCCATCCTGGGGAGTGCAAAGCCACAGTCTCTTAAGTCTCTACAGTGGGTGGCTTGCCCACTGTGCCATCCTGGGGAGTGCAAAGCCACAGTCTCTCAGCGGTGCTTAGCCATGGCGGCCTTTGCCCTGTTCAGCGGTCTTCACCATGGCGGTCTTTGCCCTGTTCAGCGGTCTCCAGCATGGCAGTCTTGGCCTTGTTCAGCGGTGCTTAGCCATGGCGGTCTTTGCCCGGTTCAGCGGTCTTCACCATGGCGGTCTTTGCCCTGTTCAGCGGTCTTCACCATGGCAGTCTTGGCCTTGTTCAGCGGTGCTTAGCCATGGTGGTCTTTGCCCTGTTCAGCGGTCTTCACCATGGCGGTCTTTGCCCTGTTCAGCGGTCTTCACCATGGCAGTCTTGGCCTTGTTCAGCGGTGCTTAGCCATGGCGGTCTTTGCCCTGTTCAGCGGTCTTCACCATGGCGGACTTTGCCCTGTTCAGCGGTCTTCACCATGGCAGTCTTGGCCTTGTTCAGCGGTGCTTAGCCATGGCGGTCTTTGCCCTGTTCAGCGGTCTTCACCATGGAGGTCTTTGCCCTGTTCAGCGGTCTTCACCATGGCAGTCTTGGCCTTGTTCAGCGGTGCTTAGCCATGGCGGTCTTTGCCCTGTTCAGCGGTCTTCACCATGGCGGTCTTTGCCCTGTTCAGCGGTCTTCACCATGGCAGTCTTGGCCTTGTTGAGCGGTGCTTAGCCATGGCGGTCTTTGCCCTGTTCAGCGGTCTTCACCATGGCGGCCTTTGCCCTGTTCAGCGGTCTTCACCATGGCAGTCTTGGCCTTGTTCAGCGGTGCTTAGCCATGGCGGTCTTTGCCCTGTTCAGCGGTCTTCACCATGGCGGTCTTTGCCCTGTTCAGCGGTCTTCACCATGGCAGTCTTGGCCCTGTTCAGCGGTGCTTAGCCATGGCGGTCTTTGCCCTGTTCAGCGGTCTTCACCATGGCGGTCTTTCCCTGTTCAGCGGTCTTCACCATGGCGGTCTTTGCCCTGTTCAGCGGTCTTCACCATGGCAGACTTGGCCTTGTTCAGCGGTGCTTAGCCATGGCGGTCTTTGCCCTGTTCAGCGGTCTTCACCATGGCGGCCTTTGCCCTGTTCAGCGGTCTTCACCATGGCAGTCTTGGCCTTGTTCAGCGGTGCTTAGCCATGGCAGTCTTTACCCTGTTCAGCGGTCTTCACCATGGCGGTCTTTGCCCTGTTCAGCGGTCTTCACCATGGCAGTCTTGGCCCTGTTCAGCGGTGCTTTGCCATGGCGGTTCTGGTACAGATATTGGTGTGTGGCATGACGATCTCCACACTGGACATTGGTGTGTGGCATGAAGAACTCCACACTGGACATTGGTGTGTGGCATGACGATCTCCACACTGGACATTGGTGTGTGGCATGAAGAACTCCACACTGCACATTGGTGTGTGGCATGACGAAGTCCACACTGGACATTGGTGTGTGGCATGACGAACTCCATACTGGACATTGGTGTGTGGCATGACGAACTCCACACTGGACGTTGGTGTGTGGCTTGACGTTCCATCATTGCCCAGCGGGGCTGTGGGATTCTGGACCCTCATGGGCTGTGACTCCGGCGGTGGTCCCCTGACCAGTAACGATACTTGGGCCCTCCTGGGCTATGACTCTGGCGGTGGTCTATAGACCAGTGACGATACTTGGGCTCTCCTGGGCTGTGACTCTGGCGGTGGTCTCCTGACCAGTAATGATGGTGCTGGCGGTTTTGTCTGGACCGCCGGAAATGATGGCGCACTTCTCCGCCGTGACACTCACAACAGGATGGGGAGACTTCCTCGGGACCTTCCCCACCTTCTTTTGAGTTACAGATGACTCACCAATCGCCTTGGATCCCATGTCACTGTTTGTCCCACCAGGAGTCTTGGCACGGTCCCGTCGTCCACTCTCCAATTTCTGAGCCTTTACAGGGGGTGGGCTGACAGTGCCTTGGCTCCGGGTCCTACTGCCTGCCCTGGTGGACGGGGCACTCCAAAAACCTGGTACACGCACCACTGGTACTGGAGGCTTTTTGGCTGAGGCGCTACGACGGGACTGATGAATTGGAGGGGGGGTAGGGGCAAAAAGGTCAATTTGACATAGGGACAGTTTCTGACGTACACTGGGATGGGTAGCTGGAGGGGCTCTGGGAGTGGAGGAAGAGGAGGTGGTTGTAGGAGGTGTCACTTTAGCTGTTTTGGGTGCAGGTACTGCAGGCTGTCGTGAGGTGGATGGATGTTGGGTGAGTGATTGCCGGCGTTTGTGTACTTTGGGAGGGGGCGTCACAGACACACTGGGAGAGGACACAGGGGACGTGTAAATGGCAGTGGAGGTGGTGAGTGCAGGTGAGCGGCTTGTGGTGCTGGGTGTCCTGGTGTGAGTCCTAGTGCCTGTAGATGTGGTGCATGCAGGTGTGTGTGTAGACGACACTGGGAGGGAGGAGGGAGAAGAGGAGGAGGGGGACACAGTGGAGACAGTGGATGTTGCTGTGTCTGTATGGGTCTGATGCTTGTGTGAGTGCCTCTGGTGTGTGTGGTGCCTATGTTTGCTTGAGCTACTTGTGTGTGTTGACTTGTGTGCATGCTGGTCTGTAGGTGTGCTTGGGATGGGCTGGGGTACAGGGGATTGGGTCTGGGTGGAGGAAGTTGGAGGGGGGAGGCTGGACACAGGGGCAATGGCTGCCATCAGTGCTTAGGCCAGAGATTGCAGGGTTCGCTGAAGGACAGCCTGACCAGAATGAATGCCTTCCAGGAATGCATTACCGTGTTTCAACTCTCGTTCTACACCCTGGATGGCATTCACAATGGTAGACTGCCCAACAGTGAGTGACCTGAGGAGGTCAATGGCCTCCTCACTGAGGGCAGCTGGGGTGACTGGGGCAGGGCCTGAGGTGCCTGGGGCGAAGGTGATGCCCACCCTCCTGGGTGAGCGGGCACGGGGCGAACGCTGAGGGGCTGCTGGGAGGGCGGTGCTGGTAGGGGGGGTGGCGGCTGTACCTGTTGAAGTGGGGCGCACAGATGGTGCCGCCACCACAGGGGAGCTCCCATCGGTGGACGAGTCCGTGTCGCTGTTTGGTGATCCTGTGGCCGACGTAAAGCTCCCCTCGCCCTCCGTCCCACTGGTGAATTCAGAGTCTGTGGTGTGGCCCTCCATGGCCATGTGGGATGCAGCTCCCTCGTGCTCCGGTGCCACTGTACCTCCGCCTGTTGATGCTGATGTACAGAAGGACAGGGAGAGCAGAAAAATAGTGGAGACAGAAGAAAGAGAGTTTTAGTGCATGGCATACCGCTACCGTTGGCGGACAAGACAAACGCAGCAGCCCCATGCATTACGCCGTGCTCCTGCCCTCTGCACATGCAATTTCTGGGATATGGCCTACATGGCAATGGTAGAAATCTGCCCACATGGATGGCAAAGGGGCAACTATACATCAATTTGCCTTGTATTTTGAGCTGAGGTAGAGTGCCACATGGCCTACATAACGGAGGGGCCTTGCCTACCTAACTCGCCCTGGCCTCGGGACACCCACAGCCCACCACCCCCACACAGAGAGCTCCACTGCATGCAAAGTCCATAGGATGAGGTTGTACTAACCCCATTGTGTCTGCTGTGATGTCCTTAAGCGCCCATCCAACTCTGGGTAGGCCACCACCAGGATCCGGAACATCAGGGGGGTCATGGTGCGAAGGGCACCCCTCCCACGTTGGGAGGCCATCCCCAGCTGAGCCTCTGCCGTCTTCTTGCTGCAGCGGCGAATGTCCTCCCATCTCTTCCGGCAGTGAGTGCCCCGTCTCTGGTGGGCCCCCAGGGTCCGGACTTCCTTGGCGATGGCACGCCAAATGTCCCTCTTCTGGTGGGCGCTGACCTACATGACATGCACAAGGAAAGAGGAACAGTCATTACCTACAGCACCGTCGTTGTAATTGGCCCCCTCCCAACTCTATCCCTGTGGCCCATTCATCCCCATGCATGACTGTTCTATGTACTCTGCCCCCTTCCCTCATCCACCCAGCCCTCTCCACCCAGGCCTAGCCCATACAACGTGCTCCCTGTGTACTAACCTGTTGGTCTGGAGGACCGTAGAGTAGCGTATACTGGGGAGGACCCCATCCACAAGTTTCTCCAACTCCTGTGCAGTGAAGGCAGGGGCCCTTTCCCCAGACGCAGCAGCCATCGTCGCTTCCAGACCGAGGTCACAGCAGCACTAGCAGTGTAGGTCCTCTCCTGTCAAAGGTCAGGTATCTAGTGATTGAAGAGATAGAAAATGGTGGTGACGTCCACGGCGGTGACGTCCGCGGCGGTGCGCATCATCACCGCCAGCGCACCTGTTCATTGGCTCCTGTGACCCATAGGGTCCAATGTTAACCAATGCAGCATTGCGCCGCGCTCTACGACCGCCTACTGCGACAGTGTCCAACGCCAGCGCAGTTACCCCACAATTCCAATGTCCCAGTTTAGAGGTCAGGCAGCCGCCATTTCAGGGGCCCACATGGCTTCAATTACTACTGTGTCACACATACCGAGGCCTACACTCAAAACCTTTCCCGGATGGGTTAATTGTCTGGTGTAGTCTTGTGTGTGGCTGTGGGTACATACCTGGAGGAATGCTGACAGTTTCTTCGCTGTTGTCCTTCTTAGGCACCGTCAGTTGGGACATATTGGAAGATGGCGGAATCCGCAGTGTACCGACCGCTGGTGGACCTGTTGACAATGGAAGAGCGACATGTCATCGTGACCTACCGGTTTGACTGTGCCACAATCCAGGAACTATGTACCCAGTTGGAGCCAGACCTGATGTCAGCAATCCGCCATCCCACTGGAATCCCCCCTGACGTGCAGGTGCTGTCAGTGCTCCATTTCCTTGCAAGTGGGTCTTTTCAGACAACAGTGGCCATGGCATCAGGGATGTCCCAGCCTTTGTGTTCCAACGTCTTGTCCAGAGTGTTGTTTGCCCTGCTGAAACACGTAAGGAGATACATCATTTTCCCTGAGGTGGCGGATTTGCCTACAGTGAAAGGTGACTTCTATGCCCTTGGACATATCCCCAACGTCATAGGTGCCATTGATGGTACCCATGTAGCTCTGGTCCCCCCCGCAGGAATGAACAGGTGTACAGGAAGAGGAAGAGTTATCATTCCATGAATGTCCAGATGGTCTGTTTGGCAGACCAGTACATCTCGCAGGTAAATGCAATGTTCCCTGGCTCAGTGCATGATGCCTACATCCTGCGGAATAGCAGCATCCCTGATATGATGGGTGCACTCCAGAGGCACCGTGTATGGCTATTGGGGGACTCTGGTTACCCCAACCTGTCCTGGCTACTGACCCCAGTGAGGAATCCCAGGACCAGGGCAGAGGAACGGTACAATGAGGCCCATGGGCGGACTAGGAGGGTGATCGAGCGGACCTTCGGCCTCCTGAAGGCCAGGTTCAGGTGCCTCCATATGACAGGTGGGTCCCTATTCTACTCACCGAAGAAGGTGTGCAACATCATCATCGCCTGCTCCATGCTTCATAACTTGGTATTGCGACGCCAGGTGCCTTTTCTGCAGGAGGATGATCCAGATGACGGTGTTGTTGCAGCGGTTGAGCCTGTGGAGCCGGTGGACAGTGATGAGGATGATGCTGATGAAAACGACAACAGGGAGTCAGTCATACAGCAATATTTTCAATGAGACACAGGTGAGTACAATTTCATGTTTCACATCATATTACATTTCACACGTCTACCTCTATCCTGTACCTACATTTCACTCCTTATTTGGTAACTGAGTTGTCCCCTTCCATTTCAGTTTCAGTAATGTGGTAACCTACGTGTCAACAGCTTGCACCCTTGAAAGGCTTGTGATGTGTGACATTGGTATGTTGACCTTCCAATGGGTAACCTTTTTTAACACTGTAATTGACAATACAAAGTTCATAATCATTGACTGAGTCCAATATTATTGAGGTTTCAAGGGTGTTTATTTAAGTGCATAAAAATGTAGGGGGTTTGTGAAATGGGGAGAGGTCATGGTGGAAGAATGTCCATGGCAGAGTCCAGTCTATTAGTCTCACAGGTACATTGCACATCTGGCCATTGGAAGTGGAGCTGGGGCAGTTCCAAGCTGGACAAGGTAACAAAGTGGGACAGTGGGGGGACAATCAGGGTGGTCTTATTTCCTGGCGGGGGTCTTGCCATCTTGCTCTGTCCTGTTCCTGGATCTTAGGGCCCGCTTTCGTGGTGGTTGTCCGTCTGCAGGGGGTGGGGTGCTGGTGTGTTGGTCCTGTGGCGGGGCATCCTGTCCACTAGCGCCGGCGGAGGTGGTGGGCATTTCATCGTCCTGGCTAGTGTCAGGGGCCCCTTGGAGTGCCACGGTGTCCCTCAAGGTCTTTTGAATGTCTGTCAGCACCCCTACGATGGTGCCCAGGGCGGAGCCGATGGTCCTGGGCTCCTCCCTGAACCCCAAATACTGTTCCTCCTGCAGACGCAGGGTCTCCTGCAACTTGTCCAGGACCGTTGCCATCATCTCCTGGGAGTGGTGGTATGCTCCGATGATGGAGGATAGGGCCTCGTGGAGAGTGGGTTTCCTTGGCCTGTCCACCCCCTGTCGCACAGCAGCCCTCCCAGTTCCCCGGTGTTCCTGTGCCTCCGTCCCCTGGACCGTGTGCCCACCACCACTGCCCCCAGGTACCTGTTGTTGTTGGGGTGGTGGGTTACCCTGGGTGCCCTGTAGTGGTTGACACACTGCTGATTGACCTGTCCTGGGTAGGGAAGTATGGGCCCGCTGGGTGGGTGCTGTGCTGGGGTTACCAGAGGGTGTAAGCTTGGTGTTGGGCTGTGGCTGGGCAAGGGGAACCGACTGTCCTGAGGCCGACGATGGTCCGGGCTGGTCATCAAGATCCAGTAGGGCAGAGCTGCTGTCATCACTGTGGGCCTCTTCTGGGGGTGGAGTGGTGTTGTCTGGACCCTCTGGTGTGGTGACGTTCCTTCAGGTTCCTGCGGGGGTATAAGTACATGATTATTGCATGTGTGTGTTTCATGGTGTGTAATGGTTGGGTGTGCGTGAAACCCAATGCAGGCATTCCTGCGTGGGGGCTTGTGTGGTGATGTTTGGGGGGTGTTGTGGGTCTGTGCAGTGGGCATGCTTTAGTGATGGGTGTCCATGCTTAGTTGTGTCATGCAGGTCTTGGGGTTGGGATGGGTGGTTGGTATTATGGGTAGATTAGTGAGGAGTTAGGGTGATAGGGGAGGGTGTGAGGGTGTGGATGTGTGATAGCATGCAGGTAGGGTGGGGGATATGATAGTGAAGATTTGACTTACCAGTGTCCGTTCCTCCAACTACTCCTGCGAGGCCCTCAGGATGCAGGATGGACAAGACTTGCTCCTCCCATGTTGTTAGTTGTGGGGGAGGAGGTGGGGGTCCGCCGCCAGTCCGCTGTACCGCGATGTGGTGCCTGGATACCGTGGAACGCACCTTCCCCCGTAGGTCGTTCCACCTCTTCCTGATGTCCTCCCTATTTCTTGGGTGCTGTCCCACAGCGTTGACCCTGTTGACTAATCTTTGCCATAGCTCCATCTTCCTGGCTATGGATGTGTACTGTACCTGTGAGCCAAATAGCTTGGCTCTACCCTGATGATTTCCTCGACCATGACCCTGAGCTCCTCCTCGGAGAAGCGAGGGTGTCTTTGGCGTGACATGGGGTGGTGTGTGTGATGTCTGGGGTGGTGTATGTGTTGATGAGTGTGGTGAGTGTAGTGGTATGTGGTGTTTTGTGCGTGGATGTTGTGTGGGTGATGGTGTAGTGTGCCTCTGTGTGATGGTGTTATCTATTCTGTGCTGTCTCTCTCTGGCCTTCGACTCTAATTTTTGGTAGTAGGGGTTTGTGGGTGATGTGGGTGTGTGTTTTATATTGTGTTGGGTGTGTGGGAGTGGTGTGTGTATGTGTATCAGGAGTGTGTATTTGTAATTGTCCAATGTGGCGGTGTTTTGGAGCTGTGTGTGTATTTTGAGCGCGGCGGTGTGTACCGCCAATGGAATACCATGGTTGAAAGACCGCCGCGTGGATTCGTGTGTCGTAATAGCATGGGCGTGTTTCTGTTGGTGTGGAGGTGGAGGATTTGTTTCTGCATATTTATCGCTGACCTTTGGTGTGGCGGACTTGTGTGGGTGTCTGAATTTCGGTGGAATCCGTGATGTGTGTCATAATAGCTGTGGCGGTCTCCCGCCGCGGCGGCGGTGTATTGGAGGTCTTCTGAACGGCGGTAAGCGGCTTTTACCGCCAATGTTGTAATGACCCCCTAGGTCTTTTCTTTCCTCTCACTCTACTCTAACACTCACCACACTATGGGGGTTATTACAACTTTGGAGGAGGTGTTAATCCGTCCCAAAAGTGACGGTAAAGTGACGGATATACCACCAGCCGTATTACGAGTCCATTATATCCTATGGAACTCGTAATACGGCTGGTGGTATATCCGTCACTTTACCGCCACTTTTGGGACGGATTAACATCTCCTCCAAAGTTGTAATAACCCCCTATGTCTTCTTCTGAGGCCACCCCTGGTGTCATGGGAACTCCCTATGAGAACATGACTTTTAAAGTAGAGGGCTTTGCTCAGAGAGAAGCTTAGAGGTAGGGAAGAACCCAAACAAGAATTTTCTGTTGAGTCTTCTCCTCCAGGATGATCAGGAGCATGCTGATAACCAGCAGGAGGAGAGAGGGGGACATTCTAACACATTAGAGTCAGGGAATCATCCTGTAGATTCAGGGGAGGGCTCTTCCCAAGATCTTCCACCTATCAGACCTACTAGTGTAGCTGGCAGTGGGAAGGGTTCACACACAAGTAGGGCTCTCTTCACACCTAGAGGTCAGGTCACTAGAGTCAGTAAAGCTAGGGAAAGATCTGCCTCTGCCAAATCTGATGTCACCACAGTTTCTGAGAGGTTCCACACATCCATTCTAGGTTATGCCTCAATAGATAGGGAACTCATAAAGCTGAGGATGGAGGAAGCTAAGCTGAGGCTGCAGCAGCAACAGCTAGCCCTAAATATGAAGGCCTTAGCTGTGAAGAGAGAAAGGCAGGGGTTGGGGGTAGTTTCCCATGGTGGCAGCAGTTCAGGAATTATGGTGTTAGGAAGAATACGTTTGATTCCAGGGACTTGCACAAAATTGTTCTCCCTTACAAGGAGGGGGATGGCATATACAAGTGGTTTGCTGCTCTTGAGAGGGCCTGTAAAGTACAGAGGGTCCCCCAGGTGCAGTGGGCTGCTATTCTGTGGTTGTCCTTTTCTGACAAGGGGAGAGATAGACTTCTCACTGTCAGGGAGGAAGGTTCCGATAATTACAATGTTTTGAAGACAGCACTCTTGGATGTATTTGGCTTAACCACTGAACAATATATTAAGTTCAGAGAGACCAGAAAAGAGTCTACATAATATTGGATAGACTTTGTGGACTGTTCTGTGAAGGCTTTAGAAGGTTGAGTACATGGCATCAAAGTGTCTTACTATGAGGGTCTTTATAATCTGATTCTGAGAGAGCATATTCTTAATACTTGTTTGTCTGACTTGTTGCACCAGTACTTGGTAGACTCAGATCTGACCTCTTCCCAAGAATTGGGAAAGAAAGCAGACGAATGGTCAGAACAAGGGTGAGCAGAAAAGCTCATACAGGGGGTGACAAGTACAAGAAGAAGGATGGTAAGTCACATTACAACGCTGGGGACAAAGATAAAAAGCAAGAGTCTTCATCAGGCCCACAAAAATTCTCTGGGGGTGGGCATAAATCCTCTTCCAAACAACAGAATAAAAAACTCTTGGTGTTACTTATGTAAAAATAAAGGCCATTGGGCAAGTGACCCCATTTGTCCCAAGAAAAACACCAAAGCTCCCACCACCACAACCCGCACTGCTTCCACTAGTGCCCCTAGTAATAGCAGTGGTGGTGGGAAAAACATTACAAATTACAAGTCCAAGGGTGTAGCAGGGCTCACTTTGGGGAATGTAGTGGGGGTTGGTTTGGTTAGGGAAACCACTGAGGTTGCTTTAGTCTCAGACGGTGGTATTGACCTTGCCACCCTTGTTGCGTGTCCTTTAACATGGATAAGTACAAGCAACAACCCCTAATCAATGGTGTTCAGGCTGAGGCCTACAAGGACACAGGTGCCGGTGTCACTATGGTGATGGAGAAACCGGTTGCCCCTGAGCAACACCTAGGTGGTCATCAGTACCAAGTGACAGACGCCCATAACAACACTGTTAGCCACCCCATGGATGTTGTGAATCTCAACAGGGGTTTACTGTCCCAAAGAAAGTTGTGGTATCCACTGACTTACCTGTGGAGTATCTATTGGGCAATTATTTGGAAACTTCAGCCTGGGAAGTGGAGTTGGAGGCCAATGCAGTCATGCTGGGCATTCCAGGACACATATTTGCTCTTAACAGTGCTCAGGCCAAGAAGCAAAGAGGACAGGGAAACTTGGATCCTGGAACAATGGACCAAGTGCTCCCAAAAAACTAGGGGTCGGAAGGGCAAACCCTTGTCCACTATCCATCTCTCTACAGATGATTCCCCTTTTGATGAATGATGAGGAGTCATCTCCCTGTGCAGAACCTACACCAGAGGAGCAAGAAGCTGACACAGCTGAGCCTTTGGGCGCAGCGGGGCATGCCAGGGAGGAACTGAGTGTGGCACACCAGACCTGTCCCACACTAGAGGGTCTCAGACAGCAAGCTGTCAAACAGCAAAATGGGGATGTCAATGATGCCCACAGAGTTTACTGGGAGAATAATCTCCTCTATACTGAGGCAAGGAACCCTAAGCCAGGTGCCACAAGGAGACTGGTCATCCCTTTACAGTATAGGAAATTCCTCCCAACTATGGCAACTGACATTACTTTGGCTTGACATTTGGGGCAAAGTAAAACATGGGACAGACGTGTTCCTCATTTTCACTGGTGTCATATGTCAGAGGACACTAAGGAGTTTTGTCGCTCCTGTGTCACCTGCCAAGCCAGTGGCAAGACTGCTGGCACCCCAAAGGCCACCTTAATCCCACTGCCAGTGGTCGGGTGCCTTTTGAGAGGGGTTGATATTGTTGGCCCCCTTGACCCTCCAACAGCTTCTGGCAATAGGTTCATCCTTGTGATAGGGGACCATGCCACAAGGTATTCGGAAGCTATCCCCTTAAGGACCACTATAGCTCCTGAGGTGGCAAAGGCCCTCCTGGGAATATTTTCCAGGGTGGGGTTCCCTAAGGAAGTTGTATCAGACAGAGGTAGTAACTTCATGTCTGCATACCTCAAAGCTATGTGGAAGGAGTGTGGTATAACATACAAATTCACCCCCCTTATTATCCTCAAACAAATGGATTGGTTGAGAGGTTTAATAAAACTCTCAAAGGCATGATCATGGGACTCTCTGAAATACTCAGAAGGAGATGGGATGTCCTCCTGCAATGACTTCTTTTTGCCTACAGGGAGGTACCCCAGAAAGGAGTGGTATACATCCCATTTAAACTCCTATTTGGTCACCCTGTTAGGGGTCCCCTTGCTCTTGTGAAAGAGGGGTGGGAGGAACCATTGAAGCCCCCTAAGCAAGACATTGTGGACTATATACTTGGCCTATGATCCAGAATGGATGAGTACATGAAAAAGGTCACTAAAAACCTTCAGGCCAGCCAAGAGCTTCAAAAGCAATGGCATGACCAGAAGGCTGTCGTGACTGAGTACCACCAAGGACAGAAGGTGTGGGTTTTGGAGCCTGTGACACAAAGAGCACTCCAGGAGAAATGGAGTGGACCCCATCTTATTGTGGAGAAAAAGGGTAAGGTCACATATTTGGTAGATCTTGGCACTGCCAGAAATCCCCTTAGGGTACTTCATGTCAATCGCTGTAAACCTTACTATGATAGGGCAGATTTAACCCTGCTCATGGCCACCAGTGAGGGGCAGGAAGAAGAGAGTGACCCTCTCCCTGACCTCTTCTCCAACACTGAAGCTGATGGCTTAGTGGAAGGAGTTGTGCTTGCAGACTGCCTCAGAGCAGAGGGAGGACTGCAAGAATTTACTAAGCCAGTTTTCTGAACTCTTTTCACTCACACCTGGTACCACTTCTTGGTGTGGGCATACCATTGACACTGGAGACAGATTGACTGTTAAAAGTAAAATTTATAGGCAGCCTGACCATGTCAGAGACTGTATTAAGTATGAGGTTCAGAAAATGTTGGACCTAGGTGTTATTGAGCATTGTGGATTATGAAATTGCGGGCGGTTAAAAAGGGTCTCAATAATGACCCGGAACTTTGGTATTTTTTAGGTTCCTAATTATGTTATCGTTGACAGAACAATCTAGGTTATTTATCTATTCTTTAAATATTGTTAATAATCATTCATTGTATTATAATGTGTATGTGAATTTTAGCACCATTGTGCAAGTACACATGTCTATAAACCGTTGCTTTGTGTTTTTTTGGCTGTATCTAGTTAACTTAGTATTGAAGAAATTACATAATTGAATTTCACCTTTATATAGTTATCTACCGTTTAACATACTTTCCAGATGAACTTAGTACTTCGAAAATGACCGACATTACTTAGGTGGAACTGTTTAGTCCTATCTCCATTTCCATAGTGAGGAATGGAGATCTATTTAAGGGTATTAGAAAACGGACTCGAAAATAACAGGATGAGCGTACTCGGGTAAAGTATAGGAGACGTGATAATGGAGGTGAGTCCGTTTGTTCTGGATATTTACGTTTTGCAAAGAGGGTTTTTGCTAGCTATGTAGCGTTCGGATAAGGGAAAAGCCCTTTAAGTTCTGAAAAATGTTGGACTTAGTGAACCGTATATAAATACGGAATGGTGTTTTGTAAAGACGTGTGCGGTGAAAGGCACAATGCGAAAATAAGCGTTTGCGGCAGGAGGAGCATGCAAAGCAAGGGGCTAACTAACTTGTCGGCTACGACGATTTTAGGCAAAATACGTGTTGCCTATTATGTATTTAATGCTGCTTAATGATATCGGGATTTACAATTCACCGATGTGTATATTTCTAGAATATGAATATAAATAATTACGGACATTGATTACATTGTTTTGGACAATATTTACATTGTGGGACTTCATTTTAATGATGGAATAATCTCAAATGAAATATTGCTGTGATAAATTGGGTCATTCAGTGACAGTGAAATTAGACATCTAACCTAATTTTTCAACTGTTATATTGATTCTTTATAATACAGGTATGTTGTTGTCTCTGTTGGTCTCATCATAGGAGCTGCTACGAATTTTAACTCACTTATGAGAAAAGCACCCCTACTTAAATTATGGGCAAACAGATATCATGTGCCAGGTGGAGGGTTTATTTCCACTCCTATTGGAAATGTGTTATTTTGTAGTGGTTACTTTTATCGCTTCATATTATTTTTTCTATAATTAATGAAGGGCTTGGTGACAAACACCTGTGCTTGCACATTGGAGGCTATGAACCGAAGTGGCATTTCTTTGGCATAATGTAATAATTTTTGTGACACAATTGGATCACCGTTAAGGAATAATTCATAATAAGGTTGGACTATCCAGCATGTTATGCATGACTGTCCTTCTCCTAGTGTGTTACATATGTGCATGGTCTCTAAATTATCACAAAATATTAATGGCATATAATAATTGGAATGAAATAAAACTCACTTTATTTTACTTATTATGATGATGGGCACTTAACACTCACAGAGGAGGATCCCACTAGTTGAAAGAAATGTATAAAATTATTTTTGTAATGAAATTATCTTTGAATCCAAAAATACTGTTTAGACAAATATGCTATGTATATTTCATTCCTGCCCTGATGAAGTCTTGGGGTACACCCCTGACGAAACACGTGTTGGCGGGCGAGTTCTTATGGTTATTGACAGCGAGTTCTTACGGTTATTGACAATAAACACCTGGAAAATTGAAGAACTGGAGACATGAACATTTATTTTTTAAATTTGGAGAATGAAGATATGAACATTTATTCATAATGGACTTAATATTGGTTGTGTGCCTTATATAAAACATAATTGTTATCAGTGACTTATCACTGAATGTAAGTACTTTAGGATGACCTCCTTATGAGTGCACCACCATAAC